>NW_027210619.1:1090000-1690000 GCF_029030835.1 Brachyistius frenatus | reverse complement strand
GCACCTGCGGCAAGCCAGGTAGGGGACCCAAACAACGGGGCAGCAAGACAGGAACTGGTGGTGAGGACAGAGTCGGGGGTGGAGGAGGTAACGGAGGAGGGGGAACTTATCAGAGCAATAGAGGGGTTATTTATGGGAAAACTGAGGAAGAGGATGGTGTAATCATTGTGGGGGAAGGAGAACCAAAATCAGGTTTAGGATGTGATGGTCTGTTTCAGTCTGGAAGGGGAGGGAATTCAAATGACAGGGACAGAACAGATGGTAAATACCCCACTGACTACTCTCGGAATCGTTACACAGGCTACCATGATGACCACCGTTCTCAAGGTAATCCATCTCCATGCTACTCTGGTGCCTCTCCCTGTGGAAGTGGGATGGCGGGCCCAGCTCTGAGAAAGGCACCCTTGGCCCCAACACTGCATCCACACTCACAGAGCCACAACCAGCACCACCATCCACAGCAGCAGCCCCACCTGCCCCTCTCTTCTCTACTGGATGACTCAGAGGATGATGTCACTAGCTCTGTCAATAATGCAATCTCTGCTATAACAGCAGCTAGTAACAGTGGAAATAGAGGGGATGATAGGGGAGACATCATAGGAGGTCTACTAGGTGGTCTTGGTTTAGGACCTCTTGGCGCACCTTCATCTTCTTCTGGTATGGAGAAGAATTTCAGAGGTGGTGGGAGCCAGGAGCCCATGAGCAGCAACCCACATAATCCTACTGCTAAACCAAAACGCCCCCGCAAACCAAGAGCTAAGAAAGATCCTGCAGCTGGTGGACAGCCCCCCAAACGTAGGCAATACACCCCCAGAATGGGTCCCAGCGGGCTCCCACGCACTCACCTCTGCAGTGTCTGTGGTAAAGGATTTGCACGCCGTGAGACCCTGCGCAGGCATGACCGCATCCATACTGGAGAAAAATCCCATCACTGCACTGTTTGTGGGAAGTATTTCCGAGAGGCATTTCACCTCAGCAAACATCAAACAGTCCACTCTGGGGCGAAGAATTACAAATGCAGCATTTGTGGGAAAGAGTTTGGTTACTCCCAGAGCCTCAGGAGGCACAGCAAACTCCACCAGAAAGGGGAGCTGGAAGAGGTGCCCACAACACCAGCTCCGGAGAACCTTAACAGCTTCAACTCAAATCCTCAATGTAGCGTGGCCCAAGACAGGAGCCAGAACCAAGCACCAAGCACCTCCTCCTATTACTCCTACTCTCAAGATGTCAAGCCTCAAGAGACCAACCCCCAGCCGCAGCCTCCGCCCCCACCCCAGCCTCAGCCCCCACCGCCGCCTCGACTCTACACCTGCGCGATATGCTGGAAGTCGTTCCGTCATCACTTCCATCTGACTGCCCATCACCAGACGGTTCACGAAGGTGGAGGTGAAAAGCTCTTCTGCTGTGAGGTTTGTGGGAAAGCGTTTGCTTATTCCAATAGCCTCACTCGACACAGGCAATCTCAGCACGGGATGACCCGCAATGAACCGTCTAATTCGCAAGAAGGCAGCAGTGGATCTGGAGACAACAGAGGTGGGAGTGATGTTAATCAGTCAACATCCGAGAGCGAGGCAGCCACCAATGCCCTGCTACAGATGGCTCCTTCCACTGAAGGCCATGGAGGGCAGAGTCTTAGTGTTGTCACTCACAGCCACCAACAGGCACCCCCGCAGCCACCAGTGGGGTACTCTCCCCTCTTTTATGACGCAGCCGCAGCCCAATCTTCAGCCTCTAATGCCCCATCCTACTCTCAGCCACTGCCTCCCAACTCTACAATTATGGCCCCGCAGCACCCGCACTCCCCAGCCGGGGTGAAAGGAGAGCACATATATCCAGCTGGATCCCGTAGCCGTACTCTTCACACCACAGCCCCGTTCCAGCCCCTCACGGAACTGCTGCCCTCCACTGAACATCATCATCTGCATCACCATCATCATCACTCCCACCATCATCCTCATCATCAGTCAGGTACCCAGCCCCACCAACAACTTGACTGCAACATCCAGTTGTCACACGATGACATGAGACGGCACAAGAAGAAAAAAAAAAAGTCCGACAGGAGAGATTGGAGGGAAAATAAATGGGAAACCCAAGAGTTAGTCAGATTCGATGGAATCAAAAGGAAGAGAAAGATGAGTTGTACAGTAAGAAGGCAGTTGAGTAAAAAACAAGGCTCTCTTCGTTTGACCATTAGGCGAGGAGGAGGATCAGGTGGTGGTGGGTATAAGCTTGTCAACACTGGTGGAATGAAAGTGCAGATCCTGTCGTCTCTCAAAGTCCCTGTGAAACGGTTTGGCTGTCCAATATGCCCCAATTCTGTGTTTTCCCGTAAAGCGGGACTGCTGGTCCACATGGCAGTTAAACACCCACAAAGAGCCTTGAGCACTCCGGAGCGACTTAGGTGCAGTGTATGTGGGAAGCAGTCTCACAGGCCCTTGGCAGCCTTCATCCATCGGGCCTCCCATCGTGCCAGAGGAAGTTTCTCCTGCCGACGCTGCTCCGCTCGCTTCTGGAACGCTACACTTCTTCACAGGCACAAGGTGTCCTGCCGTCGCAGGGCTAAAGGACTGCAGAGGGGAGATGCTAAGAGGCTGAAGCTTTCAAAGAGACCAGGAGAGAGACAGGCCCGTGAGGGTCAGGAGGAGATGCCATTCCTACAGGGACCGTACAGATACTGAGCATCCCCATGTCTGCAAAGAGTGGCATACAAGAGGGATATTTCAGTTCTAAAATGGGAAAGTGAGAGAGAGAAAAAAAAAAAAAAAAAGGGACTTGATAAAGGCATCTGCTGCCTTTTACGAGAATTTGCCTCGTGTCTCTGTTGCATCTACTCTGCTGACTATTAGAATGAGTGTGTTAACAACTACTGTAGAGCGTCCTATAAAATATCATCAGAAATGCTTCCAGATTATATTGGAAGATGTTTTCAAAGCCGTGACTGTTTCCATAGGATCATTAATTAACCCCGTAAGTGCATTGACACTATGCTTGGCTGACACTGTGCAGTTACTAGACAAGTTTAGGTGAAATGACCTGCTAATGTATCTCTCTTCCCCATAACTAGAATCCCTGCTACACCTCTTGCTGTATGATAAACGTCTCTGCTGTGTATTTTGTCTTGTTGTTGTTCACTTAAAGGCTCTGAGGATTTTTAAAAAAATGTAAAGTGCATTTATTAGGAGTAGGGACATGGGGACAAAGACCTTTGTTGATAGTTTGTCAGTGCATGTTTGTTCTCTGGTCAAGTATTTTGCTGAGGTTGTGAAATCACTCCTACAGTATGTGATGGTTTATTCAGTATATCCCCAGAAGTTTGTAGTGTAAAACTTGATTTGAAAGTTGCTCTATATTCCCTCGTGATTTAATCACGTATAGAAAAAAAACGTCAAAGTTGCTGGTAATTAGCATTACAAGGATCCCTCTCCTGCCAAAACGAAGAAACTTACAAGAAGCCTTGCTTATGATGTTCACTTTACTTCATTTATTTGAGATATTCCTAGCTTTTATACCAAGAGATTGACAACAAGTTAAACAAGTGGACTGTAACACATGTTTATCTCATGTTATTTGTATGCTCTTTTTAGCAGTGATTATTTCTACAGTACTTCACGGTGTGTTAAAGACAAGGACCTATCATGATAGAAACAAATGTAATATTCCATGTATTTATGTGTGTAACCCAATCAGTCTTCATGCCAATCTTATACTTACCCCTTCTACTTTTTAATTTTTGCTGAGTTGCAATCATATTCTTACCGTCAAGTCTTGTTTTTTTTCTTCTAAAGAAAAATAAGTTTTAAGTACATCCTGTCACTTTATTCACATATGAACTGTTCATACTCCTGTCAAGCCTTGTTTTATTTCTTTTAAAGAAAAATGATAGTTTTAGTAGATTTCTATCACATTATTTACTGAGAAGTCAGTAGTTGATTATATTTCAGCAATGAATAAACCTTAAGTGTAATCATTTGTTTTCCTTTCATTTCTGATTCACAGTTACGTACCGCAATATCCAGAAATTGTACAAACTGCTAGTCAATGAAAATGGGTAAGTTGTAACTGTTACCAATGTCAGTATTGAGGTTTTCCAAGTATATTTAGCTTTATGTCCAATATAAATTTCATATCACTGTGGATATCAGGATGTAGTTGATATACCAAAAAAAAAAAAAAAAATCTCTTTAAGGTACTTTGGCTTACTAATGTTGTGGGCCCGATAAATCCAGGGTAATGAATGGTTTTCAGTGAACAGAATTCTAACTATTTTATCACCATCCCTAGAATATATGGCTCTCACCTCTAGCTCCACAAGATGGCAGTAAACATCTCATTTACAGTGTGTTCTTGGCCTGGTGGGGATGAGTGTGGCAGTCACATGGACTTCACAGTGATAGGGGTGGACTGGAGAGGCTGAATGCTGGATGACTGTGTGAATTTTGTGGCTGTCTGTTGTTTACTACAAGATTAATGCCTCTCAAAGTAAACAAAATGGTTGGGCATCACTGGGGAATCATGACCAAGTTGAATTTTAAACACAAAGTCAATGTATGTCTAGAACTTTTGTCTGTTTAAGACCAAATTTAAATGTGTGTAATCTTACATGTATTGTGTCTTAGTTTCAGTAAGATGTAGGAGTGATTAAATGGGTGTGTAGCACTTGAAAAATGTTTTAAATCAAACTAACCTGTCTGGCTTGCAGACACAAAATATGATGATTCATACTCGCTGCTGTTCTAGCAAGGGTGGCAGGTGGTTCTAATGTTATGAGGTCACAGCTGGGTAAGATTTTTTAGTTGCACAGCTTTATTTAAAAGGAAAACAAGGATATTAAGAGAGGGAGTGAAATGAAGGGGCCATGAATTTGTGTTTACGCTCTTCCAGTCACTTATAATCCACTGTCAGTGCCTTACAATATGGAGTTATTCGCCAAGGCTTTTTGTATGATGACTTGTCTGTAAGCTATGACGTCAGCTCCTGCATGTTTAACTCCGGACAAAAACAACGGCGGATTCCTGCAGCGCGCTTTGTGTAGCATGTGCTTTGCAACTGTACAGTAGACCAGACGGCCCTCGCGCTTTTTGTATTTCGAACTGGTCTCACGCGGCAATGGCATGCACGGGGGGAATCCGAGCGGGCGGGCTTGTTCGACCTATTTCTGCCCAATAGGCGTCCGTCGTGGGCGGAGCACCGATTTTCCAAAGCCAATGGGAGGCAGAGCAGCGAGCCGACAGGCCTGGTCTCCGCGTGCCTGATACACGTGAGCTGGAACAGCTATTGTACGCCGGGAGGCAACGTGCTGAAGCGTTCCTCTCGCCTGAAAAAACGACACACTCACGTTTTCTGTGGATTACAAGGAAACTGGAAAAGTCATGCAGCAGTGCCTGATCATTACACAGCGCCAAAACTATGTTCTAGTGGAAATGACTCCAGTTTTTGAGGCAATTCTGACTGTGGCTGACAATATTTTTTTTTAGTTATATGTGACGACAAGGTCTGATAAATGTTTTTGTCACCATACTGAAGCTGAAGCAAATTTTCATATTTACTTGCTGCAGTATTAGCAAACAAGAAAAAGTCACTGTGCTTGTCCCTGTCAGACAAAACAAACACCCTGCTCTCCTCGAGGTGTGGCACGAGGGTAGGTGTGTCTCATAAATAATGCGCGAGAATTGAGAGATATCTTAAAGCCGGCCACGCCCCTCTTGCGCTTCGTTCGCTTGTTCTGAGAGGTGTGACGTCACGTGAACTGCCCGTGTCCGTTCCAGCTGAGCGAGAGAGAGAGAGAGAGAGAGAGAGAGAGAGAGAGAGAGAGAGAGAGAGAGAGAGAGAGAGAGAGAGAGGACGGTCGAACGTGGAAGTCGCGCGGCACAAACACAGACCCGAGCCCGTGCGCCCGTGACTGGATTCACCGGATGCAAAAAAAAAGTACAGACAGAAAGAGGAAACGACCCCCTCCTCCCCTCCTGACGGACCGCAGAGCGCGACAGCAGAGGAGAGAAACAGCAATACAACTTGTCATCTGACCAGCACAGCCACTGCTCTCGTCGCTGGGTGGTTTTTTTTTTTTCTGTTTCGGTTGTTTTGTTTTGACAGAGGAAGTATATTTTTTTTGGGGGGGGGATCTTGTTTTTGAGCACCAGACGTGTAACTCAGGATATTTCTCTACAAGTTTTAATTCTAATATTTTCCAGTGCGTGCAGTGCACGGCTCCTATTGTCATTTTTTTTTTAATTATTTTTTTTTTTTATTATGGACAGTATTCCTACTCAGTTGGTCTGATTGTCCCTCCCACACTGGACCGCTGAGAATAACAGCCTGAGCCACTGAACAGTTTCACCAACATCCAATGGCAATGGAATACTTCGATGTGAATATTTCTGCACGGATATAAGGAACGCTACTTAACTGCAAGTGAAAGGTAAAAAGTTGCATGTGTTATTTGATTGAACTTTCAAAGTATAATACAACTGCGTCATTCATGTTGTGGTCTTACTTGTAATTATTCGGTCTGTCGCACATGAATACTTAGAACTACCTATCTCTTTCTGCCCTTCACCCCCCTCCCTCCCCCTCCAGCCCTCGTGCACACACACACGCACAGTCATCCAGCATACTTGTCCCATTGGTGGGTACTCCGGTCAGTTTGCCTCGCCCCTTCAAGTGCCCCAGGTGTCTGTGCGACCCCGTCTTGTCCAGGATGTCCAGGCAGCTCTCACAGCTTCCGACCCCCGACCTCCCAGCTGGGGCAAGCCCGCAGTTTGGAAGTTGTACTCAGCCTGCAGGCTCCCTCACAGGGGGGCACCTCAACTCTATGACTGGGCTGAAATCCCTCCTGCAGCACCCCATGAAAGGAGACCAGCGTTTAAAAAGCCCGTGTGAAGGGAAAGGTGAGAATACACCACATTTGATAGTAGGTTACGGTATTGTTAAGGATGAATGTGCAGCACTGTGGCAGAGCATGAATAAATCATCCCCCTCTGTTCCACCCAGTTACTATTGTAAGACAAAATATGTAACATTATTATATAACAAACATCCCATTTGTCATATTTAAAGGCAACACATTTCACACCAAAGTCTCATGCAGCATCACACATGCTTTCAGGTGACTCCTCCATGACCCTGATGAATACTTACCTGGGTTATAATCCCTGCTGCGACTTCAAATTAGGATCCAGATTACATTGATTGATAACATGTTTTAGTTTAGCTGCACTGCTAAAGCAATGTAAGCATGCTCTCTCTCATGCACCGCATCTCCAGCTATTGTGAGATTTGTTCAGGCGCTTACGTATGTTGTGGCAACAAATTGGTTTCGGCACGTGCTTAATGCTGCAATTCAGCTACCATCTGGTCCATCTGTGAGTGTGCACGAGATATAAAAAAAACAAAGAGAGAGAGAGAGGGAGAGGGAGATTTTGCAGAAGTGCATCGTATGTATACACCTGCTACCCCGTTTAGTTCTGCACACGTGGGGAGTTGAGTGAAATACCTCACGACAACCTAATAGAACCTTCTTGTGGATTTAAAGCTGTTAAAGTCACAGCGAAAGACGTCTTCATCATCTTGATCCTGTACTGATGACTCTCTTTTTTTTTTCTTCCTGGCAGACAAAGACAGACTGGACCTTGATGAGGACTCTCTGGGAGTGTGCTCCACGAGGAATGGCAGCAGTAATGGCTGTGGTGGAGGTGGAGGTGGAAATGGAAATGGAAATGGGAATGGAAATGGGAATGGAAATGGGAATGGAAATGGGAATGGAAATGGGAATGGAAATGGGAATGGGAATGGAAATGGGAATGGAAATGGGAATGGAGGTGGAAGTTTCAACCAGTTCTTGGGGCCTCTCCTGTGGGATCGCACACTGCCTGCAGACGGGGGCCTCTTCCAGCTGCAGTACATGGACTTAGAGGAGTTCTTGACCGAAAATGGAATGGGCAGCATGCATAACAATAACAGCTCTAGTTCAGCCCAGATCCCCTCACAGAGCTCCCAGTCAGCTGTGCCCAACCAGAGCTCCCAGTGCCTACCGCCCTCATCCCCACCTGGATCCTCGTCGCCCTGCTCCTCCTCCGCCTCCTCCTCCCCATCTCTCATTGGTTTGGAGGTGGCTCAGCCTCAGAGTCTTGCAGGAGGAACTGACTGTCTGCACGGTGAGTTAACTGCCATGGACCATTTTGCTATTTAAAGATGTCCAGTTGTACCAGAGAGAAAAAATGTACAAAGACAGTTCACCATTCAGGGTTTGTCCACGTCGCCTCACAGCATCAATCACAGACGGCGGGGTTTTGCAACTTTGCAGAGTTGACAAGCAGAGAGAGACAAAGTGTCCCCTGCCACTGATATGAGACTATTGGAACCTACATTCAATAATAGTGGAGATGGAATCAAGGTCATATGGTGTGTCTATAATGCTCCCATGGACCAGTGATTCAGCACTTTAACTCTCCTTAGAGTTTATAACAAATACCATGGTGACCAAGCATTTTTCTGTCCTGTGGGGTCAAACTGAAGGCATGAGGCAGAGTCACATGGCTCTAAATGCAAAGCCAACCTGAAATAGAAAACAACCAGGTTTGAACTGGCTGCTTTAACCGTGAAAGGTACCTTTTTTTTTTATTTTGTAGTACGGTGCAAGGTTAAAAGTTGAATGAGGGATGTGAGAGATAAGGAGGAAAAAAAAAGAAGAAAAAAAAGAATTAAGAGTGGTGGAGGACTTGAGAGAAAGAGGTGCGTTAAACAAAGATGTCCTGAGCTATTTGATGAGTCGACTTCAGAGCAGTGACAAGGAGGGTTGTTGTAGTTTGGCATGTGAGCTGTACCGCAGTGTACAACACAATCAGCATTCACTCCTGGCCAATAATGAATGTGCAGCAGGGTCAAAACAGTATGAAGAGAGAGAGAGAGAGAGAGCAGTGTGTGGAGTGTTTGTGGTTGCGTGTCTTTAAATCTCTCTCCACTTCACACGCCACAGCCATGTGCACGCGTCGCTACACGTGCCGAGGCTGGGAGTACTGGAGTGAAAGAACTAGAGGCAGGGCCAGTAGACTTTGTAGGAGGAGCCCACAGGGGGAGGGACAGGCAGCAACAGGAAGAGTTTCCCTGTGCTGCTGGACTTCAAACTGAGCACTTGATCGCCAATGAATGGCATTAAGTGCACCGATATCTGGAGGAACATTTTAAACTTTATGACGAGATATTGACCCGGGACTTTTAATTCAGTCCTTCAGCAACAAAGTGCATGTTAATAAACTCCTGATTATGCATTTGTGTTGCACGATAAAGGACAAGGCGTTTTACTTGCTGTTCGTTAATATTTTATAATTACATGAAAAGAACTGAGAGGATACTTACAAAAGATATTAAAGTCTCACTGCCTAAAAAGTTAATATTGTTCAATCTGATGGATTATATATAGATGACACTTTGCCACTGAAGTGACTTTGAGTGAATATTTCACGTCAGCCCTCCCAAAGCTGGAAACTAGAGACGCCGTACACGAATCTGCGGTATTATAAAGGTGCCCACGAACAGCTGCTTCATCAATTTTAAATGAGGCAACAACTACATATGATTATTAGGTAACTAAGAAGGAGCAGTGCTACCGTTTGCCTTCTCGGCAGCTTCAGGCCTTCTTGGAATGCAGTTGTACGAGTTTTGAAAAGTGTGGAATGGTATTGGAACATTTTCTTAAAAGAATATATATATATATATAAGTCTCGTGTTTTTTGAGGGTTGAAACACGCAAACAAAGGTGCCCAAAAAAAAAAAAAAAAAAAAAAAATCCATTTTGTCAGTCTGCGATCCAGAGATGACCAAAAAGCATGGTGAGGTGATCGTGCACCAAAGGGTTTGTAGGTTTTCCGTCCAAAGGAACACAACACCAGGTGGTTGCACCGACTAGTCCCTGCTGCTGGGTTGAAGCAGCGTGGTACTTGGTTGCTGACAGTATCCACACAATGATTCATTGATGTTTAGCTCTGCTGACTGTGAACTATGGGAAATGCTCAGGTGTCTGTGAAAGCACTCTTTAAGTTGTTTTACTGTGTTATGGAGGCGTTGCCGGTGTGGAACATGGGAACATCACGAGAGAGCGGCGTGCTGCTCGGATGAGAAAATATGTTACCTGGGTATCTTATAGTCGTGATTCATGTTGTCACTTCTCATACTGTATATTACAGATCCATAGACAGCACGGTTAGCAGGAGGCAACACATATCAAAGAGTAAATGAATGGTTTTAACAGCCTGCTTGTTCCTCCCACCACTTTGGTACTTGCCCTTCACACCACGTGATGTACTTTTGATACTGTGCTTGGGTAGTGTTTTCACATAATAAGTCTGCATTAATCTCCAGCTCTGTGCAACTTAAGACATAAAATTGTTTGTTTAGTTCATGTGTGATGCTGCAGTGTTGTTTTAAGTGCCCGCCCTGTTATTCATCCATCTGTCACTGCAGTGACTCGGGTTCAGATGGTTGTGTCACTCTCAAGTTAACTCACCTTCACGTTGTTTTGACCTTGTTTACAACAAGGATGTTGATTGAGCTGTTTGTGTGTGGAGATATAGAAGTTAAAGGGAGGTCTATGCTCTTCTATGGAAGAGAAGTCAGTTGAGTAAGGTGCATTGGACCTTCAAGGGGGTTTGGTGAGGTGCAGCCCTATACAGCCCCCACTTAAAGAAACTGGTTTTGAGGGGAGGGGAAGAAAGTTGCATAATATTGCCACTTTTCGATTCTTCTATCGGCATTAGTTCTGGATGTTGCTTTGGTCACCAAGAATTTCTCAGTACTTTCCTTGATAAAAGTACCCAGTATCATGTACTGATCAGCAATCAGTAGATTTCATGTAGTTGTGGTTATTGTTTGTGAAAGCTCTTGTTTGTCGCATCAAGGTTATTTTTTTTTTATTTTAGCAGTAGTGCTCGCAGTGAGAGCTACTTGATAACTATTTTGACAATGGCTTTCCATTATTGACACTTTGCAAAAATGTTGTTATATATTTATCAATGATTGATTGATTTGATCGAGTGTGCAGTATTCAGTATAAAATAATTTGGGGAGATATACTCTCTGTGATGCGCTTTGCCAATCACGACATTTCCACCTACAAATTGTTGTTCCATTATATCTGTTAATCTGTGTGCTAAGAATGTATGTGTTATGTTACATAATTGTATTAAATTGTGTTTGTTCTGAGAGTATTCTTAAAAGATTACTCAGATTATGAAAACTTGTCCATGTCCATGTAAGCTGACTGAAAATGTGATTAATTCTTTGGAATCAGTTAGCGGCAGAGGAATGTTGTTTGTTGTTTATAACACTAAAAGAGTAGCTCTCTGCTTCCATCTGGTGGCCGACATGAAATGCTGCACGTGTCTGTTTCGTCTTGGTGGATTGCTGTCACCTGGATAAATATGACGGTATTAAAATGTGATGTTAAATGTGGCTCAGTGAACAGCATGTAATACAGATGTCCGTTTCCTTTAATTGCAGGGGGTCAGACGAGTATGAATGACTCCTGTGAGTCACCATCTTCCTCCTCTTCGTCCTCCTGTCCACCTCTGCTGACGCCCACGGACAGCGGGCCAGATGGGATTGAAATGTATGACATGGATCCCTCAGACAGCCCGAGCCAGCAGAACTTTGACCCCAGAAGGCACTCTTTCAGTGAAGAGGAGCTCAAGCCGCAGCCAATGATCAAGAAAGCCCGCAAGATCCTGGTGCCAGATAACATGAAGGTGAGACAACTGAGGAACATTTAGACTCTGGTGGTCAGGTTTTTATGTTTTGGGAGTGAAGTAATTTGAGTGCCCATCACAATTTCTTTGAACTAAAATTGAAGGAAAAAAAAACCCCGGACCAAAACACAAATATTTTGATTTACAGTGATATAACTCAGAGCAATACAACACATCAACACATATGAGATGCTTATAGGATGAATAAACAGGAAAAATAGAGAAATCAAATAAACAAAAAGCAAACCATTTATCAATAAGATTGTCAATAAGCAAGAAAGTATTGAGTTGTTTTTTTTCTCCAGATTTCTGTTGAATTAAATGATTTAATAGTACATAGTACATATACTTTATTCAATTTCAGACAGTAACTGAGCACTGACCAAACTCTGAGGATGAGATATGTAAAAAAACCAAACATGTCCCACGCTCATTCAACGCCAAACACCCACGTTACCAATCACAGGGTCTGGCTGCACAAGAACACTACACACTTCTTAAGAAACAAATCTGAGCATTCATTGATTCTTTTCTTCAAGTGTTTTTTAATCTCATAAAAAAGACGGATCAAAGGTGAACTGATCACATTTGCAGATGGTGAAATAATCAATACACGCTGGTATTGTTTGCCCTCTTTTAGGATGAGAAGTACTGGACGAGGAGGTATAAAAACAACGAAGCAGCAAAACGTTCCCGAGATGCTCGCCGCCTCAAGGAGAACCAAATATCTGTGCGCGCCGCTTACCTGGAGAGAGAGAACGCCGCCCTTCGACAGGAAGTGGCCGAGATGCGGAAGGAACTGGGCCGGTGCCGCAACATCCTTAGTAAATACGAGAACCGTCTCCCCGACCAGTGATGAAGGCGCTGAGAAAAATCAAGACGAGGAGGAAATTAAGCTGGATTAAATCTAAAGACTCTGAATTTCTGGGGTGGCTTGATGGACAGAACGGGGTCAGGATAATGATGATGATGATAATGATGAGGAAGGTGGTGATTATGATGATGAATGTATAAGACAAGGAGAAGGTTT
The DNA here is from genome assembly GCF_029030835.1 of Brachyistius frenatus. Taxonomy (NCBI): domain Eukaryota; kingdom Metazoa; phylum Chordata; class Actinopteri; family Embiotocidae; genus Brachyistius; species Brachyistius frenatus. The sequence continues at coordinate 1,677,232 of NW_027210619.1, read as the reverse complement.
GTGTATTGAAGCTCAGGTGTCTTGTTTTGTTGAGCTCTTAAAAGCGATGGATGGAGAGAATAATTTAATAGATGAAAGATGTGACTTTTAAGAGTTTTGTTATTGGAGAATTGTATATTTTTATAATACTTCAGAAAAATTAGAGGGAGAGCAAATTTGGAGAATAATTTTGTATATTTTCTACACGACTGGGTCATAGAGATGGGGGGAAAGCTACGGTTAAGATCTTTTTATCATAGTTGAGTCAGGAGATGTTTAAACAGGTTGTCATCCATCAATGGGCAATTTTCTTTTTTTTTTTTTTTTTTTGACATGATTATTATAGTCAGGATGCAGCAGCAGGGTCGAGGACGCATGTAACAATTGTAATATAGAGAGCAAAATTATCTTAAAATCGTATAGTTCAATATTTTGTGTTTTTTTTTTTTTTTTACTCGCGCACTTAATTTTTTCCTGTTATGTTTCCTGTCACTGGGAATGGGTAGAGAGAGAGAGGGAGAGAGGCAGACCGAGAGACATGAGGAGACACCGTGTATACAATCCAGCACTACCCTCAACACTTTGTGTGTTCTTTCTTAATAGAACAACTTCATCCTTATAAATTGTCTTCAATTCTCCCGACAATATCAGCTCTTTGGGTTTAACTTTACAAGACTGGTACATCCTTCTCAAATCCATACTTGTATCTTTGACTCTGTCTCCTTCTCTTCCCTCCCAGTGGAGTGCTTTCAGTCTACTCTGGTGTTCTGTATTTTACAAGAGCTGGTGAAAAAGCCTGTTGTGATGATGCCCTGGGTAACTCTGCTCCTCCTCATCCTCTCTTTGAATTGTTCCTGTGTTTCGATATCCAAACGTCTCTATTTCTGTCTGCTCCCACTTACAGCGAGTCCTGTCACAGTAATGTGCAAACTCTCCCCATAACATTTTGTCCTTTTGTGACTCTCCTGTACCTCCCCGGCACACGGAGCAGTTAAATCTCAGTGTTGTAACGTATTCTGAAATAGTAATCAATCTTCCCAGTGAAACGCACATCGTTACTTTACTGTACTTTATGAACACACTTTAATTAGCATTAATATGGGGGGAGAAATGTGTATATTGGATAGGCCTATACTATTTTGTGTATATGATGTATTCCAGGAGATGGGTCCAGTACCCCCATTGACTGGAATGGTGTTAATTTCTCAGATTTCTGGGAGAAATAAAAGCCAAAATTTCCTATGTTGATCCACAAAGCTTGTTGCTATTTAGTGCTTTTTTCAATACGGTTTACTCCTGCTATTGCTCCTTACTTTTTACTGTATCTATAAACGTCTCTGTGTAACCGCAACACCTACACAGGGGCATGGTACACTATGTTATGTTCCTGGGGGAGGGATGACTAGTAATAGAGTGTGATTTTAATCCCCTTAATGACCATGATGAATAGTTATCATTACAGCTATTACTATTGTTATGATTATGATGCTTATCCCTCTTTATTGTTGTTCTATATTATTGAATGTTTTTCTTTCTTTGGATGAACATGATCTGTTGCACCTTGAAACATCTTTGATCTTCAGTGTTCCTCAGAAAGACTATTCAAATGGAGAAAAAAAAACACAACCCTCAGTCTCTGCTCTCTGCATCCTGTTTCAGACCTCCAAACGTTCATCATTACTCTCTTCTGCTACGGACACTGCTGCCACCTCGGTACCTTTGACCGTGGATTTAACCAATAACTTGAACGTGACGATCATGCAGACTTACTTTACCGTTCACGATGACCTCTTCTGTTCCCCAGCTGTGTACGGACTATGCACACTACTGATATGCTCCTTCTCGGTTTATTTCAGCCTTTATCACCTCATTCAGTGATTGTTCGCTCTCCCAACAGGATTTAGTCTCTAATATCTTCACAGATGTGGTTGATGAATCTTATAGTGACTCTAACTGATCAACTGTCCTGCTGCATCAGTAGTGTCCATGGTGTCCAGCCCACCAGTCAGTGCTGGTTATTTGGATGTAGTTGAAATTTCCCAAAAACACCAATAAAAGATTGTTCTCATTCACTACTGCTTTGTTTTACTCAAGTGTCAACAATTCATTGTTTTTAGTTGTTCTAGATGCTTCTCTTAAGATGGATCTTGAATTACAGCTCAGATTTGAGAAGAAGTGGGCAACAGGTCACATTTCAGGCAGACTACCTCTTTGTAAGTTACTCAAGCCTGATAACCAGATGATAATATGCAATAAAATGTCCACTTGTTTTGATATTTCCCCTTGTTTGTTGACATTGTGTGCATTCCTTTAATAGGCAAAGCAGCTCAAATATGCATTCTTGCCCAACAAGACATGCAGGAATCCAAAGATTTCCTTCTTTAATAGCATTTCCTGTTTGTTTATTCCTGTTTGTTGCGTGTGTTGGCAGCAGTCATATATGTCATCCCCTTTATCTGCTGTCTCAACAGAAATGGGTGAAAGGTCCTTTAGACTGGAATTTTCCCCACTTCTCTTCTCCTCAACACGAACCAGATGTGTGCTCCTGGGCTGTACCCTCCCTCTGCCCCCCCACTGCCCCCCACCCCCGCGCTCCTCCCGCCCCCACCCCGACCTCTCCTCGCTGAATCCCCCACTGCCCCCACCCTTTGTTCCCCCTTCCTTAAAAATGCTCCGTCTGCGTGTCCCTCGCTCATATCGTCCGAGGCCTGGCTTCAAGGATGGTCTGTGCACTGCTGCTGCTGTCCCTGTGGGCTCTGACTGGAACCGTGTCCCTGCAGGCTTCAGGTAAGCCCTCCATCACTCACACGTGGGGCGGCACTGATCCGTGCACATGCAGTGCACACAGCAGGACTGTCCCTAAATTACGGAAATAAATGGGAAATTACATTTGATCAATTCAATGCTCTTTCGCAAAATAAGTATTGATCAGCTGGACTTTCCCTTGCATGCTCTTTGCGCTGTTTTTAATGTAAAAGTTATAATCAGGGGTTAGGAGGCGCAATTAATCAGTTTCACTTAATCATTAGCACTTTTAAATGCAATTCACTAAATAAGGCTGCATAGTGTATGTATTTTAGATTGGTGATGTTTATCGTGCACTAATCGAAAGGGAAGTTAGTTAAATAATAATGTTTATTTTGGATTAGAAAAAAAAAAATCCCTAATCTTGATTACCAGTACACTGCATCACTAATATATGGATTTAAGTCAAATCAATAATCAATAACTTCACTCCTGGGCCCAAGTTCTTTTTGTTACAGTGTACATTTTAAGTTTCAGTAAACTGTTTATAATTTTCTCATGTTCAGTTCATAGTCATTCAATTCACTTTGTGAATGTTGGCTCATCAGTGATCACAGTGAACACCAGCGGTTCTAGGTATTTCGTAATGCTGGTCCATATTTTAATACATAATCTCATATCTCAGGTGCCACATGTATGTTCTGTACACGGTCTCCAAACTGTTCTGGGATGATTATGTGCGCATAAGCGCAGCATGTGCATGTTTGTGGCCACACGTGCTGTGAGCAGATTGAATACAGTAGCACACATGTTTTCATTCTGAGCTTCGAAAAATGGGGAACTCAATCTGTCTCCACCTCTCCCTCTCAAACGTTCTGAACATTGAGGGTGTGTCAATGTTAGTGTATATCCTATACTAAGCAGAGGATGTGGTTTTATGATGGAATATACATAAGGGGAAATGAGGGAAACGAGGGTGGGCTGGAGATACTTGATTGCTGCTGTAGACCGGGCCTCCTCAAATATGAATTTCATTAGCGAAAACACAAAATACACACTCTCACTTCTCAATGGAAAACAATAGCTGAATGGCACAGAGTAACAAAGCCTGCCATCGAAATACTTCATCATCTGGCAACCTGGGTGGCAAATGGTTTCCCGGCCACCCACACCGAACTGCCTCTCCTTCAAACAGAAAACAAAGCAGAACTGGCAAAACAAAATGGCATTACGTTTGTGTTTTTTTTAATTTTTTTTACAAGGGGCCATGAATGGAATAGAAGTAAACAGAGGGACAATTACTGTGATGGTATGATAGTGTGTGGGTATCACGACAGGGTCATGTCCGGAGAGACTTCTGGGAGAGGAGAGGAAGAGGACGTGTCCTCGGCCCTGCAAAGCTGACGGAGACTGTGGCAGCAAACGCCAGTGTCTGTGTGACGGCCAGTGTGGTCTCAGCTGTGTGGCTCCAGGTAACTGTTTGTATGCGTGCCCTCCGTTGTCACCCTGAAAACCACTGTGGGCTCAGTCATTAAGAGTGTTTGTGTGTGGGCACATGCAGCTGTGCCAACATACATCTGTGTGTTTACTCCTGGAAAATAAAATGAAAGCCTTTGTCATGCACAGAATCTGGCCTCAAAATGCACCCTGTGCCAGTGCTGAACACAGGCTTTTAATTATGCTTGTGCGCTGTAAAAGGGGGTAGTGTGCATGGATCCAGTCTAGTTATACAACCTCATTAGTGCTCTTTTAAAGTGGTTTAGTGCAAACCATTTCATTTGTCTTGTACGGAGAACAATCCAGCACATTGTAAAAAATGTTTTGTTCCCTGCCTCTTGCCCCCCCCCCCCACCTACCCTCCCTCACCCCACCCCCTCCCCGGATCATATCTTTTCTCCTCAGGTCGTACTTGTCCCTGGCCTCTATCCCCCAGTGAAAACTCAGAAGCTCGCCTCCTCTCTCCCACTCACTCCTTTTCTGCCCTGCTCGAAGTGCGCTGCAAGCCAGGATTCACGTTGCCCAACGGCTTGGATGCCACTATTCGCCGTTGTCAGGGTGACCGACAGTGGAGCGGGGATGAGCCCATCTGCACAGGTGGGTTTGAGTTCAGCAGAAAAATGCTCTTTCTCTCTTTATGTCATACCTCCGGTAGTGAACATTTGAGAGACTGCTGTGTTGCTTGTATTCAACAAAGGTACACTGTGTGTGTGTATAAAGTACGTTCGTAGGTCAATGATGGCCAAGAAATATACATAGCTTTTAATGTTTGTGTGTTTATGTGACACAGAGAGAGACAGGGAGAAACATCCAGTAATGAAACCCCTCTGTGATTGAGTCGACTTAGACGTTGCACAACTGGGACCTATTCTCCCCGTCACCATAGCAACCAGAGCTTCAGTTTTTCCGAGTGGCTGTCTGAAAATTTTACTGCTGAACTTGTTGATAAGTTTAAAGGGGAGACGAAAGCTGAACAAACACTTGTGAGTGTGTGTGCGCACATAGACAGTGTGTATGCACTCGCATGTGTGTGCATATTGTCTTGTGCATATTGTGTTGTTGAGTTAGAGGGAACTATGTAGTTTACATTTGGACAAAATGAAGGTGTTTTTGCTTCGCTGATCAACATACATAAACCTACCACATAATGTAACATACCACCACATTATAATACGACAAAAAGTCTAATTACAGCCTAAAAATATAATCAAGATGAATTGCGCCCCCTTAAAAACGGGTTCTGGTCAAATTAAAACATTACAGGTTGATTGTAAGCTTCATTCGTCTTTTGCCTAAACTTTGTGATTAACAGTAATCTCTGATATTGTGACCAACCTCTTTAAATCACAGAGGTCAGAATAGAGCTGTAAACACATTAATAAAAAGGACTCATAGCCAAATTCAATTCTTGAAGAGGGTAAATTTAAAGGCCTTTGATTCTTGTTATTTTACAGCTACACTACTGCTGTGCCTCTAAATAATCATGAGGTGACATATTTTGTCTTTCTGTCTCTCCAAATATAAAACAACACATCTTAAATGTGAATAGCTCTCTCACAAAAATCGAATTTGTTCCACGCTCTCGATCCTTACTAATCTACCACTTTGCCATGAGGTTGCACAGGAGTACATCAATGCTTTAGTGTCATCAACATGTCGCACCTGAAAATATATTCTGACTATTGCTCAGGTCTACCTGCAATGTAATTCAGCTTTAAAGTCCGAGGCCCGCTGCATTAATCACACACTCGCAGCTACAGCAAACAGGCTTTCTTAGAAATCCTCAACCCAGCTGGGTCCCGCTTTCACCCTCAAGATTTTAAAAAAATATTTTCAAAGATGTAAAAAAGGGATAATATTGTCGGCTCTCTCGTAGAGTATCCTCCTTCTGAGAGACAGGCAGAAGGTAGGTGGGTTCTGAACGTGTGAGAGCGTTTTTATTGTGTGTCCTTTTTGCATGTGTGTTAGAGTGTGAGTCGAGCTCCTTCATGCCTGTTGAGAGGCAGTGGGCGGCAGATCTCTGTCAAAGTGGCACAGAGCTGCGTGCGCACTGTGTGAGCGAGAGCGAGTGTGAATGCGTGTCTGCTGTGAGTGTGTATGTGTGTTTACCAAGAGGTAGAGGTACATTTTTTATGTATACATTAGATGTGTATGTGTGTGTATGTGGTTTTATGTGAGGGGAGGGGGTGTTCAGATTGCACGTGTCACAAAGTTTGTGTTTGTGTGTGTGTGTGTGTGTGTGTGTGTGTGTGTGTGTGTGTGTGTGTGTGTGTGTGTGTGTGTGTGTGTGTGTGTGTGTGTGTGTGTGTGTGGGCGACAGATCACAATCAGGAGAGTCAGAGAGCTCTCTTGCTCATGCTGCTGTAGGCCTTTCTGTTCCCTGTTCTCCTTTCCTCTGCTCTCTCTTCTCATCCTCTTTTCCTCTCATCTCTTTCTCCTCTCATCCTCTTCCATCCGAGGCCTCTGATAAGGTCTCTCTCCACAATAGGAGTGAAGGACAAGCGTGCAGCTTGAGGCTATTTAGTTTGTGGTGTGGGGGTATGTCTCTGTAGTTTTGTATGTGAAAAACATAGAGAGAGGTTTATATGGAGCCAGCCACCCTCACATCTCTGGTCTTGGTCAGATTTTTGTGTATTTAACACCGTGTTTCATCCAAAATTACTGTTTTATCGTTTTTTAAAAATGAATTTGATATACCTGCTTCATAGCAGCTTGGTGCCGCAGCCTGTGTGGGTGGCAACAGTACGAGGCAGGAGAAGGGCGGTATGTGAAAACAGCACTCGGCTTCGGGGCTCTCATCTGCAGCCAAACAGACTTGTATCTTTCCCTCTCCCATAGGCCCCTTTACATTCTTATATTAACGTTTCTCGGTTTCAGATACCTAAGATAGCCCTCAGGCAAGAGCTGTCTCTACTTTTCAAAGCCCCGTTCGGCTTCGAAACCCTGCGCTTGATGCAGCTCGGGTCATTCCAACCTCTCTCCAAGCACCACTCTTGATATTTATATTTCCACAAGCGTGAGGTACTCAAACTTCCAGGAATGAACAGTGCCAGGTGTTATACAATCACAGCTATAGCTGTGAGCTCGGAGAGATGTGGGGCGGAGATTCACCTGCTTGTCGAACTTTGATTTATTACCTAAGAACAGTTATTTCAACTTAAATAGAACAAGACATCGGGTGAAACGCCTCTGTGGGTCACAGACTAAATAGAAACGTCAAATCAGATAACATGATGGACATGTCTCTCTTTTTCTTCCTGTTTCATTTCTTTCAGGGTCTTTCACGACTTTTTTTGCTCTTCCCGCCTTACATCAATCAACTAAATGCTGACTGATGTGTTTTCTGTCAGTGAGAGTTATCGTTTGTATATATTAGGATTGTTTAACTTTTTGAATCCCAGTGCACATTGCATACACACTGTGTATCTCTTATATCAGTATCCCTATAGCACACTTGTGGTGTATGCATTCATATCCTTTAAGTAGAACAGTAATAAAAGTAATTAAAGTACTCCACGACAAGCAAAATGTTTAAATTCAAAATGATAGTATTTAACGTTTACATATTATCTGTACAATGTACTTAAAGTATTGAAAGTAAAAGTACTCAGACTTTGCAGAATAACTTCCCCCAATGATATTATTCCATATTGTAATGTTGCAGTAACGACTGCTCGTGCATTTGTCTGTAAGCAGCACTTTACTGTAGTGGGTTGTAATCACTTTTTTTTAAGCTTAATCTTTGCATAATCTTTTATAAATTTTGTAAGTACATTCTTAATCTATAATCTTTACAACTGTAGTTGTCAGATAAATGTAGTGGAGTACATTTTGCACCTGCCCTGTAATTAGAAGAAGTGAAGTAAATGCAGTAGTGGGAGAAGTGTTTTGGTAGTTTACTTAGGTAAAAGTAGCAGTACCACAAAGTCAAAATAGTTCATGACAATAAGAGTCCATATTAAAAATGCTCCTTAGATAAAAGCACTTAAGCAACATTGGCAAAATCTACTTTAAGAATGAATAATGTTGGTTACATTCTGTAATCACAGATTTGTTAAGTATGTGCTTTGTCTTCTAAGTGCTATTAGCAAACAAAGGCTCTACAAATGCTCCCATTCAAGAGCAATAGCGGCAGCTCTAAGAGGAAAAACCCTTTACGGGAAAAAAAAAAGCCACAGTACAGTGCTCCCTGCAGTCCATGAGTCTCATACTTGATTATTGGATTTTTAAACCTGCAATAATATCTAAGAAGAACTAGATTGTACTTTTAAGTATTATACACTGTTGAGTGCGTTGTAGATTCATCCATTACAATGCCTTTTATTTTGAAACTCATCATTGATCAAATGTGTAAAATGTGTAAAACAACCTGCAACTAAAGCTTTGTAATAAATCTACTTGAATAAAAACCGCAATATTTACTTTTGAGCTGTAGTGGAGTCGAAGCAGAGAGGGGTATCTAATGAAAATCATTAAGTATCTAATGTTTGTATTTTCCCTACAGTACTTAAATGCATTTCATTACATCAAACCCCTGCAACGAGGCGATTCAACTCTTCACTGGTCAAACAGCACAAAAAGGAGAATATACTTGGAGATTGACTTACTGTTTGCCTGATGTCTGTTGTATTTAGGATATTTGATTTAATTGATAAAGATCCTTTGACTTGATGCATATTTAAGAGTTTAAGGAGGTGAACTGAGATTTGATTTGCCTATTTGAGGTATGTGTACTTCACTTGAGAATTTTTACTAGATGCTAATTAATAACTCAACAATTCAGGGGGACATTTTTCAAATTTTTTTCTACGATTAAGTCTGTTTTAGAGTGTGGTTTTACTTAGATAAAGGATATGAACAGTTCTTTGACACTTGAATCTTTAACCTCTAACCCACCATTCACTGGTTCTTTCCTCTTTGACCTTCAGAGACTCAGTCTCCCGAAGCTGCTGCTTTTGGCCAAACCTGCCCTCTGCCGGAGGAAGTGACCAACACCTTTAGCATCCGGGGTGACGCTGCTGTAAGAACTTCCATCCAGTACAGCTGCTTGTCTGGGTGAGTTTAGGGTTAATGCTCCTGAGTGTGGGGCTCTGAAAACCTAAATTGGTTGAAAGGAAGAAACGGAGGAAGTGAGAGGACGGAGATGGAGTGTGAAGAAGAGGGAGGGAGTGAAGGGAAGGCTTGAATACAGGAGAGGTGTGATGAACGATGAATGGCAGGGAATTAATTTTGATCCCCCAGCTGACGATCTTTCCATTCAGCTAACTAGGTCATTACAGTCTAATCTTGTATTGATTCCCCTTTACACACTGACTCATGTCACAAAATAAGATGAGCCTAAGTGGATGTATCAGCCAGAACTGTGCACAGAACAATTCAGACACTCTGAAAGAGAGGCAGTGGCAAAAGGAATCATTTACACTTTTTTTCATCACTTTTATTTAGATGAAGCTGTCAGTACTGTACATGTCACAACACTGTCTGCCTCCATCACTCGCTCCTCTTTCTCCTGCAGGGCGGATATAGTGGGGAGCAGTGAAAATTTCTGTCAGGATAATCAGACCTGGCAGTATCCTCACCCCATCTGTAAAAGTAAGTGTGCTGTGATGTCTTGAAAATGTGTGCGGACATGCTTGTGTGTTGCATCCTTTTCACACTCAGTCTAACGTTTTGGCAACGTCTGGATGCGAGCAGGAAAAGATTGAGCATTGAATGAGTGATGTGAGGGACTGCAAATACGGATGTAGGCTTGGAAAGGGTTTGTTTTCCCATCATGTGTATGTATTCATATGTGTGTGTACAGATATGTGAGAATGAGTGAGTCAAAGGAGTCAGACAGAGGCACAAACCTCTTCAAGCATCTATCTCTCAGCTCTGTTTCGCAGTGCTTTTCTGCCATCTTGTGGTAAACTCTGGAACTTCATGGCCTGTTTAACAGGATGGTTAAATTCTTTCAGGATGTTTCTTGAATCATGCATGGAGGAAAATGACTGAACATGGCTTTTGTTTAAAGATAATTAGAGATAAGAGCAGATTTACTCGGGGATGAGACATTGTTGCAGTTTCTAGCTTTTAAACCACGATCATGTGCCAGTAAAATTGTCAAGAAACAAAAACTATTACTCCTTTTTGGTAGAAACTCCTATGTTTTAAATATCAGTGGATCTCCTGGTTAAGTATGGATAAGATGATGGACAAGCTGCTTTTCTTACTCTCATAGAAGTGTACTGCCAGCCCCCTAAAGAAGTGGAGCAAGGCTACGTGGTGGCTGTCCAGAAGATTGAATATGAAGTCGACTTTGACATCCACTACCTTTGCAGAAAGAACTTCCTGCTGGATGGACCCCAGAAGATCAACTGTCTGTCAAACGGCAGCTGGAGTGCATCGCCTCCACACTGCAGAGGTGAGGAGCTAAAAACAAAATGTGTGAAGTTTAAAGGTTGTATTTAAGCCTATACAAACTTGTCATTTCAATTCCTATGCCTCAATGCAAGCAAAATGCAGTAGTATGCTATAGACGTGCATATGCATTAAAAAAACAACAACTATAAGAATCAACGGCATTTTGTTTTTGATGTTTCTATGACACTTTCATACTTTACTGATCACTCTCACAGCTCGCTGCCTCATCCCTGCTGAGCGAAGCCGTGTGGTGATTGGTGGAGTGAAGCGCTGGCCGTTTGATGTTACAGATGCCATGGTTCCCCACGGGGAAAATGTGGCGTTCTTCTGCAAACATCCTGACAAGCAGTGCAGCTTCACTGCCACCCAGTCCTGCTTTGACGGACAGCTTCAGACACCAGAATGCTACCTTGGTAAACCTGCAGCGCCCACTCAGATCTATCTCCGTCTCATCTGTCCCTGTTTCAGCATGTTTGCAGGAAGAACAATAAAGGGGCTAGTGTTGTTGATAGTTCCAATGTTAATGCACAATCTCTTTGTTTTTCAGAGCCCACATGGTTGCAGTACAAACTCTTCCCTCATCGGCTGGTCTCAGAAATCGAAGCATGTGAGCCTGATGACTCTGAGTGATGCACATCTGATGTTAAACCAGCCAGCACTCATGACACTGTGTCACAGTATGAACACTCCTTGACACACACCAGCTCCATACCACATCACTTTGACCACTGTAGCTTCACTATAACCATCTATAATTATGGTCTGTTAGACGCTGAAATGTTTTTCATAGATCTTGCGGATCAGCAGCCGGAGGTGTTGGTCTCGTGCTTGTGGCCTCGTGGGTTTCAACGCTGCTCTTGATTTTTGTCTCTTTGCCCTGCACACTATCAAACTGCAGGCATAATTATAATCTGCAAAGCTTCCAAGTATCACTTTGATCCTCCTCCAGCTTGAGCCAACTCATACCATAGATGCAATCCATAGGCCCTTATGATGATGTATGTATAATGCATTAGTACATGCTATAGCAGTTATGCCTGTGATGATACCTTCATGTAACCAAATTCATAATGACTTGACTCCGTGATTTTTCACTGTGTGATCTCTCTCGTCTCTGTTGGGCCTGACGCATCAAGCCTTGAGGCTTGTAAGTTTAAATGATGTGAGTGATTTGAAATAAAAACATGATCAAAACGGTTTGCTGTCTGGCTCTTTTATGGCACAAAAAGTCCTCCTGTGTGAGTCCACTATATTTTCCCTCTCACTTTTCCCCTCGTCTCTGAGGCGCACAGAGAGCCTTTCATCGCAGGCTGCAGGTTCAACACTACTCATAGGCTGAACATGGCTACTGGTCGGACCCGGTAGGCTGCGACACCATAGCAACTCCCCTTGACCCCTCCCTCCCTCAGCATTCGCAGCATCACCCTTTACACTGCACAGTCATATTTGGTCCTCCGGAAATATCCATAGCTCGGGTAAGCCAGTCGCTATGCAGCGAGTGTATGGGTGGAGTATAGTTTAAAATACAGTTTAAATGTATTGAAAGCGTGTCCGGTGCGTCTTCCGCCGGCTCTGACAGCAAGGCTGGAAGAAATGACAGCGCGCCGGGAAAGTTTGTCCTAAAGCTGTGCTCTCGGTGTCTCGGACCCTCGGCTCTAAAATGGCTGGCTGTAGGTCCGAGGAAGCTCCGGTGCAAAGGGAAGGATCCGCTCCACACCGCGACTGTGTGTAAATATACATATTTCTGTACTCCGTCGGACGCGATAGTGATGGCGTTGTCCCAGGTCCGAGAGCTGTCACGGTGCACACGCACCATAATAATATTGGCATTTCGGACCTAGGACTGTGCGTAATGGCGTCCTCCACTGACAGTTCTCCTCGGTTTATCCCCTCAAATATTTTACAACAGGCTAGTTCTTTCAAACCAAGCGGGATGTGAATGATGTTCTGATGCGAATTTCAAATGAAAGCTTTCGTTATTTGTGTTGCATGTGGATGGTGGGAGTATAAGATGGGAAATGTTATTTCGCTCGCATCATTCGGACCCCTCTATACCGGTGCGTTTTTGTGTGTATGATAGGCGACTCCGGTCGACCCCTCGGTTAGAAATTTACTGAGCTATAATTTAGGATCATGCAAGATATCCAACAGAATTAACAGGACGGTTTGCTGTGGAGGAAAGGGGTCACATGAGTCGCTCATCATTTCGGCCTGAGGAATTAGAGTGCAGTCTCCTTAATTTACAGGCTGATTGTAATATCACAAGATCAGCATTGATTTTGGGCTTTTTGCTCTAAACTTGACCCCAATAATCACCAGACATTGAGTTTAAATTTTTTTTTTTTTTTATAACCAACCCAGTATATTTATTTAATTCCCTTCCTTTTCTACCATGTGCAAAGGAAGGACATTCAAATTTTATTCTTTTGATTCTAATTTTGCTACTCTGACTTTCTAATTTCTTATTTTATCCTCATTTAATATAAATATAAATAGGTATGCCCCAAAATGGATTCTCAGTTGGCTTCAGTCCTGACCAGTGGCAGCCTGGATGTCCAAAATGGCAGCCAGTGTGGAGAGGGATCAGGGCCAGTGACAGAGGTCTTTTTGGACCCAAAGGACAAAACCTCACCCTGTGCTGTACCAGGTAACCTCCAGCCATGCCCTGTCAAAGCAGCAGTGACCATCAGGCAAGATGCTCTATCAATCAATGGAAAAAAGCCAGAGGTGGGCGGGACTTCTAAGCCAGCCTCTCAGGAAACAAGTAAGATTGGTGGGTTCAGACAGCCAATTACAGTTAAGACTGGAGTGCCTGTTCTGCGCAGCCAACCAATAAGGATAAAAATTGTTGTTCCTCCACGGTGCAAGACGCCAATCACAAACTCTGTCATCAGCCCGACCAAAGACTTGGCTCGCTCACAGTTCAGAGGACCTGTTTTGGTCTCAGCTGGAGCAGTGATCACAGACAAAAACAGAAGTAAAATTCATATATCAGCTGTTGAAAATGAAGGAGAGCTCATGGAAGTTACTTATCAAAAGACTGAAGATGAAGCTGAAGCAGAATCATTCCTTGAGACAGAGGCAGACAGAGGCGATAATATGTGCAAAGAGAGAGATGTTTTGGACGTTGAAATCGTCCACATTGATGGGTCAGAAACTCCTCTTATCTCCAGCACTAATACAGTTAAAATATTGAGCCGGCAGAGGATTAAAGAGGAGACTACAGAGAGCCAAATTGAGAAAAATATTCCTCTAATTTTGCAAGCTATGGACTTGAAATCTTGCAAAACATTTGAGGAGCTTGGAACGGAGGAGCAGATGGAACCGCTGGACCTGAGTTTGCCTAAAGGAAGAGAAAGTCGAGAAAGGAGATGTGGACGTTTTCTGGATGATTCTGGTTATGAGAGCTCGCTGATTATGGAGGTAGATGAATATGAGGGAGAAGGAGACAGAGACATAGTGGAGGAGGACGATGATCAAGACTCTGTGCTGCGTCTGGATGGCACAGACACACTCGAAGACTCTCTCCTGTCTCCCTCTTTCTTTTCTACCTCTGTGCTTACCTCACTCTCTTCAATAGACTGTGACACAGAAAACCCTCTTCTCATTGACGACCAGGGAATCCCGTATAAACTCAGTCCAGATGGACTCAAAGTGCCGCAAGTCAATGCTTCCATGTCAGAGGAGCCTCATTCAGATCTGGCAAACTCAGCAGAGGAAGAAGAAGAGTCATCGCATTTGGCCACATTAGCGGGTCCCAGCCTCAGCCAAAGTTTAGATAATGCACTAAATGCACCTGCTGATGACTTTTACCCCTCACCAGCCGCTGCCAATAATTTGCCATCGCTAAAGGTCGGTCAGATAAAAGCTCCAGAAGTCTTCACGGGTTTGATAACGAACTCAGACCCTGCAGTGGCTGCAGTGGCTGCGGAACTGAGCGTTAAACCTCCTCAGGAAGCTAATGCTATTCTGTCCGCTTCCTCTGGGATACCTGTCCCCAGCCAACCCATTCAGATCCTCACTAACCCTTCAACCAATGCTCCTATTCTCCTCCTGTCCTCCTCCTCCTCTTCTTCGCATCAGCTCTCCACAGTTCCAGTTGGTCTCTCGCTTCCTCTTTCGGTTACTCAGACGTCACCTGGTGCTGCCACCCCGATGTTTCTCCTCCTCTCCTCTGTACCCTCTTCCTCTGGTGAATCCACCTCTACCGCCACTCCTATTGCTGTGCTTGACCCCTTGACCGGTCAGTTGTCCCAGATTACTGCAGCCTCAGCTCCAGTTTCCTTTCCTTTGTCCTCTGGTCAGGTAAGCACGCTGGGATCACCTCTGCCCACACTATCTCACCCCATCATCAGACTGAGTCCCAATAACCCCCCTGTCATCCTGTCGGGTGTGAATAACTTAAACTCGGGATCTATCCAGACCTCTCTTGTTGTCCCTTCGTCCACGTTTGCTCTGCAGGATGACGGCCCAAACGTTCAAACTCAGATCAGCTACTCTGAATCAAACCCTGGAAGTGAAGCCATACCTGCCGAAGAAGTCTCAAATGAAAACAACAAGCCATCAAGTTTTACAGCTTCCAATCCACAACCTCAGTCTGCTGGTTTGACCTATGACCCCTCAGCTCAGCCCACCTCAGAAGCAGAGGCCCAATCACCAGCCTCAGACTCCAAGTTTGACCCCTCTGACCTTCCTTCAGAGCATTTACCTCTGGATGACCATCTTTACTTCTCCAACACAGCCGCTCCTCCCTCCCCTCCCATCGGACCCATCTTTCCCTCGGGTAAACTCGACCCCATGGACCCCCTAGACTCCCTAGACCCCCTAGATCCCCTAGACCCCCTAGATCCTTTATCTCCAGCAGAGTCACCCAACACTATGGGCTCCCGCAGGGTGCTGTACTGCCAACTGTGCCCACGGGTCTTCTTTTACCTCTCCGACCTTGAGCGTCATGCTATCACTCATTCGCAGAAGAAGCCTCATGTTTGCCAGCAGTGTGGCAAAGCCTTCAAACGCTCCAGCCATCTGCAGGTCAGCACACTCTAAGTATAACCATATTTTCATAAAGTAAAGAGATATTACAAATTATTAGTGCAGTGACAATCAATGATTTCTTTTAGGCCACTTTGGAATAACAGAAACAAGCCTTGAAACTATATAATTTTCATTACTGACTAATCTGTCAATATTATTCATGATGAATTGGTAAATTGATTCTTTAACTTTGAAAAAAGTATTTCCAGTATGACATATTTCTGTTGGTTTTATATTGAACAACAGTCCAAAAAAAGTTGCTTATAGCCAATTTAGTAAACGTGTTCAAATGTTTGTCAAATTTTTTCGACAGAGACACAAGCACATCCACACAGGCCAGAGAAACTTTGTATGCCCCATCTGCGCCAAGCGCTTCAGGGAGGCGGGTGAGCTCCAGCGCCATCAAAGGGTCCACACCGGAGAGAAACCCTACCAGTGCCAGCTCTGCCACACGCGCTTCGCCGAGCGCAACACCTTACGCCGACACACCAAACGCAAACACCCGTACCACCAAGTGGCCATGGAAATGCTGAACGAGAGAAGAGACAGAGGAGGCGGCCGAGCAGACGGAGGAGGCGGTGGCGGATCAGGAGTGCAGGAGGAAGAGGAGAGCGCTGAATGGTACAGCTCCACTGTGTCTAATTTGGATAACTCAGAGTCTGAGATGGAAACGTAACACTCCAAAACAAAAGCAGTTAGGAGAGAAGTGTTGGCAGGCTGACTCTAAACTTTCCTCTTCATTAATAAACATTCAAAGAAGGGAGCACTTTTAATATTTATTTCATTGTTTTAATGGTAATTTATTTATATGAATGTATATTGTTCCCATTGCATTCTTCGGGCCAAAAGTACAGGCTTTAAAGTCAGACATGGTTTTGAATTAGTTTTCCTGTGTGGAAAATTTTTCGAATATAAAAGAGAGAGCTTGTGCTGGAAAATATTGATTAGCCTGCTAACCTGCCCCGTTGAAGTTGCGTTCCCATGCAATCCATGATAAACCCTAAAGTGCTCAGAATAAAATGAAAGCTTATTTACTCTAAAAAAAATTCTGCTCTAGTTGTACATGAAGAGTACTATTCGTAAGAGCTGCACTTCTGCACTATCTCATATGAAAGATCTAATCTTTCTTACCGTCAGAGACACTGTGAGTCATTTGCACTTGTTTTATTTTAAATCAGAATTCATTTTTTATATTGTGAAAGAAATTGCTTACTTTTACATTTTATTGGAACTGTTGATTTGATTTATATAATATATATCATGTAAAAGTTTGACCAACTGTTTTTGAGTTATTCTAACATAAACACTATATTCAGAGTTTCTTTTTTAAATGTGAACTATATTAACTTATTGGAATTAAATTTTCACTACTATATTTCAGTCTTTGTCCCATTTTCTATTTCAGTTTCTTTCCACTTACACAGGTGTGGATTTCAATTTCTATTTTACATGGCTTTTTCATAAATCTTTTTTCATCTTTGGCAGAGCAGGGCTGGGGTGCCTATCTATCCTCTTTACATGGATCTTTGTGATAAAAAAAGAAGAAGATATTCAGATACGGTTATCTGCTTGGGTGTGCAAGTTGACCACTTGGACTGCGTCCAGGGAGTAATTGAGTTTGTAAGGCAATTCTCTGTTTTTTGCACTCTCTCAATTTTCTGCTCCATTTAAGCCATGGAGCCTAACGGAGCTAAGCTCGAGATAAGTTATTAAATACTGTACCGCTCAAATGACCGGACGGGGTTGTCGTGGCCGCCCCATTCCTTATTTCTACGCTGGCCATTGTGCGGATAGAGAAGCTTTGGCCTGCCGAAATAACTGTGCTTAACTCCATTGCTTTTTAGTATGGCAAACTCACTTTCACAGAGGGTCAGTGGAAGGAGAGAGGTGCACATGGTGTGAGGAGCAAAGGTTAAACAAGCAGTTTCTGTGAGAATGGGAAATTTGCTGCAGCCCGTTCTTGAAGATAGTAGAGTATTTTGTCTGCTAAAACTCTAAAAGCAGATGCTTAATGCATGTTTTTCTTTCACTATGTTGCATTTAACTGACTAACCTCTAAGTCACAGAGGGAGTGTTGAGTTACAAAAAGATGTTTTGGCTGCAAAGGACTAAGACAAATTTTACACTGTTGTATGGCAAACACAGTTTTGAGGAAAATTTGGCAAAGTTCTGTACTACTGTGAGACAATGTACATTTTTCAAGTCTGCCCTAAAACAATACTAACATAACCACATAAATATATCAGGTTGGGGTTATTAGTCACTGTAATTTTTCCTCTTAGTTATAATGTCTGTAACAGGATCTCTCTTATTTAGCTTCAGTGTAAGAGATGGGGGTAACAATCCAAAATCATGGTCCACATGTAAAAAACCACTCTAAAATCCAGCTGAGGTTAATGAGTCAAAAGTCTGAGTGGGTATCTCTGTGCACAAAATCCCCTTTTTATCCTGCTCAACAATCACACTGTCTTTGGAAAAAAAAAAGTGAATTTTGTACAAAATTGTCTACAACTATATAGCAAATACCAACTTGATTTGACTAACTCATGGCGTTAAAACCTCATATTGTCTCCAGCTGATCTTTAGAAAGCAATTTTGCACGAGAGGACTCTATGTCCCCTCAAATCTCTTCACAAAATATTTTTTAGAGCAGTTAAATTTTATTTTATTTATTATTTCTTTATTGTCCATACACACATATACAGACCAGAACAACAAAATTATGAAATAAATAAACCTATATCAATTCCAATTTCTATCCCAACTGGCTTTTATATCTTTTTCATTGAAATCTGTGTATCTCTGAAAACCATGAACAATTTTAAAAACATAGGTCTAAATAGCATAAATCTAGCCTGCATACATATTTTTCTCAGTTCTGGAAATGGTACTCACTTCTTCATATTACTATTTGATGTATACCGTGAAGTTTTTTTTTTTTTTTTTTTTGCCACTGGCACTTCTTTGGGCGATTCATACTGGCCCTAAATAAACTACATTATCCAGAATGCACTGCGTTACGCTCACCTGTTCTGGCATTCCTGCCTTTCTCTGTGGTTGGTCTAGGTTACTTCACATAAACCTTATGATAATGTTGGCCTGGCTCCAAAGGGGCCCAAAGATAGCAGGAACACAGTCAGACTTTGACACAGCAGAGTTTCAAAAGTCAAATCCTTCTCAAACAGGACTAAATGCAGGCCAGAGGCTGAAAGCTAACGTTAGCAACACTGCTAGCAGTGAAAAGCCTGTTAATGGAGCATGACAAAAACACCTGCAGCTATTGCTATGACAGCCAAC
The DNA here is from genome assembly GCF_029030835.1 of Brachyistius frenatus. Lineage (NCBI taxonomy): Eukaryota > Metazoa > Chordata > Actinopteri > Embiotocidae > Brachyistius > Brachyistius frenatus. The sequence goes on along the minus strand of NW_027210619.1, from coordinate 1,658,278 downwards.
TAAGTAGGTATGTGAAAATCGTATTTATTCTGTGTAAATTCTGTATAATGCCACTGTCAAATATTCAAGCAGACAATAGGCTACAACTTAATTGTCTACAGTTTCAGCTGAAGTCATTGTGACTTCCTGTATTTGTTTCAAATTAAAACCCCTCTATGTTTCATATAAGGTGCAGTCCTACAGGTTCTAACTCCCCCCCCCCCCCCCCCCCCCCCCCCCCCCCCCCCCCCCCCCCCCCCCCCCCCCCCCCCCCCCCCCCCCCCCCCCCCCCCCCCCCCCCCCCCCCCCCCCCCCCCCCCCCCCCCCCCCCCCCCCCCCCCCCCCCCCCCCCCCCCCCCCCCCCCCCCCCCCCCCCCCCCCCCCCCCCCCCCCCCCCCCCCCCCCCCCCCCCCCCCCCCCCCAGTTTTGTTTCTCTAATAATAGAAATTGTTCTCCCCTTGATTAAATAGATTTATGGTGTGAACATCATCAGGATCTCCTTATATCTTTTATTCACTGTATAAATTCTGAATGTAATAATGATTTGCTGATACTGTATGATCGACAAGCCAACATGAGAGTGAAGGAAGTACTGGCACTTATTTTTCTCCATTTCAAGCACCAGCCACAGCCATACTTTAAATCACATATTGTGTGAATAAGCAGTTTCACCTGCTATTCTCAGCTTGTTTATTATATACATTATATATACAACCAAAGTTGTGTTAAAAAATAATTCAAACATGCTCAGTGTAGTCATGATGGAAAGAAAGATGTGAGAGGGGGCCAAAACAAACATTCCCATCTAGTTATTGTTTCAATGAAGAATCACTTTTTGTAATACTGTATGTTGATATGATAAGTGACATATAACACAATATAGCATTTAATCCATTTTGCCCTCTTGTTGCATTTATTATGATTCCCTGCAAGGTAATTCAAACATTACTTTTACCTCAAACTCTATTAAAATCTTATCAAACTTGCAGTTTGAATACAATAGGCCCCTCATCATCAATCCCATAAAATATGTGCCCCTAACTAATAACTGCTCCGAGTCTTCTTGTTGTAGAAGCTCTCTGAAGTGCTGTATACATATTGTTAAGGTTGCTGTGAGGTTTACACAATTAAATTAATGCTGTTCTGTCAGGAAAGAACAAACTGACACAAAACAGATTCTGGTCCCCTAATTGACACCACTGGGCTGTTGCATCGCTGAGCCTACAAGGTCCTCAGTGCATGATGTTGATGAATATTCAACTGGCTGAGTGTGCGAGATCAGCAGTCCAGCTGGATATGTGTGTGTGTGTGTGTGTGTGTGTGTGTGTGTGTGTGTGTGTGTGTGTGTGTGTGTGTGTGTGTGTGTATGGTACAGTATGTATGCTTCTGCATGTGTGTGTGCGCTGGTTGCTAACTATCCAGATTGCACGGCGCTTCAAAGTGCAGTGACTGACAGACAGATGGATGATGGACAGAGGGAGGACAGAACTCTGTAGCGTGTGCGTGTGAAATTTGCCTCTGTGTGTTTGTGTTGCGTGAAGTGTAACAGGCAGTCGGCCTTCTGAGTGGCACAAGGCACGTCGCCAAGTGATTGAAGTGATAAAGGTAGAGGAGGAGTAGAGAGGGGGATGAGAATAAATCGAGTGATGAACGATCAGGGAGAGGCAGCAGATGTAATGAAGTGTGTTAGCCTGGTATGTTTCAGCTTTTTATTCCCTTTGATACATTCAGCACTTTGATATGTTTGTTGTATATCCGCTCTGTTACATCAGAGGCGTCCCATTATTGCCACTGAGAGCCAGAATGATGGAAAGCTAAACTAACCGTGAATGCTTTTTTTTTTTTGGGGGGTCTGATATACATTGCTGTCATTGCACAGTTCAGCCATGTGAGGGCACACTTACACTTGGGATGCATGTGTTTGGCTAATTCGTGCTGTCTCTCAGCTCTCTCAAATGGTGGAGGGATACTTACACCAGGATGAAAGGCAGAAGACAGTGAGCCTTGGGAGAGCTGGATCTACATTCAAAATCTGCTAATACAACAGAGAAAGGAGGCAGCTTTGACATGAATATCAAATCGCTTTTGCGTAGTTGTGTTGTATTTCTGTTTTACAGGCCAAATGATGGATAAAGTGTGTTTTTAGCCCATGTGGAGTATGAAAAGATGAGTAAGCCCAGAATTACACAGAGAACTATGATATTTAAGAAGGACAAGCTCACCAGACAGTGCAGAATTAACACTGTGGAGTCTGTGTAGTGTGCACATGTGTGTGTGTGTGTGTGTGTGTGTGTGTGTGTGTGTGTGTGTGTGTGTGTGTGTGTGTGTGTGTGTGTGTGTGTGTGTGTGTGTGTGTGTGTGTGTGTGAGAGAGAGAGAGAGAGAGAAAGAGAGAGGTGTGGAAGGGAGGGAGGAAGGGAGGGAGGGAGTGAGGGTGGAGGGAGGGAAAAAGAAGGAGGGTAACAGGTGTTAATCAGAAAGGGAGTCCCGGCTGCAGAGGAGAGGGTTTCTCTGTGGTGGGGGACCAGAGGAAAAAGCAATTACATCACCTTTCCAACAATAATGTGACCTGCTGTCAGCGCAGTCCGTGTTTATAGACAGTATATGTGTGTGTGTGAAATGCATTTACGGGGCACAAGCGAAAAAAGCTGTCAAAGTTGAGATTTTATAATGATCACAAACACGGACGCAGTGTGCAAATGGCACCTGAAAGAGCGGCCCGTCTATAACCATCTATTAAATTAAGGTTCCCATTCATTTTGTGTCCCATTAGTTGTTCCATTTTGTTCCATGGCAACCGTAATTGGCCCGTGCAGTGGTATCTCTGTTTCTGTGTTCTCTGATTAGTGGATCTCCACGTCAGACTCGTGTTCTCTACATCTGATAAAATGGCAGCAACCTCCCTTTTTCCCTGTTTCCCTATCAGCTCCCGTCCTGTCTTCGTCGTTACTCCCCCCCCCCCCCCCGGGTTGTGCCCACCCTTGCTCGCCAACTTTTTTGCTGTGTTCCCTGCCTCCCTCCCTCCATTCGACCTGCTGAACCAGCACACACCGGCCTGTCTGTCAAATCGACGGAACAGGTGCTCCAGCTACAACCCCCTCTCACCCCCTCCCCACCCCCCTCTGTAGCCCAAAGCACACACAAATATACACGTGCAGAGCACGCACACAGAGGCCAACACTGTCCTACATGTTCACTCAGGTAGTTTCTGAGCTTTAACAGCCAGGTGAAAGTCGGGTGATTTTGCTCGGTACCAGTGCTGATACACGCTGTAAAGTATATGCTGACGGACACTGACCTACTGATCTGTGACTCTCTGTGGTGTCACACTCGCGCACACACACACACACACACACACACACACACACACACACACACACACACACACACACACACACACACACACACACACACACACACACACACACACACACACACACACACACTAGTAAATCACTTTAAGATCGTGACCCAAAGGTGTCTTGACAGGAGCATATGAGCCTGCAGTCCTGCTGCAGTACATGATGTGATGGGAGCCCAAAACACTCCAAGGCTTTTCTCGCTGCCTTGTAATGAATCGTCTCTTTATCCTGCCTTCACTTTTCTATCCGTCACATTATGTGGCCGTAAAACTCCCAACATTAAACAACTGCACCTGCCTCATCAGTGCTTCCACTTTGGTCAAAGTCACGTACAAGCAAACACAAAAGTGCTTATTGTCTTTGAATCTGTTCCTCAATCAATCAGTCAGTGGACGTCAGGGAGGGGTGGCGAGGGAGGGGAGGGGAGGAGAGGAGAGGGAGACGAGGTCGTGGCGGGGGAGGGGTGAAGTTTGACAGTCGCTCACAGTTGGCACCAAGAATCCAGGATGCTTTGGGGTGGGGGGGGGGGGGGCAGAGTGAGCGAGGCAGAGGTAGACAGGGTAGAGAGTTTCTATCGTAAGGGGACGAAGGAACCACAGATCCTCTTCCTCCTTGCATTTCACCTTCAGGAAAGAAAGCGGAGTAACTGAGAAGTGTGGAAAAGGGGCAATAGGAAGAAAAAAAGGATATGAAAAGAACATGAAAGAAAGAAATCGTCATTAAATGCACTACGAACTTCTCTCTTTCCCTCTCTTCCTCCATCTCGCACCTCTCTCAATTTAATCTTAAATCCACTCCAATTTCCCCCGAGGGACTCAATTCTCTCTTTTCCTGTAAGTATTCTCTTTCATTCTCTTGCTATTATTCTCTGTGTTTTCAATGCCTCCTTGTACCTCGGTGCCCCACTGCAAAACAATGTCTGTGCCAGACATGAAATCTCAATCAATTGCTTGTTATTTGACTGCAATAATGAGCGGGTGGCCTTCTTTTTGACTCTTTATGTTGTAAATAAAGTGAGGTGTGTGCATTTATCGGATTGGGATAAGAGGAGCACTTTGGTAATTTAGTATGCATAACCTCATCTATCCCAAAGCATGTGTGTGTGGTGTTGTTTGTGTGTGTTTGTACATTCCCTTCAAACAGGCTTCCTCTGGGTCTTCTGTGGCAGGCCAGTTCAAATCAATATTGTTAATTGGTTGTGTGTGCGCACTAATGCAGCTTATGTAGATTCCCAACTCTCTATTTGAGAGTCAGCCCCTCTTCTTTTAGTGCATGACACATTTTTGGGTCCTGCTGTCACTGTGCAAATGTGTGGTGCGATGTTGTAGGTGTTTGAGTTATTGTTTGTCTGTCACAATCAGTGTACCCCCCCCCGGCCCCGTGTCTGAGTGTATGTTGGGGTGTCTGTCTGCCTTCTCGCTCATGTAAACTCAACTCCCCTCTTCATCTTCTTCTTGTCCTGGCTCCTTTTTCTGTCTCTCTAAAAGTCTGTTTAATTCTCTGTGTCGTTAGCTCTGTCTCTGTGGGTGGGCCTCTGACTCTCTGTGTGATTATGACAGGCTGTCTATAGGGGGGCCTGCTGTTTGCCAGAGCAGCTCACCACTGAGCTCAGTCTGCCTGTAGGTCTGAGAGGCTTTGCGTCTCTATTTCCCCCTCAATCTATCTCCGCTGCGCTTTGTGTGCCTCTATCAATATCGGTTTGTGTCTGTCAGTGGATTAACAAGCATCTGGCTCTCTCTCCTCTGCTTCCTCTGCATTCCCAACAGTGAGAGACAGAAGGAGAGGGGTCCATTCCTCCTGGTAGAGTGACACCAGGAATTCCCTCTTTCTCTCTGCCCCACTTCCTCACCTCCCCACGCCCTCCCCCCTCCACCATGACGCTGCTGGCCTCTGAGAGGTCCCTTCTCATCCGGAACAAGTTCCGCTCAGGTGAGGCTCCTGGAGGCATCAACTCACGCCAATGTTTTCTCACAAGATGCTTTACGTCTCCGGCACAATTGGCAACATTACCATCAATACGTGGAGGTGAAGTGTTAGTGAAGGTTATTGGCTCCTTGGTCCATATTGTCTGTCGTGATCAATGGAGTGACAGTATTGATCATGGTGAATGGATTTAGTGATTGCTACAGAGGACAGAGATGTCTTGAAGACAGCTGACCGTGAGGACAAAGATCTCTGCATATTACTGTGAGACACTAAGACATGGCTTGCTCAGTCATACGTGTGGAAAAGCGACATTAAGCCTTTACCAGGAAAGTCTTTTTTTCTTTAATAACTCTAAAAAAACACGATACCAAATCTATTTAATATGAAATATTCATGTCTAAATGAGCAAAGTTAAACTTTGGAAAAACGACCCTGATTCATCACTTATTAAGAATTTAACAGTGATATGCTCAGCTAAGCTACTTGATCATGTTTGTGAATGTAGTTTGATCAGATTTGATTGACAGTGGCCTGGCAGCGTGAGTAAACAACCCACAACTGTCTTTAGATTTAGATTTTAATGTTGCTAAATTGTTGAGCTGACTTTTTCTGACTGAGTCTCACCCAAATCAAACCAGTTAGAAGAGCAAACACACAAAACCAAATACAGAAATCCCAAACGTGAAAGTGACCTAACTGTGGCTGAAAATAGTGAGTTCAGGTAGGACCACATGAGAAGAAGCTGGTAGAGGTAATATTTTCAGGGCCTCTAAAACAAATGACCAAGTCTTCTCTCTGTCAGCAGTGTTTTTGTTTGTTTCCAATTTATATTTGTCAGTATGGTCTGGTGATAACCCATCACAGTCATGAAAGAAATCTAAATATCTGTATATTACCACTTAAACTAATGCAATGTAATACTCTGAATACAACTTACAACTTTTTTGCTGCAGTCTGTGACAAGCAGCATTAAGCAATCCTCGCATAGCCGCATAATGCTAGTTTCTATACAAGTTGTAGCGGCTGCTGTTCAGTTCCCAGGCAGCTGTTGTAAACGGCTGGCAAAATAGAAAGGCGAGAAAATGACAGACATAGTCCCCTAGGTATACAAACACCTGCTGGAAAACGTGATTCTTTAGGCAGCTGCTCCGTTTGAAATCATGTATGTACATAGCTGAGCAATATTTTTCTTTTTCTTTTTCATTGTTTAATTAAGAATTGTATGTGTCTTTGACATGAAGTGTTCCTAATGCAAATTTTTCATGTCTCACAAGTGATCATATATTAGATGCTGAGATAAATATTAAGAAAGTGTGTTGATGCAAATGGTAAAAAAAAAAACACGTTTCCCAGTGTTTTTGACTTGTGACCCCTGAAACTAAATGTCTGCTGCCCTTTGTAACAAGTTGTGTGTGCCTTTAAGCTATGAGCTGTCCCAACCAGACAGTCCTCCATTAAATGTTTAATTTAAAACATTTAAAGAGGCCCCAAAGAACATCAAGATATTTTATATTTTTGAAAAAAAATGCAAAAGAGGAAGAAAATTTGACAGCTTTGGCAGCTTTCAGGTTTTCTTTTCCCCTAATACCACTTAGATTTTCTTGGGACTGACCCTTAGGAACAATTGTATTATGTAATGTGGAGTTCAAGTTTTGTGTGGGGCCTCCAGTACCAATTAGGAAAAAAATAACAAAACCAAAATCCGATGTGACAAACGCATGCTTCCAAATCTTATGAGCACAAAGCACAATGTGTCAATCTGCTTTAAATCCATATTTCGGAGACGTTAAACTGTTGTTTTGAGTCATCAGAGAGGTAGGAAAGCAGGAAGAGTATAGTTAGCAGCACAAATGAGTATGACGTGAGGAGGAGGGGATGTATGAGAGGCTTGTGGAGAGAGTGGGACAGCTGAAGGGGGGATGGGACCAACAGAAATAGACATACTGAGAGATAAATAGTCACTGCCCTCAGCCCCCCGTGCAGCCCTCCCCTCCCCTGGTCAGGTCTCTCAGGTCTCAGTCCTCACCGCAGTGTATCATGGGTGGGAGGGGGGGCAGTCTGTGTAATGGGCCAATGGGCCCGGCCCTGCCCTGCTTCACCTGTTTGTGTGTGTACTGAATGTTAAAGTGTGCGTGCATATGTGTGGTGGGTAGATGTGTGCAGGCATTCAAGGAGATATATAATCTACAAGCACTGCAAAGTCATGGGGTAACATGAGTTTCAAGGCCATATCGTTTAACATTTGCATTGCTTACCTCTTACCTTTCTACATCAGCCCAATTGCTTTCTCCAGATAATGTTTTGCCTTACTTACTCTTCCATCAGTGTAATGTTTCATCATTTCTTTTTAAAACACAGCTTGATCTTTGCTCTTATCTTTTAGTGCTTCAGCTGAGGATTCAGAACCGACGGCTGAGTGAAATCAATGCAGACTCAGGTCAGTCCATGTGTATCATTAACATTGTGATTGATCCATCTACACTACAACTGCAGGTTGCATTTCATACTAATAATCTTTAAGTCACCTCTCTTCACTGAAAGATGATTGCCTATTGATTACTCAACGTTTTTGCAGATTTTACGGCATCAACCAGCTTTTACTTTTCTGCTATTTTACTTTTGTAAATGAGCAAAATAGTTGGAGAGACTTTGTATTTAATCATAGGTTTTAAAACCTCTGATTGTTCAAGAACCTTCATCAGATGAATATGGTTTTAGGTTTATGTTGTGGAGATCAGGCTTTTGGGGTGGTTGCATCAAACCTCTGTAATGACTTGGCATCATCCCTTTGTGTGATTGACTCAGAGGCAGCTTTTAAAAGGCAACAAGACATCAGTGTTTAGACAAACATGAGGGCACAGTCTTACTTGGGTAGTTATGTGTGTGAACTTGTTTCTACCTCGCCTGTTTGTTCTGCTATTTTGTTTTTTACCTTGCAAATCATTTTGTGAGCCTTGCCTTTCAAAGGTGCTTCATAGATCAACGTATTTATAATACTGTATATCTTGTAGAAAAACTCCCACGTTAACTAAAAAAAAAAAGTGAATAACTTGAATGCCTAGAACATGATGGATATATTTCTTTGTCTGTTTCTGTATATGTCAATGTGATTTATCTGTGACAGGCCAATATCAGCGGATAAATCGGTCTGGTTCTAAAACAAATTGTGTCATTCATGAAATTCACAAAAAATTGTAGTTCATAGTGTAGAAATGTAAAAACCAATCCGACAGGTAGTGCACTTCGCTTCAGCGCTCTCCTGCACATTCTGATGCCCAACACAAAAGAGTGTCTGAGATGCTGCACGCTGTGGAAGGATGAGTTGCAAGCTGAACGGGCTTTGTTGATGCACCCTTTTACCTGAGCTTCTCCCCAACTAGACTACTATTCTCTGAAAGACACTCCAATATGAGAATTTGGATTAAGTAAAACAAATTCTTTCTCTTTTTTTAATGTTGCATCACGATTTCATCTTACGACCACCTTTTGTCTGTGTCCACAGGGTTGAACTCTTCCTGCCCCCTTCAAACAGCAGAGAAAGATCAGAGTGAAGCTCTGGTGAGCAGCTGCCTGTTTCTTAATAATCTCTGACTGCATGAAATTTCTGCACTTCATGTCAAACACTGATTTTGATGCATCAAACACATTTCCCACTCCACGTGTGTCATGTTTTTTCCACAACACATGAACACAATGAGACCGATTTACTTGTTTTACTTCAATATTGCTGTGAATTCATAAGAAATGGACAGGGATTTTGAAAAATTATCAGTAAAGGTCTCCTCTCACCTAAAAAGAACTAATTAGTACAAGTTTCAAAGGAGATTCTTTGTAGCACAGGATCCAAGTGCTCCTTTAAACACTTTGCAATGATTCAAGGAGGAACACTGGTGTCATAATATTCCATTAGGCTACATTTACACTGAAATATTTGCATTCAACTTTCCACTGAGTGAACTGCATTGTCATGTCTGGGCCCTGGCTGTTGGTTTGACCCGCTGTTTCCTGATGCAGCGTCTCACTGACAATGGTGCCACTCAGAAGTTGCCCCCTGGTGGTCTGAATACTGAAACTGCACAAGGTGATACCATGCCGACAATAACGTTGCTGTCACCTTCTTGCTGTACCCTGTATGCTCCCTGCACAGCGCAGAGCAACGCATCTCGCCTCCTCTCTCTTCCTCTCTGTCTGTGTCATATCATTTCTGCATTGCTCTCCAATCCCTGTTGTACAGTAGCCGGGCGAGGAAATGAAGTGTGTGTAAATCTTGCAAAGGGCTCTCTGTTTCATCAGCTGTCAGTTAAATAGAAATGTGACCTTGTTGCACACCCTAACGCTGCATTATAAGCAGCCAACAAACATATCAGTGATTGACAGTACATGATAAACCCGCCAATCCAGGGATCAGAGTTATCATTTTCTGCCGTTACTGACATCTCACTCCCTCATCTCTCTTTCCTCCTCCTCCTCCTCCTCCTCCTCCTCCTCCTCCTCCTCCTTCTCCTCTCCACACAATCCAACCTTCCTTTTAATTTGAAAGCACTTTTATTGTAGTATCTGGCTTTTCAAAATATCTAAATGTCCTTAAAACTCCTTTTCTGTCATTTTCAAAATCTTGTGTCTGTCTGTCTGTCTGTCTGTCTGTCTGTCTGTCTGTCTCTGTGTCTGTGTGTCTGTGTACTCATATCCAAGGGAATACATCTCCCTATGGGCAGTGGTGTTTACTATTTGTTGATGCCTCTGCTGGTTTGAATTGGGACTGATCGCCTGTGGCAAAACTGTTGTGAACGCTCACATCACATATGTTCTGAAATCCTGTTGCTTCTCTTTCGCCAATCTCCTCTCCCTCCACTGATCTCCCATCTGTCCTCTCCTCTCCATGTATCTGCACCATCCCTCCCTCTTTCTGCCACCCATAGAGAGGACCGTGTGTGGGGCCCAGAGGCAGAAGAAGATTCGCCAGACGCAGGACCTCACTGAGAGGATCCAACGTCCACCTGGACCTGTGGAGCAACCGCATGAACACACGCTGCCCCTGGAGAACCGTAAGTCTCAACACGCACTGGAACACACAGACAGTAACACACACGTTTTTTATTCCCAGCCCCATTTTGCATTTGCTCCTCTTTTGACGTTATATCCTCTCACTTTTCATTTCCTCAGGTCCTTCGTCTTTCCCGCTGTCCGCTGATGTCTTCGAAGATGACATCTCCTGCTCACCCTCCTCCTCTTCCTCCTCACCCACCGAGCAGCATGGCGCTCACCAATCCCCAGCATTTCCCTCATTGCCAGGGCTCTTAGGTGACCAATTACTGAGTGACTGCTCAGCTGTGGGCCCACCCCTTAACTGTAGTCCCAGTCATGCACAGGTGAGGAAATGGCACTATGTATTGTTTTGATTCAAATTCATGTTTTAAGCAACAAAAAGTATAATACATTTTTTCCCGCTGTAATAACCTCTGATAAACTTATTAAAGCAAATTGACTGATGAGTTTATGAATAGCTTAATATGTCGACTCTGATAACCGGATATTCTGCCTTCAGTCTGGTTTGGCGTTGCTCCCGGCAACCGAGGGCATCAGACAACCAACTACTGTAACACTGGGTGAATCAAACTCCATGGCAACAACTGGGAGACCAAATGGGATGTATCTGACCTCTCAGACCACACCGCTGCTGCCAAAGGTAATGTGGGTTAATGCATGCTCATCCTGTCACCTACAAACACCACTGATTTCAGTTTGCTCTCCATTTTTTGGCTCATTTAAATTTTATAAGGTCCTCCTTTTTGTTTTCAGTGTTTTTATGACTCTTCAAAATATAATTAAAATGTCAAAAATGTGAGGAAATAAATGTGGCAATATGGCATTTTTATGCAGAAACAAAACAACATTTAGGGTGTGTGTGTGTGTGTATTGGTTTACTACACTGCAGGTATACAACACGAGAGATGAAAGAGCGCTGCACAGGTCTTTAACCTAACAGGATGGTCACTCTGTTTTTTCTAAAAACAATGCTCGGCTGTGATCTGCTCTGCATTCATTACTGTCAATTTGCACTTCTGGGGGAGCTCAGTAGTTGCCCTGTAGGTTAACACATTCACACACAAGCAGCGTGGTGATATGTCAGAACCAGCACATGCTGTCATTTAGAGATTTGTGAGGCATTTGTAGGTTAGATGTAAGAACTTAACCTTGACAAGGGGCAAATACATCAAACAGTGTGAAATGACCGATATTTTCTCTGTGATATGCTATTCTTGAAATTACTCACTTGATCCACATCACGGTTACAGTTTAAGGAAATGTGAGCTCTATGTGTGTTTACAGACAGCTCGGCCTCTCAGCCCCACCTGCTCCTCATCTCTGGTCCCCTCCCTCAACTTCAGCCATCTCCCCCGCCCACGTAAACCACGGGACACTAAACCCAAAATGAAGAAACTCAAGTATCACCAGTACATTCCTCCAGACCAGAGAGGGGGGTCTGGGACTGGAGGTACCAACATAACGCTTTAGTATTCTACATTTATTCAAAAAAAATCCTTTCATTTATCAAATCAATATCTGCTCTTGTGGTGAAATGTTTGACTTCAGCCAGAAAATGTCTTTATTTCCAGGGGGAGGAGCCAAACAAAAAAACCCTACTCCTTCCCAGTCTTTAGACCCAGCCTATTCCCATCTCCTGAAGCAGCAGCAGGTCTTCCTCCAGCTTCAAATCCTCCAGAACCAGCAGCAGCAGCAGCAACAGCAGCAGCAGCAACGGCCACAACAACAGACCACTGTTTTACCCAGGTATGCAAACAGATACAGTGTTGATACAGATAATTCAGTGTGAACTAACTACAGAGATCTCTGCTTTATCAATAAGAAATTAGTCCTTTTGTTTGGCCGTGTTAATGCTTTTGTTATTCCTTCAGTGGAGATCACATTGATCTCGTGAAGTCTTCTGGAGCCATGCCACTGAATCTCCAACCTGTTCCTGCCACAACAAACCGCACCCCCATGGACACAAATCCTGCATCCAAACCTGAGCTTCTACCTGCAAACCTCGTTGACTTAACAGTAAGAATAACTAACTATCTGTCAGACAAGAACTACTTTTAAAGGCATAAAATTGTTTGAGAACTGATTCATAATCTAGAGAAGCTTCTAACACTTTACTTTTCCCACCACAATGTTTCTCCTTCCTCAGGTGTCAGAGTTGCGGCAGCAGCTGCGTAAGCGAGGCCTCCCAGTCTCCGGCACAAAGCCTGCTCTTCTGCAGCGTCTCCGTCCCTTCCAGCTTCCCCACTCCTGCCTCACCCCAGCTCCCCTCTCTCAGCTGGGTACCAGCCTGGAGCCCCTCACCCCCTGCCCTCCGCTGCCACCCAGCCAGAGCCCTGGCTCAAGCTCCAGCTCTGGACTGGACTCACCCAGCAGCAGTCCAAACCAGCTGTACTCCCAGGACAGGGGAATTCCTAATGGCATTCTCAGTGATGCTCCAAACAGAGTTCCAAATGGAGTCCTAAACGCCGTCCCAAATGTTTTTACAAATGCTGCATCAGTCAGTTTGGCAGGTGAACAGTGTGGTCTTACCAACGCTGTCTTCCTGGCTGCTGCCAGCACTGCCTCAGGAACTCCAAGTCCCAGTCTACCCATGTCGTCCTCCTCACCCCTGCAGTGTGGCACTCTCTGGAGAACTGAGACTGAGCAGCAGCAGCAACAGCAGCAGGAGCTGAGTGTGGAGCTGGAGATGAGGGAGAGGATAAGGAGCAGGCCCAGAGACCGCTCCACACACACTGGCAATGAGGTGAGGGCAGACAGACCCGAATCTTTGGTATGACAATCGTTGGAGAGCTGCTCATTTAATGGGATGACTGTTTTATAGAATTAATGAATGCCCATTTACCGTTCCTCCCATCAACCAGTCCCTCCATCCGTTCCTGCAACAGGATCCAGGATGCTCAAGAGGCAAGTCGGAAACAGATGAACAGACGGAGGTGTTATTTACACAGGTAAACATACGAACCAGTGTACACGTATATTGGCTAAAAGCATATACATTAGTCTTTTCAGAGGCACATTACAGAGTCTTCTATCAAGGAAGATTTCTCAAACTTGTTTTCTCATCACCACCTGTCTGCCTTCTCATCAGGTGTTTTGCTGCCAGCCGTGTGATGTGATTGGCTATGACTTTGAGCTGCCAGTGCAGATTACAGCAAGTCCTGTTCAGACCTTACCTGGTGTTCGCAGCTTGGAGGAAGAACTACAGGAGGCTATCCAGAAAGCACAGGTTAGAGTCTGTGGATAAACAAGGGATCGCCAGCAATTTCTTTTGTTCAGTAAGAATGAAGTAAGAGCGTTTTCTTTCTCTTGGCAACAGATGGACCCTCGGCAGTCCATTGATGACATTCTAGATGAGCCTATTACTTGTGTTGGTGAGTCCCCCGCAGTTAATACAGAATACATCTTAAATGGCATTCATGTTTATTCCAGTGTCTGATCTTTTTTACTGCATCTCTTCCAGGCTCTGTCAATGTCTTTGATCATAAATCCCCTGCACACTCAGGCCCCGGCCGTTCTCCTTCTCCTCCTCAAAGTGATCAGTGTCTGGCTTCCCATCAGCACAACAAGGATGACAACTTCCTGCCATCTCCTCTTTGCTCTTCTCTTTTGCTGGAGCTCCCTCCATCTCCTGCAGTAATAAGCCCCAGCCAGGTTGTCCCTGTTCCTCCCCCACCCCCCATCTGCACCTCCCCTCTGCCATCCACCAGGAAGTCACGGAAACGACGGGCTCCGACTCCGTTTGACGCGGCAGACTGGCTGGAAACGCTCACATCTGGCCTCCGCCCTCTTACCCCACCAACAGCTCCCTTTGTTGAGTCAGACTTCAGTCTGGATTCAGATCTGAATGTTAATCGAGTGCTGGATTTGATGATAGAGCAATGGTGAAGACTTGAAAGGAGCGCTTGTATTTCTGTTTGTAACTCCTTTGTATGTATAGTAGGTGAGCATTTTTTTTTTTTTATAGTAATGAATGGGGCGAGCTGTATGAATCCCACTGAGGGCACAAGATTGTGAATAGAGGCCTCCATCTATCCATCCATACATCTATCATTGATATGCTGTCAGAGTAACTGGCTCCACGCAATGTCGAGAGCTTGATTCATTGCAGCGATCAGATCAAACATGACTTTGATGGGACAACGAGAGCACAAACACATGCACACACATGTGCACCCTGTGTATACATAGACAGTGCAGAGTGCTGTTTAATAGCACTTAGGCTTGGTCAGAAATGGCAAACAAGCAACACATCTGTGGATTGACATACTCCACAGCACAATGTTTGCAGTGCAAAACAAAAGAAAACCTGGTGGCATATTAATTTAAACATGCTTCCTGGCTGCGCTGGGGAGAATGTTGTTTCTGACTTATCTCCGAAACCCGTTGTCGGATTGGGTTGAGTATGGCCCCTGGTGTTGACTCGGTCATTGAGTCCTAGCCATTCATAAAGCCCATTCAGAGTGTGTAAAAGCCAGACAGAGCACACAGCTTGTGTGTGGCTCCAGACCTTAACCCCGGTGCCAGACACACAGTCGGCATGCAGAGGGGGAAAGCTGGCAGAAGCCACAAACAAGGAGTGTGTGTGTGTGTGTGTGTGTGTGTGTGTGTGTGTGTGTGTGTGTGTGTGTGTGTGTGTGTGTGTGTGTGTGTGTGTGTGTGTGTGTGTGTGTGTGCGCGTGTGTGTGTGTGTGTGTACTTGTGCGCGTGTGCATGTGTGTGTGCTTTCAGTATGTCTGTGTGACTGCACACAAGGCTGCTTTTGTTTGTATGTGTCAACATACAAATGCTTCCATGTATATTTATCAGTATTAATGCCAAATGCACTTGTAGTTTTTTGTTTGCTTACAATTAAGTGTGTGTGTGTGTGTGTGTGTGTGTGTGTGTGTGTGTGTGTGTGTGTGTGTGTGTGTGGTGTGATTGATCTGCGAGAGCATACGAATGAAAGACACAGAAAAGAGGCTTTGGATTTCTGTGTCCACATTTATCTGAAGTCTCACTGCCAGCAGGCAGTAACTCCAGTGCAGTTATCCAGTGTAATCATCAGAACAACCGCATTACCTTGTTCAAGTCAGTATTATCCAGGAGAGCAATCAGGCAACCACCCCTAAAATAGTCCCCATACAAATGCACCAATCAGCCGAGTGAGAGTTTCCTCATCACGTTGCAAAAACAGGTGGTCATTTTGTTCCCTGATTAACCCCCAACAGCGTCTGGCCCGCAGCTCGGTGCTTACCCTGCTACTATCAAAGCCAGATCAGCACAATTTATACCCCAACACCAAAGCCGCACCTGTTCACTTAGTGTAAATTAATTCCACAAATGTGTTACCAGACGTTAAATCTCTGCTGTACATTTTGATATACAAATAGACCATTTAGACATTAAGAGGAAATGCACTGTAGAATTAGCACAAAATTATATGTTTAGTGGAGGAAATGTCACATGACCAGGTGAGTCAAAGCTGATGCAGTACCAGCACATTTTCTTAATAGTGACAGTGATCTTACTTTTATATTCTACTTAATTTACTGGTCGTGCAGAAATGGCGACTTTATTTGTTTGCATAATACACTTTCTGTGAGTTATGTCCATTCTCAACCCCACTCAACATAATGATGTTGATGAAAATAAATCTGACAGAGGTCAGCTGCCATTAACCTCTGCTGTACCAGATTGATGTAATTCAGATCCCAGATCCTATCTACATAAAATTATACTCTGCCCTTAATTGGCAGCATGTCCCATCAATCATTTTGGAGAGCTCTGATTGGCTCATTCTTGTCAGGAATACTTGTATTATTTGATAACTGGAGGTCCCTCTGTTCTGCCACTTTATTTAAACATGTTTCTTCTCAATGTTGTGTAAAATTAAAAGCGTTAAGTGCAATATGATTTGTTTAATGGGCACAGAAATTTGAGATCTAAAAATCATACTATGTTCATGTTGTTTCCATGCAGACATTACAGTTTTTGCTGCCTGTGTGTTACTTGTTCTGTTCATTAAGCGACGACGGCCTCGGTGAGTTATTGGATTAATGTTATCTGTGCATCGGCAAACCTTCAGCACAATACTTCCGCCTTATGTTAAAGCAATTTTTGTACAGCTTTCACTACAGAGACTATGAAAAAATGCAGCTAATTGTGGATGGATGGCTATGATAATCATAGCGGTCAATAAGCATTGCCTGCTGCAAGTAAAAAAAAAATGAAAATTGATAGGCAGGAGAGTAAGATGCTACCTCCTGTGACTTCCACTGCTTTAGGGCTGATACTAATGTTTTTCTTGTTTCTTATTTAATTTCCAAGTTTCCTGGATCACTCCTGAGACAGTTTCACTGGTTTGACTACACCAACGTTTATTACTTCGGGTTTAAACTGGGTCTAAAATGTCAACAGGAAACACGGGAGTGTTTCAGGTAACTGTGATTCAGTTGGCCACTTGCTGCTATAAATGCCTTATTCTGAAAACGTGAAACAAATTACAATGTGTTTGTTTTATTTATTATGTAACTTATTCATACAAATTTCACCAAACTCCTGTCCAAAATCTATTTAAAAGCATTGAGAAAATTAAAGTCTTAATAGATTTTCTATGTTTCCACTTTGTTTCTTTTATCCATGTGGAGTGAGCAAACAGCTCGCTGCTGTGATATAGCAGGGGAGCAGAGAGGATTAACAAATGGGTGAAGAAAGGCCCTGTGATGACCTGTCCAGGGTGTAACCTGCCTTCGCCCCAAAGTGAGCTGGGATAGGCTCTAGTAATATTGTTCAAAATGTATTATGTATCAAAATAAAGCCCTACAGATACTATCACAGGGATCCAGTTATACAAGTTCCGGTCTGTTGATTCTCATCTTAAATGAGAATACTCGCACCAAATAAAGATAATCAAATACTCCTCTTTAATATACCTGTTTACTGGGACCTAATATCATCTTTTCATTTACATTTTTTTTTTAATATATTCTGGGACTAGAGCCTAGAGTAGCTTTTGATTCACAGTTAAAACAAAATCATATTTATCTTTTACTGGTCCTTTATGTTCATCCTGTGTTTGAAAACAAGCCATTTGAACTATCTTTAAGGCAAGGGCCTCCCTGAAAGCCCACCTCCTTCTGGCTGGCCAACTTCCAGGAACCCTGCCGAGGTGCAGCACCCAGTGCTTGTGACCCCAGCCTCATCCTCTTACAGGTGTGGAGGTACCAAAAGCCCACGTGACCATATTTCACATTTGGTTGGTTACTATTCTGGTGACACTAATCTTGGGTGTCCTCCTGTGGTGATTGTATAGATCTTCTGTGGCTCAGATGGTAGAGCGGGTTGCCCACTAATCGAGAGGTTAGTGAGTCAAATCCCTGGTTCCTCCTACACACATGCTGAAGTGTCCTTGGGCAAAACACTGAACTCCATGCTGCTCCGAATGGTAGGCGAGCTCTTTGCATTGCAGCTCTGTTGCCATTGCTGTAAAACCTAAACTAAGATAATTTCTCATTCTCGATCGAAAATGGCACCTTCCCATATCCATCTGTACATACACGAACAGGATTTTTATGACCATAACTCAGGAACAAGGGGAAATTGCGACCATATTTCACATTTGGTTGGTTACTGATTTGGTGACACTAATCTTAGGTTTCCTCCTTGAAACTGTGGTGATTGTATAGATCTTCTGTGCTGTCGGGTTGAACATATCTGAAGGATTGTCTGCTGTCATGGCTACAATTTGGTGTTATTGGTCAAATTCCCTCATACTCTTTACATATATGATTCTGGACAGACATTGATGTAAACTGCAACTTGACTGGTTGGTGAAAGCATACAACCGTGAGGTGGTAACTCCAGTTTCTTAGTGTAGCCTATTCTGTATAAGCTATGATTTTTGCATTCATCTTCCTGCAAACTGCCTCTTCTTTAAACTGCCTAATGAATGGATAAAATATTGGACATAAATCTGATAAATGAGTCAAGATGTTTTTTCTCTGATGTCTTGCCAAACAACTCGCATTTCCCTTTTCTTCCTCAGACTTAGTAACTTCATATTACTCTTCAGTGGTTAAGAAACTTGCTGCAAATGATCTACCTCCACAAAAGCAGGAGAGTTGATTAATTGATTGACTTATCATAGACTGAGATGTGGCGCCAGCATCTATCTTTATAGTCCCATCAAAGACAGGAATAAACATACCACAGACAATTCATTAAACTCCTTTGCAGTCCAGAGAGATTTAAACCAATCTGTCTATTGGTTGTACATGGAGCTAAAGCTGCATATGTTGATAGGTTTAACCCTGCCGTGTCTGTCAAGAGACGAGGCACAAAGAGAAGAAATAAGATGAGACAATCTACTCTCTTTGACTTATCCACCCAGGGGTGAGAGTGTATTTTCACAGGGGTAATACTCTAAAGCTGTGACCAGGTTGTAATGAGGGATTCTCTGTAATGGCCCCTCTAGCCGTTCCACATCACTTCCTCCTCGTCCCTCACTTGCAATAACTGCTTCCTGCGCGATTTCATGGGAATTAAAGGGAGAAAGGTGTGTTTCATATGTAAAGCAGGTAGCTCTTGCTGAGACGTGATATGGTTTATGTGGATTCTCTCTCTCCCTTCATGGCTGCCTCTCTCTTCCCCACTCTCTCTTTTCGTCTCCTGGGTCGGGGTTGGGGTGGGGTTGGTTAGGCTTTGATCACAGGTCGCTATGGTTCGATTTCTGTGGGACTCCTCTGAGAGGTTTGCTTTCCAATTATAAACCATGTGAGAGAAGGCAGGATGATGTTAATTTCTAAGCAGCTACTTTGGCCTGTGTGTCAGTTAGTCAGTGGTAGTAATTTCATGTACAGTGTCCGGCAGAAAACAAATAATCTCTTTGCTGTGTGAGCTGTTTGGGTATATGAGGCTCATTGAAGGTCTGCAAGGCCTCCTCACCCATAGCATCATACTGTATACCATAAAGTACTCAATTAAACTGGCAATTACTGATTTGTAAGCCACCAATAGGCAACAGAAACAACTATCGTTGACATGCTACCACCTTTTGAGAATATCACTAAAGTTTCCTATTTATGCATCCAGACGATTCCTGTTTTCAGCCACCTGGTGAACATTTGTCCAAAATTATTTTACTCTGCACGATGTGCACCAGCTATAGTCACAATGCCTGTTTGGTGCTGGGCAGGATATTTTTTTAATTTGTTTTGCAGAAAACAGCTGCTTGCTGCAGCCAAAAATAAGTCAGATAAGAGTAGTTAAAGTAAAGCAAAATAGTGAAGTCGCAGGGTGAAAAAACAACAAGCTGAAAGATTCTGTAAAGTGTCATAAGATCTGAGGGGAACTGGAGAGTCTGTGGGCTTGTCACTACATGGCAACCCTTTCACACTGATGCTGTTAAATAAATAAAATAAAATACAATAAAATAAAATAATGAATAATATCCATTTTAAATGTTGTGGTCTCATAACATTTATGTGTGAAAATATTTGTTATTGATTTTTTTTTCCACATGTAAAAAAACATAATTGAACCCAACTTTCCTGAGAAGTAACTTTAACTTGCACCCTTTAAGTTCTTGTTGCTGCAGTATGTCTGTGAAGCTTTCTATTCTCACATTGGAAATATTCCATTTACAATGATAACCATTGAAACATACAGTCATTTTTGAGACAACTGATTCTTAATTGCACACAAAGGAAGACAAAAGCTAATTTCACAATCACCTGACATGAATAGTAATATACAAAAAATACACCTGTATTCTATAGTTAAAGAGTTCAGAGTACACCGAAAGCAATACATGGAATATTTCATCAATATGGGATATTTCCTTGGCACTGTCTTTCTACAAGCAAAAACTTGTTATAGTGCTACTTGTAGTAAACGTCTACAGACAGTGTACAGTTAAAACGCCACCGCTTTCAGTGATTGGAACTGAAAGAAACAACAAAAGAACAGACTCTTTTTTTTTTTTTAAGTTTTGACGTACACTTTCATCCAAGCAGCTGGTGCGGAGAAGGCCTTTGCGAATACAGTAATGTATTTCTTATGTTGCCTCAAACTGCATCTGCAAGTCTATAGAAAGAAAACATCTGAATGTATCATTTCCACATGGGACACAAAACATGGGGATTCAATGAAACCACTACAGAAATCTTGTTTTCTGCTGCAAAAACTGGTGAATTATTACTGCTGCTCTGCCTCAAGGAGAAAATATTTGAAAAATTCAAATGTTGTTCGTTCTTGTTGTTCTCTTTGCCATTAGAATGTAGAAATACTGGTGTGACATCAGTCAGATATCACTATCATACTGTGTAACTATAACATTTGTAAATTACATTTGTATAATTTGTGTTATTCATAAAGAGGAAGCATTGAGAAAAGATGTGGGTTGATTCATGATGATAAACTGCTTCTGTAAAGAGGCTGTTCTTGAGGAATAATTAATTATTCTTCTTATGCTCAGAATAACTCATTTACTTGTAGTTCTCTGTTCAACTGTATCTAACTGGTTCATTTACACCTCCTCATGAAATCTGTTATCACACAGTACAGGCGACCAATATGGAACGTGCCCTTCAGCATTGCTAATCATGGAATTACGGCTGTGGGAATTTTACCGCCACACTGCCGCCTGACTCTTAACGCACAAAACCATGTTTCTGTGCTAAAATCTTGCTAAGGGGACATACATAGAATATTTCAAAAGACGTGGCAGGGTGCAGCTTTGTCCTCTGAAGGAAGGATGCCCTGGAACTGTTTAAAGTATCCTGTCTCTGTGTCTGTAACCAGAGGCTTCTTCAGCTTTCCAGCGGCAACAGCAACACATCAAACTGCAGGGCTGGTTAAGCCGAGCAGAGCTGCTGCTCGTCTTTGTTTAAAATTGTGTGAGATGGGGAAGGCTAATTGGACTAATTAGCACCAAAACAAGGCTTGACTGAACAGTCTTTCTGTACCACAGATGTTTTGCCTCTTTTTACTGAGAAAAAAATAGATGCAGCAAGAAAAGAGCCTCATTTTCAAGGCTAACCCAGTGTGGCACTATTAGGCTCTGTGCAGTCACAGCACAGGTGGGTAGACATGTTTTTGATGTTCTGCTGCTTAAACTGACCCTTGCCACAGTAGCGGGAACCTCAGCGACTCCTACCGAGTTTCTTGACAGACCGTTGAGCCTCACTACCCTGTGGGATGAAAGCTTAGCCAACTTTACATTTTTCATATGTGAACTGATGCTGTGTGGACCACATAGGGAGGACATCAACAGCATGACGGACTGCATCACAGAATACATTAAGTTCTGTGAACACACCACCTTACCATCCCAGACTGTACCGTTCCCCAACAACAAGCCGTGGATCACCAGTGACCCCCCCCCCATCTCTCTCTCTGTGACGACTGGCCAAGTTAGGAGACAGCTGGAGAGATTCCACCAGCGTAAGGCTGCAGGACCTGACGGCATCAGCCCCAGGGTCCTGAAGACCTGATGCTGCCCAGCTGACTGAGGTCCTGCAACACCTGTTCAACCTGAGCCTGAAGCAGGAGGAGGTCCCGGTGCTGTGGAAGACGTCGTGCCTGGTTCCTGTACCGAAGAAGACGACTCCATCTGGCCTCAATGACTACCGACCGGTTGCCCTCACATCTCATGTGATGAAGGTGGTGGAGAGGCTGGTCTTGGCCCACTTCAGATCGCGGGGGAAATCTTCACTGGACCCTCTGCAATGTGCATACCAGCCTCATGTGGGAGTGGACGACGCTCTCATCTACCTCAGCTCAGCTCAGTTGCACCTGGACGGAACAGGTGGCTCTGTGAGAATCGCTTTCTTTGATTTCTCCAGTGCATTCAACACCATCCAAGCACTGCTGCTGAGTGAGAAGCTGCAGGTGATGGTGGGGTGGTGGGGGTGGACACATCCACCGTCTCCTGGATCACTGATTGTCAGGTGACAGGCAGGCCACAGTTTGTCCGACTGGGCAGTGTGCTGTCTGATGCGGTGGTCAGTGGTACTGGAGCTCCACAGGGAACTGTTCTGTCTCCCTTCCTGTTCAACTTATACACCACTGACTTCCAGTACAACTCAGGGTCCTGCCACCTGCAGAAGTTCTCTGATGACTCTGCAGTGGTCGGGTGTATAAGGGATGGATGGAAAGACGAGTACAGGGCAGTAGTGGAGGACTTTGTAGAGTGGGCGGGAAGAAATCACCTGCTCCTGAACGTGGCCAAGACCAGAGAGATGGTGGTCGACTTCAGGAGGAAGGCGACGGCTCCACAACCGCTGAGAGTTCTGGGAGAGGAGGTGGACATGGTGGAGGAGTACAAGTACCTGGGTGTCTCCATCGACAGCAGACTGAACTGGAAGACCAACATCAATGCTGTCTACAAGAAGGGGATGAGTCGACTTTTTCTTGAGGAAGCCTCGGTCATTCAACGTGTGCAGCAAGATGTTGGAGATGTTCTACCAGTCTGTTGTGGCCACTGCATTGTACTTCGGGAGCAGCATTGGAGCTGACTGACTGACTGACTGGGCTCAGTGTTACCTTAAAACATGTTTAAAGTTTTTAACTGCAGTCCCAGCACCCCAAGACTTCATGAAGACTTCATAAAAACTGCAGTGCGCTGCCTCAATATAGACTTCACAGCTTTTAAGACCTTTTATTCTATAAACACCATTTTATTTCTATAGAATGCTACTCCACAATAGTCTGAGCTCTGCTCAGGATCTGATGAGGAACATCTGAAGAATTTGTGGCTCATTTGCATCATACGCTACTGCAGTGTTTCAAATTATCAGCCCTAAATGATTCCTCAATGCAGCTCACACATTGCATTGTATCAACACCAGCAAACTAACCCAGAGGCTTTTTGCTAAGTATCTTGAAAATCCTACTATGCTGTAGATTTTAATGTGGGCTATATATAGATGGTATTTTCCATCATTGTAGTTTATGATAATATAAAGAGTGAGAAGCTTATGTGGATCTTGTGAATATTTTAATATAAAATTTTGGGGAAAAACGCTTCAAGTACATTGCTCTATTTAGAAGTAGGTTACTGAAGGACGGTGGAAGAAATATTCATGGATTTTACTTCTGTAAAAGGACTAACACCACACTGTGAAAATACTACATTACAAGTAAAAGTCCTGCATGGCTTTACTACAGTGGAAGTGTGTAAGCTAAGTGTAACCACCATAAATTTTGCAGAAATATTGTTAAATTCATTTGTTGGGTTGATAATGCAGTTTTCACAGTACCCGTTAGGGGGCGGGGTGACGTCAAAGGGGAAGAAAAAGATGGCGTCAGAAAAACGTTGAAAAAAAAAGTTAAAGAAAAACAAGTTAAATCCGATATGTAAAATATTTACAGTCCTAATATATACTTGATTTACAGCTTAATAGTTAATATTAAGGTTATTCTCGACAGTTACAGTGTTTCGGTATTTTGGTGTTTACATGAAGGGTACAGAAAAACAGAATTTGACGTGTTCCGTGAGTGTATTTTGTGTTTTGTAAACCGAACGTAGCTCCTGTTCATTTCCATCATCAAAAACACAGAGCCCATAATAAAAACCCAGTAGTGTTGACATGACTGTCTGTATGAGGTTTAAATATGAAGTTGTATTACGTCAATAACATTTGTCTTGTCACATTTAGTTTTACTAGTCTGACATCATTTTGTGTTCTGGCTTTGTGAACATTTACGTTAGCAGTAAGAGGAATGTATGACTTTGAGATAACTGGGTATCTTTAACAATGACATTAATTGATATTTATACTGTGCAATATGCAGGTTGGATTTTTTGGGATTGTGGTTTTCTGAGAGAAGCAGCCTGTAACCGCCACCATCTGTGGAGGAGCAGAGGAGCCTTCGTGGATTCTCCACCTTTTGGATTACAGGTAAATTTAAACTGAAAATCACGTGTCCCCTAAATGGTGGCCATAGAACAAACACATTAACCTGACTAAACTGAACTAAACGTTTTTAAGAAAAACAAACGAAACTTGCATTTGAAGAATGCATTGACTTGGATTAAAAACAATTTAACACTCCCCGGGTAATAACAGAAACAGAATAGTAGGCAATTAAATTTTCGTTTAAAATGATTTTGTTTAGTGTCTGAATAAGGACTCTGAACGAAAGGGACACATTTAAGTTAGATTGTTTTATGTTAGAGTCTTTATAATCTTTTCATTCAGCCAATCTAAATGAAAAGTGTCACAGTTTGATGTTATCTTATTTCTTTCATTTTATCTATTGCTGTCAGAAAAATGCACTGGAGTACGAAAGAGCAGTGTTTGCTTTTAAAATTTAAATTGGGCAAAAGCGGGTTTCACCCTGGACAGATCCGCAGTCCTTTATTTAACTATTTGAATAAATCTGTTTGCTTCATTCCACCACTGGATGTACATTGTAATGCAATAAACAACCTAGCGAAATAATTAGGGCATCATATGTATCTGTGCCTGTTTAATACCCACATTTAGATAAATACTGTAAGTGTTAAGATTTATACCAAAAGTAGGTAGAAATATTATTTTTCTGTTTTCAGTCATTTTCTACTGTCAGTAACTATATCCAGACACTAATATCTAGATCTATAAATTGATCTATCCATAATAAAGGATGTGGACATATTTGTTATAATTTGTCTAAACTCTGATGATATCAGAGATATCATATCATGATGATATACACCAGGACAATAAAACCACTAACAGGTGAGCATTAAGTATGATACAACAACCCAGCAATCCTCCCTTCATGAGAATTATAATGTTCATTCGTTATTCAGTAGGATTGAGAGGGGTGTTGATTCATTCGTAGAAATTGTGGGGACTGTACACTGGTGATGAGAGGTGCTTCTAATATTTTGTCCCTCCTATTTAAAAGAATTGAGCTGAAAACATATGAAGATCGTCTCTCAAGAAACTCAGTAGAGCAGCACCAAAAATTACAGTCATCAAAATGTCCATTTAAATAAATCAACACCTCTCTCAGTCAGATCGATTAACAACTGAACATTATCATTTTTATTGAGGTAGGATTGCTGCTTACATTTGCAGTTCACTGAACCCTGTTGTTTAATCAATTCTGTATATTGCGTTCACATGTTTTGGGTTTTGAAAAGCTGCTAAAAACTCTCTAGATGGTTATTATTGTCACTGATAAAGCCTGTTCCACTGTTATGGCATGTAGAGAAAGCCAAAGCTTAAGAGCGCTGATATATGTAGTTACAGTTGCTAAGGAACAACTGGACAATCGCTGTTCAGCGGCGGAGTTTAGTAAAGATGAATCATGTCAAACTGATGGCAGGCCAGGGTGGAGAGGGAACCAATGACAAATATCACTGCAAATATTCTGACGCTGGTCTCATCTGTTCAGAGCACATCACCTCTTATCTCTAATATACTTATATTCAGTTGCATTCTAAATCTCTGATCTGAGACCATTTTCTCTTACATAAGAAACGCACAGATTCACAAGGTGAATGTGCTACAACTTGTGAAGAATATTGTGAGAAGGCTGACATCTCCTCAAACCCAGAAGAAGGAAGGTTAATGAGCAGAATGGCAGGAGGATGAATGATGTGAGGTATTGTGGGGTTTTTTTTTAAACAGTTTTTTTTTTTTTTTAAACCTTGGGAGATAAAAAGGTTGACAAATGCATTGCTCATACCCTGCTGGGGTCATTGACCTCCGTCAACAGACAGATACAAAGCAACTTTAACAAAACCAGAATAAACAGGTGAGTTTTACTTCCTAAGAAGCAAACAAACAGGTCTGGACTTTTCTTACCTATTTGAGCAGTTCTGACAGGAAGGAAAAAAAAATACAGAATGATTCTTTTCATAAATTACTACTTTTGTGCTGCATCTCCTCAAAACTGATTTGACCTTAATTTAGTGTTAAGGTCCTTGTCAAGTTTCTCTGCATAACAATGATGTTAATTTTAGAAAAGGTGGTCATGAGTGTCAGTTTGGTCCAAATTGAAATCCAAATTCAATGAAGTAGTTTTTTATCTTTATTATAAAGAGAAAAGATCCAACAAAAATAATCAGAAATCTGTGTAAAGTCACATCAAACATCACATTAGGGAGCCTTCACGACCAATTTTTCCTTGGAGGTGTGTGTGAGTGAGTGAATGAGTGTGTCTATCTGTTAGAGGAGCTAGATGTCAGAGTAAATCTAAAAAGGTGTGACACTTCTAAATCATCAGCTCCTCCTCTGGCTGTTCATGAAAATTTATGGAACAATTGCTTTAAGATGGTACAATTGCTGGTGATTTTTATGTTGTAGGTTTCTAGTAACTGGTCTGTCTGCATTTTGACAGAGGATTAGATCATTTTGTGTCCTGTCCTCTCTAATTTACTGTGTTGTCCTGCTTGTTAATGAATGTCTAGCACCAATGGGGGCTGCAGCTATTGTTTTGACAGTCTTGACATGTCACATCTGTGTGTGAATTTACAGCACAAGCAAACTTATCGTAGCCGTTTATCACATTTTAGAGTTTCAAGTCATCAGATATCATGTAGGATGTTTAGTGAAATCATTTGTAAATACGACAGTTTGTCATCATAATTTGAAAGTAATAGCTCAAACTGTCTCTGAAAATCAGACATATTGCTTTGCCTTCAAGCAGGCGACAGTTGTGACCGGAGCCATTATTGTTTCGGATTGTTCTTCTGTCCATACATAAATTTATCCCATTCTTGTGAAAGCGATATCTCAGGAATGCCTTGAGAGAATTTCTTTAAATCTGGCACAAACTAATTTCGATTTTCTGGTCAAAAGGCATTTGTGACCTCACAAATTGCATTTTTGGTCATAACGCACAGAAATGTCTAATAAGATGAGATGATGTTATTTTAGATCCCACGGGTGAAAGGTCAACTGCAATGTGACGCCATAATATTATGAAAAAAGCCTGCACTGTCCATTATTCTATGTCATGTCAATGTCGTCGTGAAGCTTTCAGCCACGCTTGTTGTTCCCGAGCATAAGTTACG
The DNA here is from genome assembly GCF_029030835.1 of Brachyistius frenatus. NCBI lineage: Eukaryota > Metazoa > Chordata > Actinopteri > Embiotocidae > Brachyistius > Brachyistius frenatus. The sequence continues at coordinate 1,630,976 of NW_027210619.1, read as the reverse complement.
CACCTAATGCACATCATAACGTTACTTTGGTTACAACAGGTCGGAAATTTGCCATGATCACGATATCAATTTTTTAAAATATTTTATATTCTACTGATATTATCACTGATCACTGTGATATTGCACACCTCTACTGTCTACTACATAACTGTGGTGATTGTTTAGATCTTCTCTGCTGTCCGGCTGAAGATTCGTGTGAAGCATCCACTTTTTAGAAATTGTAGCTCCTTTTCAGCAGCATCTATATTTAAAGTGTTGTCGACTGTCATGGTAACAATGTGTTCTATCAGAATCTGTTTTTTTGGCCAAACATTTGAACACGTACAATGAATTTTTATGTTTTTTTGGTCCTCTCAATGAATTTACATAATAATACAGTAGACATACAACAGAACAACAAAGCTTAACCAAGTCAAGTCAAATCAAATATTTGTATCCTCTAAACACTCTTAATGCCTTTTATTAAATTCCTTCAGTCTTCACTCCATATATTATGAGTCTGGACTAACCTGAATGTAAACGGCAGTTCAACTGCTTGGTATTGGCAAACAACTGTGAATTTAATACGTTTAAATAGAATTTGACAGTTAATCTACATAACAGGACATAAAGGAGACATTACTGAATGTCACAGTGGTCAATTACTAATACATGAACCTCTTTCCACTGAACAAGACATGAAATTACAAAGGGCAGGACTGACAAAAAAAATTATCCAACCCTTTCTTTGCACTTTGTTCGACTGCCTGCACCTGAACTGTAGATTCATCCTCTTGATAATTATTGTCTTGTTGAAGCAAGATTGCAGCCAAATCAGATAAAACAAAGCCTGAGCCACAAGCAGTCTTGTGTGTTTGAGCGAGTGTGTATTTATGTGTGTGTGTGTGTGTGTGTGTGTGTGTGTGTGTGTGTGTGTGTGTGTGTGTGTGTGTGTGTGTGTGTGTGTGTGTGTGTGTGTGTGTGTGTGTGTGTGTGTGTGTGTGTTACCTGCGAAAGGACGCAGCTGAGCTCCAGCGCAGTATGTGTACAAGACTACACAGCTCTATTTCTGCTCCCCGCTGGGTCTTTCCTGTACGTTTTAGTAACGACGCGTGTTTGAGGCCGAGTGTCAATGACAGCCAGCCTCACACACAGCTGCAGCGTAACACAGCCCAACCTTGCCTCCAGCTGATGGCATTGTAATAATGAAAAATAGATGCTCGGGGTTTGTGCATGCCTGGCTGCTGGTTGGAGCGTGTATGCATGTGTGTTTGTCTAAAAGTGTTACCTCCTCTATTAGTTTGCTGAGAATCAGGGTGAGCTGGTAGGTGTGTACACCCTGTTCCACGCCTCATCCATGTTAATGAGGATCTAAGGGCTCCCATTCCTCAAGGTCATATACACTGTAGGGATTAGCCACCCCCTGCATCTTTATTCCATATGCTCTGAATACGACCATGGATACTCAAAGATTCGATTGACCTCGAGACATGTAGGTTTCTATCTGTGCAAACATATATTCATGTATGTTATAATCCACACGTGAGCTCAAGGTGGACCTTTCCTTCTCATCCATTCGATGATTAGCAGTGCATTTTTAGATTTTATGGAAGAAGAAAAAAATAAATCTGATTTCACACCACTGAACATCACAAAGTTCAGATATGTTAAGAGCTTGCATCACAATGTTAAATTACCCTTTTTTGCTTTCTTGTGAGAGTTAAATGGGAAAAACAGCTGTACATTTTTGTGTTAACTATGAGTCAGCAGCTGGTTAGCTTAGTTTAGCATAACAAAATTGGAAACAGTTTGTTTTTAACCTGTGGAATATGTCAGACCAGCGCTTTCCCCCTGTTTACAGTTTTTGTGTTAAATCAAGCTAACAGCTTCAAGTGGTAGCTTCATAACTGTAGAGATATGAGAACGATATTGATAATCTCCTCTAAATCATAGTGGCATTGATTAAACCCCTTTAAACTCCTTCCCTGTTATCAAAATTTCACATTTACAAGTTTTTTTCAAAGAAATTAGGTCTAACTGTATACCTTTACCTTTTTTCAGTTTCTTCAGATCTATAAATATGGAACTAGTCTGATATTGATACACTGCAGTTCCAAAACAACAGAAATCCTCCTTATTTCATTAATGATGAGTCTTGTTGCGTATAAAAACACTATATAGACATGTTAACAAGGTAAACTACATTTTCACTGGAGGGGGTCTTTTAAGCAAAGCACATTTCCCTAAATGTTGAGCTAGGATACAATCATATGACAGTATTACTACGAAGTGTTCAGCTGCCAGCTCTGACTTAGTGTAAGAAAACATCCTGGCATTGGTCTGTCCGTTTCACAGTTGCTGCTCTGTGGCTGCCTCTTTGAGCCCTCCAGAATGCTTCCAAGGAGAGATTGCCATGCTTGAGCTAATCTCAGAACCCAGAACCAAATCTTGCACTGTGGTGAGCCACTGGTTGTCTGTCAGGAGAGATTCTGCTCCTTCTACCTTAACAACCAACCCAACCAAGCATGACCCCCCCTCTCCTTCAAGGGAAGACCAATATAAGCCAACAGTCTCTCCTGTCTTTGTCATTCAGTCTCTTTGAGTCTCTGTAATCCAAATTGATAGGAGGGATGAGGGATGCAACACGAGTCATAAGTAGGGTTTCAAAACCTATTCCAGCTTTTGAATTGTTTTCCCACTAAACTCTCTTGGTTTCTTGCGGGTACAGCTGGCTGCTCATCAAGGTGAAGTTTCCGGTGGTGCTGCTGTCAAAGCTGTGTGATGTGCACAACGGCTCCAAGTGAGTTTGTAACATTGTACTCTGTTTGATTGCCCACCTTCAACAGGTAGGATAGACTGCGGGGTCGGGTCGGCAACAATCTCCGTTTTAGGTATTTGTTTCATTGCTCAAGGACACTTCAGCCGAACAAGCACGATGTAGTAGCTTGAATGTCAGCGCTATACAGATGGAGGGAGTTTTCCCTCATCGCTGTGACAACCTGATTAGGAAGTGCTGGATACATTTGTTCAGGAGCTGTTCTGCTTCAGTTTATCCTGTTATGAGGAGGTGAGCAGGATTGATAGAGGGGAGCTAACCAGTGGACAGACAGTTGCTCTCTCACAGATGGAGCCAGTTCCTGAGCTTGAGAATTATGTTGCATGTAGATGGAACAAGAAATTCAGTCCAACAATGGGGCGGATGTGTCCATGTTTCTGATGCACAGTAAATGCAAGAGCAAAGACACATGAGCTTTTAGCTTCCAGCTGCATCCATTCATATGTATCCAGTGTTCAGTCGGCAGGAGGAGGAGGACTGCATGCAGAGACATTATAGGGGAAGCATTTTTTTCTCAGTACTGGATAACAGAGTCTGTTTCCCAAAAGCAGATCTTTGGTAGTGAGTAACAGGCCCTGCAGAGACACTGATTATTTGAACCGAGGGCTTTGCCCCGAGTCTCTCCACATACTCACATGATGCACATACTGCCCGTTGCCCTTCAATACCACAACATTTATTTTTCTGTCCATCCCACGCGACTCGAGCATGGCTCGCTTTTTCTCACCTCCCTCCATTCGCCCTATCATCAGTGTAAAATACCTCACCCCTGCAGACAGAGACAGATGGAGAGAGCAGCACCAGCCCCCTGCTCAGCTCCAGTGATTTATGCCACGGTCGCACAGACCCACACATACGCGCGCACACGCCTATGCATTCATGCATACTGTATGCATGTGATCATACATCAGCAGATGAGATTGCGTGCATAAATATGCAAGAACTTGCTGGTGACACAGAGCTGAACACATGGCGGCACCTGTCTTGTGTTAATGTTAAATGTCAAAGCTCGAGAGCTTTTTAAAAGGACATGTGCATCTTTGAAGCAGTGGCAACAGAGTCTGACATCATTTGTCCCTTTCTATGACAGTTAAAGAGGAACACATTCTTCCTCCTTATTCCACCTGACTGAGGTGTCACACCTTAAAAAGCAACGTTTTACTCGGAATATCGGTTGTAGTTTCTGTTTCATGTCAAAGCAAGGAAACGGAGTGAATTTTTAAGGGTGAATAATGAGCGTGTAACACTGCTGCAGAAAAAGGGAGTGAGAGGAAACAGGCGGTAAGATGCTTGTGTGTTTGTTTATGCTGTGTTGTGGTCTGGGGCTCGGAGCTGTTACCGTGTTGCAACAAGGACATGCTTGCTGTACATGAGGCAACGATTTGCGAGTAAGGTCATTGTACACGCAGTCCTCTTCTCATCACCCCCTCCCTCCAACCACACACACACACACACACACACACACACACACACACACACACACACACACACACACACACACACACACACACACACACACACACACACACACACACACACACACACACACACACACGCCCAGGCACATCATTTTTAATTTTTAATTCTGTTGTGTGGAGGGACGGGAAGGTGGAAAGGGAGAGGGGGGGGAGGCTGGGGTTGAGATGATTGGGACAAGGGTGGTGGAGGGTATGCAGGAAAGGGGACGGAGGATGGAGAGAAGCAGTCAGATGGCAGACAAGTAAAAAAGAGGAGAGGAGGGCTGATAGGGAAGTGAATGGAGGTAGAAAGAAGAGAAAATAAGCGAGGTAGAGCAGTGGCAGAGGGGAAATCGTTTATCCTGAAGCCCAGGTAAGGGTGACCTGTTTGTCTCTGTCGGCCTCTGTTACTCCCCTGATGTCTCTATAATAGGCCTGTGAAGCAGGTAGACACGACAACACAGTACAGCGGACCATAGTAACAGAGGCACACTTAAGATTCATTCCACCCCGGGAACTTCGGGGAATTCACAGAAAATTCAGTTAATGAATTAAAAGGCACCGTTTATTATTTCCAATGAATTATTTTTTAACAAGTGTGGCTGAAAGAAAAACAATACACAGGAAAAAACTAACTTTTTAGGGTTGCGTCAACTGTTGCAACCTGCATTTCAGATTATTTCTCGTAAATCGCCCCAGGAATAGTAATGTCAGTTTGTCAGTTGGTTGGTTGGCCAATCATTTCGGTTCAGACTGAGATATCTCAACAGCTATTGGAAAGACTGGCTGGATTAAAATGAGATTCATGGTCACCAGAGAAGTGGAATATTTCGGTAATCTGAATTTTCCTCTTGTATGTCAGCAGGTCAGAGTTTTTACTTATCCTGTGAAATATTTTTATGACAACATCTACTGGATTGATCAGCTCAAAATTTTGTAGACATCGACAATGAATCCTACTGTCTGCAATACTTTAACTTTTTATCTGGCACCAGGATGAGGTTGACATTTATTGTTTTGAGCCTCAGGACTCACATTTTTCCGTAGTCATTAAGTTGCAACCCAAATTTTGAGCCATTCAATTTATTTCTCAGCAAAATAGGGCATACACTCTTAAAAACATGAACTAAACAAAAAAGTAAAACAAAAGTAAAACAAGGTCTAAAAGCGCAATAAAATAAAGGCAGAAATATCTTGAACCAAAAGCACACATGCATTTCAAACATGTTGGAATTGGTGATGCTCATCAAGTTTCAAAAACCTGTGTGAAACTGTGTGAAATATGAAATAAAAAAGACAGATTTATTTTGAATTAAATAAAAAGGCAGACTAAAACTCATCCCTTTTTACAAATGCACGAATGAGAGGTAACTATTCATGTGAGGACGTTAGTTTGGGATGTTGTCGTGACAATGCTGGCAGTAACCGGTTACTGCACGAGCTATGTCATGGGAAACTTTGGCTTTCAAAATAAAATTCAATATTAGAAATTTTGCAAATTAAAAAAGAAAAAAAACGTTACTCTGTTTCTCTAAAAAAAAAAAATGCCCTCAAATTTACATCCGTGACCCACTCAAAATGGCCCCACGACCCACCAATTGTGAACCACTGTATTAAATAGATAATTTAGTACAGGTATTCATGTTCTCCTCAGGATGAATTGTAATATGTGGTGATTCCATAACTTTCCTTCAGATCAAAATCTGAAAATGTCTTATACTGCTGATTTATGACTAACTATCTATCAAACTAATGACATTCCCCTCTCCTCAGCTTGTACTTATTTTTAGTGTTGATCAGAAAAAGTAGCAAGCTGAATTTAGATGTGGAACATGGCAAAAGTTTCAGATTATATGTGGTAAACATCGGCATGTGAGTATAAGTAGTGTAAATACAGTTAGAGACAGCCTCACAGAGGACCTACTAATTTTGCAAGCGCTGAGTCTTCTTTCCCATGAGTGACTGTCCAAACACAGATGATACGACATCATGTCACAATACATCTGAATAGCAGGGGAAAATATTTTTTGTCAGAAACATCAGTGTTACATTTGACAACTGCAGAATCAAAGGTGCTTCTTTCTAGATGTAAGATTTTGCACTACCGGTTAACAATCACAGAGAAATTCAGTAAAAATGTCAACACTGAGTGACAAACAAACTCCTGCAATCCACTGAACGCCAAAGATTTGTGGTTTATAGCAGTGTATGAGTATTCAAGGGCAGACTTTACCTTAAGGCAGTAGCTATAGATCTGGAACTAAAACTGAAAATAAAAGTAAGCCAGGCTGCCGGGTCTCTTTGATTTGTGTCTCTGCTCATTTCCTCCTCCTGTTTTGCTCATCATCCCCTCCGCGTGATGCAGTAATGACAGACCCCTTTTCACTTGCAACAAAATCAACTCCGTGAACATTTATTTTATTACTTTGATTTGGAAATAAAACTGTGCAGTGTTAAGGTTGGAAATGAGCGCAGACGAGAGGGAAAGAAAGACAAAGGGTGAGAAGAAAAAGAGATGAGGAGGAAAGCTTGGCCTAGAGCTATGGAAAGTTGTAATAGATGTTATGTGAGCAGCAGGAGAATAAAAAGCATGTGGGCGTTTATATGGAATTAAGACATTACCATATTGTCTAAGACTTTTTTAGAGGATTGTATTGGTTTTTCTCAAATTGCATCCCCAAAAATACACAGACATACAGTAGATACACAGTTAGACACATTTAAAACCAAACTACAAGGGGGAATAATCTTAAAAATATGTTGTAAATAAACATTAAAAAAGCAGAGTGGCTCAAATACAGTTTGAGTCTTTTGAAGGGAAACAACCCTTAAGCCCTGAGCCAAAAAGAAAAATCTTTGCCCTGCAGGCTCTCAACACACGAATATAGTCTCTGTTTGCCAACCAGAGTGTTTAAGGAGCAGCAAAAACAGATGTTGACCCTTCAAAAGTGCAATTACAGTATGTTCATCCCAGTAGTAATAGAGTGGTTTTCTGCTGCAGGTCGACTGTCATCTCACTGCCATCCTGAATTGTCACTGGAAAGCCAACCATCTGCTGCCACTTATCTGCTTGTGTCCTACTGTACTGCCAGTCAGGAGCAACTTGTCAGCATGTCCAATAAGTCAGGCATTCTCTTGAGCCAGATAAATAGTTTCTTCCTGTTTCCAGTTTGTGCAAGGCCAAGCGGCTGATTACAGAAGGTTCATATTCTTTGCACAGAAATTTTCCTCTGACTCTCAGGAAAAAACAAAAAACGTATGCTGTGATGTAGCATAAAAGTACAACAGAGTATCAGGAACACATTAAGTAAAAAGAAACCAGAGGAGTTTTTTTTTTAAATTTTAATTTCGCATTTCGGGAATAAGGTAAAAAGTTTGAGAATAATGTTGAAATCAGAATCAGTTTTAGTGACTAGGATATTTTCCCTTTAGTTCGTAAACACAGTCTGGTAATAACCATTTGGAATTTAAAGAGATTTAGCTGAAACTTGGAAGAAATAGCCACACTCTTGCAAACTGAAATAGACAGATTACACCTGCACGCAATGCGGAGAGGGTATGTTGTGCCTTCTTTGCGTGCCTCAGTCAGCGTGCAGTCGCTCTGGACATCCTCTCAAGCATACAACGGATGTGATGATGTAGTCTGCTATTACTTTTGGGTTATTTATTGTTCTGTAGGATTCCGTCTACACAATGTATGACTAAAACCATTAATACAACTATTGATGGTAAGGCACATGCCAGAGCACATTAGGGCCTTTGTTGTGCTTGTCTGCATCTCAGATGCTGCGCTCGCCTGAGCTCCACCTTCAGGATCAAACAACTTAATCAATTATCTTATTGCGTCTTGTGATACAACATATTCCCCCTGAACACCAACATGTGTTTTAACTGCACTTCACAACGAGTCATAGCAACACTTTCTGATCTCCTAATGTCACATTTAAGGTTTTGTTAGGTTTAGACATAAAAAAGCTTGTTCAGGTAAAAATCTGTAAATTTGATTCAAATGACTTTGTTAAAGTTAGAGACTTCATCATCGTGGTTTGAATAATAAACAACGGTCAGGGAACAACTGCGATCACGGTTTAAAACAAAAATAACTAACTGTTGAGTGTCGGGTGCAAACAGGAAAAAAACATTGTTCATTGTTAAACAAAGTAGAGTATTAAAGTATTAAACATATTCTGTTGAAGGGGTCAGAAAACGGGGAAGTGTGGCCCCTCTAATATATGTGCTCAACAATGTAGCTTGCTGCTCATCAGATGATTCTTAACCCTATATTTCCCTCAATGTGTATTGTTCTAAAACTGAAATGGAGTCTCTGTGATGCACAATGTGTTGTTCTAACAGCCTATAAAGCATCTTTTGTTTCACAGTAATATAGTACTTTGTCCTTGCAGTCTCTGAAGTATCTCTTGTTTTTCAGTAATCTTATCTCATGAAGCTTCTTTACAATAATGTGGTACATTGTTCTTTCAGCACATGAAGTGTCTCCTGCCATTTGTTTTATGTCATTCTTTGGAGCTCAAAAGAAAAAAAAAATGCTGTTGTTTGTATGTACATCCTGAAGGGGAAATGTAATTCTACCTTTGTAGATCAATAAAAAAAACATTGTATTCTAATGTATTCCACTCACTACTCTAATCCATCCTCTCCCATTAGCAAGCATATGGGGATGCTGACTGCAATGGCTGTTATGTAATTAATAGTCATGGTGGTGCAATTAAAATTGGGAGGCTTTATGGGCTTGCTGATTAAGATATTTAAAGCATGAAGTACCCAAGGCTCTTATTTTTGTTCAAGTTTCCGCGTATCTTCTTGTTTATACTCATTCGCCTTTTGTTTCCTCAAGCAAATGTGTATTTGTGTGAAAAATTAGTGCTGCCTTTGTGTTTGTGTGTGATGTGAGAGAGTACGTACAAGGCAAGGAACAGTTTTAACACTTATCCTTGACTTTTCCTTTACCCGCGTGCAATTAATTACTGCCCAGAATAGCAGGCCTGGGATCAGCTGCTATAGAAATGAAAACACATCAGTGTAAATGCAAAGCCAGCCGAATCTGCAAGTGTTGTTGTGCAATACACTGAGACCCTGCACCACCATCCATTTGCATTGACAATCATTATCGTGTGAGAGCAGTGGTCTCCAACTCTATTCCAGAGGGAATGTGTGTGTTCACAGTCCCACAGTAATCCATATTCACTTTCTTAATTGGTTCAATTAGTTCTCTCAGATACTGTATGAATTTTACACTCTGCTTGTCCCCAGATAAAGTCCAGTTAACGTATTACTGGGCAGAGGTTACAAATTGGGTTCCCAGTGGTGAGGCTTAATACACAGAGGATTTAGAGTCATTTATGTGGTTGAGTGGGCTAAAAACTGTATTGCTGACACTGTAATGAGGGAACACAAGCATCTTGGCCTCACCGCTTAGTCTTACACAAGACTTGTTCTCTTGGGTATTCACCCACAAAAACTCACACATATGCCATATCAGACACAAATAACTATACAATGGGAGGTAAATATTCTCAGAATATTATCACATTAATAAAGACTGAGTTGTTCTTTAATTCGCTTAAAACCTTTGTGTCTGTTCAACCTCCCTCTCACACACAATTGAACCTTCATTAAATCAATGTTGGCATTGCGGACTGAGCGATTAAGTTAATGTCATGGTATGTGGCTTAATGGTCACTCTACTTTAACAGTGGAGACCAGTTTGAAAGACACGCACAAACACGCAATGAGCTATCCTTGTTAGGATATGACAGTGACTTTCATTCATTGTAGACAGCCTTAATCAAACCCTAACCTCAACATGAACCTCAGCCAATTCACACCTTACCCCAAACCTTTGCCAGGACCTCAGAAATTATGTTTTGTCTCATTAGGATCGGCTTTGGATCCCATGAGAACCACTGGTCTCGCAAAGGTCGCTGTTTATACTGGGAAAGTTCACAAAGAGGTAACAGAAACACACACATTCTTATACACACACACGCGCGCGCGCACACACAAGCACGTGCGCACGTGCATGTGTGTGTGCACACCACATCGTCAAACAAATGAGGCAGTTGCATTACTGTCTGTCCAGTGAATGGGGAATGTATTGATCTGGAGCAGAAGCTCGTTCATCAGTGTGGTTAAGCAAAATACCATTAAGGTAGAAGAGAAATTATGTACACACACACACACACACACACACACACACACGCACACGCTTCTTATCTTTTCTCTGCCAGAGTAAACTGACTGTGGCCAAACTTTATGCTTGTTAAAACAGTTTTGCTATGTAAATCTTTTTTTGCTTGTTTGGCTTTTTTTTCTTGATGTTTCTTTTCCCTTCATCCCGCCACTGTCCTCTCTCCTTCTCGTATCTTCTCCTAGCTGTCCATCCCAACGTTCCACATGAAAGTGACTGCACAGTTAAGTGCAGGTGACGGCGGGGCAGCTGGTAGCTTGTGGCTCTGGAGAACGTCCCGTCTTTCCTCTACAATGCTATTTGTGGGGTCTGACGGGCCAACTGGGAATAACGGGATGATTCAGCGCTACAGGGTCAGGCTCTATGATAATGTACCATGGGGAACATTTCCATATAATGAACACAGTACATTTTCTTTAGAGGCCCTCTTGAGGAACGAAGATGAGGACACAGATAAAGAGGATGGAAAGAAAGGGAGATCAAGGGAGATTTCAAGAATGAGAGAGTGAGAATAAAGGAGGAGGATGTAAAGAAAGGAGAGGGAGTGGAGGAGAATAGTGGAGATGGCAATAATGAGAGAGAAAATTTAATAGGAGAGACAAAGTAAAAGAGAAGGAGGTAATGTTAATGCAGTGCAGCGTGCTCCCTCTGCAGCACTTGTGAACACTCCTGGCTGTGGCGAGCTCTTTCATATCAGCCTCCTGCTGCCACTGCAAAAAGAGAGGGGAAGATTTTTGCTTGAATGTTTTCATGTTTGTGTATGTATGTGAATGCACGTCTGCCGCCCTTTGTTGGGAAGCTAATAACAAATTGTCATGCTGGCTCTTGATTTGTATGGATAAAAGAAACCATAATGAGCCCCATAATGTGAGCAATTTAGCATGCCATTCAAAGAAAGCTGCCATGTCTGTCAATCAGAGGAACTTTCAAATCTCTCCATGACAAGCTTGTGCTTTTGTCCTGAAGTCTCAAACAATAAAGTGACACAGCGATGACAGACATGCAACACGCCTCTCTCTCAACCCCACATCTGTTTAAAATTCATAATTCTCTATTGTGTTGCAGAGAGAGAAAACTGCGACAAACCACGCTGTACTGAGTGGGTGCCTCCTTTTCACGTCCACTGCTGCTGTGACTGGTTCCACATGGCACACAAGTGTGAAATTGGTGAGTAGATGACATGCGACTTCTGTGATGTGCCAGCAGCTGGTCCTTCTTTACAGGTCAGTACTGATCAAACATGGCTGATAATGTGTACAGTGAGTCAATTTTTCATTTATCATGGGTAGATGTCATGACAAGAGTGAATCTTCTCATTGAACAGAAATAGTATTTATTGATACAAATCCATTATAAAAGATTATACAGTGTGATTTCCACATACTTTTTCCACTTTGTTCATTTTGTAATACAAGCTGAGAATTATTACAAATACAAGCAAGCTGTAAGATTTTTACATTACATACAGGAATTCAGTTTTCATTGTTGCCATCCTGATGAGAACCCACGCACCTTTAAATGTACATAACAAATTAAGCTAGTGTTATAAATGGTCACATCAATGACACATAATTGAAGTTCAGCCCTGGCTTGACCCATTTGCAGTTCTTAGCTAAGCAATCAAAGAACCAATACAACGCCTCACTGCCCTCTGTCAATACACCTGGTCTGACCCATCGACTGAGGTAGCGAGAAGAGCTGATCCATTGCATTGATGCCCCCTCCCCACCTCCCCCACTCCCCTCCCCTCCTCCCCTCTCTCTCATTAGATCCAGTCTATTAAACTCCTTATGCATCTGTCTGTAGACTGCTGGTTGGGGGCTTGGAAACAATCGGAAAGCCCTGCTGGAGGTCGGTTTGCTCCACTATGGCTGTGGAGCTGTGAGAAAGTGTTGAAATGCACCGTGTTTAGAGGCTGTTGAAGACAGTGGTCTTTCAGTTTCTTGTGTGGCATTTAAGAACACGAATGATGTAGTTAGGAGAACATCTACATTTGAATAAGAACAACTAGATATTTCTGCGGTGGTGTTAAAGGAGTAGTTCAACATTTGGACTGAGAGGCAGATTAAAGGTTTAGTACCACTCTTGTATCTATACATTAAATAATAGCTATTAAACAGCTACCCTGACTCTGTACAAAGGTAAAAAAAAAAAAAAAAAAAAAACTTCTTTCCAAACACTTCTAAAAGTGACTGGTTCCAGCCAAAGAGTAGTCACCACACAATCCCCTTCCGAAATGGCATATATTTATTTTTACACTTCAGTTTCTTTGCAGTTTGAAGAAACAAGATAAAATGTGTTAATTTCTTGGTGGATTTTGCTGCCACTGGACAGAGCCAGGATCTATTCCCTTCTGTTTCCAGTCTTTAAGCCAAACCAGCTGCTAATTGTAGCCTTATATTTAACACAGACATGAGTTATCTCCTCTAACTCTACCCAGAAAGCAAAGAAGCATTTACCCCAGAATGTCAAACTATGCCTTTTAAGATCATGTTTCTGTTTGCATGTGGGTGTGTTCATATTTGAGAAATGACATCACATGACTCTGCTGAGTGTTGACACTGTATTTGTTTTTTGGGTTTGCATTGTACAAAGTGTGTGTGTGTGTGTGTGTGTGTGTGTGTGTGTGTGTGTGTGTGTGTGTGTGTGTGTGTGTGTGTGTGTGTGTGTGTGTGTGTGTGTGTGTGTGTGTGTGTGTGTGTGTGTGTGTGTGTGTCTGTGTGCGCATATGTGTGTGTGAGGCATCATTCTGGGGTTGAGTTGAGGCGAAGGGGACTATGAGGCACAGAGGAGACTGAGGGGTCAGACATGACTGCAGTAGTCACTCCCATCTTCTTCAGGGAATGCTCATCTGTCGCAGAGATGGAGCGAAAGAATGCAGGACGAGAGGCAACCTGTGGGCCTGGGATAGATAAAAGAAAAAGAACAGAGGAGAAAAAAGTCAGAGGACTGTGCTTAAGATTTCTTTGAATATACTTCAAATCTGTGTCGTACACTTAAATTCACATTAGATAAATCGCTTATTGGTATTCAGCTCACAAGTCCAACTTCTTATTAGATTGTCGCCAGTAAATGCCTATTCGCCTATTCACTTTTATTACAGCAGATGAATGAAATGAAAACTATTTCTATGTAGTAGCAGCTTATGGCCTGTAGGGGGTCATAGCGGTGCAGCGAGCTGCAGCAGGTTGAGCAATGACTGCAGATTTGTTGCAGCTTGATGTCTCTCATCATCACACACAGCGAGAGCGAGAGCGAGAGAGAGAGAGAGCGCACAGGCAGCAAGATGCTACAGGCCATATTGGGAATTCTACCTTTGATATCTCTCACATCCAGCTGAGGTTCACCAGACTAACCAGCAGGGGGCGGGGTGACCACGCACACACAGACACAAACACACACATGCACACCACATATGCCGAGACATACCCCCACCCGGTCTGACATTTGCAGCTAAGTGCTGCAGTGGCGGGTTATTTATGTTGAGAGGGCTTGTGGTGGGGAGAGTTCAGCAGGTGGCTGCATTACACTGTTTATCAGAGCGACGCAGTGGCATTATCACTTCATGAGCCATCCTAACCATCACTCCGTCTCACACACACACACACACACACACACACACACACACACACACACACACACACACACACACACACACACACACACACACACACACACTACATCTGTCTTTCTGTCTTCCTTTTCTGGGCATATACCCTCTGTCTCTGCCTCCTCTCTGCTCCTTGTGTTGTGAAATGCCTCCTGACTGCTCTTCTCTTTCCATTTTTCACCCACAGATGTACTCCAGCCATCTGGGTACTTATAGGGCACAACGAAGGCATTAGTGGTGCAACCAGTCTCTGTTCAAACGTGTCAGTATGACACAGTTATTAATTCATACTAATTTGCAGTCTATTGACAGCGATTGATAACGTGCCAGTCTGCATAAATACAAAATACCTGCTTAGATTTATAGTAAATTCCTTTTGATCTAACAGTGTGTGCTTTGGATGGGAATCAGTGTGTTTTGTCTTTCTGTACTTCCTCTGTAGCTCTCCTGCTTATTATGTTGAATTTAAATGCAAGAACAGTTGCCGCAGTGCACATGTATACATTTTAACTTACTTTTCTTTTCATCTACTACTTTTCACATTACCTGTTTTCACCTCCAACCATCTCGCTACCGCCACTGCTCTCACATCCAGCTGTATTATCTTTTCTCTCCCTCTCTGTCGCCTTTCCCATCCCCTGTGATATTTCAGTACAGTGCAGGTCAGGAGCTGCAACCTCACCTGTGTCGTTCTGGCTTGATTTGACTTTGCTGTTGGTCTTCTCTTGCATCGCACGCTCATACTCTCTCACCTCCTCCAAACTCAGCCCTGTGGGCAAAGCATAGTACACACACACACACACACACACACACACACACACACACACACACACACACACACACACACACACACACACACACACACACACACACACACACACACACACACACACACACACACACACACACACACACGTACAGCATTATAACCCTGTGGAAAACATGGATTTAATCCCACAGAATGCACTGAATTTTGAGGGTAAAGTCATATTTGTATCTGAAATATAAATGAAAGCATTGTGACTGTATTTTCGACCCACCGTGCCATTCATCTAGCCATGCTACTGCCTGCCTGTGGCCAACTACAAGAATGTCCTGGATGCTCTGAAATTAGAGGAAAACAAAAACATGTCAATTAAAATGATACAGCTGTCGAGTGTAGCCATGTCTGTGAAATGCTACTTTAAACATTATTTTACAGGAATTTAAATAAATGCGATCATGGTTTAGAGAAGTGGGAACCTATTTAAGCTGTGTGATCTGCGCTTGGCTCAGTCAAAACTAAAGCCACAATCCAAACCTTTTTACTTTGCAGTAACAATGGTTGAAGAAAAAAAAACACTGCTAGTTTAGCTCCCAGAGCTTTTGGTTTTTGTTCATGCTTCACTTCTTTGCTTCACTGTGGAGGTTAAATGGGTTTGAAAGTGTTTTTTTCTCCATCAGTTGTTTAACTTGTTCCACAAACCTCCATAATGAGAAACTGTGCTCTGTTAGAGCTAGGAGAGCAGAAGCCTTCTTGCAGCACATTTTCTAATAAATATGGCCTAATGTTGGATTACATAAAAGGCAGTGCGGAGGTCATTCGAGCCTTCCCAGCGATGGTGTTAGTGATTATACTGATGTCTGGAAATGAATGTGGTAATGATTTATTTGTGTCGAAATATGACACACGACACATTCAAATAACAAACAACCAATCAGCATTGATGAGGATTGTCATTTTCCCTCATTGACATAAACACAGGAAAAAGCCTTGAAGGGGAAGAAAGCTCTGTCTCACTCGGTGTATGAACTCCTCAGTCCTGGTCTGGAAGCCGTAGACCTCGAAGCTGCACTGCACCCTCTTGTAGGAGCACATAACGGGCCTGTGGTCATCTCTCCAGCCTTTCTCCAGAGGCCCTCGGTCGGTTTTACTTGACTGCCAAAGACTCAGGTCCTGCTCAGAGCAAACAGTGGCGTTTATAAGCTGAGTCTGCAGAAATTGTGGCCCTGTGAGGCGTTGTCAGAGGGAACTATGAATGTGTATGTGTGTACTGCAAGTGTGTGTGCATGTGAGAATGAGTGTCGCAATAGCTGTGTGGAGGGGTGCAAGCAGATTGTTGCTCAACACAGCCCCCAAGAGCAAAGTGTGATAACACACATTATACATCTGTGACCAAAGTATGATGGGAAAGTGTGTTTGCGATTGTAAGTTCTCACCATGTCACTTAATGTAAGAATTTCTTGTGTTCGGGATTTTTCTGTTTGTGTGTGTAATGTGTGCTTGTGCATGTATGTGCATCTGTGCTGAATGTTTGTTTGCGTGCTTCTGTGTATACAGTCCTGTGAATTGACCTTTGTCACTGAAGGCTTGCAGGCAGTAAAGAAGTGTTAAACCTTGCAGGGGAGGGAATGAAGCTAGACAGAGAGGGAGAGGCGTGTGAGTGTGCTACTGATTTATGCTCTTTCAGAAGCAAATCCATATGCCAGTAAAGTAAACAAAAGGAAAAGAGCCTGCGAGTTGCATTAGGGGATCATCATCATTGTGTGGTGCTGTCCACATCCACTGTCCTGGACCATTATCTCAAAGAAAAAACATTTTGGGAAATAAAATAAATAGTTAGATGCCACTTTACTATCTGTGTATGGATCTATAAAATCAGAAGGCAATTAGCTTAACATAAAGACAGGAAGTGGGGGGAACCACCACAATAATTAACATGCTTTATCTTTCTTAAATTGCCAAGTAGCCTCTAGTTGGCAAAAAAGAGAGTATAAAACTCCCCATAAAACCACAATGTGACATTTTTCAATTTCTGTTTTTGTGTGAATTAAAGTCAGTAGACATTATGTGCATTAGAAGTGTAGGATGGTGTGTTTTTGTACTTTTAACAGAAGCAGGCTTGCTGTTTCTTTGACTAGTCCTTGTGCTAATTGCCTCCTATTTCCATACCTCACATACACACCTTAGAGTGGTACTGGCATTCTCATGTAACTGTATTTCCCAAAATGGCAATTATTCCTTTCAATCATATAAAAACATTGCGAAGACTCTGTATAGTCAACAAAGGTTCTTGTATACAATCATTTGTTTTTGCCTTTGTTGACAGATGACATGTGTGTTTGTGTGTTTGTAGCTGCACTGTGTGTACCTCTGATTTTACGTAATGCTTTTCGGGAATGGGGTCACTCAGGATATCCAGGAAACTCACACTGTCTGCTGGGGTTGGCGTGTCCCCAAACACCTACATCCAAACAGATGGGGGAGGTCATACAGTATAATGACAGCAGACACACATATACACACTCACTCATACTCTCGCACGCACGCAATCACTCCCTCAGTGGAAAGCAGGGTAAGAGTAGATGAGTAACTGTGTAGAAAACGGAGGTCACACACCATAACACCCCTCACTATATCCCACCCTGAGGCCCTTGGAGCAAATCACAGTGGAGCGAACAGATAGAGAGAGCAGAGGAGGGAACGGAGGGAAAAAAAACAAGGACATATGAGAGATATTAAAAGAGAGGGGGAAAAGAGGAGTTATGAGAGCAGAATACAGTTTTCCATGAGAGAGAATTAAGGGAACCTAAAGAGGCAGAGAGAGGGGAGACTGCACTTTTATTTGACCTTGTTTAAAATTTGTTCTAATGCCCCACTGACGTTGTTCATTTCACAGTTGAAAACTAACAAATAAGAACAACCTAAGATAATAGCCGGCTACGCACGGCTGAAGTGTTGTTGTTGATCTGTCTCTACTCAAGGTCTTACTCCCTCTTATGGAATCTGTTCCATTAGATGGATGCATTGTGCTGCTGTTTACAATGCGATTAGGGCGCGACGCTCTCATGGCCTTGTTGTCATTGTTTCTCTGTCCTGTGTAGATATTCTACATTGTAAAAATACTCAGTTATAAGTCATGCATCTAAGATCAAAGAAATGTAGTATAAGAGTCACTAGTTACATTTCCCGTCAGTCAACTCACCAATTAATGAACTAATAGGTTCAGCTCTAATTGTATAGACTGCTGTGGAGTTTATTCTATAAGAGTTGTTTTATTAGCACTTCGCATTTTTGTTTGTAAGACCTAATTTGTGAAGTAACCAGTAACTACACACATTCACGTAACCAGTAACTACAGCTGCCATATAATTCAGTGAAGTGAAATTTATGTTTACCTGTGAAATGTAAACGTAGACTAAAAGTGTAAAGTAGTTTCAAAGGATAGAGCTCAAGTAAAGTACAAACGTGGCAGATTTGTCTTACATTCGTTGTCATTATAAAGAGCCACGTCAATGTAAAAACACTGTGATATAG
The DNA here is from genome assembly GCF_029030835.1 of Brachyistius frenatus. Classification (NCBI taxonomy): domain Eukaryota; kingdom Metazoa; phylum Chordata; class Actinopteri; family Embiotocidae; genus Brachyistius; species Brachyistius frenatus. The sequence goes on along the minus strand of NW_027210619.1, from coordinate 1,612,589 downwards.
CGTGAAGGGGGGGCTCGCTGGTGGTGATAAACCTGCAGAGAATTATTATTTGGCTTTTTGAAACTTCATAGTGATCTCATTGTTTAGCTGCCCGGTCAATAACTTCAGTGTTACTCTCACACTACCTGCGCAGCATCAAATGGTTGGTGAGTAGCTGGTGAGTGTAGCAGGTATTTTACTTAGAAGTTGGTGGAGATCAAACACAGAGCCTAAACGGAGTAAATATTGAACTTGTTAGCAACCGTTTGCCAACTTGCCAACAAGTTCCCATGTCAAATTAAAAGGTGTTGACGTGACAGTGTTGTGCTCACAATATGTGGCCCAAAATGGCAGTTATTGACAGTTTGCCAGTCTTGATGCTTATTATGGTGCGGTTTTTGAATGTGCCCATGTTTGAAGAAAACTTATGTAACCTGTAACTGCTGACATGAAACAAGATTCACTACATTTCTCTCCTCAGGCACAACTCTGGGTCTCCATATTTTGACATGTTGGGTCTTGATTCTCGATGTTCCTTGATTACAGAGTGCACTCACAAGAGCCAGGCAAAGTTGCAATTGCTTGTGAATTTCTGTCTGTGTGTGTTTGTCTATGCGTGTTGGCCTTGGAGAAAATGCAGCATGGCAGCCATGATCAGTGTGCTGCATGTCTGGTTAATAGATCTGCCAATAGTGCATTTTGTGCTTTGCTTGTTTTCCTTGTAATGGGCACATCAATTTGATGAACAATTTCATAGTGCTGCAGAGAAAATTGCAATTTCTCTCCATACCCTTGTCTTTCTCCTCCCCCTCTTCCCTAATCATTCCATCTTCCTCACCTCTCGCTTTGTCTCAGTTATACTCACATTGTCGTTATTGCCGTTGTTGTTTTCAAATCTTGTCTCAATACGGATGCTGAACTTGGGGAAAAATGATACCTACAGGGTGACAACAGGTAAAAATGGGAAAGAAGGGTTGAGGGGCAGAGATAGAGAGAGTGAGAGCGGGCTCCAGATTAGATCCACTGATACTGGAAAGAGATGTGCTGTTGCATTCATGTACAGTAAATGATGTGTAAAAATACTTACTGAGTACTCTACAGCACCAGGGATATTCAATATGGATAGGGAGAAACAGCATTAGTTACTCATATGTATGAGCATGAAATTTCTGCCACACACAAACACTCTTTACCACAAGGGAATACATACATATACAGTGATAAATATTTGATGGCACTTGAAAAAACAGCTGTGATAAATAAATAAGCCTTGTATAATGGATTGAAGTGAAAGTAACCTGATGTGTAACACAAACAAAGGCACACAAACACACACATTCACACCTGTGATGGTGTATGGGTAGAAGTTCCAGGCCTTTTCTGTCACATAGAAGATTCGCGGGAGAAATGCTTTTGCCCAAGACGGCAGTTTACTGAAAACAAAACGGGGAAAAAGAAGAATCGCAGTCACAGAGTGCAGGGAAGGAGAGAGATTATGGAGGGAGACAGAGAGATCCTGAGTGGTTTTTGTGCCATTTATAGCCAGATTACCTGAAGGCTACTCTCATCACCAAAGCATTCATTTGTATGACTCATTCTCAATTACACCTGTGGTGATGAATTGTTACTGTAGCTTCTAGGTCACATGTCAGAGCATGATTGAGGTAGAATACATTGTGCAGCACTGTACCTGTGTGTGTGTGTGTGTGTGTGTGTGTGTGTGTGTGTGTGTGTGTGTGTGTGTGTGTGTGTGTGTGTGTGTGTGTGTGTGTGTGTGTGTGTGTGTGTGTGTGTGTGTGTGTGTGCGCACGCATGCGTGTGCTTTCCAGCATATCTTTACTAATGAGGACCAAATGTCCCACAAGCACACAAAGATTTGAGAAATCCTCCACAGTGAGAACATTTCTTTACTTCTTACAGAGTTTATTTTAGGATTAGGCCTTGGGTTTATAGTGGTGATTGGAGTAAGAGTTGGGGTCACATTAGGGTAATGAGTGAGGTTATCTCATGGTTAGGAAATTCATTTAGATTTAAAAGAGAATTTTTTTTTTTTTTTTTTTTTTAAACTGGGCTTTCATTACTGTCACAATTAACTGATTCGTGGATTGTCACCCTGAACACAAAGCAAAGAAAACATCCTTTCAGCACAGAAACACTTCACTCATTCAGAGCTTGAAATTCTTGTAGTTTAACAATCTTTGCAACATCTCAGTTTTATCATTGCTCACACGCTTAGTTGTTTACTTTGATGACTGTAGCTCTTAGATCAAATTGGAAAAACAATCTGTTTGCTTCATCGTGAAGCAAATCCCCAAATACCTTTGGTTTATTTTAACATTCCCTATTTAGGGTTTCTAAGCATGATAAAACTTTGACAGGTTTATAACATGCTATCATTTAGTTGTAAGCAGAAATAAGCACATGGCACGCTCATAACTCAATGACTTAGTGACTGTGTGTCCTGAGGCTTTGCCTCTTGAAAGCTGCTATGTTAGACTAAACCTTAAACAGGGAAACAGCGAGACTAGTTCTGTCCAAAGGCAATAAACTTCTCCTACCGGCATCTATAAAGCTCATTAATTAACTTTCTGTACATGGTTTGCTAAATGAGACCTAAATCAAAACATAAAAGCAATTTTAGTTTGGGAGTTATGTCGTTGACTTTGGGTTAAAGTAGTATCTTCCTATTAACTGCTCCCAGCCAACACATTGCACATACAATATTTTATAACAGTAAAATGACATGTTTACATGTTGTGTACCAGTTTAAACAAACAATATCAGAGCCATAAAGGTGCTGTCTGAAAATGTCTTATCAGCCTAGCTTTTTCCCCAGTAAAAGTCTTTTAAAAAAAAAGGTCTTAAAATCAGTCTTAAGATAAGTTTACCAACTGCAGGGTGTCAATCTTCTACTTTAATTTGTGTGAAAGCAAAACTTTTTCTTCAAAAAATGCCCACAAATTCCTTTAAAAAAAAGCTTTACATTATTCTTATATGTGCTTAGAATTACATTACAGTGCATCGTAAAACATTCATAGACTGCTTAGGAAAGCTTACAACGGGGTTAACGAGTTTCTGTCATAAAAGTATGAGCTTATAAATTGCTCTTTTTGTAAACACGGTTATAGTGGGAATAGCTGTTTTCAACATTACAAAGGAAAATAATGAGTGGCTCAAACTTCCCCACACATCGTGTAATTACCACTATCAGGATGACTTGGACGCATTCGCCCCAGCTGGAGGTCTGTAGCTACACAGTCAGAACACCTAAGGGTATAGTGGGTGATGAGTTCACAGTACAATAACATCTTGCCTGTAACCATCACAGCATGTGCCTGAACATGTCTCAGACAAAGGGCACTCGGACTTTGGAAGTGGGCCGGTTACACTGCACTCAGTGTTAGTGTTGAAATGATGTTTTATTGCTCGTCAGTGGTGATACCTGCTACTTGGATCCACAAGAACTAAAGCTTTACAGTGAAGCAAGGGATCAAAGGTCAAACATCAGTGATCATAGTGACAGAACTGAGCCTCAGGATAAGAGTGGGCCTGTAAAAAGTAAGGATTATTTGTGCATCATTAGTGCACCAACACAAGCATTAAAGAGTTGAACTCTACCTGTTGAGGTAAATTCGCTTCTCGGTCAGCTGTCCGCGGCCGTGCTGGGGGTGAATATCTGACTCATTCCTCACCACCTCCACCCCCTCTCCCCCGCCACTCTGCTCACAGCTGTGCTTACTGATCATGTACAGCTGCCCAATCCTGTACTGGAGCCAGAGAAGAGGTTTAGGATGATGTTCATGGTGGCAAGGATGAGGAAGATGTGAAGAAAGAGAGAGAAAGAGGGAAAAAAAAAACTGTGGTGAGAAAGCGTTGGGCACAATGCAAAATTATCTTCCTAATCTTTAAGAAGCCATCTAAAATAAAAAGATTTGAGTACAGTGTTAATTGCATGAGTTGTTGATCGAAACCCTCCTCAGAAATCTCTTTTGTGCGTTCTATGAAACACTTAAACGAACATGTTGTGCAGCTCAGACTTTGATAGATTCCTGATCTATAAATAAAACAGGGAAACATTTCACACCGGATTTTCATCATATTGACTAAAACATCTCACTCGTGAAGGTTCACATACTTTTGCCCATCACGGATATGTAACCTTGGATCATCATCCTAACCAACCATTCTATATTAGTTTCATTTGTTACTTAGGTTCTCCTTTTATTTACTTTTAGGATGTGTGTAAATCTGATGACTTTTCAGGTCATATTTATAAAAATTTTTTTAAAAGGTTCACAAACTTTCAAGCACCATTGTAATAGGGAATTTTAAGGACTAAAATAACAAAAATCTAGTATTATCAAATTTAAAAAAAAAAATACACATCCTATTGAGGAAATTTTAGTGAGCAACAGCCACTAAAAGTAGCCATTAAATGTGACGGCAGAAAGATCCTCCAGGCAGCAGGTTCGGCCACAGTTGCTGAGTCCGGTTTTGTCTTGACAGGCACTTACTCACGGCTGCTTAGGCACAAGCTTTGTATTTGCTCTTGGATTTTTTTAAATATGCAGTCAGTGTGTTAAGATTTCCCTAAAGCGGCTACATCAGATATCTAAAAATGTAATTTGGCCAGTGAGGGTAAGTGTGTGGTGTCTAAATTTGGGGGAAGGGATTTTGTTCTCTGCTGTAGCCCCAGTTCGTGCCTGATGCTGATGAGGCCCTAGTATTTTCTCTTAGTGAGTCTAAAGAGGACAAAGCCTCTGGGCATCTGGAGTGGCTCCTCGGTGAGCACAGCTTGACAGAATCAGTGCTGTCTTTTGAACAATCTACAAATTACATGCTTTCTATGATAATTTTTCAGTTTTTTGCACTGATGCTGCCATCATTCTCATTTCTTTTTCCCCTAACCTTCTTTCTATGCTCAGTATTCTGTTAGCTTTAAATGCAAATCGCCTGGTAAACTTTGTTTGAAAGTTAATATGAAAAAGCAGTAAAATTATATCATAAACAACTAAAATGTACTGCTTTGGTCACTATAATACAATTCATTTTGCTGCCCTATATTGGTGTGGCACCAAAACCTTATTTTAATTATAAGTAGAAACAGAGAACGATTAAGAGGAAGAGAAAAAGAGGACGGCAGTCATCCATTTGCCATCCTTCACTGTATTCTGTTGACATCATATGACACTCCTCCCTCTTGTTCCAATTACTGTGGAATGTCAACATTCAATATTTACTTATGGGCCTTCATAAATCATAGTGATGGGTGCTTTAACACCGTCTTAAAACTAACAGACTACAGAGCAGTGAGCTCCTCCCACACAGGTTGTGGTTTTGTTTTTCACTTTCGGGGAAACAAATTTTATGAGGAAGTTGAAAATATTTAAATGACTATCATGCACACTGAGAGATTGTCATAAGGGTGTGTTGACAGCTTTTGGCATGCATTTCCACCTATGAAATTGATTTTTCAAGAAATGTGTTATTCATAGATGTATACTTCAGGAAGTGTAAATATAGCCCATCATCATCATCATCAGGGTGGAGGCTTTTCAGATAGTGTCAGTGTGATGGAAAGTAAAAATGAAAGCATTTATGATTAAAGCGAAAATAAGAACCCTGACTATACATTTGCATTTGAAAGTTTAGTCACTCCCAAAACATGGAATTTAAGCATAAACCTAAATAATAATTAAGCATTTATATGAAATTCCTTTAAAACTGTTGATGTACAGTACAGTGACTATTGAAAACACTCACCGCCTTGGTAGTTTTTATGTGTTTTATGTGACAACATAAATCAAAGTAGATTTAATATGGCTGTTTTGACACGAATAGACAGTGCAGCCCTGTATCACGCCAAAACGTGTAATACACCCAGTCCACTCGAGGATATCGACTCAGTGTCTCGTTTTGCCTCGCTGAAGCAGGAAAAGTACATGCACATATGACCAGGGTCAAATATGGAGGTCATGTGGCAGTGGTACATGTACACAAAGTGATAAAGACAGAGTAAGGAGGTACGTCAGGGGTTGTTAGATGGATTATACCAGACTTTCACTTAGGAGACCAGGGTTCAAGTCTGTGAGAAAGCAACGTGGATTTCTTTTTAGGACTTACTTTTTAGTACTTAAGTTACTTACATAATGTATGTTAATTAACTGACGTATGTGATGTACCTAACACTCATTTTTTTTTACCCTAACAAAGTAATTTTTTTCTAAACCTAACTACATGGTTTTCGGTTTCTATAAAACGGTAGGGAGGCCTGTAATGAGCTGACAGGTGTATTACATGCTTTGGTGTGATAGTAGATTGAACATTATGCATGGTTCCTCAGATTTTGAGGAGGTCCTGCTTTTGGCAGATTTACACCTGTACCATACTCTTTTTTTTCTTTTTCTTATTTCTTTTTATATATCCATCAGGGTGAGTACATTGACAGAGGTATCCAAGCAGTTTTTTTTTTTTTTTTTGTAAATTAGGTTATTTTATAAAGAGCTATTTTCACTACTCACTTTTGTTGCTGTTGACTTGTGTCAAAATAGTCTCATTAAATAAAATTGCATTCATAGTTTTAAAGCAATAAAGCATTAAGTCTTCAAAGGCGGGTGAATGCCTGACATCACGGGTTGAAAGACGAGGTAAGCATATTCATGTGGCAGTTGCATGTGTCCAAAGTGACTTACATGTTTCTTCCACATGCAGACAAAAACATCTGTGGTCAGTGTCTTGCTCCAGGGCAGGTTCAGCATGTGAACATTCCTCAACACAATAGCACTGTATTGTGTTACGGAAGTATTATTGGATATTTCACACCTGAAAATCAACATTTTACTATAAAAGTGGAGCATGGGTTAGGTTCTTTGTAAATGACTCGAACTGAAGAAGCTGTCACGATTTGATCCCTCCTCAAATAAGCTGCATTTAAACTTACATTACGTTCAAGCAAAAGAGGATTTGCTACAAGCTCATGTTTCTGTGTGCCCTGCACTGATAGTGTAAATCCTATTTTGGACTGCTATTTGTCACTGCCATTGTTGTGGTAACAGGTAGAAGTTACGACAGGGTGCGGGGTTTGTATTGGAGGCGATGAGGACATTCCTTTTGAAGGACACTTTGGTGCATAACACCGTTGTCCGTCCACCTTTTCTCTCTAGCGGGATCTCTTTGTTTATACACCTGCAGGCCAGAATGTTTTTGTTTGAGCTCAGGTCTTGCTGACCCTAAACCCGTCTGACTGGTTCGTGTGCTGCCCAGTGTGCTAAAGCGAGTGAAGGAAGTAGCGGAGCACAGATGGGGAGATAATATAGACACAATAGCAGTGCTATGATGCTGCCGGCCAGGAGTTGTGCGTGTGGCTCCGTCAGATTGCCCGAGCCCATCGCTGCTGAGCATACCTCGCTACCCAGCATGCCAAAGCACCCACAGAGCAGCTGCAGGAGGTCTGTGCGCTCTGTGAGCTCCGTTGGCACTTTTCTTATCAGCACATTAACACTTTCAAGATTGCAAGTTTGAAAAGAAAAAAAAACATGTTCACATTTCAAATAAGAAACCTCTCTTTTGTCCTTCAATTGAAAATTGTGGTTTTGTGTGTGTGTGTGTGTGTGTGTGTGTGTGTGTGTGTGTGTGTGTGTGTGTGTGTGTGTGTGTGTGTGTGTGTGTAAGCGTGGGAAAGGCAAACACACCTACCTCATCCACAGTCAGTGGCATGCATATGCGGTACTCTTTCATCAACATGGTGCTGCTGGAGGGAGAGCTGTCTTTGTGAACTGAACAGAGTGACTGTGCTGGAGTCTGTCTATCTCAGCTGTCTTGGTTGCATAGTAGACACGCTCAGGCAGGCAACACTCCACCGTGACCACAATGACCTCTTTTCTGACGCTCTTCCTCCTTTGTTTTGCTGATGTCAGTAGTCCGTGGAGTTGAGTCCTTTCTGTCAATGAGTGTCTGCTGTTTTCTTACTTTCCTTCCTCGCTCACTCCTCACAGCTTCTTCTTCTCTCCTTTTTTTTTGTGTGTTTCTCTTCCTCAATTAATCTCCTGGACTCTACTTTTTTTAACTGCTGTCTCTTCTGTTCTTTTCTTCTTACTTCTTCTTTCTCCTCTCCTGCCTTCAGCTGCCCTTTCTGTTTGCTGTTTTTTTCTCTCGAGTTTTTGTTTGCTTTCTTTGGCTTGCAGTGAGAAAGACGTAATTATCTGTGTGGTAAGATTGAAACCTATTCCAAACCAACTCAACCTGTTCTCTCCCCTCTGTCCCTCTCCTTGCTTTGTTTAATCCTCATGTGTAACCTTGCTGTCTACTCGATGCTCCTCCCTTTTCCCTCTGCCACCCTTCACTGCTTTCAGTTCTTAAGAAATTCCTTAGCTGGTTCCCTCCTTATCTTGTTTCTTTTTCTCTCCCTCCCAGTGTCCAATCCCCCGCCCACTGTACTTTACCACCTCACCTTTGCCCCCCCCCCCCTCTAACCCCCCCCCCCACACACACACACACACACCTCCCCCTCCCTGATTGTTATCTGTTCATTCTGTCACCACGACTGTCAACAACAACACAGTCTTTCTATATCTGGCAGCATTGAGTTTTTTCTTAATGCGTCTTCCTCAAACGGTCCTCTTAGCCCCTCAGGTTCCTCCACTCAGGTTATGAGAGCACTCAAGGTATATGAGTGGCCGATGCACCGCGGTAGTCAGGGTGGGCCATTGGATTAAATATTACCAGAGCCATGAGAGCTTCCATTAAGCACAGTGCCAGACTCGCTTACATTGTATTACTTCATGACCTTCAGCTGGGTTTAATTGAATCCGCGTTTAGTCAATGACTAGTGGAATCGAAGCAGTCATAATTTCTTGCCCGTGTCCGGTCCTTGAGTCACGGGCCCCTCTCCTTCTATATGAGTGAGAAATGACGGTGACTGCCATGCCAAGCACATATTGTTGCCTCTCCCATCAAATAAGAAAAGCAGATGTTTGGCTTTTCGGGGTCAGTCTGATAGGGTCCAAACCCAATCACCCCCCACTGGATTTCCCTCACTGGTGGAATTCACTCGCTTTTCTTAGTGCATCTTGAGATGGGGCCAAAGTGGCTCTCTTCTCCGCATGTCGTTGCTATCATCCGCTCTGCAGTGAAAGAGCGCTGAAAACAAATTCCTGGTGGGGTTTGCTCCTATCTTATCAGATCAGTGTTTAGAGAAGGGAAGCCACTTCAGAGGGCTGAGGTGTGCTTTGCCTGTCTCTGCCTCGATTTTCCCCAGACTCTGACAGCACATGCATCTCCGCAGTTTAAAGGATCATTGGTGGTGACTTAGATGTGTATTCAGCACTTGATCGAGCCACTGGTTTCTCTGATTGATTATTTAATTGTGGTTTGAGGCTTATTTGGGAACTGTTTTGAGGAATGGCAGCGCTCTCAGATGACTGATAATACAAAATATAGAACTGATCATAAGACTGATTTCTTGATTGATCAATGGATGATTACTATAGTCTAGACTTTATATGCCAAATCTATGCCTGGTATTTACATGTAACTAGTATCTGGATACATAACCCGTATAATACCGACTGATCCACAGGCCTTTGCATGTACACCTGGTATTAGTCAGTGCTCTCATGAATTCGCATGCACTGTGATAAGATCTCAGTATGCAAAATACTTCGGCAGGGCTGGTGGACTCAAAACACGGTGAGTTCCAGGTCAAGGAAAGAAACATCATGGACTTCTGTGTCTCATTTTAACAAGCTCCAGTTCAGAAAATACTTAAACATTTTGTAAAATGCAATAAAAACACAAAGTTGTGATTTGTAAATTATTCTCATCCTTCCAACTGCCAAAAGAACAACAAAAAGATTTCCAATGTTTTTACTGACTTACTTCAATTGTATAAAGATAAACAAATTTAGAATTTGATGTAACACATTCAAAATAGTTTTCCATTCTCCAGGCGGGCGAGAGATCCAGGAAATAGTCATGTTAAGGCCTGGTGTAAATGGGGTAAAAGCTTCAGAGAACTGCAAACTGAGGAGATAGCAGTTTGTGTTTGTAACCAGTGCTGATTAATTAATATGGAATGCTGGAAAAAAATTCCTACTTTAACATGATAAACATAAATTAATTATAAAATAACAGTTAGCTTGTAAGGTGCACCTAGTCGTCTGTCAGAGCCTGTAAGCATTCAATGACAAATGTTTACAAATTGTATTTAGTTCATTTTTGTGTAAATACATGTACTTCCTGGTGCTGGGCGCCGGCCAAATGAGAGTGAATGCAAGTCCTTGAACTTTTGCCAACCACGGGACCTGAGGCTGCTCTTCTGTTGGTTGTTTTAGATTTTCAACGGGGCGCTTTTATTGGCTGTGAGCTGGTATTATTTTCCGTTTCTTTATCTAATGTGATTGGACAACTCTCGATACATCTTTCAGGTTTACCTCACATCCGCCATTAAGTAACTACACGGTGACTCCTGCTTCTTTACTCTCTCACCAGCAGAGGAATGGCAACTTAAATTGCAACTGCGGAAAATTCTGTTATTTCCAGGGATGAGACGAGTACTCGGCTGAAACGAGTATCCGGTGCGGATAATGTACTTTTGACGAGCACGAGTATCATCTGTGTTGATGAAGGCTTCTAACAGACACTAGCTGTGTGCACACATCGGGCCTGCTACACACAGAGCTCTGTCTCCTCGTGAACACAGACTGAGAGTCACTGGCCATGTTGTCGATGGAAAAGAAGCTGCTGACTGACTTTAACCCGAGTCATTCATTTACAGGCCAAGAGAGGAGGGCAAAATGTATGTTCCAGTAGTGCTACTGGCTGCTGTTTAGGCAATATTAATATGTTGTTTTGTTTTTGCTTAAAGTCTGGCTTCCATTTGTTTGCCCCCCCCCAAAAAAACAACAACAACAACAACAAAAACCTAGCAACAACAACAACACTGCGCCCCCCCTCACTTTGTTGGTATTTCAGTGAAACATTTGAGCTTTCACTAACCTTAGAGATGACAATGCTCCTGAGCAGCACGTGGTTTAACAGTTTATTCTTGGAATTAGAATATAAATATTATTTTAACTATGAAAACATTACAGAAGCATAGAGTAACATTTCACTAATACAGTGTAACAGCAAAATCTATTACTTTGTGATTAACTTCAAAATCAATCTTTTAGCGGTGATGTGTAAAGTTCAGCTGAGGAAGTGCTGCACTACTTCCACCTGAGTGAAACCTTTTGAAACGGTCCTTCTGGTCTGAGCTGAAATTGGAAGGGACTTCATCTTGGTGCTTCCGCCTATCACTTCTACTCACGTCATTAAATGAAAAATGAATGAGTGCACTTAAAAACTGGTGAGGCGTTCTTTGACCTCTATGTTTCCTGTTCTGATTGTGCTCATCTGCGTATTTGGTAGAAAGACAATGTGCCTGTGTGTGTGTGTGTGTGTGTGTGTGTGTGTGTGTGTGTGTGTGTGTGTGTGTGTGTGTGTGTGTGTGTGTGTGTGTGTGTGTGTGTGTGTGTGTGTGTGCGTGCGTGTGTGTGTGTGTGTGTGTATGTGTGAGTGTGCGTGCGTGCGTTTATGTGTCAGTGCGACAATGGTGGTCACGAGTATGGATCTATATTAGGCTGAATAAAGGCAGAAGCAGATCATTAACTGGTGGGCCGGCTGCCATCGCTGCATTACTGGCTCTTCAATCTTAAGGTGTGGTCACAAGCCAAGGTTAGAGGTTCTCCCGTGTTCCCCCTGAGCGTGTGAAGGATGGACCCCCCCACCCCCACCCTGCCCGGGCCTGGATTAGCGGTGGCTTGGTGGAAGGCACAGAGCCGATACGCTGCAGCTTTTTTTTTTTTTTTTTTTTTATCTCATGGCAGGGTGAAAGGTAAGGCTTTGAGTAAGATTTAAGATGATGAATTCAGCAGTCTGTGAGGATAAGGTTTGACTGGTTTATGAGCTCCGTGTTGTACAGTTATGAAGTGTGGTAAGTAGCAGCATCTCTCTGTGAGTGGGTCCAGAATCCTCTGGCTCTCCCTTCTCTCCACTATCACGACAAGCCCGCTGGACGCCTCTGATCTCTTTTTGGTCCAATCATCAAAAACCTGAAGTATTTAGGTCAGACTTTAGCCTAGCAAAGGGAGAGACAAGAGGAGAGAAATAACAGTGAGAAAAAGAGAAAGTACACATTCCATTATTGTCCTCTGTTCAGTGAGGGTCTCAAATGCCGGCAGATGCAACCGCAAGGCAGACAAAAGACAGGCTAGTTGTTATGCTAAGATCTTTGTGTGTTGTGATGTGTAGTGTGTGTTTTACGCGGTGTGAGTGGGGGGGTCGTTGTATGCATGTTTGTGTGGCTGGTTTCTCTGTGTTAAGATGTAAGATTAGTCTTAATCTCCTTGTAGTTGAGTATCAAGCTGATGCTAAGACATTGATTGGACCAGCTCCTTAATTGATACCACTGGAGGACCGCCCGCCAGGGGGAATTTGGTTCCTGTGAGTGTGTGTGTGTGTGTGTGTGTGGTTCACTTCTAGAAGCTAGAAGTGAATCCCCCTGTGACCTGGATGAAACAGAGCGCTCACTTATCCTTATCGAATCCCAATCTTGAAACACACGTGCACGCCAGTGAGGAAGATGAGGTCTTATCCGACATCGTTAGGGGCTCCAGACAGCGTTCCTGGACTCGCCAATCAGTACAGCACCCTGACATGATAGCTTGGCACAAGACAAGGTACAACTGCCATCATTAATTCCTCCAAACACACTCACATACATATATACTGCACTTCTCTGAACATATGTCCTAACACACACACAGGCCTTTTGCTCCTGTAATCAAGTGCTGAGACTCCAATTATAAAAAGGAATAATTCATTTGCAGCTTTTCTCCATATTCATGAGCTCAGAAATATAGACTGAATTCCATAGATTCCATACGTTATTATATGCATGTTTCCAGATAAATTATTGATGTTATTTGAAATTGGTCAGTGTTTTTAAATGTCATCATTAATCTGAACAAGGAGCAACAGCGCCGGCTCATATCCACAGAGGAGAGTGAAAATGTGTTTTTGTCTCTGCAGAGCTTGCGTGTGTGTGAAGAAAGAAATAAAAGATCCAGATCTATTCTATGGCTTGCATTATTCCTTTGTGTATTTGTGAGTCGGAGAGAGGCAGAGCAAGGGTGGGAGAGGAATGGAGGGTGAAGGGAGGAGAGTCCTTATGTGCATTGGAGGCAGCCAGAAGCTAGTGTGTATCTAAAGGCGTTCAGAGCAGGGATGATCAGACGGTGTGAGCCCAACGCATTCATCAGGGCTCTCCACAGGGACAGAAGTTGAGGCACGCCACAGAGACGAATAAAAATGCTGCGGACTGAAAAAGAAATGAAATAATTTATTCCAGGAATGGAGTGGAGGGGATTTGGAGACAAGTGTGTGGAAGGGGAAGGGCAGAGGAATGGATTAAGGCTGCGTTCAGTGTGTGCGTGAGATAGTGGCTAGCACTGTGGCCCTGGACTTTTTCCTATTCCACACACTGCCACAGAAAGGAAATTCAATTGCCACTTTCCCTCACTTCTGCCTGGTGTGTGAGAGCGGGAGGAAAAGGGAATGAGAGATAGACCCAGTGACTGAATGCAAAGTAAATGCACACACATTGTGTAGTATGCAAGGTGGAGGAATTTACAGAAAGTTGAAAAGGCGTCTGTAGCTCCTTTCAAATCATTGCTGTGCTCTGTGGGCCCTTCACACTGCTATACCAAACCCTATACCCTCCTTCTGTCTCCATCTCATCTAACCAGCTCCCCACCATATACTGCCTTGCTCCATGTCAAAGCTTTATGTCCTTAATGTTAATACCACATAGTCCAGCCAGGCTCAGACAGTCATCCTGGTGGCTTTAAGGCCCGTACTCTTCTGCAAAAGAAATCAAATTTAGTGGGTTTTCAAAAGGCTGTTGAATGTAGTGCTGCGAGGAAATTTCAGTATATTCCCCGCGGCTCCAAGTCTGTTTGTTTAACGTCATCCATGCCCGATGGAGAACTTGCCAGTCACATTGAGCAAAAAACAACAGAACTACAATTTTTTTTCTCAAAAAAAGTGGCATAAGATGCATTGGTAAACAAGGCAACGGGAATATTTTAACAGTCAACCAGCTCTCAAAAACTGCGATAAGGAAAGCAAAAGAAAAACAAAAATGTCATTTGGCCGGTATGAACATGCCAAATTCAACTTCAGGTAGAGTATACTGACAGTCTGGCACCGCTCCTCTGAGACACTAGAAGCCTTCTCACCACACCTCAGTCTCTCACCGCTTGTGGTCAGCTTCTGTCTTTGATATACAGTATGTCTTTTCTCTCTTTTTTTAGTTAGACATGACGAAAGCACTCCTCAAATAGCCTGACTCTGTTCATATGAAACTTATCAAGGATCTCCTTTTCTTACAATCAATCCACAGTCAATGCAATTTACGACACTTTCAAGCAGTCTTAGTTAAACGTAAATCACTTGTATTTGCTTTTGTGTCTGCAGGTGGTGATATTAAGGTTTGGTATTATTTAGTGAAGATTTGATCCCATGGTTAATACATACAACCCTTAATATTCTAAAGATAAATACAATAAATTTTGCTTCGAAACATTCATCATTTGGGACATCTAGTGGATTAAAAATGTTTTGTCCAATCCCTGTTTCTCAGGACTTTCCCTTCTTTTCTCTCCTGTTGTTTCTTTACAAAACCAGATTCCTTTCCTGGGAAACGTAGCCTCCAATTTACAAAAACAACAATTAAGTGTCTTACCGAGCCAGAAAGATCACGTCATGTCATGTATGAACATACACCTTTGTCTCTTATGTTTGTGGGAAAGAGTCTTAAAAATCATTTTGCTAAATTTATTCTGTTGGCTGTTAAAGCTACAGGCTGGCCATGTTTGTTCATAACTTGTCTGCATAGTACATAAAAACAAAGCTGTTAAGCAGCTGACTTACAAGCCACAGATGTCCCACCAACACATGAATCCAAGAGAGTTGTATTAAGATGTGGTACTTGAGTAAAAGTATCAGCACACTGTAAAAATACTCCATTGCAGGTCCTGCATTGAAAATACCAACAGTATAATAGGATAATGTACTTATAGTATTTTAACTGGAAATATTCAGTGCATAAAAATCTAGAAATTAAAAAAAAAAAAAAAAAAAAAAAATGATTCAAAGAAAAAGCAGCAAGTCCTCTCAGTTCAGAAACTGGAACTATGCATGCATTCTTTCACCAAAACGGACTTTTATGAATGATCAAAATCAATAAATATTCTGTCAATCAATTACACTCGACAAAAATATAAACACACTTTTGTTTTTTCTTATGAGAACATAAGTGTTGCGTTTTATTTTTGTTGACTGTAGTTGACTAATCCTCATTTATAGATACTGCTTGGAAGTTGAATTCATAAAAAAAAGTCTTACCAACAAATTCTCACATTAGAGAGGCGAGAAACAGAGAGCATATATTTCAAAAAATAAATTAAACAGAAATAATTCATATTTACAGATATTTTTCTGTTCATTAGTTATTCATTTGAGAGATCAACAGCTTTGAATAACTATATTTATTTATTCTATTTTTTTCAATTACTCTAACAAAGTACTCATTGTATGTGCAGTGTTAGGTTGCACTTAACTTGACTATTTCCATATTATGACACTTTATAATTATATTAATCTGTATTCTATTGCAAACCAAAAGGGGAAGCAGGATCATATGTAGATATCATGCTTTGTTGTTAATTACCCAACACTAAACAAAGCAGTTGATATTATCTCCACAATGACCAACAAAAGCAGTAAAATGCTGCTTAAATGGATAATGATCCAGTATACACTACATTAGTTTTGTATGAGTGGATTCTTTTTTTTGTTGCTTTTATCTATAAGAGCAGTTGGTATGAACTTTGTGAATATAAGAAACATGAATCGATTTCAAGTTTGTTCTCTACACTAAGATTAGGATCCTACAGTAACATAAAATACAATTGTATGAAACTTAAATGTGTAATTTTCAGTATCAAATTTTACACTTCATACTTAAAATAAAAATAAAAACTTTGCTTATAAATCTTTTACGTATGCAGTATTTTAGAGTATTTTTAATACTGTGGTATTATGACTCAAATACTTCCTCCACCACAAGTTGTATGTAGAATAATTTAACACGGGGTCGACAATACCGAAATGCAATTCCACCTGTGCTTCTGTGCATCTGTGTACATGGTATATGTGTATTTGTATATGTGTGTGTGTGTGTGTGTGTGTGTGTTTTGCAAGAGAGAGAGAGAGAGAAATAGAGAGAAAACCTTATTGTTTGATTGTTAGCTCAGAGCTAAACAGATGCGTAAATAGAGATAGGACAGCCTAGTCACATCAGATTATACCAAACAACAAAAATCAAACTGTCTCTCACACTCACTCCCTCACTCTCCCCCACACAAACACACACACGTTCTCACAGACAGTCTTTGGAACTGGGGAAACAGACGACAGCAACGCAATGTGCCTCAGTTGTACGTCCAATCTTTATTAATCACAACAGGAGAACATGCTCCAACACCGCGACTATCATGTAAATGTGCCCATAATGTTGGTCTTTGTATGCTACAGAAGCATGCCGACACACTCTGAGGAGTAAATACAGTGATGACGCATGCCATCACATGCCTCATAAACCCTAATGTCACCACTCCAATATCTCCATATAGGCCTTCGGCAAAACAGAAAGCCCACCAGAGAGACAGGAGGGAAGAGAGGCACACACGAGTGAGCTGTGATGATGAATTGATTGATTAATGCAAATGAAGATGAATGCATGTGGCAAATACAGATAACAAGAGCAATATGAAGAGTACAGCAGCTGTATCACCTATTCCACGTAGCAGAAAATATGAAGCCGATGTGTATCAAGCCTATTAATACTCCAGCAGTAACTGTGAATGCACCACTAAACCAGACACGGCTCCATTATCACAAATAGTATGGCCCAGCAACAGCAGCCACAAGTCTCTCTATTCCATCTGGGGCCTGATCACTGGGCTGAGACAAACAGATCAGCTTCATCGCCTTACATCCTAACCTTTATTGCCATATGGACTGATTCTTAAAACTGACCAGAGATCAGTGTACAGGCAGAGTAATGAGCAGTTCTTAATTGAGTGAGCGCAGCATCATTTCATCACAAAACATCCGGAGTGGAAAGTGTGGAAAACAGTGGTGGAAGAAGTGCCTCAGTAAAAGTACCAGTGTAAAAATACTGCATCACAAGTCAAAGTCCTGCAGAAAAACCCCACTGAGGTGAAAGTACATAAATATCAACAGAAAAATGGAGCTGATGTATTAAAGTAGAAGTACTGGTTTGACCCCTCTGACTTGATACTGAAGTATCAGTGTGTAAGCAACAGGTTACTGTTGTAGCTGCTGCAGGTGGAGCTGGTTTAAATTATTTCATATCCCGTTTTAAATATATTATGGAGTCAGCAGATAAATCCGAGGGGTTGTTAAATGATTACTGGGAGAGAAAAGAAGAAAAGACAAAGTTCTGATCCACAAATCTGTTTTCAGGTTTTGGGCTTTTTCTCTAATCTTCAATTTTTGGTGAGGTATTGGATCAATTGAAACAGGTGTTAAGAGGGGAGAAATAAGTATTCGGTCGAGCTGTTAAACATTCCTAGACACCTGAAAGGCGACCCCGACTACACAATGCTTTTTCTAAGACGTCAGAGGACAAAAAGGTGGGTAACTACGCGTTTAATCTTTAATGATGTGTTGTTTTTTGAAAGCTGTTTATGTTATCTCAGCCCAGTATCACGTCAAGTACAACCGCATGCCGACGAAGGGGAGGCCTTGTTGAAGCCGTTAAAAGTAGACACATCTCAAATGACACACATCATGACAAACATCATCTGACTGATGTAATTTGACAAGTACAGAAGTGCCAGAGTCCATGTAGTGAGGTAGTTTGTGGGAGGTTTGATGGATAAAACGCAGGACTTTCACTCCGGAGACCCACTTTTTTTTTTTTTTTTTTTCTTCATGAAAAAGCGATGTCGATTTTTTTTTCAAAGAAATCTGTTCGGTACCCTCACCACACGTTTATTTTGCCTAGACCTAACCATGTGTTTTTTCACGCCTCGGCGAGGTAAAACTATGACATTGAAACACTTTGTGTGAAGTGGACTGCTGAGTGTATTACAGATTTTGGCATGGCACCAGGCTGATTACATAATGTGTCAAATCTTCATCATGAGAGTAGCTAAAGCTGTCAAATAAATGTAGTGGAGCAGAAAGAACAATATTTAAGTATAAAGTAGCATCAAATGGAAATACTTGGGTAAAAGTACGTCAGGATTGTACTGAGGTAAAGTACTCAGGCTAAAACACACTGCAGGTAGAAGAGGAACTGCAACTGTTTTTATTCTTCAGCTTTTTTGTTGTGAGGACTCGATGCCTTTTTCTGTTCCATTCTGCATCATCTTAATGAACTTTTGTTTTTAGTTTTGGACTTTTCAGTATGACACAAATAGTCACCAATGGATTTACAACATAATGATGACTTTCTTCGCTATTTTCTTACATTTAATTGTAAAATAATTAATCAGTCAATAATCAGAGTAAGTAGTCATTAGTTGCTGCCTTGTCTGCAACTGCTTGTCCATGTTAGTGTGACTGTGTGCATGTGTCTTGACCGTTTCTTAGTTTTACCAGTAAAACACCAGCAAACAAATAAAAGGGTCACCTGCACCACAATATCATTTTCTAGTTTATCTCTTGTGACATTTAGCGATGCAGATAGTTGGTTATATTTGCATATGTTTTGTCTGAGATTCATGTCACCCTGTCTGTAGTTGTTATATTTTTCTAATGACGTTTTAGTCTGAATGAAAACACGACAGCTTGTTTTGTGGCTTTTTCGGTGACATTTTTTTGATCTTATTTATTTTATTTTTTTTAATGCTCGAAACACCACAATTGGGTTTCTATTCAGCTCTACTGTATTAGGCATCGCGTGTATCTCTGTGGCAACTTGCAGCGCTTCTCCATAAACTGTTCCTTTAAAAGTGACATTATAAAAGCAATACCTCCAACAAAATGTATTTAGCGTAATTTGCATGCCCACATGCCTGAGTGATGATGACTGTGTGATGCAGGTTCCTGAGGACAGATTGTTCAAAGCCTGATAAAGGGGACACCACCTCCAGCCCTTTGTCTGAGTGTACACACATCTGCACCACTGCAACTTGTGTGTGCGCCTTTAAGTCAATCTCATATTGATGATTGGTCAATTAGATGGAACTGAGGTGTGTGTCCATCATTTACCAACCCTCCAGGGGCAATACACAAATCTATCAATACAATAAGACCTTTGCCCTGCTTGTTTCTGTTGTTATATTTAGACTTACTCTCTCTCCTTCCGTGTTCATATATTTTTTGAAAGAGGAAAGGCTCAGAGGACGATAACAACACATCCCGAATTCAATGTACTCTGCACCCTCTGCCTCCCTGAGAGACTGGATGAGACAGAATCGTAAACAAAATATAGGCCTACAGTAATTTATCGTAGCCTATTGTTGCTCTTCAAAAATGGTTATAAAAAAAAGTTACTTGGATATAAATGTTTAATTTCAGCTCTGAAGCCAAAGCACTGAGTTCACTAACTGAGCTGCAGTGTTGTGATACTACATGTTCCCTCACTCTCTGCCAGCTGCTCACACACATGGTCACTGACATGCTACTGTAGTATAGATTTCTCATTCACATGCACGCACACACGCACGAACGCAAACACACCGGGACGCGCGCTGCAGCAGCTCTCCATGCAAAGACGCACCAGGCAGGGTGACACTCACATGTGGATCCACAGATGCTGGTGTGGCGCCTCCGTTTTGCTTGGGGAAGCAGAAAGAGGCGATAGGAGGCAGGAGAAGGGGGGGAAAAAAAGGCAGGACGGCGAGGGAGGGATGCAGGGAGGGAGCCGGTGATGGATGGATGGAGGGAGGGGAAATGCGGAGGGACGCAAGAGAGGAGGAGGAGGAGGGGGTGGAGGAAGGGGGGGGAGGCAATGAGAGGGCTGAGTGGTTCTAGTAAATATTTATATTGCATTATGATACGCGCCACAGTGAAAGAGAGAGAAGGGGAAGGCAGGGAAAGGGGGAGATATAGAGCGTCCATCCCTTTATTAATTTTATTCCGGACCGCTAAGTTTAGCATTCAACACGTGTCGCCAGTGATGGAGAGAGGGAGGGAGGGGGGAGAAAGCGAGAGAGAGAGAGAGAGAGAGGGGGAGAGAGAGGTTGACGGTTGCTAGGTGACGGGGCGCATATACTGAATTTTAACAAAAGAACAGGGAAAGAGGGAGAACTGGAGAGAGAGAGAGAGAGAGAGAGTGTGTGAGGAGAGGAGAGAGGGAGGGAGAGAGGTAAAGAGAGAGACCCGAGAAATTGAATACATGTAGAACATATATATATTTAGATATATATATATTCACAGCGTGTGCGTCTGTGTGTGTGCGTGTGGTGGCGGCGGCGGCGGCGGTGGGGGGGACACCCGCAAAACGGATACCTCAAAAAGGAAGGATGTGAAAAAGGATGGAGGGACGCAGGAAAAGAGGGGGGACAGGCTGGTGAAAAACAGTAAGTACATTTATTTTAATGATATTTGCAGTGCAGCGGCATTTTTTTTCCGCTGCTTCACTCCGCGCACACAGACTCTGTGCTGCTTGGATTAATAACAGCTCGGGCAGTGAGAGGGTGCTGCGCGTCATTGAGACAGGAATAGGGGGCTCGGGTGTCGGCATCTGTACGGACGCTTGTGATGGAGAGATGGATGGCCGGGGATGGAGAGGTGGAAACGGCCAGCGTACCGGGGCTTTGACCCCTCTGTCATTGCTGCGCCTGGAAACTCACAAGCCTCTCAGTCCCCCGAACGCATATAGGTTCTTTACAGTAGATGGGACAGATCGTGCAACGATACACACTCACACACACAGTTTACCGGCAGTTCAATTATATAGACTAGACCTTTGGGCTGTGATTTTGTCTGCCAGGATTTTTTTTTTAAATTTTTTTATGCATTATTAATAAAGACAGAGTTTGGGTTCCGTTTAAGTCTTTAAACACCGGTGCTGGCTGCCGTTTCCTCCACACTTTGCTGCGGATGTATTAATTGAGGTGATCATATCTGTTGATGCTCATTTTCTCGGGCTGCGTGGTCAGTCTTAGTGCGTGCGTGTGTTTGTGTGTGTGCGTGAGCGCGTCTGCCTGCTCGTCTTATGTAGCCAGCGCTAAACCCGCAAGATTGCCGATCAGTTTTTCCTCTTGATCTATTTATATCCCGATACGCTGAATATTTGGGCGTATGGCAGCACACAGTTATCCCCTCTGTTGCCACCGAGGAATCTTCCCCAACGGGCTGACTTGCCTCAAACACTCTCAGACAGCTGGAACAGGCGTTTTTTTTTTTCCCAGCTGAGTGAAGGAGTGTGTGTGAGAGGTTTGACTGTATGTAGATTTCTAAATCTACACCCCCTTTGGGTGCCCAAATAACTTTGTTTTTGTCTTGCGGTACTTTGACAGAGGAGACGTGAATAACAGGCACAAACCTCCATCACTACCACTCATGTCAAAGACCAAAAAAAAAGGCCTTGGACCATAGAGAGACCACCAAGGGAGAAGATCATGCTGTTGACCTGTAAAATGGAGGGGCACAGTGTTGCTTTTCTTACAAATTTGCTGCAGTGTTTGAGAGTGCAATATCAAATGCATTGGCCTGCACTGTGATGCCACTGAATGCATTTATCCAGATGGAAACTGTAATTAATGTGTTTGTTTTCTCCATTTCTGTGGGGTGTTTGGTGTCTCCTCGCTCCCTCAGCTGAATTCTCAAGCTGATATCCATTTCAATCAGCTCCTTCACCCACAGGTGACGTGCTCTGTTCATTTTATCTCTTCCCCTCACAAGCACTGAGAAATTTACGCACAGGCGTACTGCAGCACTGTACTGCATGTACTGCTGCCCGTAAAGTGTTGCCTCCAGTGTCAGTGGAGCCCCCCTCTCTGCCGATCTGTCGTACAGTTGCCCTGAGAGATCTGTACTGTACCAGCTGTGAGTAGGGTTAGGCGGGAGGGGAGGGGAGAGAGAGACAGAAGGTGTGGAGGGAGAGAGAGAGAAAGTGTGGGGAGGAGGAGGAGGAGGAGGAGGTGGTGGAGGGAAGGCATGAGGGGGGAACCGGGTGAGAGATTGGAAAGGCAGCAGAAGGAAGAGGAGAGTAAGAGAAGGGGTAGCTGGAATTGCATCTCAGAGGGGGACATGGTTGAGAGAAGAGATGAGAGCAATAGAGTCAACATTTGTGTGCTTGTTTTCTCCAACCCCCTGCTCTTCATCAATTTCACCTCATTGATTCTTCGACTTTTGCACAGAAAACCTTCAAGCTTAGCTCAATCCTCCATTCGCTTGTCTCCTTTCTTCTGACAATCCCCCTGCTTCTTCTTGCCTCAATCCTTTCCGTCTTTTCTCTCACCCCTGCAACCTGTGACTTCCTCTGCACGGTTTCCTTTTCCCCTTTTCCCTTTTCTTTCTCCCGCCTCTCCTTTCATCATTTGTTTGATGCAACATTAGTGGATAGTTTCCTCAATCCTTGCCGCCCACCCAAAATCCCTCTCCCACCCTCTCACACGTGGCACCCACTGTTCTTTTTAATACCACTAATTAAGGTAAAGCTCGTTAACATAGAACATCAATTAGTCTTTAACGAGATCAGAGGCTGCTGTTTTGGAGCTGTTACATTCCTCCCCTCTCCCACTGTTCATCTCTACACTCTTCTCCGGATTGTATTGATAAACGTGTTGCATGTTTTTAACTTCGGCCTGGAGCAGTGCAGCGCTGAATGTAATACATTTGGTTGTCGTGGGATGTTCGGAATCCATTATCTGATTGTAGTTTGCTTTTTTCATGTAAAATTCTTACTCACAGCAACAAATAAATCAAACTCATTAACTTCAAATTTCCTCTGATAACATCTCTGACAAGTGATCATTAAATAAATCCATATAATTTCAGGAAATAATGCCCACCATTGAAATCAGCAGGGGACACAATTTATCAGACTGACTCTTCTCTGCAGCCTAAATTGTTCTAACGTCTAAATTGCACACTACAGTCTTAAGGTTTTTAACGCCTGAACTCACTCTGTATTCGAGCAAAGCAGGCGTTCAGTTAAGCCTTAAAATGAAACTTCTATCAGTCAGTATAACACTGTCTCACACATCTGCATCTGAAAATACAGTTTGAAATACAGTAAATGTTAAACAGTTGACCCTATAAGACTGAAGAATGTACAGTTTATTTCTGTTTAAAATTTCAGCAGGGTAAAAGGTTGTCTGACTGACAAAGCCAGTCATGTTTCAAATGAATTACACCCTTTGGATAAATCTGAGAGTCTCCTGAGGGAGCACCACATGTGTAATGTCATGCAGTTACAGATGAGATGATTAGCTGATTAAGCATCTGATCAAGTAAATAATTAGCAACTGTTTTTCATCAAAATTCTAGCCAATTTTGTGACGGAAAAACATAGAAAAACTTGCCAAATGTTCTCTAGCTCCAGCATTTTCCACTGTCAGGATCTCTACTTTTCTCTACTTTATATCTCTGTTAACTGAATGGTTTGGTGTTTGGATTGTTGGTAAATGATTTATTATCTGCATCTGCTATTAATTGTTGCTTTCCATACAGTAGAGAATTGTCATAAACTCTTTAATTTTTTGCACGTTTATACATTTCAAGTTGAAATAATATAAAATTACAGGGATACTGGTGATCTTACATGACTTCTAATATACTTTAATTTAAACAATATCTGCTAGTCAACATGAAGAAAAACTTTTTTTTTTTTTTTTTTTTTTAGTAAAACCAAGGCAGTTGCCTCAAATCTCTGCTGAGTTCTGTCATAGCTGCCAAGCGATCAGTGGCAACTCCAAGTACCTACCACTAATTAGACAAGATAGTAGCATTATGATGTATTTGATTTTGAGAAGTTGCACGAAAGACATTAAGGATCCAGTTGCATTATGAGAGACCAGGAACCTTTTTTCGCTCAGTAGAGAGTCATTAGGATACTGAATTACAGTAGTACCCAACTGCTGGAGGAAATGCAATTGCAGCTTTCAGTCTTTATAAATTTAGTTATTTAGCATAAAGTATGTTACATTTTTGCAACAATCTATATCAAAACAAAAATGAATATGCTGTAGAAACGTCCTGTAGAAATTACTTTAACATCAGCTGAACTGTATCTTTTCAGTACAGTACCAGCTGCTGTGGTTTGGCAACCCTGAGGTGTTGCCCTCAGCCCAGTTACACCCCGACTCTGGACCAGGACTTGCAAAGATGGTCAAACACATCCTGTGTAGAGAATGAGAGGAAGTCTCATAGCAAACAGGTGGATATAGATAGACAGATGGATAGGCTGGCAGACAGACAGACACACTGATAAACAAAATCACACAGACAGGTATGAATGCACACAACACTGAGGGACAATTTAGCGTGCAGTCCTTGCACACGGTTGCTATCAAACAGGTGTGCACGTACGCACACACACACACACACACACACACACACACACACACACACACACACACACACACACACACACACACACACACACACACACACACACACACACACCTGAGCCAAAGCCCTGCGGCTTGTTTTGGGAATACAAGTCTGGAGGCAGCTAGCAGGCACACAGCTTCACATGGCTGCATGCAATACACAGTCACACAAACTCTCCAAAAGTACATTCAGGGAGAGACCCATGGGTATGCAGTCAGACACACACACACACACACACACACACACACACACACACACACACACACACACACACACACACACACACACACACACACACACACACACACACACACACAGCATGAGCATACCCCAAAATACACACTCAATGAATACTGGCTCACACACACACACACACACACGCACGCACGCACACACACACACACACACACACACACACACACACACACACACACACAGCATGCACGCACACACTCAATGAATACTGGCTCACACACACACACACGCACGCACGCACGCACGCACGCACGCACACACACACACACACACACACACCGATAAGAGAGGACCTTGGTACCTTGCTCATGGGATGCACACTCTTATATACTGTACTGAATATATACATTTGTGTGCACACCACATAGACAAGCACACACTCACACACATGCGCGCTCATACACACAAAGAGGAGCTGAAGATGAAGAAAAGAAATGAAACAGGATGGAGAGATGTGCAGGAATGTTTTGCGTGGTGCAGCGTTTTGCAGCAGTGTGGTGTGGTCCTTCATCATGATGGATGGGGCAGGAAATGACAGCATAAGTGGTTATTAAAAAGAGGAAATGGGAGCATTTATAAAAAACTACGTTAGCCTGTGTCTGCGGCCCATGTCGCATGTCATCCCGGGCTGTTGTGTCATGCCTCCTGATCTGTGAGACTTCCCTGCGCTGCATGCGGGGCGAGCTTTGTTAAAACCCGATGTCATTCTCCTCTCAAAGACCCCAGCAGCTGGCATTTATAGCAGGCTTTGTGCTGGGGGTGACTGTGCCGGATTTACTCGTTGCAGGTACCAGGTGCAAAGTTGAACCTGTTTTATTGCCTTATCGCTTTATATAAAAATAGCTTTGCTCTATTTTCTTTCAAGTTCGAATGTGAAATTCCTTCATAAACAGGTGCCAACTGTACAGCTGTTACAAATGCAAATATGCGCGTTTGCACCTGAATGAAATTTGCACAGCGTGTTATTTACAGTATGACACAAAGGGGAGGAAGAGGGAACGTCAGCGCAGAAAGGGAAGAAAGCCTGTGATGAAGATAGTTTGATGTTGCTGGACTTGTTTTAATGTGCTTCATCTCTGCATGTAAATAGCTCCAGCTTCTAAAACTGGCCTTTTGATTCGAGACGGTCTTACAGATCCTCTGCTGGTTATTGACACCGAAAAGAACGAAATGTACAATATGTTCGGATGCAGTCTGACTCAGGGTTGCGATTAATCTGTGCTCAATTCAGTTTGTGAGTTTTCATCATTCAAATTGGATATTTTTTCACCGTGAAGCCTCCTTAAGTCTATCTCCTGAAAGGTGATTAGGAGTGAATGCCCTCTTTTCAATTATGTAATAGCAATTCCAATCTAATTTTTCATGAGCCAAGCGACCCCCACCTTCATCTGGTGCTGATCAGACTCATCAGTTTGATTGTTATGTGATCTGTCCAGTGTTAACTGTGGCCTATCCTCTTTCAGAGGATGCAGCTTTGGGAAATAAAGATACTCATTCACACATTTTGCACCGAGCAGTGATGGGAAATAGAAAGGAGATCAATCGTTGGCACTGGATGCTCTGTGTCATCTATAACCAAATATTTAGTCAGCTGTTTATAGCAGCTCACATCACAGAGCTGTCCGCAGTTGTGTTACTTTGTGAGGATGAATGACTTTTTTGTAAATACATAGATGTGTGCATAAGCATTCATGTTGCATCTTGCTAATGCATGTTGTTGGCCTTTTGTATGATTTCAGAGTTTATAATGTTGAGACGTCACTCGTGTGTTGGTGTACTACTAATGCTTTAGTCATGCCATATTGATAGAGTGGGAAAGTGGGTAAACCTCGAGTTATTCCAATATATTCCGAGATATTTAATCACATCAGATGAATCACTAAAGCCAAAATATTTTGTGTGGTATACATAGGACTGTCATGACCATGAAATTACAGTTGGCAATTAACTGTTGCACAAATAATTGAAATTAATGATTTCATTGCCGTTTCTGTTTTTATCCCACTATTATCATCTCAGCCTAATCAACCATTGGCCATGTAAAAATACATAGCACCATTGACTGCATCTTATTTGCTGCAAATTTTAAAAGTAATTTCTCTTATCAGACTCTCGTGGTGTTTGGCTTTACAAGTAAATCCATGATGTTAATGTCAATAGATGCTTATCAAAATGTGGTTGGTTGATTATTAGAAGTTAAGCACCTCAAGGTAAACAATTGGTGGCACTCTTGTACCATTAATATCACAGCAGAAGAAGGGGGCACAACAAGATGATGTCTCTAAAAAAAAAAAGAAGCTGAAATCAAACCTCAAATAGCGTAAAATGACGTGGAAATAGAGCTGAACATATGATGCTTCTGTTAGTTTCATCCATCTGTTTCTATACAGATGAATGGAAACTTTCCTAACGATTATGCAAAATGATTGCGGCCATCTGAAATAATTGTGACATGCCAGGTTATACACAGATTTAGCGCTTCGTTGACATGTAAATAAGATGCTCATTTTTAATAATCTGAATCAATTAGTAACATATGTTTCTATTTAGATGTAACTGTCGGTGATTATGGTTTTACAGTCATTTTGCCACTTGTGTTGTTCTTTTATCCAAACAACAAATTCTGTCTATCAGAAATGTCAGATATCTCATTACATGAAGCATTTTTTCGTCTTTGCTCCTCCTAATAATGTTGCGTACAAACTACCAAAAAAGAGCTGTGGCCATCTCAGACAACTCGGACTACTGAACACCTCTCTGATGAGAGACTGCAGCTTTATGTCGACATTTGATAAACAGGAGAAAAACACATTTTATACGTATCTGTTGCTGTGAAACAAATATCACACGATTAGTGAGCTCTTAGATTTGACTATGTGAAGACTACACAGTGGGATTCTGACATTCTTCACTAACCTCACACTACCTCTTATGCTTGAGAATCATTTTTGGCTCCACAGAAAAACATTCACTGGGCTCAATCCTGAAAATTCCTCTCCCCCGTTGGGCTTCTGTCTGCTTGGGAGCACATTTCCTGAGCCAAAGTGATCCACCAACGTTTATAGGATAGGCTGACAGAAGTGTTTCTAACACCTTTGGTTATGAGCGGGGGCAGAGCCAGATGTGCTGTGAACGCAGCTCAAACCTGCACCCAACATTGTTGTGTAGCGTTGGAATTTAAGCAGACAGAATCCGACTTGACTTCAGCAACATGTGGCACCTTCTACTGAATGTGACTAGCTTAATGTTTTTCTCGCTTAAAATTTTCTTTGTGTATCTGTGTAAGTGTGACAGACGAGCCTTACACATTCATCCATATGTGTAAAGTGTCTAAATGCACACCTGCTTGCGTGACTGTGTTTGCATGCACCTGCCTGTGTGTGACCTTGTATAAAGGTGCAGTAGTTATCAGTGAAAGTTTCCCACACCGGTTTAATCTGTTTATCCTCAGAATAAGATTGTGAATCATTACTATGCAGAGCTAGGTGCTTTTTTCTGCTGAGAGTCTCGAGTAGCTTCCCAGTTCGTAGTTGTTACAGAATGTTTCACCTCACAGGTCCTGAAGGGCTGCAGTGTTGGCTGCTTTTCATCTTGCTCTTTTAATTAGTGACTGATTTAGATCTGGCTAGGTGATCCCAGTGTCTGGCCAATCAATGAGGGAATTAATGGAAGCTGTGGTGCAAGCAGAGCAACAGTGTGGCTTTGCGACTACTGGCTCAGGTTGGGATGGGAAAGTAATCCATTTAATGCTATTGTTAAAAAACAGAGTATTTGTTCTGTGCCTTAACTTGATTCCCCTAAACTCTGAATATTCCGCGGCTTATTTCTACCGCCTCATAGCATCTGCTGAGAATCTTTCATCCAATTTGTTCCTGATTTCAATCTCAATGCTTGTTAAAAAAAAAAAAAAAAAAAAAAAACAGCCAAGCATTTCATTCAGGAGTGTACAGTATGTTATGTAAATGCACAGCAGGAATGCATTTTTATTCTTCAATGATTGAGGTGCATTGATAACGCTCTGATAGTGAAGCTTTTTTTTCTGCAAAACACAAAGCCCTCAGAGTTTCATGATGCCTGTAAAAGGTTGAGCAGTGAGAAATGATTCCTTTTAAAAGAAAAACATAATAAGATAATCCCCCAGGCCCTACGTTATGAGGACCTCTTTGCAGAGGATTGGTGAAAAAAAAAAAGCAACTACAGAAAACAATTTATATGTACATTACAACCAGTAAATTATATGATATCAGAGTCAAAGTAGGAACAGAGGGGCAGTCCAGAGAGCAGCGCTCGCAGTCCTCTGCTCCCCGTTGTATTAGATGTCAGGTGTCGAGGTGGAAAAATGAAATATTCCTGCTCCTTCGCCAGCCTTAAAGTAAGCACTTATATTAAACAGGATTGGCAGTAGGCATACAAACTATACAGTCTCTTTACAAAGCAATTTTTATTCATTCAAATCAAGTTAGTAGAGGCCAGTTAGGCTTATTGAAATAATGTCCCGTACTCTGCTATACGAATTCCGGATCCAAGATCCCCAGACACTGGCCTTTCCACATGAAAGCATATGACCTTACTGATATTTATGTCTGAACACCCATGAGGGTAGTAAACCATTTGTAGCTGATGTTTTCTGAATGGATGTGTTTGTGTGCGAGTGTGAGGGAGAGAAGATAAAATAGAGACAGTGCTGAAATATATCGGTGCATCATTCATACACAAATTGATTTTGTTTATGCAGTATGTATAACTCAAAGCGTAGCATGTGTGAGCTTGCAATGTCCTGAGGATTAAGTGAATGACAGGGAGTTGAAAGATAACACACATACACACACAGTGTTGTGTTTTCATCACTTCAGAAGACATAACATTGACATATATTCATTTCCTGCAGACACACTGTGACCCTAAAGATAACTACTACTTGCTAAACCATAACTCTTAATCTAAGCCTTAAGGCTGGGAGATTCATGATATTACGGCTTGCTTTTTGTCCCCAAAAGACAGTATTCAATATGACAATTTATAGACTTATTTCTGTAGGACTGAGCACTGAACTTCGATACTTTTATGGCATCGACTGAATTTCTTAGACACTTTCTTGTATTAGAAAATGTCTTGCCATTCGGTACCAACTTTCTATACCTAGACTACATCCACACTCACTAGGTTTTCATTTTAAAACAACTTTTGCTACATTTTGGTAACAGTAAATCTAATCAGCCTCAGTTTGCCACAGCATTTACCGTATGGAGCTTCTCCTTACGGAGCCTGTCAACGTAAATATAAACCCTCGATTTCAACTGAAATCAATTTTACTCGTATTCTTTTTAAACACATTTTTGGCCACATACCTGTCTGAGTTCTGTGCGCTGCAGTAACGTTAGGCTTCTCCACGTGCAGCAAGCTAACAAGCATCTACTGAGAACACATGAGATGTTTAGTGAACATTGTACTGTCTCGTGATAGCTTTCATTTGAGAAGTTTATGGGACATCGTTGTACCCACAGAAAATAAACTGGGTTACACTCTCCCACTCTAACTGCATGAAAATGAAGGATTTGTAGCGTAAAATGTGTCATTTAATTTTATGAAATTGGTATCGATAAAAATACAAAAATAAAGTGAAAGTGTCGGTAGCAGTACCAATATCCAAATTCTTTTAACGATACCCAGCCCTATTAATTTCCCCACAACCTAACTAATATAAGTACACACCCATTAACACACACATACAGAGTAAAAACTTTCAACATGCTTAGGCTTTACTACAAAGAAAACTGAAACATGTGACAGGCCTTTAATTTCATCAGGTGATTTTTTTTTTCTCTTGTGTTACTTCAGTTCATTTTTAAGCATTACTTTAATTACTAGGCACATGCAGGGTTATAATAAAGTAAAAATTAAACACATTCTCCACTTATGTAATTATACACTCTAGGCTGCATGTTGTGAGTTCAGATGAGATGTGGATAATATCAAATATTTCAGTGGTAATCATCCGTAATGGATGTGATTCCCAGTCACTGCTTTTTGTGTGTGGTGTGCCATAAACCACAGTTGGTGAGGTAAAGGCATTTTACTTTTTGTTAAAAAATGAGGTCAGAGAATTGTTAGTGCAATACTGTGGCAGGGTACGGGGTCAGCTTCATCTCATTTCCATCAATCCATAGAGGCAAGAAAGACAAGGAGTGTCCTCCCACTCAAGTAATGAAAGTTATCCCCTAAATGTACAAAAGTGAAGTCCAATTAATTGACACTGTCTCTTGGCAGACGAGTTTAATCCGAACCCATAAAACAAAATACATGTTGTATTCAAGGCAAGATACTCTGAACCGCAGAGTGAGGCGCATGTTGTACGAGCATGTGGAAATTAAAGGGGCTCGAAAATGTCAGTATATAACACCGTTTTGCTGTGAAAAAACATCAAAGTGCGATGTCAAGGTGACTGTTTCATTTTGTTCTCGCAAAAGGTTAAAAAAAATGAAAAGGACACATGGAGACTACCTGCTTGAAACAAATATTTGACATGAAGAACCAGCTGAGATTTTAACTACTCCTCCCCAATAACATTAGAAATTGTGTAGATAATTTCATATATGATATGCAAGTATTTTTATCGCCTGTGGTGGTAGATACAATAGAAGGAAGGCCGTGAGGTGCCATCGTGTTGTTTTATTTTAACTTTCTATTTATTTGTTAAACAGGCACATCTTCTGATATCTTTTTGCCTTTCTGCTTTTGGTCTTAAATTTGTAAATCACAATTTATTTCCCAACCTCTGTCGCAGCTAGCCCCTTGAATTTAACTGATCCACATAAAAAAATTGTGGCATGATAGAAGCAACCAGCTCTAATCTGGTTATCAGCCTGTGGCATGTGTAATTTGAAAATGTTGTGTCGCATTTCCCTGTGAGGACCCGGTGTCACAAGGGTTTTATGGATGGCTCCATCGTTTGTCATTTGAATGGCTTATGATAGCCACCGCTATCAAGTCTTAGGGAGGCAGCAGTGGCGGCAGCAGCAGTCGGCTTTACTACTGCTGTTTACAGCCATGCAGTGGAAACACACACTGTACTGTACGCCCTGCTGCTGCACGCTGCTGCGCTGCTCTCCGATCACTCTGCACACTATGCACAATGGGAACAAGAGCCGCTCGCCTGCCTGATGGCTCTTCTACTCGACAGGGATCAAAGAGAGAAAGAGAGTGATAGGGAGAGAGAGAGAGAGAGAGAAATGAGAGAGAGGAAGCAAGTTAAGGAGGGAGGGGAGGAAGTAGAGAGTGAAAGAAGTGCAGGACAAAGACCTGTGTGGAGGGAAAGAATGGGGGAGGGCTGGAGGAAAACATGCAAGGAGTTATGGAAGCAGAGTTAGTGAAAGTTAGTGAGAGTGAGCTGATAGAGTGACTGAATGAATGAATGGATGAGAGGATGAATGAACAAGTAAAACACAAATGGAAGTGACTTACTGAGACAGACTGAGTGAGAGAGTGTGTCTGCAAGTGTGCCCGTGTGTGTGTGTGTGCCCGTGTGTGTGTGTGTGTGTGTGTGTGTGTGTGTGTGTGTGTGTGTGTGTGTGTGTGTGTGTGTGTGTGTGTGTGTGTGTGTGTGTGTGTGTGTGTGTGTGTTGAGTGTGTGAGCGGTTGGATGAGTGGATGAACAAGTGCAGCAGGACACAGAGAGAGAGAGAGTGAGATTGGGAAAAGGGAGAATGGGAGGGAGAGAGGATCTGTTCCGTCAGAGAGGACACACTCCAGTAGCTGTGATTGAAGTATGGGCCAATTAACACGAGGAGCATTGAGCTCCAGCTGCACTCTTCTCTTCATTCCTCCACTTCTACACACTGCCATATTACCCCACACAACACACACATTGATACGCTCACATATATGCACACTGTAGGAGCCACACTGCGCTGGCACTTTATCTTATCTTTTAGTATAGCTCTGGACCAAAGAAAAGTATACAGGCTACATATAGCCGTTTTCTCGAGCACACTGTGGTGTTCAATGTGGACAAATGAAAAAGAGATAAATTAAGACTTTGTCTTTTTAACTGAGGCACTTACAGTGAGACGCTGCAATTTCTTCTAATAGCATACAGTAGACTGTATATCAGACTGCATACATTTCAGATGTTTTGTGTTGGCTGTGGAAAATGGCCAGGGCTGATTCACTGCTGCTCGTGCCATAGGCAGCAGGGAGCAGGTCCATTACTCTGCATGACAGCATGGAATGAAGCAGCAGAGCCTGGATGTGGGCTAAACACAACTCTGAGCACCGCACTTCCGCTACTCCACACTCTAGACTCCGCAGACTCCTTCCCCGGTCACATTTCCCTAGCAGATCCGATGCACCACGAGCCCTGGCACACCGCCTCCATCGGAGTTCAGTGTAAAAGGGGCTCATAGAACCGTGGAAGCCAGCAACAGACTGACTCCTACCCGAGCGATTCCCTCATCTCCCGGGACTCACTCTTGCACAGCCACCGCAGGCGCTCGCTGCAGCTTGAGCATGTACAGAAAAGGGGGGAAGTGATGTGAAGCTCTAAAACATTGTGATTGTTTCCCTGCCATCACACTGACACAGAGAATCGATTTCATTTTGTGTTTAGAGGTTATACAAGTTCTCGGTCTCTTTGGTGGTTGCAGGAACAATACAGGCCCCGTTGTTTCCGTCTATAGAGGGATATACCTTCAAAGTAGTTGATTTACCTTTAGTGACACAGGGCTGCAAACCTGTTTTAATATTTCTCAGACCGGTAAAATAGTTCTTGCATAAGCTGCACATACACCAGTCATTAATTCTCCTACATAATAATTTGGATACACTGTGAGCACATTATGCAGTGTAAATCAAATGTTTAAGCAGAGATAAGATAGGATGTGTTTTGATTGTGAAGCAGTGGCTGGCATATTTTGGAAGGGAAAGAGGAGACTGACTTGCCCGAATGTTTTCTCTCTCATCTTCTTGATTAGCTGTCTCTGTCAGCCTAAGAATTTTGCTGCTCTTAAGTACTCGGTAAATATTCCTGAAGGTGTTTTTAGTTTGCTTCCTACAGTCACTGACATGTACGCTGGCTTCTGTGGTGCAGTAAATGCCACTTTCTTTGTTTAAAGAGCCAAACTAAACAGGCTCAGCAGAAAAATAATTATACTGTACATACAGTAAGCTGCTTATTACAGTGATGGACAAATTGAGAGATCAACACAGCACAATACAAATTGTTTTTCGTGGAAGTGCTGATATAATGATTTAGACAGCACGTGATGATTGAAGGTATGCGCACCATGGTGGATTCAAAGTTTCAACATCTATAAAACTCATTAAAGAAAGCGCCGTTACTAGATTTGAAAGGTTTTCAAATTTTCCAACTTTGTTTTGTTTTTTTCTTTCAAGAGAAGAATACATTATAATATTTATCATACCGGTGAATATTAGCCAAACAAGATCCTGGCAGTTCTCCTAATAAGGCGCATAGGTTCGAGAAATGACTGCTCACACTTCAATACCTGATTCCTTACCTCGAGTCCTGCTCCAGAAAAACAAAAATCTATCCACCTTTTGACTAATTGATCCCAAATAAAACATTGCCTGGGTTGTAGGCAGTCCCTGGCCAAATATATCTGCAGTATACAAGACTGAATTAGAAGAGGCTCCAAAGACCAGAGAGGATCATTTTTAAAGCTGGAAGAGGAAAACAAAATATACAAAAATGCGAACATTTGCATTTTAACAAAAGATTCATTGATGGTGGCAAATCAAATGAAACCGTAATCTCCCATTCCCTCTCTCCCACTCTTCTTCTCCTTGTATGTGTTCAATGCAAGTCCCCCCCTCACTGCACGCTTTTTATGATTCAGTTTGCAGAATTTCACACTTTGGACCACATAATGAACCCTATAGTAAGATATATTTAGACGAGGATTTGATTATAATTTAGTTGTACTTTGCTTTATTTGCAGCATGCCTCAGTGAGACGTCACAGTTGCACGTTTGATAACAGGCAGAGCACACTGAAGGAGAAAGTGGATTCTGTATGTAGTAATACCCCGTTCACACTTCCAGTGGTGGAATGGCACACACTGGTTGAGCAGTGCAACGTAAACACCTCCTGAGAGCGAAATACAGCGACAGGCCCTAACACTGAATGGCTCAGAGCTCAGCACCGTAGAATACATCTCCACCAAATGATATGATGTGCTCTATTCCTGCAGCTTCGTCTCTGGCTCTCTCATTTTCTCTCTCCCTGTCCTCTTCATTCTACCCTGCCACATCTTCCTCGCCTTAAAAAAGACAAAACAAAACAACAAAGCCCTGTTTTTTTCTCCCGCTCCACTTCATTATTACTCTCCTTTTCCCTCTCTCCTACTAACAAGTCTGTCTCTCCCTATCTCTCCACACCTCCATCTCTTTTTCTTACCCGTATCCATCCACCTCCCTCATTCGCCCTCTCATTCCACTGCTCTCTCTTCTTTTTTAGTTTTTTTGTCCCCCCCCTCCCCCACCACCACCAGGCACACATGCACACAGAGACACACACAGCCCTGTCACTCAAAACAGGTTGTTTGGCACTATATTTGTTTAGGCCAAACACGTATACACATCCCAGTAATCAATATTTCTTTTCCTGTTGCCCTCCCAACATATTTTACTCCTCCTTCAGCCTTCCCACCCGACTTTATCCTCTCTTTTTCCTCTCGTCCCCTACTCCCCCCCCTCCCCCCAGCCTTCCTCTCAGTCAGTCCATCAAAATCATATGCCCTGTATTTACAATAGTTTTCATTCCTATTAATTTCGCAGCTCTCTATTGTGGTCGCTCACTAGCTTTCATTCCACCAGTCACTTTTTTCCCCCATCCACCCCTCTCCTTTTCTTCGCCGCCTTCTCCTCTATCCAAAAGACTGATCAGGGTCAAAGAATCGGTAGACTGTGACACGGAAAGGAGAGTTGAATGAAGACAGAGCGAAAAACATAGAGAGGAGGAAAGAGGGAAATAGAGGCGCAGAGAGGCAGAGTGACTTTAGCGGGAATATTATGTCGGCAGGCCCCTGTTAATCAATGCAATTGTGTTTGGTACCTGAAGCCATGAAAATTGGGAGAAGAGATGGGGTATATGAAAAGACAGAGCACGAGACAGAGAGAGAGCGGGGAGAAAGTGAGAAGGAGATGGAGAAAGGGAGGGAGGGCAGTTGGCACCAGAAGTAAATTGAAAATGATGTGCTCTGTTTTTGTGTGTGTGTGTGTGTGTGTGTGTGTGTGTGTGTGTGTGTGTGTGTGTGTGTGTGTGTGTGTGTGTGTGTGTGTGTGTGTGTGTGTGTGTGTGTGTGCTCGCGCGTGGATCACATATTAACCCTGCTATCTCCCAGGTAGTCATTATCTTTCCGTGTGGTTGTTTGTGGGAAAGTGTGCGCGCATGTTTGTGCGCACTGCATTAACCCTCATATCTCTCTATCATTAGGCTGCTCTACGGGCACAGTGCAGCCACCAATTTATCTTGTGAATGTTTTTGTATATTCAAACACTTGCACACGCGTGTGTGTGTCTGTGTGTGGATGCGGCTGTGTGAGGGCGAGTGTGTTTACAGTGATCTTAATTGTTGTTATCATTCATGCAGCACAATAACCACCTCCACCCCCATCTTTGTCTCTGTCTGCTATTAACTCTCTCTCCCTCTCACCCCCCTTTCCTCTAACAGCCAGTTTCTATTTTTCCTCATATTGTTCCTTCTCAGCCTGCAGCCTAAATAGCACCCATTTCATCTTCTCTCTGTCTTGCTTTCTTTTCCGTCCCTCCACTGTTTTGATCCTTTCTGCACTCCTCGTCCAGTATTTTCTCCAGCCAACCCTAACTTTTATTTGTTATGCAATCATGCATGTCTGCCATCTCTGATCAGTTTCTGTCTTTCTTGCCCCTTCTCTCTGTCTACTCTGCCTCGCTCTGTGTCTTCCTTGCTTCCTCCTTCTGCTCTCCTTCTTTATTCTGTCTGATTTGATTTAGTGTCCTCTGTACTGGACATTATTGAAAACACCAGAGTCTAACTTAATCTCTTCTTCTCTCACTTTTCTTCTTCTTCTTCTTCTTCTTCTTCTTCTTCACTTTCTCTTTTTTCCTCCTTGCTGTCTCTCTTTCTTTCAGGCTCCCTCTCTTAGTGCGATATATATCTGCCTCCCCCCCTCGGCAGGTTGCCATGGTCGCCATACCTACTCTCTCTCTCCTATTGGTCCTGGCAGAGTGGGCAGGTCTGGTGGACGCCTCCCCCCACCTCCTGCTCCGGCCGAGCCCGCGGGAGCGTGATGCAGGGGCCATGATGAACTTCAACATCGCCGTGATCCACGCCGGTGCAACAGTGCAGGCGGAGGCGGCGGTGGCGGGGCCTGGTGGAAGGGTGCTCTACCCTGGCTTTGGCCGGGTTTACGGCTCCCTGGGGGAGAGCGTGGTCACCCAGTGGGGCTCTGCTAACGTCATCTGGCTACAGGTTAGATACTGTCTCCTCTAGTGCTCACTCAGCTATACTTGAAGGAAAGGAACAACAATGTTCATCCATTATTCATACACACTCATTATTTGAGCTGAATGGGCAGCACATTGCTGCTGTGTGTAGGCCCTGCTGAATGAGCAGGCGTCTGGCTCTGCTCTTTGACCACGGCTTGCATTGTTAGTCAAACATGTCATGCATACTACACACACCTTCCAGATGAATAACACAAAGTCAAGACACACTGCCCTAGTTGGTCAACTCTATCTCTATTTGTCTCTTTGTTGTCTCTTGTTCATTCCGCCCTTCTTATCCCAGGTGAATGACAGTAGTCCGAAGACAGTGCTGTCCCAGCTGTGTGAGCTGCTGGCGGCGCGGCCCCTGCAGGGTCTGGTATATGAAGAGGAGAGGCCCCCTCGCACAGCCTGGGGTCCTTTGGCCCCCATGCTGGAGTTTGTCTCTGCGCAAACAGGACTGCCCATAGTGGCTGTAGGAGGGGGAGCGGGGCTGGGGAGGATGCCACAGGTAGGAGGTGGGAGGTTGGGATTGGGGTGGGAGAGTGAAGAGGAGATGTTTGCAGCTGTATGTGTGTGTGTGTGTGTGTGTGTGTGTGTGTGTGTGTGTGTGTGTGTGTGTGTGTGTGTGTGTGTGTGTGTGTGTGTGTGTGTGTGTAAGACAAAGTGAGGAGAGATTCAGAAGAACACAAGAGGTCTGGATATGTGATTGTATATCTCCAAATGTGAGGACTAGCACATGAAATAATGTTATTTAGGTGTATGCTGTATACTGAAGCAGCCTGGATTGGCATGGCTATTAATGGAGTATCAGGAGAGAGCTGCTTTCATTGCCGTAACAACTTACAATGCCGGGCATCCTCTGTGTGAAGAAAAGGTTTGGGGAAGTGCCGGTGGGATGGAGGGGAAGCTGAAGGTCAGGGTCACTGATCTGCAGAAACTCTGCAGTGTTTGATCTGTAAATGGCACCAACTGGGGCTGTCGCTCTGCCTGTGATGTTCCTGGGAGGGAGGCAATGGGCAGACATGGATGTGTATATGAGTGAGTAAGGGCACGCGAGTGTACACTGTACATTTTTGTGTGATGTGATTTTGTATGCATCAGAGCAAACTAGTGCAACATTTCATCACCAGACAGGGAAAAAGACACAAAAAGCATTGCTTTTGTGTTTACAAATAACTGCTTTAACCATTTACTCTTGAGGAATTAAATTGTAGGACTTTGATGAACTTCCTTTGAAGATGTACCCTCGCCTAGTCCTCCACCCCTCCTACCCTGTGAACAGACACTTTAGAAACACTCCCTTCTGGACGTCATAGGAGAATTCGTGCAACAATCCAAGCTGTTTCGGCCCTGCGGCTGCGCGAATGCTGCTGCTCCATAAAAACTTCAAGCCCCGTGATGCCTCTATGTTGTGCATAAAGATGGGGGCAGACCAGAGCATTGTAGTTCTTTGTAGTGAAAATGTTGTTTGTTACTTCCTCACTGTACTGCAGCTGCAGTTTAGACACACAAGAGAGTGGAATTTACAGTGAGATTTTTAACGACATCTGCTGCTCTCTTCCCCAAATTAGGAATCAGGTTCCATCTTTCTCCAGTTCAGCTCCTCCACTGCACTCCAGTTAGAGGTCATCTTCGAGGTGCTGGAGGAGTACGATTGGACCGCGTTTTCTGTGGTGTCCACACGTCACCATGGTTACCAGGACTTCCTGTCCGTGGTGGAGGGCCTTACAGACGGCTCGTTCATCGGCTGGGAGAAGAAGAGCGTGGTGATCCTGAACGTGACCGACGACCCTGGGGGGGCACGCACGCGCAGGCTGCTCAAGGAGAACGAGGCGCAGGTGAGACAGGGGGGAGGGAGGGGGCAGAGGGGGAGGAAAGGGGAGGAAGTGCTGCGATAATCATTGGGGGCCCCTTTTCTGACAGGTGGCTTCCCAGCTTTTTCCTTCCTTCTTCGTCTCTCCCTCTGTCCCTCTGTATCTCTCTCTCTCCCCTCTCTCCTCTATCCCTCTGTTCTTCTCTTCCCCTCCCATCTGCCGAGGCATAAAGATTTTAACAGTGCAACGAAAACCACGAGTCACTCTGACTGACACAGTGGCTGTCAGGTGGCGTTGTGTATGTTGTGGTGCTGAAGAAATTCAAAATTTAACACACAGTTTTCCCCTTGTTTCCCA
Organism: Brachyistius frenatus; assembly: GCF_029030835.1. Classification (NCBI taxonomy): domain Eukaryota; kingdom Metazoa; phylum Chordata; class Actinopteri; family Embiotocidae; genus Brachyistius; species Brachyistius frenatus. The sequence continues at coordinate 1,573,056 of NW_027210619.1, read as the reverse complement.
TTAAGAAACTTGAAGGTTAGAAAAACATCTTATTTGTGAGAGTAGTACACAGTCATCAGATTTTCTATTTTGCACTTAATGACCAATTCATGATTGCAATCAATATTCCAATCAATTGGAAATATTCTCGATGTCTTGTGAATTATTTTATACGAATTTCAGCCTGTCACACTTGGTATCTTTGAAAACTTTTGGATCTACAGTAGGTAAACATTGACATGCAACTACAGGTTGAAGGAGATGAGTAAGGCCTATAAACTACAATCTTTTAGCAGGATATCAGCGTATCTAATTCACGATTCCCTTACTCTCTTTACTTTTATTGCACTTCGTCTTTGTTACCTTGTCTTCATAAGACAGTAAATGAAGTCAAAACATATTCCTATACTTCAAACTAACATCCATTATCCAGAATGAATCGTGGTTTTGATTTTTTACTTCCGATGCGTTGTAAGCTTGCTCGTTTTCCCCTCCTTACTTCTGTCATACTTTCACTCCCACCTCATCTCGCTCTTGCTTTCCCTCTCAACTTGCCGTTTCCCCCCTGCACTCCTTCATTCATCATTGTTTTCACACCATAACCTCCTTGAATCCTCCTCTTTGACCCCACGATCCTCCTGTTCAATCTTTCACTCATGTCCGTGTTCTCATGCCTCCACCCCCCCCTCCTTTTCCTCCCGCGTTCCTTTGCCGAGAGACAAGCTCACTCTCCTCTGCTACTATGCTTTTCACCGCCGTCTTTGTATGGCTATCTTTCATTCCTTCAGTCCTATCGTCCATCCCTCTTGCTGCATGTCCTCCCGGCCACAGGCTCTCCTCTCCGTTGGCTCGGTTCAGTCTGGGTCTCAATGTCATCGCTAATGTCCCAGCATGGCCACTGCAGCTCTACGTGCGTGCGTGTGTGTGTGTGCAAGTGTGTGCATGTGTATTGGATTCCTTAGGCTCCACTCTGCTCGTGTCACTGTTAATATAACACACTGCCTGCAGCGGGTGGCCTATACCAAGAGCTTTCTTTTTAACCTTCTTGCTTTTCACTACAGTCCTCTTCTTTTAGCTTTTCTCTACTGCAGGGCTAATATGTGCTTGTGATTGCTTATTGATGCCATGTATGTTTGCATTACATGCTCTCTCTCGCCCTCTCTCTGCTACATTTATGGTAATTTCTTCTATGTTGTACTGTAGATGGCCTGATGCAGGTCTCTGGGTCAATTTCTACTCAGTTTCCTCTCTATCTTTTGTCACATTCTTCTTCCAGCTTCTGCCTTGTCAGTATTTGTTCTGCTCTCTCTCTCTCTCTCTGTTGTATGTTCCTCTCTTTCTCCATTTCCCATCTTTAGATATTGTGTGTCTGTTTATAACTCTGATTCTCTCCTTCCCTTCTCAATTCAGTCTCCCCCCTCTCTGTCTGTCACCCTCCTTCCCCCTCCGCCACTCTCATTCCCTGCCTAATTCACTGGAGGTTTATTGGCATACAGGCAGGATTGTTTTGCCAAGCCATTACAGTTCAAAATTCAATGAAGGCGCAATTCTCAAAATGTGCTTTCAGTCTGTTTCCCTGACTGCCCCCACCTCCTATTGCATGAAAGAGTTGTCTTCCTCTTTTTTGCCCTTCAATTCCCCTTTGTCTCTTTCCTTCACTCTGTCATATTTTTGTATATGTCCTTTATTCTAAATGCTCCTATATGCTTCTTTTTGGGTCTACGTCAGCATTAAAGCTCCCATCTTCCTCTTGTCAATCCCTTCCTTCTCTTTCCGTTTTCCCTCTAACCCCTTAAAACCCCCTTTGGTCAATTTCTACCCCTCCATCCCCCCACCTCCCTCCTCCCTCCACTCTCCCTCCTCATCTCTCCTTAGCTCAGCATTTGCAGCAGAGAGCTCATCCAGTGTCACTGCTGTGTTTCTATGTTGCCTTTCTCTCTCTTTAATGTTTTTTCATCAGTCTTTCTCCTCAGACTCACTCAGTCATCCCACCTCTTCTTTCACAAATTTCTCTCCAGGCCCTGATTTCACCAAAATATATCATTCATTGGTTTCCTTCACTACCCCCTCCTATCCGATCTTGTTTGCCCACTACTTCCCTCCGTCTGCTTATTTTTGCCCCTCATGTTCCCTGTTGTCTTCGGCTGTCTTCTCCGTGCTGCTTTTAATAACATGTGTCAGAGTTTAACCTCTTCCCCCTTGTTTTCCCTCAGGTGTGTTTGGTGTTTAACCATCACCCCCTCCCTTCTCCAGATTCCCTGCCTCTCCCTCACTATTTTTCTGCTCCTCCACTTATAGTTGTCTCATTTTCCCTTTCGTGTCTTACCCCTGTTTTCATTATTCATAGCTGTAACTTGTTTCATCAGGCTCAAGCTCATTAAGCACTGACCTTCATCGCCTCCTGCACCTCCTGGTTAGCACACATCCTAGGCAGCCATGCAGTCTTCCCCCTCTCTCTGGTGTGTCTGCTTCTTTCTTGAAGTCACACGCCCGACTTCGATAAACCTTATCACATCAGCTTACAGCTATCTCTCCTCTTACCTCTCCCAGAATCCTTGTTATTTGTCGATATGGCCTTTTCTATCCAACCCCCCCCTCCCGTTCAGGTGCACCTCTTCTCCAGCTCTATCTTTCTCCCCTTACTTCTCCCCCCTCTGTCTCTCTCCACGTCTCCCCTCTCCCCTCCTTATCTCACTAGTGTGTATGTGTGTGTGTGTCTCCCCTCGTCCCTGTTCCCTCCCTGCCTTCCTACTGTCCTCCAGGTACGTTTGCTTTACTGCTCCCAGGAGGAGGCTGAGCTGGTTTTCCGAGCAGCCTGGGCCGCCGGTCAGGCCGGAGCCTCGCACATGTGGTTTGCTGTGGGGCCAGCTCTCTCAGGTTTGGGCATGGAGAACCTGCCCCGGGCTTTATTTGCAGTGCGGCCCCAGGGCTGGAGGGACGAACCTCGCCGAAGGATTGCTCGGGGTGTGTCCGTGCTGACTCATGGGGCAGTGGCGATGCGCAAGGAATACGGAACCACGGGTGGGCCAAACTTTGTCACCAACTGCATGACGGATGCCAATCAGACCCAGAGACTGCGAGGCAGGATGAGGTGAGAGGGTGATAAGGGGAAAGAGGGAAGCTCTAAAGGAAGAAAGTGAGGAGCGAAGGAAGAGAAATATTAGGTTGGAGGGTAAGTACAAGGCAGCTGGCGGGCTCCAGAAGAAATATGTAAAATAGGAAGGAACATAAATAGAGATGGAATAAGGTGTATTCTAGGAAAGGGGGTTTGGTTGGTCGCCAGAATGAACTGGAAGATATATGGGTAGAGTTGGTAGATTCAGTGTCAGAGAGCAGGCACAGAGGGGATATCTGAATTTGGAGCTGGCTATCTTCCATGCAAAATAGATGTTGTTGGTGCGTGTAGTTGTGCGTTGGCGAAATTACCCCAGCATCTGTAGCAAGCGGACCATGTCTCATGTATATTAATGAGCTAGCTTTAATATATTCCTCGTAGGCTGTACAAACACACAGCAGTACATTCTAACAGGTAGCATAAGTGGTTCTGGTTATCATCTTGGTTCATTTTTAACATCAGTCATTCTCCCTCCTCCTCACACACATCACACGCAGTATTGTATAGAGAGACTACTCAAAGTTTGGTCACTGTGAAAATGAGACAAACATGTAATTAATTAGTTTATTTGCAGTAATTTTTGTAAATGATGTTCAGCACCAACAGTGTGGCAATTATTGGGAAATGATTAATGGATTCCTCTGCCTTGGTTTATAAACTATGTCCAGGAACAGAAGAGAAAGATGTTTTCATTTCCATTTTATTTGCACTGCTACCTGGTGTTCACTGTCTGCAACTACACGCTGCTGTTCCATCTCAAGCGTTCTGTCATGCAACAGAAAAAGCTTTCAGATTTTCTGTTTTGAAGCCAGCAAGATGACATAAGGAGACAATTAGAGGGTCTGTCCCATGTGATTATCAGACAAACTATAGAGCTCGCAGCCGATGCAGAGAGCAGCAGTTGTTTGACTTCAAAGATCCTGACAATTCTGTGTGTCTGATCATTTGTCTGTGCATTGGATTAACAGACAAGCCCTGACTGTCACCACAGAGCTACTGTTATTTAGTTTCAACTGGAAACAGAACAACGAAGGCGTTCTGTTACATGAAAATCAACCTTTAGATTTCTGTTTCTGTTCTCTCCCGTATCCTCTAAGAAAACTGTTAATTCATTTACTGATATTATGTGCTTTCTGTCACACACTTACTGTCTGCCTGTCTCCTTCTTCCTCCATCCAACAACAACGCAGGTATTTCAGCAACATCACGCTCGGCGGTCGAGACTACTCCTTCAATGGTGATGGTTACCTGTCCAACCCGTTCCTGGACGTCATCTCTTGGACACCTGGACGTGGGTGGGAAGATGTAAGGATCAGTTCTTTGAATCATGCACTGTGAGAGGAGAAAAGGCTTATATATTATTTTGTTTTTTGCATAAATTGTTTTTGTAAATGTTGAGATACCGGAGACACTCATTTTGTCCTCTGTGAAACTGAAAGAACAAGCGCTCCTAGCAGTTGAACCGAGAGCAGTTTTTTTTTTTTTTGCTGATTCAAGCAACATTTTAGGTCTTACTCTCTCTATGTGAGCTACAGAACCAGAGCAGCTACATGTTGCACTGGCCTCTGAAATAGGAATATAAACCTGACAGTGTAGACAAGCAGGTCACCTGGGCTCATGTTCATGTAAAGTTCACCACGGCTATCAGTGCCCAAGGCATAGGACAGAAGCCGGCTGCTGGCCATTTGACTGTGTTTTGTTTGGCCTGCTGTGCCTGTTAAGCTGCTGCTGCTGCTTCTCTGTATCTCTGATTTTTCCTACTTAAAGTACACTAATGCAGTAACACACTCACACACAAAAATCAAATTATTACAGTTGATATTTGATTAATCCTTTCAGTCACTCATTAAACAAAAATGACAAACATTAGAATTTTCTGCTTTTTTTGGTGTTACGTAATTGTACATTATAGCCTCTTGGTTATTGTGATGAATCAATTCATAAAAAATAATTAAAACTCACTACAAGATTAAAAGATAGATTCACACATACATTCACTTCATACAATACTCACATGGCCATATGTGCCTTCAAAGACAAATTGGCTACTGTGAACTGCCTCTCCATACATGTCGTGAAGTAACACTATCCTGGTGCATTTCCATGGCAAGACATGCAAGACAAAACCCACAGTCATTTTTTTTTTTTCACAATCCATTTTAAAGTTAAGGCGGAGATAATATGAGGCTTTATTAGTCCGAGTTATCCAAATCAAGTGGGTGCGTTCCAAAGTTACCGTCTCTTCAGTATGAAATTCCTTTTTTGTCTTGCCCTGAATGTGTTTCCTTGTTGAGATGCCGAATAGAGGGAGCGTAACACAAAGAGGAAATTTTGTACAAAATGACTGTAACTTTGGAAGATACCTACTTGATTTGCCCTGTGGTGACTTATGCTGTGATTTGTAACTATATTAGTAAAACTGATGTGAAGGTGTATTAACTCACATTAAGTTTTACATTAGCTCATATAGACTGGATTTTGGATTGCATTTCCACAAAGGTGGAGGACTGGGGATTTTGTCCCCTCTTTCTTATTTTGGAGTTGCACTGAGAAGAAATCACTTCAACAACCAGTACAGAGAGAGACAAATCGTTAAATATATACATGTATATTTATGGGATTGAGAAAGTTGTGTTTAGACAGACTTAAAAAAGTAATGTCCTCACACATTTCTTTCTTTGTGCATTTAATAGAAAGCAACATCCTGGTGTTGTTAAGATCAATAGTTGCTGATTTGTTTCTACTTTCTGAGTATGTTTTCAAGTGTTTGCTGTAAAATTTAGATTTAAATGGCGCTGAAGATTTCTTGGTGTCATCACCATCTGGTTGTGGACTCACAGTTATTTGGTGTGTCTGAGTGTCTTGTCTACATATTGTCAGTGTATGTGCATCCAGCAAGCACCGCTACCCTCGGCATGTCATGAATATTTTATAAAACTGTGGTTTGTTCAGAAATCCTTAATATGAAGTCTTGTCACCTGTTGGAGATGTTTTCCCTCTAATGCGCTGGGATTTTACCCATGTCAGTGTCAGAAGAGAGAGCGATGCTCATTTGCTCAGGCACACACCAGTCCCTCAATACCACCCAGTACATGCATAGAGACACACAACATCCTCAGAACATGCACTCTGCAGCGACACATAATCGCTCACTACTGCACAAATACAAATAGCGATGCACCCTCACAAGCACACATAAGCACAAATGCATACACTGGTGGTTCTCAGCCTCCTGCTGGTTTTAACAGCCCACCAGAGTCCAGTCACAGCGTGTTGTAACATGCTGACTTCTGCCATATCCCTCAAATCCCTTTCAATTAGAAGCTCCTGTGCTGGTCCTTCGACTATGTGCAAACCCGGGGTACGAAACCCGCCCACCCGCCCGCCCACACACACACACACACACACACACACACGCACGCTCAGAGTTTCCACACAGACATCCACATGTGTGCACACAAATGAGGGCACATACTTCATGCTTACACATATGCTGACACCCTTCTTGCATAAACCCTATCGCATGCATACACACACGTGCACAATGAGGATAAGACGCCTCTATCTGCCTATTATGCACATCCACGCTGTTGGCTCTCCCTGAATATTTAATGTTCTCTTTACAATGACTGCACCATTAGCTAGAGCCTGGGAGCACCCAGCTAAGCTTACTGAAACACTGCAGACTAGTACTGAAGGTTGTCCAGCATTAGCGCGGCTTGTTTCGGCTATGGAGACAGCACACAGAACTAGATGTTGCAGGATATTACAATAATTTAATGAAATTTTTTAAAGGCCACTCGCAGCTGCTGAGGAATAACATTTTACTATAAAGTGGCTCCCAGTCATCAAACTTTTGCTCCAAACCAGAATAATTTCTCTGCTCCCAAAATGTTCTTGGAAAAATGTCCAAGTTGGTAATTTTTTGCTGTTCTTTTTCTGATGTTTATCTTCGCTCCCTTCTGGGTATTTGTTTTATAGAGTAGTGTGTTCTCCTGTAAGCTCTGTCTGTTTCCTGTCTGGGTTCCCTGAAAGTGTTTTGATTGAATGTCTGTTGCGTAGCTGCGGTCGAAGTGCAGTCGAGATACTGTCATTGTTGCCACCGCCTCTTCCTCTCTGCCAGCGCTTGCATTACCCAGACAGGCAGGCTGCACAAAGCTGCCAAACTTTACTCTACTGGCCTGCTTAAGCACTCACATTCTTATTTATCTTTGTGTGTGTGTGTGTGTGTGTGTCTGTGTGTTTATGCATGTGCTTGTACAGTTTCCATGTGCACCTTCTTTTATGTCACCTCGGTTGCACTTGTCACGACACTTAGATGTCACTTTTATCAGGTGATAACACCAAGAAGTGTCAAGTGATGCTGCAAAAAGGCTTACAAAAAAAAGAAAAAAATTCTTCCTGGGTGTGGTTGTGCCTTGTGCTGCTTTCAAAAGTCTGAACGTCCCAGGCACCCAGGCACGAGCATCCAACACATCCAGACAGCATATAAACTATGCAAAGAGAAGGAGAAAGTAATGATACAGCTTGACAGAGGGACACTTGACGGACATTTTTAGGTCAACAGTGGACACTGAACAATGTGGCCTCACAGCATCACTAAGAACAGATGTTAAATATCACAATGAAATGAAAGTCTGTGTTGTGCACATGTATAAATGGCTCTAAAAGTGCACCAGACAGCAAACCACATAAAATGAAACCATAACTTAGGCCCCAGGCTATTCAATGTCATAGAGGTTAAAGCTGTGAAAGTTTTCTGCTTGCCACAGTCACAGTAACTCCCTCCATAAAGCCCTCTGTCCATCTACGGTATGAGTTAATTGCTTCATCATACTCAAATGACATTATGGAATTATGCCTGAATTCTTTTGAGCATTTTTATGCTTTTTTTGAACATTGACAGAGGAGATTGACTGGAAATGAGGGGTACGAGTGCAGAGGAATGACATGCAGTGAATGTGTGCCCCGCCCGGGAATGAAATTGGGGACTCGCTGCTCAGGGTTTATGCGGCCATGTTGTGTGCGCCCTAACCAGGCGGCTATCGGATTGTCCCATTATATGTAAATGATTATTATTTTGTTCAGTGTCAGATTTGACACTGATGTAAATTACTTGTACAAGCTTATCTGCATAACCACTTTAGCCGCATAAATCAGTGCAGCCTTTGCACATGCACAGATTTGTCAGGTAATTGCTCACGTCCCACACAACAATGAATATTTAGGTCCAGGTTGTTGCTCTAAGACGAGCTGTAAGTAGTACTTGAATGAAGCCTATGATATTCAGGTTTTTTTTTCGACTTGTCAGAGAGATGTTAATTTATTTCTCTTGTCATTTTGTGTTCACAGTTGGTGTTGCTATATTGTGTTGTTTTATATTGTGCAATTTATTTTTCTCCATCTGTGTAATAGAAGGGCTGTCAAAATGATGCAAGTCCATACAAACAATGGAAACAAATAAATTTAATGAACATCTTTGAAATTGTTGCAACAATCATCAAACATTATGAGGTTTGACAAACAGCACACACTGAAAGGCTTTCTCGGATTGCATTACAGCTTATAGGTGATCATGTTACTGTGTACATGACTCCGTAACTGTACAAATCACAGGTTAATTGTGTAATAGAGACTTTATCGCTTCATAAAAGCATGCATATTTATCAGTGGAAATTAAAGTGTTTTTAGGCAAAGATAAAAAAAAAACAATTTCAAGTCATTTAACAAAATATGAAAATGAACTCAAAGCTTTCACATGAAAAGATTATTTTTCTGTTCTTTATCTGATTTTTCCCACCACAAGTCGTCTTCAGACGTTAACAAAGCTCTTTGTTTAAGGACACATGTTGCAGCTCTACAGTCAATCCCTTCTCAAACTGTTGTAGCTCTCAAAAACTGCTGACTACAGTTGTGTTTGATCTTGATCAGATATTTCTGTTTTCAAATACATTAAAAGTAGCATGGGTCAATTTACTTGAAACATTTAGGTTCTCATTGAAAACGTTTGACATTAATTTACTAATTAGGGTGATACTTTTTGCATACTTTCTCATCCCAGATGCTTTTAAACAGCTCCAATGTATCCACACCAAGATGTCACATGTTGTGTATTTAATACTAATACTAATCTGCTGCTTGTATTATTTCACCACGCAGTTATAAAACAAGATTGTAAACTAAACAAACAATATTTCCTGAAGGGGAGGTTCGTCACACATACTCTTTTAAAAGGCAGGACATTCGAAAGTTTTGCGACAACTTGGTTGAAACTAAGAGGATAGGACACCTTAAAAAAAATAAAAAAATAAAAAAATAAATATATATATATATATATATTTTTTTTTTTATATATTTTTTTTTTATATACACATCAATAGACTTTCCCCGTCTCCACTTGATGAAAGCAACGCCAATGTTAACTCTCGTTTTGCTTTTATTTTGCAAAGAGTTTTAGCCATCGTTGTGTTTACTGTTCCATTCAATTTCATAAGACGTTAGAATACGCTATTTCTTCATCTTGAGACGCTGAACTGAGAATAGACTGGACGGCACTGATCCTCACTATCGCCTATTGATGTGCAGGGTGGTATTACGAGACGAGACACACTGGGGTTAGCTGGTTAGCATGCTTTCAGCAAACATCTGTGTAACGCAATACATAGATGTCTTTGATATAACTTAAAAACTGTTATTCCTTCACAGTATGTGGAAAAAAATTGTTAATTTTAGAATGTTTTAAATTAGAAATTGTACATATTGCCCCTTTGAATAATCATCTTATGGTTACACAAATATACCTGGTTTCAAGAGGCTCAGCTGGTGCTGTCTGCATCTACAGTTTAATACTGGTGCATTCATTTAGAATGGCAAACCTCTGTCATAGATGTCCAGTTAAAGTGTCTGGTCATTAATTTACACCATCTCCCAATATGAATCCAGAATCATTTTCAGTTGTTATGGCATTAATGGGAATGACTCGTGGATGCACTTATTAAAGTCTCCTCACACATCCTTCTACTCTGTATAGCTATCACACTTGGATCAGCCTCTCTACTGGATGCTTAGACACAACATTAATAACAACCCTTCCTTCGAACTGTCTTGCAAGACAGCCATAAAGAGAATCCCAAGGATGTAATGTTGGGATTGGTAACTGTTATTTTATTGAATGTCTAACTAACAGAACTAACCACTGCATTTCCTTTCAGAGATATTTTCAGACATTACTGGAGGACATTTTATCCTGCAAAAAGGCTAGTACAAGCCAAAATATTCTTTGGAAAACATTCTGTTTCCAAAAATGGTTACATGAACTGATTCTGTCATGCATTTGGAAAACCTTTGTTTTAAAAACTTGAAATGTAAGTCAAAGTGAGAAAATTTTGGGCACCTTTTTTCTACGATACAGATCTACAAGATCTTGACAGTGTGAATGTGGTTTGATTATGTTTTTGATGCTTTGTGTTCAGTACAGTAAAGATGACATGTTTATTTATCATTATAAACAAAGAAAAAAACAACTTATTTGTGTGCTCCACCTTTCTCTAATATTTCTCTCATGTGTTCCACTAGGTAGGCTGGTGGGAGAACGGCGTGCTCAGGCTTCGGTACCCTGCCTGGTCGCGCTACGGGCCATTCCTTAAACCACCTGATGATGCCCAGCACCTGCGAGTTGTCACTCTAGAAGAAAGGCCATTTGTCATTGTTGAGCTCGCTGATGCTGCATCCGGAACCTGCATCCGTGACTCGGTTCCCTGTAGACGACCCCTTAATGCCAGGTTTGAATGCTTTGTGTGAAAGAGAAATTTAGCTTTGAACTGATGTGTTCAATTATGGATGTCATGTTACTGTTCCTTTCCACACTATAATATTAACATTTTCATTTCCATGAGTTGCCTGTCGGGAAATAATATTAATAAAAATGTAATGGTACAAAAAGAGGAGCTGCCGCTACTTTATTTAACAGTGTTATGAATGAAGTTCCTAAGCTCTCATGATGCCGTCCAATTGTGGTGACATCAGTCACCTATCAAAACTGTGGTCTCTTCACTCTCTGGCGATGATCAATAACAGACTGCTCTCTCGAGGATCACTGGAATGACTCAGGGGTCTGGAATCAGATATGACCACAGTGGAGCTTTATGGTTCATCAGCTTCTGAAGGGATGACAGCACCTATCCTACACTGGTCGATCAAACCTGTCACCAAGGGCCAGGCCACAATATCCCTTTCCTTTCCTTTCCTTTCCTTTTCTTTCCTTTCCTTTCCTTTCCGTCCCCTTTCCTTGAAACGCACCATTACACAGCCAGGTGCCATTTGTTCGTCTTTCGGTTTGACACTTTTACTTTGAAGTTTTTACTTATTTCTCCTTCCCTTCCTCTTTCTCAGTGCCATTCATGAGGGTGTGGCTCCCATGAAGCAGTGCTGCAAGGGCTTCTGCATTGACATCCTCAAGAGGTTGGCCAAGATTGTCGGCTTCACCTACGACCTGTACTTAGTGACCAATGGGAAACATGGGAAGAAAATTGATGGGGTTTGGAACGGCATGATCGGAGAGGCAAGTCTTTGTGTGTGTGTGTGTGTGTGTGTGTGTGTGTGTGTGTGTGTGTGTGTGTGTGTGTGTGTGTGTGTGTGTGTGTGTGTGTGTGTGTGTGTGTGTGTGTGTGTGTGTGGATGCCTGTGGTTCTGCCTGTCTGCCTTTGTGAGCAATGTGCTCTCAATGTCGGTCCCGTGTCACTTGTGTATGTGTGAAAGGTGTGTGCGCTTGTCGCTGTGCTTCTGCCTATTTTGCATTGCGTTGTTAGTCAACGAACTGCATAGTAGCATTCCTCAGCGTGTGGTTCTGCATCCTGGGTGACCAGTTAAACGCTGTGTGTCACATCAATCACTGTGAGAGTTATGGCCTCTTAACCACTGCCAGCAATCAGACAGCTGTCATTTATTACACATACGTATATACACACAAATGTGCAGACCCAAACATTTACTGTATTAGAGGGCAAAAAGCACAGTTCCTGCAAACACACTCTCCTACAAACACATCCCCACAGTCTGTATATCTGCACAGACGCATCCTGGTTCACACCAACTCAAAGAAGCACATACACACATTGTCAGACACCCCTTGGCTAGTTGCGATTAGTCCTTGATATTTTCTTGGCAATATGGTTCATGATCCCCGATCAAGAAAAGACACAGAGATGCCGGCGGAAAAATTATAACAAAAACAGGCCCAGACAAGAACGCACACATACTCACACATACTGACACATACTGAGATTGATACGGGTGCTGCTGTTTCATTGAAGTGCCCTGCTGTTTCTATCTTTGTCCCAGAAGGAACTTGCCAAACTCCAGTTGTCACAGGTTCCAAAACAGTTTCACTCTGCTCTCCTGCTTTATCATTTATAACTTGAGCCCGGGCCAGAGCTGTCTGTCGAATCTATTTTCACATGCAAAAGGCCAAGCGAATTTTGTTTTCTCAAACTAATGTCTGTCTTTTGATCAGATCCTCTAAAGGCTGCCATTCTTTGATCAGGTAATCCAGAGACTTGGCAAAGTTGAGAGGATGGTGCTTTGCTTTTCGCTTCCCTTCATTTTTCTGCTGATTTGCTCTGAAGAGCGGATGTGCCATGTCTAATGTAGATTAACATTTCACTTGTACAATCAGCAGACACAGCGGTTTTCAGGTTTTTGCTAGATGGTGGCAGGAAGAAGAAGGGCCTGGGTTCATTTTGTATGCTAAAGAGATGCACAGGAGACATGTGTTGGGTATTTGTACTGCACTGAATCCTGGCATTCCTCATGCAGACACATTTGAGGATGTAGAAAGGGTCAAGGTGTAGAAATGTCAGGGTCTCACCTGAAAGCAAACCCTTGTGGACTGTAAAATATTGTCTATGTCTGCATGTTACAACCACAGGATCTGCCCATTATTACATTTCTTTCTTACTACTGTTCTCGTCCTGTTTAGGTGGTGTACAAGCGAGCCGATATGGCCATTGGCTCTTTGACTATCAATGAGGAGAGGTCAGAGGTCGTGGATTTCTCCGTCCCCTTTGTGGAGACAGGGATCAGTGTCATGGTCTCCCGTAGCAACGGCACTGTCTCACCATCAGCTTTCTTAGGTAAGAGGCTGTGTTTATGGGAGGCATCGAGCTGATGTACAGAATCTAATCTAATTGTAAAGTGTTGAGTTTGCATAAAACGCCTCAGTCTTTGGTTGCTGGTCTTTACATCTAGATTAGCTGCTATTTTTTTTTTTCTCAGCTGCTCGTCTTCTTAACTTTTACTTTCACACTGTCAGCAGACTCAAGGCTCCAGCGGGAGAACAGTGTTATTGGCCTATGGACTGCATTGGGATGGTTGTAAAAGGGAAAAACAGCGTTTATAGACTTGTGGAGAATGTTTGCTCCAGTGGTTTCAACTTTCATTGCACAGGGCTCCTCTCTGCATATGTATTCTTCTTAATTTGCCAGGTTTATTCAACTTTCTTGTCCCTTATATTGATACTGAATGAATGAATCATAATTATGATTTAATTATGCAGTAAAAAAAATAATCTGTTTAATAAGTGCTTATTTTATGTGTTTAAGCCTTATTTTGTTGTCCTTCACAGAGCCCTACAGTCCAGCGGTGTGGGTGATGATGTTTGTCATGTGCCTGACCGTGGTGGCTGTGACAGTCTTTATCTTTGAGTTCTTCAGCCCTGTGGGCTACAACCGCAGTCTTCAGACTGGAAAGAGTAAGTGATGAGTTTAAGCTGTGTTTCCCAAATAAATGTCTCTGTATGCAGCCCATCACTGTTGCCAAATAAATCAAATGGATAAACACTGGACACTGTTGGAAAACTGGGTAAAAACAAAATCAAAGTAAATGTGATTTCTGTTAAGAATCATGATAAACTTTTTTTTTTGTCTCGAATGAGTTTTCTTGCTCTCTGATTGGTCAGCTGTCACATTTTGATTTGATTTATTTTGCACAAATTACACAAGATTTTACAAGAGAAAAAAAAGAAAATTCAGTGCAGTGCAGGGAAAAAATACAAAAAAAACCCCAAAACAAAACAAAAAATAGGCAAAATACCCAGTGGGCTTATTGGAAGCCTCCACCCGATAATGTAAAAAATTTACAGTTACAGAAAATACAAAGTTTACATAATAATATTACCACATAAAAATAATAGAAACAAATAACAACAGAATATAGGTTACAACAATCACAGCAAAAACAATAAAGTCGATATAAAAGCAAAAAGATATGAGTATGGTGATGGATGAGAGTGTATATGCGTATGTTACAGTTACGAAACAGAAGGGAAATCTTTTTTAAGCACCTTTTCAAGCATTTAATAGAGGAAAAGCTTTTTGTCAGATTGGAGAGGTCCATAATTTGGTGCTCCTGTATCGAATTGAAAATTGACCTCTGCAGGTGAGAAATTTAGGTGGATGAAGTTCTGAGACTCGACGGGTAGAGTAATAGTGAACCTGTGAATTTGCTTTAAAGTAGTCTTTTACTGTTTGGGAATATTTCCTTTATTTGAGTATATTTTATAAATAAAAATACATATTTGAAAAACATTTACAGTGAACCCTCGTTTTTCGCGGGGGTTACGTTCCAAATAGAAACCGTGATCGGCGAAATCCGTGAAGTAGTAACCTTTATTTTTTTTACAATTATTATACAATGAAATACTCCATAATACATTGAAACCAAAGAACAAAACCTTTTTACAAGCCCAAGCATTTGTTTAACAAATAAAAGTACTGTATAAATGTTTTTTTTACAAATAACTACTGTACTGTAAAATAATAATTTTAATCATCAATACGAACTGAAGGCTTCAAATTGCTGAGATCGGCACCGCCCCACTGCGACCCGAGTCATTGGATTAGAACGGGAGAAAATGAAAAATGATTATGAAAACAAATACAAAGTACAGTCGGACAAATAGTGACTCGTGTATTTCACTGCTCTTCTGACTGAGCCGCTGCATCCTGACTCCGCTCTGCAGCGGTTCTTTCTTCTAAAGCCGGCGGTGCAGGTGTGGTTTTTCGAGAGAAGAACATAGTTATCGGTAGTTGTTGTCGCTCTTTTTTCTTCTGGGCAAAAAGATTCTTATAAACCGACATGCCACCATCGATTATTTTTAATTTGGCAAGCTGTTTTATGTACGTGTACATATTAAACCGCAACGTTATTGACAAACAGGTAGAGAAGAAGCGGAGAGACTGTTTAGCCAATCAGAATGCAGAACACAATGCACGATGCAAATCCGTGAAGCAGCGAGACCGTGAAAGGTGAACCGCGTTATAGCGAGGGTTCACTGTATATCGTAAATGGTAAGAATCTGTAGTTTCTGAAATAGAGCGAGAGATGGACTGTGTGAATCTGATCAGGTTGCAATCTTAACAAAATGTCTATGGAGGATTGTGGTTTTAATCAGGATTGTAGGAAAAGTGCGTACCCAAACTATCTTACAATATGAGCGATAAGGATAAATTAGATTATAATATAGAGCGTGAAGACAATTTGTGGTGACTAGATGATTCACCTTCTTTATTATACTAATAAATATATATTTTTTTAAATTGTTAACCCAATCTCCAATTCAAATTACCATCAACAAGGATTCACAAAAAAAATCTTGCAGATGACACTCGAGGCTTCTCCACAGACTCTATTATAATTTTAAATGAATCCTTAGAATATGATTTTTTACCACTGAAGATGACAAAATTAGATTTTTTTTTATGTTCAAAGATAGTTTATTTAATCTAAACCATGTAGCGTAGGCAGTTAAACCAACATTATCATCCTTAATTAGTGAACTCCAATCAATTTGAATTCAGAGAGAACTAAGGTTGTGTCATCGGCAAACATTATTGGAGAAAGGATATTTGAGACATTTGACAGATCATAAATATAGATAAGGAATAATAAAAGTCCAAGAATAGACCCCTGTGAAACCCCACATAGTAGTCTAGCTTTGTTGGAATAGCAACCCTTTATGCAAACAAACTGTCTTCTGTTGGTGACAATTTTTTAACCATTTGTATGAAGTATCATGAAAATCATATTTGTGCAGTTTTTCCAGTAGAATATGATGATTAACGGTATCAAAAGTCTTTGAGAAGTCAATGAAAATACTGCAGGCAAATTCATTTTTATCGAATGCAGAGGTAACTTTGTCAATCAGGTGAACCAGGGCCATGTCAGTAGAGGGATTTTTCAGGAAACTATACTGGTATTTATAAACAATTGAATTGTAATCTAGATGAAAAATAATCCTTTTGTATATCATTTTTTCTAATATTTTTGAAAAACATGGCAAGATAGATATGGTTCTATAGTTATCAAAACAACATAGATCATCTGCTATAAACAGAGGAATAACTTTTAAATCCTCTGGTACAATGCCATTCAGAATGAACTGCTGGACATTTTGAATGTGCTGCCCTGAATCCTTCACTGTGAGTGTGGCAAAGAGCAAATTATACCTACAGTATGTTGAACTGCGTCCAAGTATTCTCGATATTGAAGCAGCCATTTATTATTCAGCAGCATAGTTTGTACCCCCTGTGATATTCTGTATGCCTGATGCCTTGGCCAGCCCGACTTGCCTCTTTTACTGCATGATTGCTGTGCTCTACATAATTTTACTTCTCTGTCATCCTCCCGTATACCCCTCTCCTTCGCTCTCATCTTTCTTCTTCCTTCCTCCTTCACTCCTGTCGTGTAAAGGCAGGGGTGTTTCAGCCCTTTCAATGGTGATTTGCACCATGTGGTTTAATCATTTGTAAGATCACGTAGCAGCTGAATTGAAAGCTGCCATTCTTGAAACGTATAGTCATAGTAGAGGTTTGGTGTCAAAAGCTGGATAGTTGTTTTTTTTCTTTTTTAATATACCGTAAGCCCATTTTACTGATCATTCAGGGAAGTTTAATTTGAATCGGCTGATTCACTTGCAGTCAGAGACTAATGAATACAGTATTGTGACGTGTACTGGCTGGATTGCTTTCTTGACAAAAATAATGTTACAACTACTCATTACGCGCCAAAGACTTTCATTATGCCTCGCCCTCTTTTTCTCCTTTGTCATTCTTTGCAGAAGCTGGAGGGTCTACTTTCACTATAGGAAAGTCGGTCTGGCTTTTGTGGGCCATTGTCTTCAACAACTCTGTGCCAGTGGAAAACCCGAGAGGAACCACAAGCAAGATCATGGTGCTGATCTGGGCCTTCTTCGCTGTCATCTTTCTGGCCTCCTACACTGCTAACCTGGCCGCCTTCATGATCCAGGAGGAGTACATTGACACAGTGTCAGGCCTCTCGGACAAGAAGGTAGTTCATTGAATGAATACTGATTAAGTAGAGAAAGCAGAAGGAGAATTAAAGTCTTAGAGTGAGCTAAATCCCATGCATTTGAATGTTAAATTGATTAAAGCACAGGAATTTAGAAATGAATGAAATCTCATTTAACATAACTCAATTACCACAGTTCTTGAACACTTAAAAGACACTACTAAATACTACTTTAAGTCCACAGACTGCTCTCTTTTTCAAAGATTTGACTGTGCATGGAGTGTTGTAAGCTAGTCTGAGTGGACAGAAATAGGTCAGACAGATTGGTGCACAGCCTGGTGTGTCTCATGCCCCTTCCATCTCCCTCCCTCGCCTCCCTTTGCTTTGCTAGTTTCAGCATCCCGAAGAGCAGTACCCACCTCTGAAGTTTGGCACAGTGCCCAACGGGAGCACAGAAAAAAACATCCGCTCCAACTACCCAGACATGCACCAGTACATGGGCAAATACAACCAGAGAGGAGTGGAGGACGCCATCCTGAACCTCAAGACCGGGTCTGTCTGAGCTCGTACATGTGTTTTACTAGATCTTTGCCTTTCTCCACATCTTGCTCATAGTTTTACAGAAATGTAATTCCCATTCAAGCACGTTTTGCAAGTTTTTATTTATTAATTTAACTAAGTTTCTAAAATTCTCAATCTTTACTCAAGCCTCTATAAAACTCGATTTTTGTTCGCTTGAGACATGAAATCTTTTTGCCTTTAGAGGCGTTTAACATGCTAGACAACAACAACCAAGATGATCAAATAATATATTAAGTACAGATGCAAAAATGTAAAAAGAAACAAGATCCAGATTAAATAATGAGGCAAACATGATGCGCTGTGTCAGCATATAAATCAGAACAAAAATCTCAGATTCTATAACGCAAACTCAGATTATTTCCTCAAATCAGACAAACCAAATTAGGTTTCTTTTTTTTCCCAGATAGTGGACTCTAGTGATGAAAGTACATTTGTCAAAAAAATAAAGTCATGATTGGACTAAATCATTTAAAAAGGGTTTTAACTACTGAAGTGTTCAGACTGCAATATAATTACCCAATAATAGTTGTCGGGTTTTTTTTTCCTCAAATTGTACATCTTTAATTTATACAACAAAAATGTCTACTAAGACTTGCTGTCAAATTGTCACCAGATGTTGACGGTCATTGACAACACAGTCACACTGTTTTGGAGTTGATGATCACATTTCATGATCTTCCTAAACTCATGGTGTTGCCCAGTAGATATTCACATTTCCACTCCTTTTAGCACTTAAGAGACATCACATAATTGAAAGTTCATTCTTGATCCTGGAAACAGCAGTGGATAATATATACAATCTCGCCACGAGCTCAATTCAGCAAGGCCATTATTCTTACATCGACCCACCCATTAACAAAGCGGCTTATGTATATGGTAATTATTTTGTTTTTGTTGGACAAAATGGAAAAAATTGCAGCAAAGATTGACAGCAGATCTGGCCTGCTTTCATTGTTTTGCTGTTTTTATTTTTTATTTTTGTAATGTTCTCGCTCTTGCACCAGCAGGCCATCATACAGAGTGGCATTCTTTTCAACTCCAACTAACATTTCACATCTTTTGTCACACTTCATGCTTTCCTGCACAGATTCTCTCACCTTTACTCTTTCCCGCTCACTCTCTCTCCACCTTCGTCTCTATCTCCACCCGCCCACACAGTGCAAGCAGCATTTCCCTCTTCAGTTTCTAGTAGAATCTCTATCACCCGTCATATGTTGGATAATCCCAGTTTACTTTATCCTAAGCCTCTGTCAGCGTCCCCCCCCATTGCCTCGACACCACAATTATAACTCAGTGTTAACATTCACAAAAATAAGAAACTCGTGCTTTTCTCCTGCAGTTTTTTTTCCTGTTCTTTAGTACTTATTTTTCTCTTCTTCTTGCTGCTCAGCTGCCCTCTTATGTTACCATTTCTTTTCTTTCTCCTTCTCTTTTTTGGTCCATTCTTTTACCTCCCAGTATGCTTCCTCGGTGTGTCTGTATTTAAACTTTATAATCCTCATCACTCTCTGGTTCTATCCCATGTCTTTTCCCCCCTGAAGTGTGTAAATCTTTCCCCCCTCTTACTCTCTCTCTCTCTCTCTCTCTCTCTCTCTCTCTCTCTCTCTCTCTCTCTCTCTCTCTCCCTGTCACTGCGCTCTTCGCACTGTATAAATCCCCATCCTCTTCGCCCCCTCCGCCTCCTCCACCACCTTCCTTCTACCTCTTACTCACACATCTTTCCCTGATCTCTGTCTTATTTTATTCTCCTTGTGTTTTCACTCTTTCTGCCAAACCTGCTTTACTATTCCACCCTTCCTCCCTTTTCTTGTTATGATTTAACTTTTTATGCCCTCTCCATCACTTGCTCTGCCTGTCTGCCGTATATTTTTGCACCCTGACTCTCTTCCCAGGTATACTGCAGAGATACACCTTTGTGCCCCCCCCCCCTCCGCCAGTCTCTCCATCCCTTTGCTCCTTCTCTCCCATTAAATGATGAATGAATTCTCCCTTCATCCCTTTACAGGAAACTGGATGCTTTTATTTATGATGCTGCAGTATTGAACTATATGGCCAGGAAGGACGAAGGTTGTAAGGTAAGGACTAAACCCCAAACAGGTGCTTTTGCTTGTACTTTGTGGATTAAACATGTGTTTGCCCCTCGGTAAGTTTTTCAATATCTGCACACTGTCCTTCTTTCCAAGGTGATGACCATAGGCTCGGGGAAGGTTTTTGCCACCACAGGCTACGGTATCGCCCTGCACAAAAACTCACGCTGGAAACGTCCTCTTGACCTGGCCCTGCTGCAGCTGGTGGGAGATGGTGAGAACTATTGGGCGGGGGGGACACGGCACAGAGGAAAATAATTAGGGCAATGGAGGGGCAAAGGGAAGGTTATGGGTAAAATGATGGCACAAAGAAACTAGTAACAGAGTGGCACGAGGGAGGGGGGTGGATGGAGGACACAGGGGGTAGATGAATGAGAGGATGTTGAAGAGTGGATGGGGGAATATAAAGTGGGGAGAGAGAGATGGTTGTAAGAGGTTTTGATTGTGACAGAGGGAATAATGGTGTGTAGGAGAGGTCTGATGGTGCTGTTGAAAAGGTTTGTAAGTCTCTTTATTGGCTATAAGAGAGGAGGAGAAAGAAAAGGGGAGGTGGGAGCTCAAAAAATATAATTTGTTTCATAGCAAAAATCACTTGATTGTGGCTGTGAATATGTACCCCCCACTCTCTTAATCTGCTCACTCCTACAAACCTATCTGACTTCCTCTCGCTTCTCTATTTTTCCGGCTTGGATTGGTAAAAGAAAAAAGGCTTTACTTGTGTGAGTCAGTGTTGTAAAAAAAACTTCTGTGGTGACATATTTACGCTCATTTACAGATTAGCTGAGACTGACACAGAGAGTGAGGAAAAACAATCACCAAACAGAAACACCGGAAAATACCCTGAACATGCGAAGGGGAGAGAGTGCACCGAAGCAAAATAAAGAGCAGATCGAATAATTAAATAATTGATAGCTATGAGAGCATTATTAGCGTGCGGTTTGTCTACTGCACACTCTTGTGTAGGATTAATCCATGAGACTACGGTTGCTTCTGTGATGGAGTGAATCTGTTTTTAGCAATAGTTGTCAGTACACTAATGCTTGATTGTCATTTTACACAGTCCGCCACACACATTTATTGTCTCAATCGGATGCTGCTTGTTTGGCTTTTCCTCATGTTTTAAATCAGCTTTGCTTATGGCGTGGCGGACAAAGCCCTTTAGCTGTTTCTGGCACGCAGACACTTTAGCTGCTTACACACTGATAATGCCAATTTGGTGCCAAGATCTATTAAATAAGACTGGCGTCTGGAGCTGAATAGCTGGACCTGGAAAAGGATATGCGTGTTTGTGTGTGCGTGTGTGCGTGTGTGCGTGCGTGCGTGTGTGTGCGTGTGTGCAGTGCGTGTGTGTGTGCGTGTGCGTGTGTGTGTGTGTGTGTGTGTGTGTGTGTGTGTGTGTGTGTGTGTGTGTGTGTGTGTGTGCAGGAATAACAGAGAGCCCAGACAGCCTTGACATGCTATGTTTGTTGTGTCTTTTAATTCTTGGTAGATGCCCTTGTCCTTGCTTTTGTTCGGTGTAGCAAAAAACCTTTAACGTCAGCTGCGCACACTGGACGGATCTCGTACCAGGGTGGTGCTGAATGCTGAGGGTTCTAGTTGTAGGCAGGCATTATTGGAGTGGATTACTAAGGAAGAGGATTAGTTTGTTTGGATGTGGTGAGAAGTGCGGGGGGTTTCACATTCAGCGTGCCCTCAAAGGCTGCATCTCAACAATCGCCCTGCGGCTCAAGGACTCGGCATCACACCTTCAGCTGGGCTAAGTCATGTCACGGTGTTACATCATTATTGTAGCATGCCGTGTTGACTCCTATCATTTTACAATGGAATTAGAGGATAGCAGAGCACTAGAGCTGTTCACCGCTGCTCTCTTAACTCCATGAGCGTATTGTTCTCCTTGTTGCTGCCTCTGGTGATGCATACCACAGCTTTAAGAGATGCTCCATTGATCTCTCTACAACTTGTTTCCTGATAAAGGCAAAACTGCTGAGTAGCAAGATTTCCCTTCTCCCTCTTATCAGGTTCACTTCTATTTTTTGCATAGTATCATGATTTTGATTTCAAGAATATATTATTCAGTAAGTAGATATTAAAAAATGTGAGAAGCTGGGTTTTCAGCTCTTGGCCGGCAGGATGTTTTTTTTTTTTTTTTCCAGAGATCTTGCAGTGAATGCAGAGAGGTTTGTCATGTAGCGATAAAAGGGTGGGATTGTACGGGTCATGGTTTACTGCTTAACAACTGTGGAGCTCAGTGTCTCTGGACATGTCTGGCATCATGCCACATCTGGCACACTGCGAAATGCAAACGTGCACGCGGGCACATTTACGTATACATGCGGTGCCCGCCCACCAACACACACACACACACACACACACACACACACACACACACACACACACACACACACACACACACACACACACACACACACACACACACACACACACACACACACACACACACACAAAGACACAGAAACGGTTTATTAAATGATGTCTTTGTGGTGCATGCCAGTTGGTGTTTGCAGCGTTGCCAGCTCTACCTGACCTGACCTGCCAGGAACGACATAGGTGGAGTGTGGATTTGACACACCTGTCAGATTTGGCAGGCCTGAGCTGGCTGTGACTGAGAGGCAGAGACAACTGCCATCACAAAGGTCTAAGGAGGGGGTGGGGAGGGGGGTATACAGGCACAGTGAGAAGAGAGTCAGATTTGAAAGAGGGAGACGAAGACGCACAAGATGAATCACTTGGGATCAAATTGCAGCAAAGCCAGGAGATGAGTCTTTGAGCTCTGAGAAAGAATTCGGCTGAGACTTGTGAAGTGGCGGACAGACATACCTTTTTATTTGTACCCTTCGCTAAGACACTTGCTGTTTTCAGATCAGGCTCCTGTTTGGGCACACAGTTTCCCCCTGAGGTCATCAACACAGATAAATCCTCTTCACTGGGTCTGGAGTTAAAAACAGACCTTTGTGTCTTGAAATGTATGTTTATGTGAGAAAGCCTGAAACAAGGAGTTGTTACCTGAGTCTGCCAGTGGGCTGCAGTAGCACCGTGTCCATCTGTTGCTGTAGCTGGAGGCCACGGCTGATTGGTTAATGATGTTCTACAGGAGACACATTAGCCTGATCACACAGATGAATGAATCGGCTTCATCTGAGCTACGTAAGCAGAGCTAATGATGGCACAAGTGAAAAGGCAAAAGCTTAAGTTTGTGCAGAGCAATGTAGTGTTGCAAGTAGATGTGTGACTTGTCAGCTTTTAAAACCTGCTCTGGCTTCTTGATTTGAAATAGTTCACAGACTGTAATGTGCTGTAAATGCAACCGTCAGACCTGGTTATTGCAGTGCTGCTCGTCCTGTTGCTTTTAGTGTAAAGGAAAGCTCTCATTATGAGTACTGTTGGAGAGTACGCCTCTTTAATTCCAACATGAATCATGCACTGCATCTTGAGGCTGTCCATCACTATGGTTACACCAGCAACCCCTGCAGACAATCATAGGTTTAGCAAGGAGGCTCAGATCCATGAGGCCAGTTAGATCATAAAGTAAAAGGCAGAGTTGAGGGTAAAGCAGTCCTGCCTGGTTCTTGGTAGGTTAATAGATGGGAATCTTGAATCCCCAAGAGCTTACCACCTTGATGGAGATTCTGACCATCCCTTCAGCACAATTAAATGATTATGATCTTTTCTCTCTCTGCCTATGTCTCTGTCCCTCTCTATCAGTTCTCTCTCTCTCTCTCTCTTGACAATTTTCCCCTCTTTTTCTCTCCTCTCATCCTCTTCAAGCTGAGGAGTGTTCTCCTGTTTGTCATAATGACACAATCTGAGCCTCTCGTCCTCCATCTCTGTTTCTCTTCCTCCAGCACCCTCTAACTGTCTCTGTCTGTCTCATTTCCCCTGACACGTTCGTGGACAGAGAAAGAATGCTGCTCACTCTCTCTCTTTATTAGGCATTCTTCCCAACTCTCTCATTACCTCTCCCCCCTCTTTTCCATGGTTGCTCACCCTATCCAACCATCTCACTGTGGCTCCCAGTCTCTGTTTCTCCTCCTCTCCTTATTTACTCTAGGTTACAATGTTGAGATTAGGTTGTCGATGCCATTTTACTTCTCGGTGCTACTTCATTGTTTTGGACTCTCTCTTTCCCTCTCTGTCTCAGTCTCCTTTCTCTTTGTTACTTTGGACATAGTGCTTTGTATTATTGACCTCTGACCTTGAGGAGTCACCTTGGATAATGGGAAAACAACAAGCAAGACTGTAGACCTGTACTTCAGTGTTTATTATCAGCTGTATATTGTCTCCCTGTGTGTCCCTTGTCACTATGTATTATCTTTTGTCTTTATCTGTCTGTCCGTCTGTCCAAACAACCTTGAAATAACCTAATAATAACCTCCCCACCTTCATTCTTCTCCTACCCAACATGATCCCGCCTCTCATCATCTTTTTCTGTCTTACTTTACTTTTTTCATCATGCACACCAATCCTCTTCTATTTCTTTCCCGTATTCTCTCTTTTCCTTTATCTTTTTCTACTTTTACTCCTTTCGACCTCATCCATTTTCCCACTCTCACTTCTCTTTTTTTTCCCCATCCTTCATCCTCATCATCCCCTCCCATCCACCCTCTACCCGTTCCCTTCCCCAGATGAGATTGAGATGCTGGAGCGCCTCTGGCTGTCAGGTATCTGCCATAATGACAAAATTGAGGTGATGAGCAGTAAACTGGACATTGACAACATGGCTGGGGTCTTCTACATGCTGCTGGTGGCTATGGGCCTCAGTCTGCTGGTGTTTGCCTGGGAACACTTAATCTACTGGAAACTGCGCCACTGCATGGCCACTAGTTCTGGCAAACTGGACTTCCTCTTGGCAATCAGCAGGGTAAGTGTTTATGTCTGTGTGTGTAGTGTTTTTCTAGCACACTAAATGCCTTACTGTTCTGCAGACATGTCCTCTGCTAATGTTTAACTCTAAAACCCCTCTTTGTTTGCCACACTAAACCCAGCAACATGTTTATGACTAGAATGTTGTGCATGTTGCCAAATGAACATACACGTGTTCCTGCCTGTGTCTGCCCTTATCTGTTACTGAGTGTGAGGAGTTAGAAAGTGTGAGGTCTGGGGTCAATTCAATTCCACTCAGTCAATTGGGGAGATTAATTGAAATTCAATTCCGCTCACATTCTGGATATCCTGTTCCTTTGACAGTGACCTTGACAGAAACAACCCACATCATATGCATGTGATTATTGTAGCTTCACCGACAATTTATCCCTTTTCTACAATGTGGTTGTAATTTATGCATTTATGTATGCAATTTTAGTAACCACACAGTGTACAACTGTACTATAAATAGTAACAGATGTTTATCTGAAAACAGCAATCTTGCATTTCTTTTGAAAACTGGAAGTTAGTTTGGATTGCTGTTTTATTATTTCCTGTCCACTCTGCTCTTTCTCCCTCCCTCTCTCTATCTCTCATGTATATACAGTACAATACTGTCTTTTCTACAAAAAAAGTAATACATCTGCAGTCAGATACATAAACATGTATGTCCTTTCATGTGCTCTAGCATATTCTTGCACAACCTTTAAGGCAATATGAATTTCAGACAAGACTGTTTATTCTTAATCGTTTCATTTGTACACTCTGATTACATTTTTGCCATAAAGTGATTGTGTTTTGTGTTTGTTCCCTCTTTGTCTCAGGGCATGTATAGCTGCTGTAGCTTTGAGGATGAAACAGCACCAGGTGGACCTAAGTCTTTGCCCACTCACCACCACACTGCGATGGTGACAGTCCCGTCCCAGCCACATGTTGTCACGAGTATGACCAACCCAGCCATCGCCATGGCGCAACAGCAGCAACAACCACAACAGCAGCAACCGCAGCCCGTCTACAAAACACCTCTACCGGGCTCTCCTCCCACCATAGTGCATTCTGGGACAGCACTGGGTCCCTCCAACACCCCCATTGCTGGTGCGCCCCTCCCTTGTTCCACCTTCCTGCCCCGGCCAGACCGCAGACTGGCTGTGGTGGATCGCTGGAGGCTGCCCAAATCTGCTACAGCCACCAATCCAATGGCTGTAAGGGGGGCCATCACTGACATGGGACCCTTTGCACAGAAAGTCCCACCGAACTGGGCTTCAACTGCTGGAGGGGGTGGGGGACTAGATGGCTATAAGAGATACTATGGTCCCATTGACCCTGAGGGTCTGGGGCCCTGCATGGAGCAGCAAGCAGGGTCCCAGACCCCCAAGACTATGCCCAGGGGCCACCCCCAGCCACCTCCAGCCAGTGTGGCCTTCTACTCAGAGAAGGGCATGGACCATGGGGTGGGGAAGAGGGTGGTGGGAGGTGGCAGCGGAGGTCAGGGGAAAGGGGCTGTTAAACCTCTGGGCACTCCCAGACTGCCTCCTAAGAGTCAGGCCCCTCTGCCTCCTACACCCCCGCTGCCACACCCCTCTCCCCCTCTCCCCTCATCCTTCTGGAGGAAGCGCAGGCCCAAGAAGCCCAAAGAGCCTGGAGGGCCTCTTTACGAGAACATTCTGCCCCTGGGGCGGAGGGGAGGAGCACAAGATGGCGTGAGGGAGGGAGGAGGGAGGAGGGCACGCCCCCTCTCTCCACCACTCTCACTTCCTGTACCAGTGCCCCTCAGTCCCTCCTACACCCCTCCTTCTGCCTCTGCGTCCTTGCACTATACGTCCTCATCCTCTTCGTCGACCACCTCATCCACATCCACGTCCTCATCTGCTTCATCCTCTCGCTCCACCTCTCCCACCTACTCTTACAGCTCCTCCAGGAGCACACGAGACAGGACTGGCGGGATAGATGGAGAGGATGATGATGACGATGAGGAGCTGACAGAAGAGTCAAGCCTCCTCCTTGGTAGGGGAAGAGACAGAGATCGCTCCATCATCCGGCCTCGTTCCCTCAGCCACAGCCGCCTGCCACCCCCCATACCCCCCAGGAAACCACGCACATCCTGGGGTGACAGAGAAAGGGAACGAGAGAGGGAAAGAGGGGGGAGCCAACTGTCTCAGCTCCAAGAGTGGTGGGCAAGCTGGAGTGAGAGAGAGAGGAGTGGAGTGGGTGGAGATGCTGAGAGGCTAAAAAGGGAAAAGAAGAGGAGGAAAGAGAAGGAGAAAGAGAAGAAGAAAAAGAAAAAGAACAAAAAGAGGAAAAAGAGGGAAGAACGGGAAAGAGAGCGAGAGAGAGAAAGGAAGCGCAGAAAGGTGAAAAAGAAGAAGAAGAAGGCATTGAAGACAAAGAAAAGGAAGAAATCAACTGGGGGAAAACGTTCTGAGCCGGAAGAGGGAGATATTGAGCCAGAAAGGGAAGGAGAGGCAGACGGAGAGAGGGAAGGAGGAATCCAAGACTACTCTTCCTTTTCTACCCAGTATCGGAGTACATTTGGGGAGAAGGGGATAGATTCTTGGGAAGGAGAGAGGGAGAGAGGCAGAAGAGAAGGAGGAGAGGAGGGCAATGACAGGGAAGAGGAGGACAGCAGCAGAAGCAGGGAGAGGCGTCCCAAATCCTCACACTCTCATTCTAGACATCGCACCCCCAGTAAGCGCTACCCTAACCTGAACAAGCTGCCTGCATCAGTCAAATTTTGGGTGAATGGAAGAGGAGATGACTCTAATACTCCTCCGACATCCCTCCACCCACTCCTTCCATCCTCCAAGCGGCGAAGAAGCGGGGGGATGGATAGAGATGATAGTGGTAGACTTGGAGAGAGGCGTCCTTTATTAATGCATTATGAAAAAGAGAAAGCTGTGACAAGAGAAGGGCTGTCCTTCCATGAGTGGGACTCTGAAGATGACGATGATGATGAGGAGGAGGAAGAGGAAGAGAGGGATAGATTGAGGGAGCGGGTGGA
Source organism: Brachyistius frenatus (assembly GCF_029030835.1). Classification (NCBI taxonomy): domain Eukaryota; kingdom Metazoa; phylum Chordata; class Actinopteri; family Embiotocidae; genus Brachyistius; species Brachyistius frenatus. The sequence goes on along the minus strand of NW_027210619.1, from coordinate 1,545,110 downwards.
GGAGAGGGGAAGGAGGGCAGGTAGGGGGGTAGTCTCTGAGTCAGAAAGGGACAGGGCCAGGGCAGAGGACAGTTACTCAGATGAGGGCTCATCAGGAGAGTTTGGCCGTTTTGAAAGATACTGGGAGGGTGGTGCAGGAGGGAGCACGACTGGAATAGGAGGCATAGGCGGAGGCGGTTGGTTCTTTGGTACCTACCCCTCCAGAGAGAAAGGGGGCAGTATCAACAGTCGAGATGATTCCTTATTAGGAACTCGGGCTGAGGGCTGGATCGGTGCTGACTTCTGGGGATCAGGGCCAGGTATCGGGTGGGGATCTGGAGGGGGGAGTGGAGGGTTAGGTTCGCAATGGCCTCCACCCCCAGCAGCCTTCCCTCCACCTAGACGATACTGGTCTATGGACAAGATTCCTGTGAAGGGAGAGAAAAAGTGGAAGAGCGGAGGAGGGAAGAGCAAGGGGCGAACAAGGGAAAGAGGGGAGGAAGCAGTACGGGCAACCATGTGTTCCTGTAGCCTTTATCCCCAACCCCATCCTTACCCGCATCCCCACAGCCGCTCACACACCTCCCACTCCAAGAGAGGAACCACGACGCTTTCCCATAGCCAGGAGGAGCTTCTCCCCCACTGCCACAGCTTCAGCGGGGGGTCTCGTCCCAAGCCGCTGCCCCCCAAACCAGATTCCAGTCAGGCCAAATCAGGCAGCCAGTCTAACCTCAGCCTCAGCACACAGCCCGCAGACCATCCACCTCAGCCCTCGCCGTCACCACCCCAGCAGCCGTCCATGTCTCCCACCTCCCTCCCGATGCCCATCCCACCACCGCCCTCCACCTCCTCCGTCTCACCACCAGCAGGGGTAGGGATGGCAGGCCAGGCTCAGGCTTCAGCCAGTGCCAAACTCCAGTACCAGAGACTGCGCTCTGTACCACAGCCACGGAGGTTCTACTCTCCCCACCTGCCACTCAAAGCCAAGAGCCTGTGCTCACGTCGAGGGTCGGCCCACTTCTCCAGCCTGGAGAGCGAGGTATGACAGGGGGAGAAGAGAGAGGGAGACATGAGAGCGAGCAACACTGCTATTGAGAACCGTGGTGCCGTGGCAGCCGGAGCCAGGGATGACACCACAGATATGGCTGCTTTGGTGACCATCGGTAATCAATTAGCAACCATCACCACGGGAACTGATATGGACAGTAGTTCTATTGCTAACACTACACTGTGTGAGAGCAACACTGCTGCCACCCGCTCCATCGTACACGTTCTAGTGAGGGCGACAGTGAGACGCCACACCAGGGTGAGCTACCTCCGTTTGGATGGTTCCCACGACAACGAGAGTGAAGGTGAGGCTGCATCACAGGGGACAGCAGCCCCAGAACTTCTCCTCTGCTCAGAAATGAGCTTTGTGATGTCATCTTCGGTTCTCCTCCCCTCCCCAAGTCACAACTGTGGATAACAGTAGTCTCCAACCTGTGAGTAATGATGTCATTTTTGCACACACACACATGCATGCACACACAAACACACACACACACACACACACACACACACACACACACACACACACACACACACACACACACACACACACACACACACACACACACACACACACACACACACACACACACACACACACACACACACACACACACAGATGATATGCTCAAAACGTCTCCCTCCCTCTGGCTTTGAGAACAGACTTTGGTGGGATGAGGATTGACCCACCTGCTCCCAAAAGATGCCAGTGTTTGGTCTCTAGAGTCTGGCTCCCTATCCTCATTGGCTGTTGGCTTTTGAACTGGACCGGTGGACTGCTTCTTGGTGTCGGAGAGACTACTCCCTCTTCTTCCCTTTTGTAAATCAGTTGATATGAAAAGCAATGCAGTCACCTCTCTCATGCACTGTCTGCCCGATCACCTTTCACTGGGCAGTGACGACAGTGCTACCTATCTGCCCTTTGACCTCATGACATCATCAGACCCATCTAGCTCTACCCCAGGACCATCGACGTGATGTCATGTTTTACTAGAAACCCTTTTAACCAATCAGATTTAACAGGAACCACTTCTCCTCTGCCCTGCTGGAGCTTGTCATGTCACCTCTGGTCCAACCAGAACTTGAACACAGTTGAGTATCAAAGTATTTGAACAACAAACTGAACTTTAAAAAGAGAAATTACAATAAGAACAAAAAAGACATGTAGCAGATTTTCTTTTATGTCCGTCTTTTCTTTTCTTTTTTATTCAGACTTTTCTCCCCAACCCCTCTTTTTTATTCTATCAATATATTTCTCTGACTGTGTTAGTGTTTTAATAAAGAGGAGACTGGATGTGGCTAGTGTTGGAAGTGGGAATGATTCAACAGCAGTGCCAAATTTCCACTCAAGAGCTTTTAAGCAAGATTGGTTTTCAAATGATTTGTTTTCATAGATAAAATCCCATCTTTTATTTCCACATGTGAACTACGCATAATTCACCCTCATGTAAGTGGATCTCGGGGATGATTGGTGCAGTATCTGTAATTGGCACTAGATGGCTGCATAATATTCAAATAAGCTTTTGAAGTAGTTGTGCAAGAGGCTTCTGGTGAGTTTAATAATTGTCGCTCCATGATACAGATTAAAGGGTATGCAGCTATGAACTTTATTACTTTTATGAAAGTGGCCAGTCAGGATTTATTCAGAGGAACTGATGGGAATTGAACTCAACTATGGTGTATTGTAAAAGCCCTCTTAGTGTATGATTGTATTTCTCTACTATATTGTACCTTGGCAGAGTTTGTAGATGATGGATTATATGAAGCACAATTCCTCATTGTATTTTTCAGACATGCGTGCTGCACTTGCAAATGCACAATCTCCAGGTGAAATACTTTGCTGATATTACTATTCACTTAATGTTAACTCATGTTGCTATTATGGACTATAAAAATCACTGTAACCAAGGTTAAAGTAACAAAGTACTCACACAGGAAATTATCCACTTTGACTATTTCCTTTTGGCAAATAAGATGGAATGATATACTGTGAATGTTTTGAGGTGCACCTGCAGTGGCTGAGACTTCACCGAATGCAGTCAGTGATAACTACTGTTATCAAGATTATCAGATGACCGTTTGAGCAATATTCCCACCTTCAATGTGACAGGGTTGCAATGGCACATCTTTTGCATCTCAGAGATTATAGTTGTTTTATCTCTTTAAAAAAAAAAAAACACGAGATACATTATTTCAATCAGACTCAGTTGCTGAATATATTCCGTTGTTAGATTTCATCTGGTTTGGTCAGATGTGATTGTAATAAATTAGTCCACAGCGCCTGGCTCCAGCTGACCAATCTGAAATGCTACATGTTCAAGGGAGGGTCGGGATTTGTAGCGTTGTGTCGTCAGTGAGCTGTGCCAAAAGCCATCTACTGTGTAAACTGTGCCACTATTGCAGTGCATACACTTTTTATTTTTTATTTTCATAAAGTCAGCATATCCAGCTCATCTCTCACACTAAGACCAGCCACAGCCCAGCTCTTCTTCTATTGTAGTTGAATGTAGCTTTGACATGATGTAGCAAAAGAACACCTACTTTTAGACTTTGTAGCTTTTTGGATGCTGTTGATAATGGCTAGAAGGATGGGGGAGGGATTGATCTGCTATGTGAGGGGCTGTGCGTTGTGTTTGTGCATGTCGTCACAGATCGAAGGGTTAGTCGACCTTCTCACGTCCCCTTTTTAACTCCTTTGCCTTTCAATGAGGCCAGACTGTACCTTTTATCTGCACATGGATTGCTTTTTTCTAAGACTGCGCGGGGCAATTTTGTAAAACAATCTGTCTTTGTTTTTAGAGAAATGCGTTTGCCATTTCCCATCTTTTGAAGAAGCCCCAGAATCATTGCATGTTCAGCTGAATGATATCTCAAAGAGTTGTGGTGGGAGGGTTGTGTAGTTCAATTGTAGCAAATGCTTAGGACCCAGGACAGCCAACTTTTCAGTGAGATAGTGAGCTCGCGCTACTCTGCACCCCAAACAGTAGAAACCACGGCAACGGTTCGACTGCTTCCTGTGTAGTAGAACACAGTTATTTCCAACCAATCAACAGGGCTTAAACCTGGTATGTCATTGAGCATCACTGATTTCTATTGAGGCGCTAATACTTAAGTCTGTGACTGCATGAACAGAAGTGACTCTTAAAAACCCTCTGGCTTATTTTGTTTTATCAATTTTATTTTATGCTGAGAAAAAATAATATATTAAAATATACTATGTTTTTGAGAATGTACCATGTTATACTGTGATTTAACTGAGATATTTTATTGTATTCAATTATCATTTGAATTTTATCATTTATCTATACAGAAATATATATGTACAAATAAATATATACATATATATACATACAGGTATATATATATATTAGTTAAGTTTGGTATATTTGGAGGAAGTGTTAGATGAAATAGTTTTAAATGTTTTAGCTTTGTAGCAATTCTAAACACTGAAATCATTTTTGAATTTTGATTCCTCCTATATGACTGTGAAGACATTAGTGCCTGTGACAAAAAAGACAAGTAAAAGTCTAAACTCTCTATTCATCTGTATCTACTATAGCTATCAGTCTGTCACTCCTCTGGTACTACCTAACATTACGTTTTTTGACATTCCCTGCGTTCACATATCAGTCTGTTTCTCTTCACACAGTCTGCTGTCTCTCCTGCTCTCTGCTGCTCTCCTCTGCAGTTATTTCTCCTGGTTTTCATTAACAAGCGCTGAACATTCTCCACATTTCCTCTTTTAAAAGTTGTATCACATGGTGATCACATCTCTTTGTTAATTAACTCATCCATTGACCTTTGCTTTTTTCCTTTGATCACCTTCTTTTTTAAATCGGCTCATTCCTGTCTGTCTCTCACTTAGCAAAAAACAGAGACCAGTAGATACTGTGTTCTTGCTCCTTTTGACTGATTGTTGATGATGATGATCAATTAATTGATTGATGAAATAATTATTGAACAATGTTACTATTACTGATGTGACTGAAGTGTGTATCTGACGACCACACCACTGTAGCAAGTCTGGGCTGTACCACACCACCAGCGAGCAAGTGGGGCCACAGTTGCTATGGTGTTGCCATGGCATTTTCATGGCGTTGCCATGGTGTCCTCTGCACCGCCACCACCTGGTGCCTGCTGGGTAATATATCATATTGTCCTTCACTTTCCCTAAAGTACTGGTCAGAGATCTGCTATGCTCCCCTCCGCTCAGTCCTGACCTTAATCAATGGGAGGTGACACATTTAAAAAGATCACTTTGGAAGTGTGCTGAGGGGCAGCATGGTGGTGACGTGTCTGCTGTCAATGCTGATCTAGGCTGGACTGGTTTGGCTTGAAAAGGCTATGAGTGTTGATATCAAGTTGATCACCTAATCTTAAAGTCATCGGTTTGTGGAGCCTCGCATGTTCTCCCCACAGCTTCACATCACTGATAGCCTGAAACCAGTCAGGACAGAAGTGTGTTTGTTTGTCTACTTTCTAATATTGAAAGTGTGTGTTTCATGCAGAGGGAACATGACGTACGTGTGTGTGTGTGTGTGTGTGTGTGTGTGTGTGTGTGTGTGTGTGTGTGTGTGTGTGTGTGTGTGTGTGTGTGTGTGTGTGTGTGTGTGTGTGTGTGTGTGTGTGTGTGTGTGTGTGTGTGTGTGTGTGTGTGTGTGTGTTGCATGTGCACATCAACAGCCCACTGTAGCATGATTTCTATGATGCTCTCCTTTGCTTGTTTTTTCATTTCCTGCTATTTCTGAAAAATACATACACACTTTCTTGTGAATGTACATTTAACACACAATGCGAGCATTATTCAGGCAATGATCCTCATCTTCCTGTAGCCCTCACTAAGCTGCGATCTTAAGCATCGCCTCAAGTGGTCCGATCATCTCACATAGGCAGATGTCTGGCTTTGCAAACACTCACACACAATGCACGCCACACGTACACTGTAACTACTCTAATTTCTTGGAAGTGTCTTTTGTGTAAAATCTGGTGCAGGGATTTGGTTACCCGAGGAAGTTAAGTACATTTACAACGACTGTCGTGCTTGTTTTGAGCTGTCTCCCTTTGGTTTGCTGTATAGTCCTGCACTCTGCTTTGCGCTGTCCTGCCTTTTCTGATCCATCAATTCCTGTTTAGAGCAGTCGAGTTCAATTTGTTTTACTTTGCTGACTTGCTCCTCTTTTTGATTTACCGTATTGTCCCAATCTGCTTTGATTTATCAGATTTTCGGTTTGGTCAAAAGGTATGCATTGAACAGTCCAGTCCAGTCCAGTGTAGCACAGTGTGCTCCAGGCTAGGGCCTGAGTTTGTCAGAGATCCTGATGCAGCCTCAAGCTCCTGCCCTCTCTCTATTGGCCCGTGACCTGGGAACGAATACGTGTGGTGCTCCAGAATTCAAACAGGGTCCTCATTGGCTGAACTGGCCATGAATTATATCAAGGAAACACAGGAGTGTCACACGTTGTGCTCATCAGGTCTAGGGTCTGCATGTTGCACCATGAAAAAACTCATCCTTCCACAGTGACAGGGCACATATTCTACCCACAGAAACCAGTGTGTGTGTTATCAGCATTGTACAAGGCCCAGTTCTGCTCTAGTAACCTTGCCAACACTACAGGCCTACTTATGGGTTGCTAAGGCGGGTTGCTAGTAGGGTGATGTTGCTCCTAGCCCAGACTGGTCTGGTCTATGCCCTAATTTAAATGTGTTAGTTAATTTGACATTGTTTGTCTGGGGTGGGGCTGGAGGGTCAGTGCTGCACTTACTTCCTGAGAATTGCTTCATAAAATATGATTCTCTTTAATTAATGCCAGTGTTACTGTGTTTCCTTCCAATTTTTTTTGTCACGACTGCGATTATAAATAAGGAGCTTTTAGATTGTGTTTTTGTGCAGTGTGGCATGTGTTTTTGTGCAGTGTGGCATGTGTGTCTGTGAGTGTTTATTTTATCTTGTGACAGTATTTTCCATACAAGCTATTACTCAGTCAGGACTCCTTCAAAGTACATTTATGGAGGGCTCAAAGAGTATTTTCTTTCTCTGACAGGCAGTCCAAAGTGTGTGTATTTGTATGCATGCACTCGTGTGTGTGTGTGTGTGTGTGTGTGTGTGTGTGTGCGCGCGCACGCGCGCAAGCTCAAGCTCATATTTCTCAAAGGTTTCTCGGTTCTTGTCAGACTTTTGCTTTGATCTGGCCGGAGCTGACCTAACATAATCCACTTATTTTGCCCTCAAAGAGAACAACACACCTAACACCCTACCTCAACTCTCGACTTCAGCCAGCCAGCAGCGGACGAGTTAGAGCCACCTGATCAGCTCTATTTCAGCTAAAACACACGGATGTGATTTTACTGATCAAAACTGAATTTTAAACAGACCTGACCCTGATGAAGCTTTGTGGGAAGTCATCCATAGAACTGTGTAGAATGATATTTGCACTGTTAGCCCTCGGTGTGCGTGTGTGTGTGTGTGTGTGTGTCGTATTGGGTTTTTTAAACGTCATGGACAGAGTTCATTACATCAGCAATAGCATAGAGTTTAATACAGTGGAAAACACAGGAAAATATTTTCATCCTTTGTTAATTATCTCTTATCTGGTTCTCAAAGTTAAAAATGTCCTCACAAATACATCTCAGTCGAGTGAAAAAACATCCAAACAGTACCTGACATGATATTGTGAAGGAGTGTTGAGGGGGTCTTAAATATGTTTTGTTCTGCTCCCCGTGTGCCTGCGATCTGCTAATTAGCCATGCTTTGTCAGTGTGATGGGCTAATGGCTAATTACATTGTGAGGCCTCTGTGTGTACATGCAGTAATGACTTAACGCTCTAATAAGATTGAGTTACAGGCAGTTGTATCATGGTGTCCCCAAACACTGATCTGAGGTCAGTGTAATGCTTTTCTCTCTAATGACTGTGATCGGAGAGAGGAGGGGATAAACTGATCCTTGATCTCCCATGTGGGATTTCTATCATTCGCATTGTGATCCATCATTCATTTTGGCTGAGTACAGTTAGATGCCAGCAGTGATGTAGTTTGCTTTTGAGTGCTTTTATGGATATCAACTACGGGAATACCAGTTTCATTTGATTAAATATACATTCCATCGAGTGCATGCTGCCCAACTCTGCTTCTATCTTGAAGTTTTAAGACACATATGGTCTGGATTGGTCTGTTGATGAATATCTGAACCCAACGCAGCAATCTCTGTTGAACTCCTGCCTCCTTCCCACCTGCTTCTTTTTCCCTCCATCTCGCCTCTCCTCCTTGCTACTGCTCCTCCCAGACTTCAGTCACTTAAGTTCCAACTCCATGGTCACACACACACATGCAGGCATTCACACATATACAGAATAGTGATACACGCACACACACACACACACACACACACACACACACACACACACACACACACACACACACACACACACACACACACACACACACACACACACACACACACACACACACACACGCATGAGAGGTGTGTGGGAATGGGAGGCGTGTGCTGCGTCCCCGCTGAGGTGCAGCAGATTGATCCTGTACTGATCTGCCACCGGCTCCCTGGGGATTTGTAACGCATGTCTGCAGTGCCGGGCTTAACACTCTCTCACTCTCGTTCTGTCTTTTGTCTCTCCTTCTCATTCTGCCTCGACACTTTTTCGTTATCTTCTTGCTATGCAGTGCGGTGGCCTGATGCTCCTGCACCTCTCCACCCTCCATCTTTCTCAGTATTCTGCCAATAACAGGATCCCTTCGTCTTTCTGTTTTGATTTTCTCTAGGTTGTGTTTCCGCTGACTGACTCTGTCATTTCATTTATACTCTGCCTGACTCTATCATTGGTTATTCCTTCCTTAAAGTCATTCTATCCTCCAGGTAGATTTCTCCTTCTCCTGCATTTTATTGATAATTTCTCTGTTGTTCCTTCCACTTCTCTGTTGGTGACACTGCTGTCTGTTACCCCTGATAGATGTATTTTTTTTTAGAAATGTCTATACATTTTGCTATGTACTGAATCATGTCATTTTCTTATCTTATTTCTATCTTTAATATCTGTATGTGTATTGTATATCTACACACATTACTCACACACATGTGGAAAGAGTGTTCTGTTTCTCTTTTATCATGTGTGCAGTGCCGCAGGATTCTACAACTCATCAGCTTGAACTCTGAAGTTGAAAAAAACATCCCAAGCATCCTTTCATCTCGTTCTTTTTTCCTCAGCTACACAGCCAATCTCTCGTTTCCTCCATTTTCACATGAGCTGCACTGGGCCACGACCAGGGACAAATGAGCTAACTGACCCACAGCTGATACCACACTGCTTGTTTTTGAGCGTGAAAGAGAGAGAGACAGAGACACACACACACACACACACACACACACACACACACACACACACACACACACACACACACACACACACACACACACACACACACACACACACACACACACACACACACACACACAAAACATGCAGGTAAACGTGTCTTTTGTTTCCATTGAGTATGTGTGTCTGTGTTTTTGCATACTTTTTACCATTCCAAGCAGTATTTGTGGCTATTTCATTAGTTGTAATGGTAATGAGCATAGAGCATGTTTACACAATAATGCAAATACCATTTTTAATGCAAATTTGTCTGCTTATTTTAATTACCTCGCTGTGCATGCGCACTATCAAGCTATTTCAATTACAGAAGCAGCATGTATTTTCTGTTGCTGTGTTGAGCTCATCCTGAAAGTGGTACTGACCACCTCCTGCCCCACTGATAAAACAAGGAAAAACAGGAATTAAACAAATATCTTTAGGTGATCAAAAAAAGATGTGGACTAAAAAACTGTCAGTGTGTGAATTGTTGTCCCTCTGGTGCTCTTCAGTTTGGGGATCAAACAGTTTGAGTTGATAACTTGAAGAAATCTGAGGCAAGAGGGTGATTAATTAAAAAGCCTTTAATCAGTCATGGCTATTCAATCATAGTAAAAACTTATGCCAACGTGTTTCAGCCTCTAAGGCCTTCATCAGGCCTTTGGGCTGTTCCTTATGTGTTGGTCAGTGGTCACATGACCAGTATGGACCAATGAACTGTCACCCAGTACAGTGACACATGTTGGCATTAGTTTTTACCATGATTTAATAGCCATGACTGATTAAAGGCATTTCAATTAATCACCCTCTTGAGTGCCTCAGATTTCTTCAAGATTTACACTCAAGATGTAGACTGAGGCTGTAAATATGTTCCGTAAGTAATGAAAAAATGTCCGTTATAGTTTTCCATTGTATGATGTCTTTAAAGTGCCTTGTTAGTCCAACCAACAGGCGCAAACTCATGGATATTTCATTTACATGGAGGTAAAACAGAGAGAAGCTGTTTTCACATTTGAGTAGCTGGAACCACAGAATGGTTTGCATTTTTGCAAATTAAATGAATTATCTACTGTCAAAACAGTTTTTCTGTGGATGAACGGAACAATTAATGGAACAGTCATTTCAGCTCTTAGCGCCCATTGTGTTCACTATATTTGTAAGTCATTTTGGTATTTTCATGCTCTGGGATTTGCTTGTCTCTAAAGCCTTATTTTGAGACTGTAAAGTGGAGAGAATGAATAGCTGTGTATGCTAACAGTCCTTAAAATAGAGCGGTAACATCAACAGAAACATGAGTTTGTTGTATTGTGTGGTCACCACCACATCTAGGACACACTAATTATTCACACTACATCCTTGTTTGCCTGTGTGTGTGTGTGTGTGTGTGTGTGTGTGTGTGTGTGTGTGTGTGTGTGTGTGTGTGTGTGTGTGTGTGTGTGTGTGTGTGTGTGTGTGTGTGTGTGTGTGTGTGTGTGTGTGTGTGTGTGTGTGTGTGTGTGTAATGCCACCTGCCCAAAGGGAATTCATCCCTAGAAAACTGGGATGAAGATTAAGATATCCACAGACTTTACCTTGTTCTCCCCTCGCCTCATTATCCGATCGCCCCTCTTACCCGAAACTCCTACCCTCCTGCTTTCATCCTTCCCCTCGAGCACATTTTGTTCACAACCTTCTTTTCCTCCCTGCAGCAGTAAGAACGGTTTTGCAGACGACTGCTGAGGCTTTGAGTTCTTGTTAGTATTTTGCACATACTGTGAATAGTAATACGCTTCAGCTCACGTGCCTGTTTTGCTCATGTTAGTTGATGACCTACTGGCTTGGTCATGGTCCTAATATCATTATGCTCAAGGCCTCAAACTCAGCCTTCACCCAGTGGAGACAGTACCTGCCAAACACAGATGTTTTATTTATTGAAATTATAATAGTGAAGTAGAAATAAAAAGTAAAAAATTATGCTGTTATTTAAAAAAATTATGAAATACCCTTAAAGGGTATATTAAACACATTGGCACGTTACCAGTTTGCGATGGTTAGGTGTACCTCCTGGGTCATCTACAAACCAGCCCCCATGACTTTACCTCACGTATGATTTCATTTACTCAAATGTCTCTCATTTGTCTGAATGGCTTTCCATTTTAGCAGTATTTGTTGTTGTGATGAGAGGCAGGTCAGCAGTAAAATAAACATGGAGAGCAGGCTTATTTGCTTCAGTACAGAGAGTTTGTAGGCCATGTTGACAGACCATTATCACCTGCCAAATGTCTCATCTGACTGGTGTGGAGGTTTGTTGCTCTCTTCCAAAAACACAGCGGACCACTCTTCATTAAAAAAAAAAAGCAAATAGAAGCACTCCCCCAACAGAAAACCAATACCAGCAAACAGAGCCAATTTGGTTCTGAAGAGACCAATTTAACAGGCAGATATGATTACCTCAGACACCACTTCTCCCCCGATTCCACAAACAACAGTTAGGCAAGTCAATTTACCTTAATTTCATTGGAGGAGAAAGTCAGCCAGCCAGCCAGCCAGGTTGAAGTCTGTGCTGGATGCGAGTGAGCGCTCGTTAGATGATAATGGATGCATGTAATTGGTAAAGTGCTGATTGCTCCCCCAAAAAAGATTCTATCGGAGGAGAATTTTCTGTTTCATTAAGCCATGATCAGAAATAATAAGATAGCCATCTGTAGACTGAGAGGAAAAGAGAGTGGGGGCTAGTTGTTGGTAATAACTGAGAGACAGATTGTGGTTTTGGGGGGATGCTCTGTTCACTGATCTATCCTCATTTTTTTGTCATCTACCTGTTTCATTTTGTCTGCAGTTCTTTCTGTGTATTATGACGTTTCCCTCCATCTGGCTGGCCGAATCTGTGTTTTTCATACTGCATTATGCATGTGCGTACATATAGGCTGCATGATCATCAGTAATGTGGATATAATGACAAAGTGCGTACTAGAGATAATAGAACAGCTGGAACAGTCTGGTAAGGTAAGAAAATGACATCACTTTACTGAAATGCAGCCTTTAAAACCAGGAAAAACAACATTTTCATATGATATCCAAAATCTAAGACATGTCTTGTCTCATATCACAATATCAATATATTTCCCAGTTCAGTGTACATCTTCGTGCTTTACAGTCTCAATGTATCCTTGGCTGCTCACGTTTATGGCCCAGGATCAAATACTATAAAGCATGCTTGGATAGGCATGCAAAAGCACATTGATACAGACACTTCAGAGTGACAAGTGCTTACTCATCATGCCGCATGGAGAGGAAGCATTGTGAGCCATTTATGTGTTTTGTTGTTCAATGCACTGATTACATGATCTGCAGCTCATATTTCTGTGCCCTCTTCTCTCTTTCTCTCTCTCTCTCACAATGCAAGGACGTCGTACTCATTTATTTGTGACAACAGAACAAGAACGTGACTCATCCAAGATAAGACCAATGAAGAGTCTTAAGGGCCAGAAAGGGAAGGCAGTAAAAGCAGCTGTATAGAGAAAGGTCTGGTGGCGGTTTGTGTGAAGGAAAGCCCCCTATCATTTCCAATCAGCTGCTGTTTCTGCATGACTAATGCTGAAATGACATATATCATTGTCAGATAGGGCATGTTCACACAGCTGTTTTATTTTTTTTAAATAAAGACACACAATGCCGGCAACCTCCAACGTACACACACACTTATGCACGATAGCTCACTCTTATCTCACTGGCTGACACCATTTTGCTCTCTAACAATCTTGCTAATTATAATTGTTAATTAATTCTCTGCCAGTGTCCTCATCAGGAGACTAATAACCTACATTTCCATTAATTAGACCTTCAACCCTCCGCTCCCTCTCGCAGTCTCTTTGTCCCACTCCAATCCACCCCTTCCTCTGCTTGCCTGCCCCCATGCTCCCGCCTGCTGCTCTCGTCTCCCAGGATCATCCGCAGTCCACAAACACACATGGACTGTGATTAATTGTGTGTGTGTGTGCGCTTGTATCACTCGCATTGTGATGACAAACATTTGTTTACACTGTCACTTCATGGGAACTCAACTGCCATTCGGAGGCCAAAAACTTGAACCATTGTGAATTTAAGTTTAAAGAAATGGTTTGGAAAACATGCTTCTTTGCTTTCTTGCTGAGAGTAGGATGTAGAGATTAAGACCACTCTCTCATGTCTGAAAATTAAACCGGATCCAGCACCTAGCTATTTCAGCTCAGCATCAAGACTGGAAACAGGGAGAAACAGCAAGCCTGGCTCTCTAAAAATACACCCACCTACCAGAACCTCTAAAGCTCATTAATTAACATGGTATTCTGTTGTAGTCAAAGTCTCTGCTGGTTACCTGGCAACTTGGCTTGGCCAAGAAATAGTTTGGCACATTATCTAAAAAAAAAATGGTTGCATACAAACAAGATATAAAGTGTTGTTTTTAGAGCTTCACAGGTGCATGTTGGGGTTTTCTGTCATACTGTTTACAGTCTTTTTTTGGTAAACTAAACCAGCTGCTTGCTCCTGCTTCATATTTACTATATCATTTACTATATATATATATATATATATATATATATATATATATATATATTTACTACATTTGAGAGGTGTCAATTTTGTCATCTGACTCTAAGTGAATAAGCTTATCTCCCAAAATGCTACACTATTCCTTTGCGGTTTGATTTGCAATAAATGTGAATGTGCCTCTAAACATTCCTCCTCTTTTTTACAAGAAAGGACTAAAAGCTTGGAAGCATTTTGTTTTTGGACTCTTACAGTGTGTCAACAAGTATGTTCCCATATAGACAACAGACAAGGTAAAGAGAGTATCATTTGCATACAGTTTTATTACAGAGTAAGGAATTATTGCTGCTGTGGCTGCTACTGCCATCCAATTGAGTACTCAAAATGTTTTTCACCTTTTGAACTGTGAGGCTGTTTTTTATTTGCCGATGCCATTCAAACTACAGTGGCAGAATTTTCTCCCGCCTCATATTCAGGTCGGTTGAGAGTTGAGGGGTTAATATGATGTCCTCATATGTGACAAATGTGTGTGTGTGCGCGCGTGTGTGTGTGTGTGTGTGTATGTGCGCGTGTGTGTGTGTGCGTGCGTGCGTGTGCGTGTGTGTGTGTGTGTGTGTGTGCGTGCGTGTGTGTGTGTGTGTGTGTGTGTGTGTGTGTGTGTGTGTGTGTGTGTGTGTGTGTGTGTGTGTGCGCGCGTGCCAGTGTGCGCCTTTGACAGGATGTGGGCAATCAATGGACAAGCAGCCCCTCTCATGGAAACTACTCTTCCCATCAGGCTTAGCTGACCTGGTTTCAGTGCAGAGTAGAGCAGTGTTGTCATGTCACCAATTTCTCTGATCTCTGAACATTGAAATGCAGTGAACATCTTGTAGCAGCACTGTTGCAGAATAGATTAACAGGGTTTCTTATTTTACAGGCCTGTTGATCCATTAGTCGTTTGGATCGCAGACTGCGACTCATTTCCAGTTTTAGCTGTGCCTAACTCACCATTTCTTGTACTCTCCACCTCTGAAGCGCTCTGTTTCTCTCTTCCAGACTGAATGCTGTCTCTCCTCTCCCTTTCCTCTCTCCGTCTGGCACAAGAGGAAGTGAGAGACAGTTGGCACGAGCTTGTCCATACTGTATTGGTGGTGGCAAAATGGCAGCTTCTGTCTCATCCGTCCTCCTTCCTCTACCTCCCTCACCCTCTCCTGAGAGAAGTAACCCAGATTTCAAAATGAATCGCCCGCCTATTCCCCTCAATCTTTCTCCTCTCTCTCTCTCTCTCTCTCTCTCTCTCTCTCTCTTCTTCTCTTCCTCTCTCGTCCTCTTCCCAGTAAAAAACAGAATCAATCTTGGAAAGAGAATACCACCTCTCTATCTCGTCCTCCTCCTCACCCTGCCTCTGGGTTAACGGATATATACTTCACTCCTCTATCTTTGGTTCCTAGAAAGCTTGAATCTCTCAAACCGCTTGTTGCTTACCAATTTTGTAGTAATAAGTTTGTCTTTTTTTGGGGGGGAGCTCATTCTTCTCTGCTGGCCACTGCTTCTTTGGCTTTTCTGTTGTTTTTTTCTTCCCATTGTTCTCTTTTTTTGAGGTAACAAGCTACAGGTGTGACACCTTAGTGCTTCATCCGAAGAGAGGAGGCGAGGAAGAGAAGAAAGCCGCCTCTTGGTCGAGACTTTCCCCCAAAAATTACCACAAATTCAGGTATTGAGTTTTTATTGTCTTTCCCGTACGGGGCTGTGCAGTTTTAGAGCATATTTTTCTTCTTGTCATTATTTTACTAATTTCCGAGCACTGTGCCATTTTTCCTACCATTCCCTCTTTCACCCTTTTGATTGATTTGCTTCTGCTTCTTTGCTGAGACACCATTATTTCATCACAATTTTTTCTGGCATGGGTTTTTGCTATGGGCTTATTTATTTATTCATTAAATCTCTGTTGGTGTTTCATTTATCATTTAGTAGTGTGCAACTCTTGCACCACAGTCTCTCCATCTAATATATGCCATTTTGCACTTTTCCCAGCACATCTCATTCCCTATAGACGTGCACATATTATTCTGGTCCAAACTTTTCTTCAGAAATGGGACTAATTGCTAATAAGGGCAGGCAGAGAGACGAGAGAGGATACAGGCTCTAATATTGGAGCAGCTGGTGGGGGTGTTGTTGACATGGCAACAGGAGGTACAGTTGACATAACGACCAGGGGGTGTTGGGTAGTCATAGCTGCAGGGAGATGGAGATATACAGAGGGAGGGAGATACATGGACAGGCAGTATGTGGGACACACAGTGAGTTGCACTAATCGTTTAGCGTCTCAGAGTCTCTTAGGAGACTTCTGTCTCTGTATGTGAATTAACCTCCCTGTCTCCTTCATTATGCCTCTCTTCTCTCTTTCACTCCGTACCTGTCGCTTTCCCTTTGCTCCCTCCATCTCCTTCTGCACTTCCGGTTCATTCATACTGCCTCGATCTTTCTCTCTGCTACCTACCCTATCCCATTAATACAACTCCCATCTCTACCATGACCCATTACACTTTTCATCCTTCCACCTCCTCCTGCTCCTCCTCCTCGTCCTTGCTTCCTCCTTTCCGCTCTCTCTCCCATGTTCAAGGTTTTCCGCCTATACAGCTCTGAGCCCTCCTTACTGACACTCATCATCCATTCCCCCTCTCCCCCCCTCTCGACTTTCTACTGTATCCTCCAGGCATTATGTCTACCCCAGTCTCCCCTTCCCCCTCCCTGTCACCGTTGACACTGGCCTCCCCTACATCTGCAACCTCCCCCGGTGCCTCCCCTCTGCCCTCGCCCCTCTCCCCTCCGCCCAGGGTGCCCGTGTTCCAGAGGAAGGGAGCGCTCAAACACAAGCGGATTGTTGAGGTGAAAGACCATCAGTTCACAGCACGCTTCTTCAAACAGCCCACCTTCTGCAGCCACTGCACCGACTTCATATGGTAACACACACACAAAATCACACACAGCTGCACATTTACACAGAAAACACCCCGGCAGTTCATAAGCCGCCTCCTCAGGCATCCCACCACTCCATTTAGGCCTGACTTTCTCTGCACTTTTTTTTATCTCTTTCACCCATTCCAGCTGCCTGCTGGAGAAACTACCCACACTGACATGATCCGATCATATAACCTCCCCTCCACACTGCTGCCCACACAATCCAGGAGTTACTGTAGGAACTTCATGTGCGCTGAGATAAATACAGTTACGAACTCAATTAGGACATGAACTTTATTCCAGTGTGAGTGTTTGCACATTTGCTTGCAGAACACGCACACACACACACACACACACACACACACACACACACACACACACACACACACACACACACACACACACACACACACACACACACACACACACAAAGACAGCAGCGGTGGAGGAATTATTCAGATCTTAAACCGGTACTTAATTTGGGGGTCTCACAAGGGACACATTAAAAAAAATGAAGGGTCAAAACTGATGCAGCAATGCCAGAGATATTCAGACTTTTAAACTCTAGTGTGGCATCCTAATAGGAAGCTAAGCCCAGAGTTTGTAATGCCATTCTCAAAAGGTTTCAGTGTCAAACCCAAACTGGGATAGCTCCTGTCTACATACTTAAGTTTCCTTTGGAAAGACACTGAACTCCGAGCTGCTCCCAATGACAGGCGAGCACCTTGCATGGCAGCTCTGCCGCTATCGGTGTGTGAATGTGTGAGTGGGTGAATGGGAGGCAAACTGTAAAATGCGTTGAGACTGCTATATATGTGCAGACCTCCAAGATACTACTGACAGTTCACAAGACTTTTGTAAGTTCCTCCAGAGTGACAGAATACATTACAAGACTGTTTTCTCAGGCTGAGTCTTTGTCTTTTTAACGAGTAAACTGAACTAACCCGTAAAAAGAACTAAGATATTTACAATGCTAATTCTAAAATGTAATCTGTTTTGCAGTGATACAAGTTTAGCATTCTAGTATGTACAGTACTTTTTTTTTTTTTTGCTGTAGTTGTTCCATGGTGGCGCTAGATCTACAGCTGCTACTTCTGGACTATATATTCTTCCACATATCTTAGATAACCTGTGGGATTTGTTGTGAAAATGTACTTTCTCTTGATAAGAAAAAAAAAACAGGGCCATTGTTTTTATTCATGAAAATCTGACATTCAGAGAAAAATGGTTGTGATATGTTTTCTTTGCAATTCTTAACCTGCAGAGTATTTGCTGGTGAATTTGTTGGAAGAAATTGCAACATTGCCTTTAAAACTTTACAACAGTAGAAGTCAGTAGTCAAGTAAGGTGCCAGTGCCTAAACATTCAGTGTAGACACATTAATATACATTAAGAACAAAAGCAAAAGATGTTTCTTTTAAATGAATAAAGAACATGCTGTGAGCTTGTTCTGTCTAATGAAGCCACAGCAGTGTGTGTGTGTGTGTGTGTGTGTGTGTGTGTGTGTGTGTGTGTGTGTGTGTGTGTGTGTGTGTGTGTGTGTGTGTGTGTGTGTGTGTGTGTGTGTGTGTGTGTGTGTGTGTGTGTGTACGCGGTTGTGTGTTTGGACATATGGCGGGGGTGTATGTCGGATGCAGGGCGCTGTACGTGCCAGCAGCCTCTGGGTATCTTTCAGGACATTTCTCCAAACTGACTGCTGTCTTGGACGCGGTAGCAGCACTTAGTTCAGGGTGAAAACTGTGTTCCTTCATACAAGATGTCAGAGCAGCGGCTTTCAACCTGGGTGTTGGAGGCCCCTGGGGGATGACTAAATTAATTAAAGGCCGGATAGTTCTAATTTGTGACTGTTAATATCTTGTTTATTAAGTCAGGGTCTAAAAGTGAATGGGTCATTCCTCGTTTGGCTCCTTCAGTTAATAATTGAGTTAAATTGTCTGAAAATACTAAAGATTACATTGCTTTGTGTCACAGTTCAGTCTTATCTTAGTAATATTAAGGGTCATAAATTAAAAACACTGGTTCTAATGCCTTGAAGTCACTGAATTAGAAAATGCACTGCTAAGGACAGATCCAGTAGCAATTCATCTCTAATTCTGATTTAGTAGGAAAAGCAAATTCATTTCTAATAACATTCCTGACAACAAGGCACTGTTCTCTTCAAATGAGTGAGCCGTGACAGTGAGCCAGCATGTACAGTAGCAAGAGTCTTAAACTTAAGCAGCTAAATTGATTTCAGCCATAGTTCATTTCATTATTTACCCATGTAATTTTCTATTGTAACGTGTCAAAGTCTCTCTTTTAAAAAAAGGCCTTTGCAAAGACACGGTTCAGGTTCGGTTAGTGAGATGATTTTTATGGCAACTATTGGTTTAACTGTATTTGTTTAAGAGGTTTTTTTCAGTCCATCATTGAATTTAAAACTTCAGTTATCCTCCACACCAAATTCCGTTATATCTGTCCAGCTAGCAACACTGAATTCTCTCCGAATCCATATCTGGTTGTCTAATGCTCTCTGCTGGTCAAACAGCAGAACTGGCCTCATAGATGAAGTGCAGCAGACAAAGACTTCTGTTGAATGCTGATCAAGGATCAGATTACCCTCTGCAACCCTATCTTTAATTATTACTCAGCCAGATGGTGAACTGATTGTAGATCAGTGATTATGGTCAGTTTCCTATGAACCTCTGGGCGTCTCCAGTGTGATTTTGGACAAGCTCTCGGCGGTGTCTCACTTGTCTGCCTTTCTAAACCTCCTAATCATAACTGGATTCACAACAGGCAGGCTGCTGAGTGGACTCTTTAGTCAATCATTGGCTTTAATTATTCAATTAAAGCGCAGAGGAGACGCTGGAAACTAGCCAACATTGCAGTTATTTAAATAGTGGATTGTGTTGGTGTGTGTATGTGCCCGACTTGGTCAGCAATGTGAGGAAAAACACTCAAACCTAACATAACGACTTTATTTATCAAATTGTTTTAGTGTTTAACAGCGAGTGGTGTTTGGTTTTTTAATGAGAGAGTTTGTTCTCAACTTGTGTCTGGATGTTTATTGGTCTTAATGCAGCACAGAATAATGCAACACCACTATCTCTGTGTCAGAAGCTAAATATTTCAATCTTCAGTATGTCTAAAAAAAAAAAAGACTAGAGAATATTGTTTTTGTGTCTTAATCCACGGTCCTCTCTCACTCAGGGGCATCGGCAAGCAAGGATTCCAATGTCAAGGTAAAGATGAACCTGCTGTTATAGCCTTTTCTTGCACTATGGATCTTCTCAAATATATTTCCCTGTAAAATTGACCAAATGTATTTTTCTTCTGTTTTTTTCTAGTTTGCAGTTTTGTGGTCCACAAAAGATGTCATGAGTTTGTGACCTTCACTTGTCCCGGCTCTGTGACGGCCCCCACACCCGATGTGAGCAGATGTGTCATGTGTACATCCATCACAGCGCTTTCACTTTGACTGTCTTGTTATCCATTTTTTTGTCGAGAGTTACACCGTCATCATCATCATCATGTAGGCATCCGCTCGTTGCCAGTAACACGTGTGTGTGACTCATCCGTCAATCCATACATCCTTCACGTTGCACAGCCTTGTCCCATCTGTGACGTCTGCACTCATGTCATGTCATCCTACAAGGCCTCAGAAATGCAGAAAGTTTGAGATAGAGTGGGGGAGACACAGGTGGCGGGTGGGAGTGACTGATAAGAGTGAGAATTAGAGGGGGGAGAGAGCAGTCGACTGCTCAATCTTCCTCTGTGTGGCATTTTGAGGATTTCAGGGAGATGTGTCTTTCCCTCACGTTTTTTTTTTTTTTTTTCCCCTACCAGCCAAATAAACTGCCTCAGAATTCAGGTCAAGGGGAAACTATGTGTGTGTGTGTGTGTGTGTGTGTGTGTGTGTGTGTGTGTGTGTGTGTGTGTGTGTGTGTGTGTGTGTGTGTGTGTGTGTGTGTGTGTGTGTGTGTGTGTGTGTGTGTGTGTGTGTGTGTGTGTGTTTGAGTGAAAAAGGATGAGATAGTGAAAGGAATACACACAGAGGGAAAGAAGAGAAACAGGGTGACCGTGTTTTTAAATAGCGACTCAGAGCAACGAGGGAGGGAAACAGTTTGGGAGAAGGTGGTGTGTGAAGCGCGGTGGTAGGGTGGTCTGATGAGCTGAAGAGAGATAAAAATGATTCATCCCTCTCTGCACAACACATACACACTGGCACACAAGCAGTCTTGCCTAGATGCACTGTATGTCCTCTCCCTGTGGAGAAATCTAATTGGCTTGGCCATGAATACCCCACTCAACATCTCTCCACTAATCATACTCTGTGTGTAAATGTGTGTACTCACAGTCTCTTCTGTGGTCACTGTGTGTTTGTGTGTAGGTGAGTTCTCAATGCAGGTTGTTTTTGTTTCATTTCAGGACCTGAAGAGTCGACACGCATTTAAGATCCAGACATACTCCAGTCCCACGTTCTGCGACCACTGTGGCTCCCTGCTGTACGGCCTCATACACCAGGGCATGAAATGTACCTGTGAGTTTCACCACATTCTGCATCATGGTCCCATACAGGAGTGTAATAAATCTCTGTGCCTGTGTACTTATATGAATGACGTTGTAGGGACAAAATCAGCTCGCACAGCACAGACACATTATCGAGACTCAACCTCCATCTGGGGAAACAAAAACTGCTCCAGAAACAATTAGTTTGTATTTTGGTTTCGCATAAATTGAAAGTTTGACATTTTGAGTAATGTGCTTGAGTTTAGATGACAAGTTTGGCACCAGTGGCAACTCCAGAAAACTCTTTCATCCTGTAAAATAGTCTGACACATGACCTCCTGTAAAACCACAACTTGTAATTTTTTTTTAATTGTTTGCATATATATCTTTTGTTTCCTCCTTACAGAATTTTGGCTTGTTGTCTCCCCCCCCCCTCCCCACCACACACACACACACACACACACACACACATGTTTTTAGCCTTTGTGCTAAGTGATGCTAACCTCCTACTGGCTATAAACTGATTACTGTGTCTTTTGCATTCTAGTCCGTGTGTCTGGCACCCATGCATGTGTTCATTCATACTTTGTGTTTTGTGTATCCTTGTGTGCTGAGGTTGTGACATGAACGTCCATCGGCGGTGTGAGACCAGCGTCCCCAGCCTCTGTGGGCAGGATCACACAGAGAAGAGAGGAAGAATCCACCTGACCATTAGAGGAGAAGACGAGGACGTCTATGTTACAGGTGAGAGGTCCGGCCAGATAATGACAAGTGTGGTTTCAAATTAAAAACAGGATTTCACAGTTAATGAGAAATGTCTCTTTCTGCTCTCTCTCTGCAGTGCGGGAGGCTCGTAACCTGATGCCCATGGACCCGAATGGCTTGTCAGACCCGTATGTTAAACTGAAATTGATTCCAGACCCGAAAAGCCACAGCAAACAGAAGACTAAGACCATTCGCTCAACACTCAATCCCATCTGGAATGAGAGTTTCACCTTGTGAGTCCCTGTGAGCTTTAATTCAAGGTGGAAGATGTACAGGATTCTGGCACAAAATTTGCTACAGATAAAATAAATGAACTCAGAAATTGAGATTACTCACATTTACCCTTTTCTTACCTATATATATATATATATATTTTTTTTTTATTTATTTATTTATTTTTTTATTCTTTTATTTTACATCAAATTAAGATATTCTGGAAAATGTAATTCAGATGAAAAAAATAAGTGAAATAATATTATCTTTCTCTGTTTGTTGTATGTTTTACAAACTGGGCAAACTGTTCCCAGTGAGTTTAACGTTTTGTATTACACTGTCCAGTTCAGTGCGCGGTACCCAGTGGGACAGGCGTCTGTCCGTGGAGGTATGGGACTGGGACCGGACGTCTAGGAACGATTTCATGGGAGCGCTGTCGTTCGGCGTGAGTGAGATCTTCAGGCGTCCCATCTGCGGCTGGTTCAAACTACTGGCGCAAGATGAGGGAGAGTACTACAATATTCCTGTGCCAGACCCGGACCTGGAGGTAGTAATCAGTCTGCTTTATATGCACATAAAGCCATCACTTGGTCGTCATAGTGAGAAAAAAAAAAAACAGCTGAGGGGATATTTATACCTGTATTCACCAGAGAGTGGAGACAGCCTTTATTTTTTACTGTGCTGATGACCATTTATTCTTAGGCCTTGGCAGAGTTTTTATCAGCTTATAATTATCTACATCTAATAAACAACAGCTGCCACTGCTCACACTGGGTCAGGGTCTTGAACTGTCCTGATGTCTACAATTCTGTCTGAGAAAAAAATTGGAAGATTTATGCTGATGATGTAGCTAAATAATTAGATCATAAATTATATCAAGTTCCCTCCCTTCTCTCTTACACTCTGCATCCAGCAGGGTGCAGGAGTGTTCTGCCTGACTGTAATCCAAATCCGGGGGTAGGAAGAGGGCCCTGGTGTTCATGTATGTGTGTATGTGTGTTTGTGTGCTGGACCATATCCAACCGTTCCTCTCTCAACCTTCCCCATTATGATTCTCCAGGAGCCTCAGCCAGATGCTACAACACCCTCTCTGCCTCAGGCAATACTCACCCCGCTGTCTGAACCGTTCCCTGTAGCCCTGTCCCTGTCCTCGACCCCGGTCCCCTCCTGTCCACCTCTCCACACCCTAGGCCCCAGCAAAGTCAAAGTGGGCATCCTCGACTTCAATTTCCTCATGGTGCTGGGCAAAGGCAGCTTTGGCAAGGTAAAAACAGCAGCCTCTGAGACGAAATGTCATCCTTTCTTCACACAATCAGCACCTCTGATCCAACAGCTGTAAGCGATATCAAAGAGGCCATTCATGCTGAATACAACAAAGATTATTCCTGGCTTTAAATCATTTCTGATATTGATGGACTTGACCTTCAAGTGGCATTTTGTACAGCCCATCTTGGGCACAGAAAAGCATAATTTGTATTTTCTTACTAACATGCTGATTGTCTCTCCTTCCACTGCCAAATGATTCATTTAACCCTTAACTTCTTTTGTGTTGTCAGCAGTCGTGAGCTTAGGCTGGCTGCCTTCCTACATGCCACACACAGGCAGCCCTCCTGGAGGTGTTCATTTCAAGGGAGCCTCTGCTCTTCATTTTCTCTTTAATTCCCCAGTAGATGAGGCATAATGAAGAGAGTAGAGTTTTGAGTCCTTCTTCCTCTTCTGAAATCCCCCTGTGCTGTTTCATAACTGTCAGAGGAGAGTCTACAGAGGACAGGAGAAATAGACTCAACTTACGTAAGAAGTGACGAAAAAAAAAAAATGACCCAAGAAAGGAGAGACAGACCCCGGGGCTGCTGAGTGAGGGAAAGTGAGAAAGAGTCAGACAGAGAAAGATAGGAGGATTAGTATGCTGCAGAAAGTGACAAAATGACCAAAAGGAAATGGGATAACAAGAGCTGAGAAGAGAAAAAGTACGTTACTAAGATTTGTAATATTCCCATTTAAAATAGTCCCATTTTTATGTGAGGTAGTTTGAAACCACGAGGCAGAGTAGGAGACACTATTACAGAGGAAGGCAGGATTTCTCTCAGTGACTGGCAGTTCATCAATAGCCCTACATACAAATACACGCAGTCAACACACACTCACATCCTTTTTCAAGAACGCCTTTGTGTAGTCACATCGATTTATAAAAAATGAAACGATGTAATTTTCTGTACTTCTTGCAACTATTTGAAAGTAAAATGAGATGCTTTGTCTCCACTAGCCAGTGACCATTACAGCACAGCAATGCAGGCAGGCAAGACCATTTTAAACAGTGTTGTTGTCAGCATTTTCCCCCACTCCTGACGACATCTTTCTCACTATACAGCCTGGGTCATGTGGCTGTCGTTGTGGAAAATTATAGTACCATTAGCGCTCGGAGCTATCCACTAGCAGCCAATTTCATACGAGTGCGAAAACAGCCGCTGAATGTGTTTTTATCGCTGATTAAAACACGAGAGCCGCATCGCTTTTTTTCCACTCAAGACATTAATGTGTGTTGAAATCTTCAGGCTTTGATCAGCTTTAATTAAACATTACATTCACTTATTTCACCATGTCTGGGTAAATGCGCACAGCACTGAATATTGCCTCAGTCCACATAAAGTGGTAATTTTCTTTTTTTCCACTTACACAATTTATCCACTTTATACATTTTTCAACACATTGGCTCTTGATACACGTCCTAGCTTGACGTAGCACTTAATTTCATGCATAAAATAGTCAGAATACTGTAAACGTGCCTCAAAAGCACCCTATTAAACAGTAGAACTAGTTTTTCCCAACTAGAGCACCTTGTCATTCATAACACAATGACCTAAAAAAAACACATAGAACTGCGAGCAGTACAGTACTAGCATGGTTTTATTTGGAGAGAGAATGAAGCTTGAGTGAGAGGCACATTCAAGAAATATGAGTCTGAATGCATTTTGTGTCAAAGGGATGGAAAAAAACAAAAACAGTTGTAGGTTTGATGCACAGACATGTTTACATGTTGTGTCAACTGTGAGAAAAAGTGAATGTGGAATTTAAAGCCAGCTTTTAGCAATGTTTCTTTTTGCACTTTCATTTCGTTGCACCGGACAGACGGTGTCGTGCCGTGTGTAAATATATATATTTTTTTATTTATGGATCTCTGCAGTTTGAAGTCATTACAGTAGCTCCTTTAAAAAGATACACGTCTGTCTCCCGGTTGCTTCAGTGACTTTCTCTCCTCCTGCTGTTTCTGCACAGGTGCTGCTGGCAGAGGAGCGAGGCAGCGAGCGTCTGTTTGCGGTGAAAGTGCTGAAGAAAGATGTCCTCTTCCAGGACGAGGATACGGAGAGCGCTATGGTAGAAAGGAGGGTTCTGGCGCTCTCCTCCCGCCCTCACTTCCTCACATCACTCTACTGCGCCTTCCAGACTGAGGTGTGTGTGTGTGTGTGTGTGTGTGTGTGTGTGTGTGTGTGTGTGTGTGTGTGTGTGTGTGTGTGTGTGTGTGTGTGTGTGTGTGTGTGTGTGTGTGTAGAAGGTATACATGGTCCCAAAGGAAGCACATAACTTTCTTTAAATTGTCCATAAACCTGCCTGACCTTTTGGCTGCATGGTCCTCCCAGGAGTTGTTTCAGTCCAGGTTGGGCAAATTTCGATTAATAAATGAAATAATTAGCTTGCTTTCTTTAACAAGGTCCTTGGTCCTGAAGGAGGGGATTTAACAGATTGCTTTTTAATTCGGACAAGGGGTGATTATGTATGACGAGCTTTTCCATGTGTGTGCTTTATTTCTGCAGGACCGGCTGTATTATGTGATGGAATATGTCAACGGAGGAGACCTGATGTTTCACATTCAGATAGTTGGGAAGTTCAAAGAAGCTCATGCAGCGTATGTAGTCCAAAAGCTCCTTTGGTTTACCTTTAATCAGTTCTCATCTACACAAAGTCTCATTTCCTGCCTTTCTTTCATTCTCTGTTCCTTCACACACACACACACACACACACACACACACACACACACACACACACACACACACACACACACACACACACACACACACACACACACACACACACACACACTCATCTCTCAGCTTTGTTCATTATACCTGGTGACTCATAAAATCACCATCTCAAGTGCCAGCCCTCTTCTTTTTCCCTTGACTTTCTCCTCCCACTAATTTCATCTTTTCATCTACATTTTCCCTCCCCCTGGCTGTTCATCAAATCAATAATCTTTGATCAATCATCTAAAACTAATTCTTACCCTGTTGCTCATTTCCATCTCTCTTTCTTCATTTTCCTGCCTTTCATCTGTGTGCTTACTCTCCCTTTCATCACCCTCTCGAGCTCCATTCCCTCTCTCTTGTCCTCTTGTTATGATCCTCTTTTGAAATCGTTGAAAACCTTGACCAATTCTTTCAAACAAAAAGAAACCAGTAGTGAGTGCCCCCTCCTCCTCCTCCTCCTCCTCCTCTCTCCCTCCAGGTTTTATGCAGCAGAGATAGCAGTTGGCCTCTTCTTCCTCCACAGCAAAGGCATCATCTACAGGTAAGGAAGCAGGCTGCTGCTCCAACATGGCCTGGTTCGGGTCTGTCTTCGCTGCGCAGCGCAGAACACAGACATGACACAGATTCATCATGTCGTTTGTAGCTAATGACTGTTATAAAGATGTTATCTGTCAAAATGATTCATACCTGTTTGATCTATCTCCTTCTCTGTCAGGGATCTAAAGCTGGATAATGTGCTGCTCGACAGTGAGGGCCACATAAAGATAGCTGACTTTGGGATGTGCAGGGAGGGCATGTTCGAGTGCGACACCACGCGCACCTTCTGCGGCACTCCCGACTACATTGCCCCTGAGGTACACTGACCCCTGCCCTCAGTCTATGGTCCACAGTCACCCCTGAAACTTCCCTCATTTGTTCCTTAGATGCATTATTTCCCCACATTTCACCCCTCTGTTGTTTGCTTAACCTGCGTTGCAGTGCTGCGAGATGGCAAGTTGCTTCACTGCAGCTCCGCTCGTCTCCTCTGTCCTCTCTGACCTTGTCATCATTTTTGAATAATTAACTTCACATGATTCAATTAGCAGTTGTGGGTGACTGTGCTGTGAGATTGTTGCATGGAAATCACTATTGTCCTTGACAGACATTGTATTACTGGTTTTGCCATTCCACTGCTGCAGTGTAACTTCCATTTATAAAATAAAATAGTTAACTTTGCTGTAATCTTTCCCCTGCTCATACTGGCCATTAAGAGATCTATTTTAACATGCTTCCATTGCAGGTAATAAGGGACAAATGTATTTAAGCTTATTTGATGTTAATAAAGACTTCGGCAGTCTCACTTTGTCAAGTTATGTGGGTATTATGAAAACTTACTGCAGTTTTTGCTCTATATTTCCCCTGGCAGTGTTTCTTTGAGCTGCAGTGTATCGATAGCAAGAAAAAGAAGGAATTTTGTACTAAAAACCCACAACCTTTGTCGGCTTTGGCAAAGTCAGCAATGTATTTGCACACTGAAAGAAGACAGTGGGTTTTGTTAGGAAAATATCTTTTGATAGCCAGTATGATTTTGTAACAGTGCTCATGTTTGCATCTAATATTTTTCATGACTGGTTTGTAAATATGTGAAAATATACTTTAAGGTAAATTTACTCCTCTGTGGGTGAAACCAAAGGAAAGTAACTGAACAGTGTAAAAAGGATTTCATTGATGTCAGTGCAAATATCAACCGCTCTGAAAATGTTTTTTCTCCACACCCTTTTGATATGCAAAATGTGACTGTCTGCCTGTATAATGTTTAACTAACAAATTGTTTGAAATACGTACGTGCGCATTTCTGTGTGAGGTGATCATAAACAATTTATTTCAGAGAATGAAGGAGCGTGTTCGGTTGGTGGAGGGTGAAATAGTGAGGATGTGAGCGTTGTGCACGTCTTTGATATTGTAAACCTTGCTGTGGAACCCCTGGGTATTGACCCTCTTATGTAAACACCCATTGATTCCCCTGCATCTGCCATTTTGGAAGAGATACAATATATTTCCCCAGGGGCTGGGAATTGTTCCCTCGTGCTTCCCTCACACCACCCCTTCCCTGTACACACACACACACACACACACACACACACACACACACACACACACACACACACACACACACACACACACACACACACACACACACACACACACACACACACACCAGGGAAACAAACACACAAATCCTAAGTAGAGTGTTGATTATTTCTGAGCTCATGCATACATTTAGCCCCCCTAATGCTGTACTTTATTCCCCTCCTCCCCCCTCCCCTCTCTCTCTGCTTTCTAGCACTGCTCTCTCCGATAGCTGCGTATCATCCGGGCAGCCGACTGCTACAACTCTGCTTTCCCTCACTCTCCATGTCCTCTTTTTTTATTTCCTTATCTGCACACTGCCATTCTTCTCCTTTATCTTCTCTCATTTTCTCTCCATGCTTTTAGATTGTGGCATATCAGCCCTATAATAAAGCAGTGGACTGGTGGTCCTATGGAGTGCTGATGTATGAAATGCTGGCAGGACAGGTAACACTCAGCTTAACCCTCACAATAGACCTGTGCGCACAGACACTTAAGCCTACAGCCCTTTGTAATTACTTCAAAAAAGATTCAAAAGAACTTTAATTTCATTATATTTGCTATCAGTTTGCCTACAGGTTTGTGGTTAAACTTCTCTCTCTCTTTTCCTTCAAGCCTCCATTTGATGGTATTGACGAGGAGGAGCTGTTTCAGTCCATCATGGAGCAGAGTGTCACATACCCAAAAACTCTGTCTCGTGAAGCAGTCGCTATCTGCAAGGGAGTAAGTCAGTTTCTACTCTTTAATTAAACTTTCTGCACACAGAAAATGGAGATAAACGTGTATGTTATTCAGAATACATTCTGATTATGTACATTTAAAAAATTATACATTTAAACTTCTCCTCTCAGAAATGTGCTTTTCCTCCTATTCTTACTCTTTAATGTTTGAGCTTCAAAATGAAGTATGTGCAGAGTTTCTGATTTGAAAATCAGACTTTAATGGGCGAGCATGATTAGTGACATCACAATCATTTTTTAAGCCAATCTCGGTCCAATATTTAGCTTACAGTGTGATGAGGAAAATTGAATCCTTCCGTGCACATACTCTCAGAAAGAAATTTACAGAGACATCCTGTATTCAGCAGTTAAACTTCTAAAATGAAATATATGATCATATCAATTTTAATTCTGGAATTTTTAAGAGGTAGAAGGAGTAAATATAATTGTAAGAGGTTAAACAAGATAATTGAACTTTCTTTTGTGGGAAAACAAAAACAAAACATTAGTGTTTCAAGCGCAGGATTTTGTATATGTTTTATTACATATCTGGAAAGGTGCTTTAAATATTATTAACTGTGTTCATTGTTGACTATCTAAAGGAATCATTCTGCGTTTTATGAAATATGCTTATTTGCTTTCTGACACAGAGTTGGGATGAGGAGATTGACGCCACTCTGATCTCATCCATCTGTTGAAAGTGATGCTGGAGCCAGTAGCCTTTAGTTTATCTCAGCATAAACACAGAAAACAGTGGAAACAGCTGGTCACATGTAAACCTCACTGACTGGCATTTTACACGTTTAATGCAATCTATATAAAAAATAGGTATAAAAATGTTTGTAGGCTAATTCTTGGCAACTGCAGTGTCGTGATGTGAAGTTGAGAAATAATTCCAAACATGCACAAGTTATTTGATAAAACCAACAATGCAAGAAAGCAAATAAGAATATTTTCCAAAATGTTGAACTATTCCTTTAAATTGAAAGCACAATCAAGATACAAATGTAAAACAAAAAATGTAATCATAGTACATTATATTGATTTTTTTTTTTTTTAAATACTTTTGCATAATCTTTAAAAATACAGCATAGGCTTACCATGCACATTGACTTACTTGATCAGAAGCAGAACATGAACAGAAGACATTTAACTGTATCTGTCGATTACCTTCATATCTTCCCTTTCTCCCCTTCCTTCTCTTCGCTCTCTCTTACCTCAGCTCCTAACGAAGCACCCGGCCAAGCGCCTGGGTGGAGGAGAGGATGCTGAGCGGGAGATCAGGGAGCATCCGTTCTTCCGCTGGATTGACTGGGACCGTCTGGAGAGACTGGAGATCCAGCCACCCTTCAAACCCAGAACTGTCAGTAGAACTTCTTTCTTTCTTTCTTTCTTTCTTTCTTTCTTTCTTTCTTTCTTTCTTTCTTTCTTTCTTTCTTTCTTTCTTTCTTTCTTTCTTTCTTTCTGTCTGTCTGTCTGTCTGTCTGTCTGTCTGTCTGTCTGTCTGTCTGTCTTTCTGTCTGTCTGTCTTTCTGTCTTTCTGTCTCTCTCCTCTCTCCTCCCCCTCCTCCTCTGTGTTGTCCTCTGTCTTCTCTGTCTCTCCGAGGACACTTTTAGGGAATTGGAGCTGTCACTTTCTTCCATCTGTCTTGTCTCTCTCTGACTCCCACGCTGTCCCCCGTTTCCCTGCATGTTTCCTCTCTCAGTCTTCCACATTGTGTTGGCCATGTCACTCCCTCTTCTCTCTGTTCAAACGGCCCTATCACCTCCTTCCTCTCCCACATTCCCCCGTTTCCTCTCTATCATCCCCCCTGCTGGTTCATACAGAAGGGCTTTGAGCGCTCAGGTGCACACAGTCCAGTCATAACAGACAGGACCTTATGACCTTGGGGTCTCGCCTGCTCCTCCCATATGCAAATATGTGTCATCATTAGCCTTCTACTCCCCAGTTTGCTGACCTGCTGGCCAATAGTGAGGTGCGCCTTGAGTGAGCTGTGTATGCTCAGGGGTTAGAGGCCAGGCCCATTAGCCAAATGAGATTCATATCATCCTGCAGAACTGCTGTCATGTGCTGTTAAGGAGCTAGAAAAGAGATGTGACCAGCTTTCTTCCTGCAGTAGGTGTGGCTCTGCAGAGAGAGAAAAGCAGGGTGTGGATGAGAAAAAGAGATGCGGGGGTGGATTCTTTTTAGTTGCATATTTGTAATGTTTATGTTCAGGAGGAAAAGGATGAAAAGTGTAATGTGGATACAGTCATGCATGTGTGAACGTGTGCCCTAATCTTTATCTTGTGTGTACGTGCCTCCTCCTTCTTCACCAGGGTGGGAAGAAAGGTGAAAACTTTGACAAGTTCTTCACAGCAGCTCCATCAGCGCTCACTCCCTCCGACCCGGACATACTCGCAGCCATCCAGCAGGAAGACTTCCAGGGCTTCACCTTCCTCAACCCAGACTTTGCCCCCTCTCCTCTCACCGCTGTTTAAAAAGGGCTCCCAAACCTGCTCCAACAAGTGTCTCCAGTTTACCCTCTTATTCTTCCAATAATAGTTTTATAGCAGACAATTTGAACATGAAAACAAGAAGTGAGTATTACATCTCTCATAACCAAATTCTGACGTTTACATGAAAATGCCAAGACACCTTGATATTCGCGCACTCTGTTTGATGTATGTTTATTAACTCTGACTGTGTATCAACACTGCAAACAAAGCCAGTATTATGGATTGCCATCTTAGAGGTTTTTTTTATAAGAAGTCTCTTAACTTGATGTAAGAGTTCTGTTGTACGATCCCGATAAATTAATCTCTCTGCATGCAGCTAGTTTTTATAGTATTAGATTATCCAAGAAAGATATACCTGTTTAACTTCACAACTTTTTTTTTTCATTACTTTAACTCAAATCCTCCTGTGTTGTGCGCAGCTGCAATTTACCAAACAATGATATTTTCCCATTCAGGTTTCTACTCGTAGAGCAAAACAAGACACCTTTTCATCATATTGCCATTTAAAAAGTTTCTTAAAAGGTTAAATATGGTGTTTATGCCTATTGCAATAACTCAGCATCAACTGCACTAAAAATGTGTCTTTCTAAATAAATATCTCATTCTATTTGTGTGTGAGTATATTAGCTTTTCCAGCTAGATGACACTTTTACTATGAAGCAAACTGAGCAGGTAGCCATTTTTTTTAATAGATAGGCCTCCAGCGGAAGCACTCAGACCGATTCCTCTGGCCCGGCTCGACCTCTGAGTTTAACGTCACACCAGTGAGTTCACATGACCCACTGAGACGCTTAAACAATGCAGCGGGCACAATGTGACAGCTAGTGTAGGCTACAGCACTGCCCCCACAGCTCAGGCTCACACTGTTGGAATCTATTGTCACTGGAAGGAAGTCTTCACATTCACAGCTACAGTTTGAGCTGCATCATTTTTTTTTAATTCCATCATTTTTTCCACTATTATTCTCAAGCAAGCTGAGGAATTAAGCCTTTCTACACTACAACTTAATGACTTCCTGTAACTGCAGTGGTGTTTGTGATGCAGGTTTAGGGGGGAAAAATGCCTCTTGATAATGTATTTTCCGAACAAGAGGCTTGTTAGTTTGTACATGTACACGACACACACTTGGGATTTTACTTGTGTATACCAAAAAGTTTTTTGCTGTGTAATGACGTAATCACGGCATTGATTCGGAGTAATTAAAAGTGAGGCTCTCTGGGACTGTTCAATACATGGAAAAATAATAGCAGTGCTGTCATTAAACACTATCTGGCTGCAAACATGCAGTTTAATAAACCCATCCCAGTGCTCTTATCTCACAAACCAGCTGATCATTTCACACAGAAATATGTTTTATTTACTTAATGCGTCTGTATGATATTTTCTTTTTGTTCTCATTCTGTGTCAGCATAATATTTATTATCTCAAATTATCTATTTGTCATCTGGAGAAACAAAATCATGCAGTTTTGCTTTGAATGCAGATGTTTACCCCTTTAATTGTGAAAGGTTATTTTAGCTCAGCAAGAGTTGAAGTCACATGTGACAGCACACAATCCTTATATATGATAGATACAATATATGATGATCAATAATAGATCGTACTATAGAAAATTTATGTATCTGTTAGTTTACTTAACTTTTTTTTTGTTTATTGTGCGGGAAAAACATAAAAATAAACTTACTGAAAACAAAACTCTGACACGAGAAGAACGTCTCATTCTGTGATGTTGTGTGAAGCCGCTGAGAAACAAACATGCATAGCCTCTCTCGCTTTGTCTTCTCCACACGCCTCCCTGTCACGCTCGCTCCCTCTCCCTCACTTTCACACATACTCGCGCTCAAAAGTGCAATCTCCAGCATGTGCACACGCTCACACACGGAGAAGATGCTGACCCCTCTGTTTACTGTGGATACTGGAGTTGTCGAACCAGCAAAACCACCTCTCAAGCACCTCACTTTCACTCCCTCCTCTTCTTCCTCTTCTGAAGTAAACCCCCCCCCCCGCCCCCTTAGCCCCCCCCGCAGCCCCTCCAGCATCATGATGGGACTAATATCCCCGTAGAGATCTGAGTTATAACAAGTTGACCTTCACATTAAAATCTCATCAACTTCCCATCTCCCTCTCCACCTCCCTCTCTCCTTCTCTATCTGCCCTTCATCTCTCTGCCTCTCTGTTTGTCTTTTCTGTCAGTTCTGCACTGTAAATGCTTTACTGCATTGTTTTATGTCACTGTCTATAAATCACGTTGTTAGAATTTACTGTTGTTGCTAGTATCTCTTTGAAATATCTCTGTAGTTGACTGCTGATATGCGTGCCTTGTCTTGTCTTGTCTTGTCTTGTCCCGGCCTCTACGTCAATATTATGATCTGGTCTTATTATTATTATTATTATATATTCGCTACTAATGGTGTTCAGGCAGTGAATGTGGGAGAAGGATGTAGAGCAGAATAAACACAACTAAGGATAGTTTGGTCCATTAGATGACTGGAGAAATTTAAACTAATATAAAAGTATTTGCTGCCAAACATGCTGCTGTGGCGGGAAAAACATTGAGGTTCATGTTTGTATAATTTTATTGAGTTTTTACATATTAAACGACTTTCGTGTTTTCATGAATTTCATATGGTTACAATTTTCAAGTGGCAGATGAAGTTCTTCAGTGGTCGGTAATTTGTTTCTAAACCGCTTTACACTACTGAGAAGTGTCAAATGGAGGCAAATATCACAGAAAATGCAGCCTGTAATGGTGTTTAAAAAAATAAATAAATCCAACTAGGTAATTTTTTCACATGATGTATATCTGATGTCGACTCTTGACTCCTTTTACACAACCTTTTCTCCAACCTTGACAGCATCTGCCTCTGTGTAACTGAAACTCCAGCACTCACTGGTGGGAGTTGTACATGCAGTCCATCATTCACTGTCACTGTGACATGATATCATCCCTCTTCTTCAGTGCTGCCTCCTCTTCCTCTGTCACTGTCCTCCTCTGCTTCTAGCTCGCCTCAATCTCTCATTCTCACCCCTTCCTCTCCCTCTCTCACTCTAGCTCACGCCCTGAGGTCAGAGTGTGCTGTAGACTATTGATATCGTTACTAAAAATATAGGATTCCTCCACCAGCCAGCTAAAAATAGAGTAAGGGACACGGACCACAGGAGACAAAGGAGGAGGAGAAGGCAGGAGGAGTGAGGGAGGGAGAGGTTACTAGCTATACACATAGACTGGTAGTCATCTGCGCTCATAATGGGAGATTAAATGAAAGTGTTTGACCGGTCTTGCATGAAGTTCAATATTGAGAGCATGTGATATACTGTGGCTTTTTTTTTTAAACTTATATCTGTTCAAACTTAACGCTTTAAATCTGTCAAATCTGGGGCTGAGGTTTCCACCTGCCTCTCCTCTGCAATCCATATCAAACTGCATCTCACTCTCTTTCTGCTTCTCTTTACTTTTGCAAACTTTTATTTCATTGTATATTCTTTCTTATTGTTACGTTTACTGTACAATGCTATTCTGTATACAAGTACAGTACTGTACTTGGGCTACAACGTTCACATTTTATGAATCATCTATACCTCTAATTTAAAGAGAAATCAGATGAGTAGTTTTTAGAAGCATTTATTTGTATGATGTTTTTTGTTTAGGTTAAGGAGACTCAGAGTTTTACAGACTAGTATTTGTATATTAACACATTTACAGAAACATTAATTGAAACGAATACACACACAACAAATAGAAATATAACAAAAGAAAAACAGTACATAAAAATAATGAAAATGTAACTATACAGCCCCAAAAAACGAGA
Organism: Brachyistius frenatus; assembly: GCF_029030835.1. Taxonomy (NCBI): domain Eukaryota; kingdom Metazoa; phylum Chordata; class Actinopteri; family Embiotocidae; genus Brachyistius; species Brachyistius frenatus. The sequence continues at coordinate 1,509,644 of NW_027210619.1, read as the reverse complement.
TAAAAATAAGTTTTGAAATGTTTTTGCACATTACGACATTATACATTAAAAAAAAACTACTATTGTATAGAAAATGCAACTTAATTATTGCACTACTACACAACAAGAAAAACAAAGAAATTTAGATAACATTATTTAGAATCGGATAATGAAGAGATTTGAACCCCCCCCTTCTCTCTCTCTTTCTCTCTTGCTCTCTCTGTCGCTCTCTCTCTTGCTCTCTCTCCCTCTCCCTCACCCTCTCCAACTCTTCTCCCCTCCCGCGCCAGTATGTCTCTTTTGTAGCCAAAGTAGCTTGCTGAACCGAACCACCGCAGTGCCTGGGACGGATTGAGTGAAAGAGAGAGTGTGGGATTTAGAGGATGGGTAAAGGGGCTTAAAGAAAAACACACAGAAGACACAGAGAGAGAGAGAGAGAGAGAGAGAGAGAGAGAGAGAGGGAGAGGGAGAGTAAGGGAAGAGGAGAAAAGGAAAGAGAGCGAGCGAGAGAGGGAGACCAGAATCCACCAAGCCTCCCTGGTGTGAGGTTTCTTGGCTACTGACGTGTGCGCACGACTCTCGTGGCACGGTGAGTATTTTTTTTCTTTTTGATGATCTGCAGTTATGTGTGGGTTTTTTGTTTTGATTTTTATTTTGGCAGCAATTGCAATGATGACGCCTTTTCAACCTGGCTCGGTCTTTTAAAAAAAAAAATGTGCGTGTATGTGTGCGGTGACTGAGTCCTCGTGTCGTGTTAGCGTAAAGATCATGTTCATTTGAGAGCGCACAGAAAAATCATTGTAGCCTGACAGCTCAGTCGTTAAACAGCTCTTATTATTTTTTCCATTTCATCCCAATTGTCTGTCTGAGTCGCTCACATGTCCGCTGCGCTGTGTTTATCATCTCAAAACTCCGCGTGAGAGTGTGTGACAGCAGGAGGAGGAGGAGGAGGAGGAAGAGAGGGAGAGGGGGGGGGGGGTCTAAACAAGCCTATGCGCATATCACTGCCTCGTTCGGTCCTGTACCAAGATACAGATCCCGCTTTACGTACACACGAAATGTAGTGTGAATGTCTAACTATCCGCTCTGCTCCGTAAAGATGGTGAGTTTTACAAGAGTGTGGCTGCGCAGCTGAGATGCTTTCAGAAATCCTGAGCAAACCCACCCATTGAGTCATGATATTTAGTCCTCACGAAGTCATTTATTTCCCAGTGAGTGCGTTCATCGATTTTTCTCTGGCTGATTTCGAGACGCCGAACAGTCAAGGTTGGTTAGTTTAACACACCTTTTAGTTCGGTGCGGGCGCATTCCCGTCGTGCGCGTCCATGTGGGGTACTCCTTCCATTTTTTGGGGGGGCCAAGGTCTTTCCCTGCTGTTAACCTATCTTCTCCATACAGTCCTTGCTTTTCCTTCCTCAAAAACTCTCTCCAAAACACACTTCCCATCCTCTCCTCTTCTCTCAGTTCTCTCCTCTTTCTACAGCTTTCTGTGCTTGGATGTTTTCAGCAGCATGTCCAGATCCTCGTCTCTTATCCATCACTCTGTCTTTCTCTTGGTGCCTCTCTTTCCTGATAGGTTTAGAGGTGATGTCAGTCTGTAGATTGTGACAGATTAAAGTGAATTAAACCTTTTGTCCCCCTTGTGGCTCCTATCTAACCAATTCAATTGGCTCATTACTTTCTGGATGAAGGAGCTGAGGGGGCTGTCTCAGAGCACCAAAATGGGATTGTTATCTCAAATCTAACAGGGAAAATGATTTTCTTTTCTTTCCTTTCCTCTCAATCTCAATCCCAAATAACGCTGGTCATGTCCTCAAAAGCTGCGACCACTATTTGAAAGATTTTCTGGGATGGTTTGAGCAAGAGAATGAGAGAATCTGCTCCCTCCCTATCATGAAGCAGAGGGATGCTTTTCTGCTGTGGGATTCTTTCTGACTGGCAGTCTGTGAGAGAGATGAGGGTGCTGTCCGTGGTGCTGAACAAGTCTGGGAGAGCCACTCAGGCACATCCACTCATTTCTGCAGTGTTGCAAACTCCAATTGATTCCCACTCGTTTCTGACCACTCTGGCCCATCCTCCAGCTGCTGGAAGGTGCGATTGTTCATCCCTGAGTCCCGCTCCTCGCTGCTCGCTGGTCATCTTAATATCTTGTCCGTCTGCGCTCCAGTCATGCTATGTCATTTCAGCATTTCAGGGTTTTTGATTTGTGACTCTGTCTTGAATAAACTCTTGTCCGCCAGTCAAGTGCCACTTCGGGCCTGTCGTACGATTTACAGCCTCTGGTTAGAAAAAGAACAAAAAGGCTGCAGGAAACTGATGTGTACCTTAGGAATTCTTACAAATCTTCAATTGTGCTCTTGTGTCTCAGACGACAGTCCCAATTTGCATCCTGCCTTTTGTAAATCTGGCAACTGTTCCCTCTAATCGCTCTGGCTTTACATCTTTTTTTTTTTTTTTTTTACCTGTTTGTCTGCCTGGATTTTTTTTGGTGGTTGGTCATACTTTTTTCCCCTCACATCTGTCCGCCCCATTAGAAATTTGCTCTTCACTTCATCTACTTCTTTCAGCCTTTCAGATGCTCAAACTTGTCTCTTCTCAGAGGATCTTTCTGATGTATACCCTTTAACCAGCAGCCAGCTCTGTTCTTACACATCGCTCCTGTGCCTCGCTCATAAAAGAAGCTCTATTCATCCCTGCTGCTGCATAGACACTGAAGTAACTTCCACAGCGGTCATGTCTCCCACAATGGCTGTCCAGATAAGATGAGGCCAAGCTTAATCTTTAAGAGTTTATCCCCCAGTAGAACGGCTGTTTCTATTATAACTCCACTTTTCAAAAGGTTTGTCATACAAAGAAAGAGCAGAGTAATAAAGTGTGACTCATGTTATTAATTTTACATTAAGTTTCTGTTGTCAAAGCCTTCAAAAGTGCTTGATAAAGGGTCAATGTTAAATTGATTAGTGACCATAAACATGATGTATTTTAATGTATTATAAGTGACTGGGAGGTTTTGTGCACCAAACGGGTCAGGATTTACAGCAAATAATGTGAGAAACTACCATCTGCAGCACTGTGGAGATTTTATAAAAATGACAGGTAGACTACGAGTATGCAAATATTAGCTCAGTGAGGAAAAGCTCAGACGCAAATCTTTTCTAACCTTGAAGCAGCTGTGTTTCATCAGCAGAGGAACATGCCTGATTTCACTACTGTCAGGCACTGCAAGAACAAGACAGTGACGCTTGAGTTGTTACATGATCGCCAAAACTGGACGGTCATGTGCCTCGCTCATAAGAGAAGCTGGATTCATCCCTGCTGCTGCTGTAGTACAGTGTTCCTGTTCAGATGAAGCCTCTCCAGGTTGATAAGTGTTCTGATCTGAACAGGGATGAAGGTGATCCGGTTGTACAACAGCTTCAGGCACACGAGCTGCTGCAGGTGCTGGAAGCTGATGGTCTCCTCTATCTCCTTCAGATTGTTGTCCTTCAGATCGATCTCCTTCAAGTCGAATCCTGCTCTGACAGTAAAGGTTATAGTGTACCACAGGTCAAGGATTAAACAGCACAGTACAGGTTATCATGTGGGAGTGTGTAAATGCTAAACATTGTGAAACTGAAGTGTTTTTTAATGGTTTGATACAGATGTGTGAATCCACAGCTTTGTAGCCACAACTGGGCTCTTTCCAAAAGTTATTACTCTGTCACATTTAATTTTAAATGAATTGAAAGTACTTTAATGGCTGCACAGTCTGCAAAGATACACTGTGAGAGTCTCAGCATTCACTCACAGACAAGATGTTCAGCCACTTAAAGAAGCTACATATCAAGTCATGAGAATCCGAGTTCCTGAATCAAAGTATTAAACAACCACCGGTGAATAAACCTGGAAAAGTTTTACAAAACAAATCAAAAACCTCGTCGATGTATCATATGTGGGGGAAAAAAAACATTAATTAGCACAAAATTGAAATGCAAACAACATTGCAGAATCATCCATTTGTAGGGATGTCTGCAGGTATTGAGTCTCTATACTGCTCCAACAACCTCTGCTAATAAGGTGGGGCAGCCCTTATGTGGCGTAAGAGGCAAAACCCAGGGCAGAAAAATGTCTTTCTACCTTCATCTAGACCATCATGCGGACGAAAGGTTTAAAGAGGTTTCAGTCAAGAAATGAACCTGAAAGTAAAAAAGCAAGAGGTGAAAATACTGCGTTTGTTAATAATGAAAGGAAAAGTGAAGATTTGACTTTCAAACTGGTCATCTGCATTAATGATCCTCTCAGCAGCTGATAACCCAGAATGTGCTTTATATCTCATCAAAATGAGGGTGATTATAGTAAACATCGCCCCTGCTCTGGGTTTCCCATTTATCTTCCATTACTTGTCAAGCTGATGATACTTAACAGCGATTGAAATTAGGCAGAGGCTAGTGGCTAAACAACCACACGCAAACACAAACATGCACAGAGACTCATAAATCCATACAGACAGCATGCTCAAAGGATTCGCACTGAAGTCTTTCCCAGTCGACCAGAACTAAGTCACAGAAAGACCATGTGTGAGTCACACAAGTTCTCTCCTTCTTCCTTATCTATGTGTGTGTGTGTGTGTGTGTGTGTGTGTGTGTGTGTGTGTGTGTGTGTGTGTGTGTGTGTGTGTGTGTGTGTGTGTGTGTGTGTGTGTGTGTGCGCGCGCGCGCGCGCTTATATCTACTGTATCACTCAGTTTTGTAAATGCTTGTCCAAATTAATAGGTGAAGTCATCATTTGTTGCATTAGCTCCACTTTGACCTTTAACTGGATTGGTTGCCAGTGAATGTGTCACTAACTCGTCTTTAGCAATAACAAGGCGAGACAGGAGGAGAGCCGGTAGCTGTTTGAATGTGTCCCCATGTGTGCGCGTCACATGTCTGTCTCAGTATGCCTCTCTTAATGACCTCCCCTCCGTGACCCCTTCAAATGTACCTATATTATTTGGGTCTGCAGCTTTGATGTTCTCCTCTGACACCGCTCGCTCTTTCACTCTGCCCTCCAGATGAGTTCGTGCAGCAGCCGCGCGTTGACCATCCTGTCCACGGTGTTTGGAGCCTGCGGGCTGCTGCTGGTGGGGGTGGCTGTGTCCACAGACTACTGGCTCATAATGGTGGAGGGGATCATCCTGCAGCAGAACCAGAGCATGGAGGTGAAGATGGCACTGCATTCAGGCCTCTGGAGAGTTTGCTTTGTGGCAGGTAGGACCATACGACAACAATTTGTGCATATATATATATATATATATTTACAAGTTAAATGATGACTGTAGGATTTGCATGCATGATCATACTCTGACACACGCACACACACGCACACACACACACACACACACACACACACACACACACACACACACACACACACACACACACACACACACGTTGAAACGATGCTGGTACGTGTGTGTGCTATATGTACAGATCTTCACAGTGACAAACACACAGAAAGCGGTAGAACAAACCTGCAGTGAGAGAGCAGGAAGGGCAGGACAGAGAGAAAGCGAGCCTCTGGAATCACAGCTGTCATAAAACATGATCGTTACCTGTGAGCACAACTGCACAGACCCACATGCTTTCTTTTTTTTTTTTTTCGGTTTTGTTTTGTTTCTTCATGCATCACTGACTTTTATCCTAAAAGCATACCCCAAACATTTTCCATTTTCTGTGTTTCCTCACAGGATCAGAAAACGGGAGATGTGTTGCATCAGAGTACTTCACCGAACCCGAAATAGAGATCACCACTGAAAACACTGCAAACATCCTGAGTGAGTAAAACACAGCAGTGATATTACACGAGCTGACTCTGCAGCTGCAGTGTCCCCCTGCTGATTGATTGTGGGTACTGAAATCTGAACATAATATTAGAGCTGCGACAACTACTCAATTATTCAATTACCTGATCATCAGGACGTTAATCAGACGTTAATCAGCAATCAACTAATCGATTACTTAACCTGATGTATTTAGCATCTTTCACACAAACATGCAACCCAGAGTGCTTCACAGAGCAACACAGACAATCTAGCAAGACTTAAATTATAATGATTAAACAATACTAATCAAAAATAAATAAAAGTCAATAACATAAATAAATAATGATTGGTTTGATTGTTTAGAGTCACAAAAATCTAAAAACTTTGATTTGAACATCAGGACTTGCCATTAGTCCATCATCAGCAATGATTTTAATATAGATATAATAATACTGAATGAATAAATAATTGAAGTAAAATGACTTTACATGCAATACAGTACATTTTACATATTCAGGCAGTGGTGAAAACTCTGCTATGTGCTATGTAACTACAATAAATTGTACTAATACAACTTTTATTTCTCTGTAATCTTACAGACTTACAACCATGTTTTTACTTCCCATCAACATTTTAGATCAAAACTCTGTCCATCATTAAAAAGCAATCAGAAATGTGTCCATATCTTGTAAACAGCAGGTCACGGTTAGAAAGGATTACTGCCTCTTGTATCCCAACTTTAGTGGTAGCAGTCACAGCTAAGTATCTCCACATAATTGTTTATACTTTAAATTATATATTTCACCGCTTCTGATTGTATTAACTAAGACCTGCTAAGGTTTATCATTCACCTCCTCCACTAGTTTATGGGCACATCCCACATGCTAACACCGACCTTTCGTCCCTGCAGAGATGGTGCGTACAGCCACGCCCTTCCCGATGGTGTCGCTGCTCTTCGTCTTCACAGCCTTCGTCATCAGTAACATCGGACACATCCGGCCTCAGCGCACCATCCTGGCCTTTGTGTCCGGCATCTTCTTCATCCTCTCAGGTGGGACCCATTACTCATGTCCTGCTGTCATTACTCACTCACTCAGTGATTAATTACAGCAGCCCAGTGTGTCCTGTGTGTCACACGTGGACACACTCCATCACGGCTCTATTTCTGGTCTGTGATACAGGTGTGTAGGCTGTCATCAGAAAAGGTGACATGGTTAGTTTACCAGAGTCTTCTTTTATTTTGACTTTGCCAGGAATAGAATTGAGTTCAGACTTCCCTCTGTTTTCCATGTGTTGTGTGTAAAGTGTGCACAAACATCTAAGCTTCATGAGCAGGTTTTCGAGCTGGATTCTTTTTTTCCATTAGTGCAGTTAACCTTCTTGAACAGCAGATGGCTGTAATGCTCTCGTTTCTTGTGCTTTGTGTGTGGCGCCAAGACTGTAAGGAGCCAAATTGGAGCTGTTGTTCTCAGACGGTTGTCTCTCCTGACACTTTTGAGGAGGAAGCAGCACTGCAGAGCTCAGAGGAGCATCAAACAGAGTCTTATATGACGGCTCCGACGTGCCATTGTGGGGACTTTGTGCTAAAGCAGAATAATAAGTGTTATGTAATGGAGGTTACATCATGTTTATAGGCTGTGCTGGAAGTGTTGCAGTGTTTTACTTTATGAGGGGTTTTAATTATGGCGTGATAATAAGGGGCAAGTGTATCAAATTGCTTTTCAGCAGTTAGATATTCTGCTGCACTGAGTTTCTCTCTCTACTTTCTCTGAACACTGCCTCCCTCCTGCCCTCCCCACACTGTCCCCCCCACTCAGCCCTCCCTCTCCTTCCTCCCATGTCCTCCTCACTCCTTCATTCACAGTGTATTATTACTGTGGTGGCGTGTGCGGATTATTGAGAGACACTCCACTGGCATCACTGACGCAGTGGTCTGGTAAATATTGTAGTTTGGGTCTGGAGGCTGAGTACAGTGACTCCATGTTCTGGTTTAAACCAAATTCACAGCAGAAGATAGGAAAAAAAAAAATCTGCACGAAGCCACAGATGTTCAGCTTGGTTCGAGGCTGACGTTGCTCTCTTTCTCTCTCTCCTCCTGCGACTTTGTTTCTCTCTTCCTCCAGCAAACACACCGCAGACAATCTTGCGTATGAATGTGTGTGTTCTTGCAGCATTCACCTCCATTTTTGTTTCCTTTTTGTCTTACACACACAAACACTCTCTCGTTGCCCTAATCTGCTGTCACCATACACGAGCATGCGTGTTTCATTCAGTTTTTCTGCACTCCTCAGATAAAGATGTACTTCCCCTCCAGGATTGACAGCAGCACGGTTTCTGCATTTTCTCTGCTTTTCAATTTTAAATTGGCAACAAAACCTCTTAAAGCAGCCATTTATGTTAAGGAGATAACCCCTTGACAGCCCTGTGGTGCATTTGAATGTTGCAGTGAAAGCTAAAAATACTCATATTTGGTGCTTACAGCATGCAGCTTTCTTTGAATATTGACTCTTCGATGTAGACCATATGTTGTATCTCATGCATTTAACATTTCTAAGGCAGTGTAGAGAGTATGTAAGTGTCACTGGAACAAGAGGGTTTAAATGTTGTATGGATTGCTTTTGGGTGAAAAGAGTCGTTCTTTCTGTTTTGAAAGCAACTTCTGGTTTTCCATTCAATGATTATTCTGAAATCTCACCCAAGTTTTCACAGCATGCTGCATTAGTTGAAAAACCTTGTCGAGCCACAATGACACATTATTTCCTTAAAAAAAAAAAGTAACCTGTTTCTTTTTTCAAGCATTTCTTTCATGTGATTGTCAAGACAAACTCAATTATAACTGTACAAGCCCAGATAACACACAGTATGACAATTAACTGAAGAAAATAAAAGAAATGGTTTAATTTGAATGGATATCTGCAGGCTAACTTGCCTCCTAGAAATTATCCTTATATACTGCACTGAACATCAAGCTCCAGAGAAACCACCTGAATTATGTCATTTATAAAAAATAATGAGAAAATATTTCAATGAATACTTAATCCCCGATGAGGATGTGACTGGGATTAAAATGTTGTCTGTTTATAAATAGATGTGGTTTGAAGTCACTGAGCTGGTTTCTTTTCTTCAATGACAGGATCTGCTAAGTCACAAAACGCACAACATCCGTTTGTAGCAACTATAGCAGTTTAAATTCTCAAAGCACTGCATTAAGTTTAAGGAAAAACTGTGTTCTTGCTTACATTTTGAACAAGTTAAAAGCGGCATTACATGTCATGTTTACTTTAAAAAACACAATCTGACCAAAAGTGTTTTTGATGCCTGAAATGAACCACAAATAAAACCCTTGAGATTATGTACACTAAGCAACACTTAAACACTTTCCTCTAAAAGTCATTTAGAAAATGGTCACTCCACGTCTCTCTCTTCCTCACTGGTGCGTCTGTCTGGATGGCTATATAATGACCTCCTTGCTCGCTCTTGTATCTGACTCTTCTTCTCTCTCTGACTCTCTGTCATTGTTAATGTGCTGTGTGCAGGCCTCAGTCTGGTGGTGGGCCTGGTGCTCTATATCTCCAGTATTAATGACGAGGTGATGAACCGGCCCAGGGAGCCCGAGCAGTTCTTCAATTACCACTACGGCTGGTCCTTCGCCTTCGCTGCCTCTTCCTTCTTACTCAAAGAGGTCAGACTGGTGTGTGTGTGTGTGTGTGTGTGTGTGTGTGTGTGTGTGTGTGTGTGTGTGTGTGTGTGTGTGTGTGTGTGTGTGTGTGTGTGTGTGTGTGTGTGTGTGTGTGTGTGTGTGTGTGTGTGTTTGCACACGTATACACAGGTACTGTCTGCTGACTGTGCAGGCAGGTATGGTGATCAGTATTCAGGATGTGATGTGAGGTATCTGTGGTTATGATGCAGTACTGCATCTGTGCTCATGTGTGAATCCATGAATGGTGCAGCTTGCCTCCTCTGCTCATCTTCCCACCTCTCTTTCCTCCCTCCTCCCCTCCCCCTTCTTATTCTGTCTCTTCCCCCGTCATCATCAGCAGCAGCAGCAGTAGCAGCAGCAGCAGCAGCACTGCTCTTAATGTGGTGCAGTGGACAGTTCAGTGTAAACCAACTGTCTTCTCCTCACTCGTATCTCCTCCTCCACTTTTGTTTTACCTTTAAATCTATTTTATGTTTTGAGACAACTTTGCAGTGAAATGAGCACAATCCTTAGACTTTTCTATTTTGCAGCCCTTTTCATGTCTCTTTTATTAGTCCGTTTTTATCTAATCTCCCCAGCCACTTTTTCCTGCTTCTTTGAAATTTGATTTGGTCTCCGAACTCAATTTATTTATGTAACTAAATCCTTCTCTCCCTGCTTCCTATAATCTCCCCTCATCTCCTACTGCTTTTTCTTCTCACTTGCTCTCTCAGGGGGCCGGTGTGATGTCGGTCTATCTGTTCATGAAGCGTTACGCAGAAGAAGAGATGTATCGCCCCCACCCAGCACTCTACCGACCCCGCCTGTCCGAGAGCAGCGACTATAGCGGCCAGTTCCTCCACCCAGAGTCTTCCTGGCCTCTGCCGAAGCGAGGCCGCAGCACCTCCGAGGCGTCCAGCGACATCTCCATCCAGCTCAAACAGACACCACCGGCGCCGCCAAAAAGCAACCTCCAAGCGGGCGGCCCTGGCAGCCCACCCTCTGGATCTTCCTCTGCAGGGAGCTACCCGATGCCGCAGCAGTCCGCCGGCTACCCCTCCACACACACCCTGCCCAGGTCGCACTCCTCACATCCCCAAGGCCAAGCTCTTCCAATGGCCATGCCTCCATCCCCCGTACCTCCCCCTCACTATCACACACACGTGCACATGAGCGCCTCCCCCTGTTAGGAAGAGGGAGCTTTAGGAAAGGAGGGAGAGACACTGACTCTTCATTGTCATGTATACTGTACATTTAGATGTGGATGAGAGTAAATGCTGAGCGTTGATCATCACAGATCATGTCAGATGAAGTGGAGGGTGAGGTGACCGAACATTTAAAAAAAATGTAGCTTTGGAGCAATATGAACAAAGGACAAGGGCGGCTTTGGAGACTGAAAGGGAGGATTTTACAGAATTGTGAAGATTTTATAGAAACTGTGATGGACTAAGAGAAACAATCACAAGAGAACAGGGAAGAAGAAGATGAGAAAAGCAGTCTGTCATGATAGAAAGTGGGAGAAAGTGTTTCCTAGAAAGACTTTAGAGGTGAGGCTGAGTGGCAGAGGAGATACAGGGGAGGGAGAGTGAGGCAGGGAGAGCGAGGGGCTGCGGTATAACACCAAGATACTGCAGTGCTGCAGGAAATTTGTATGCACTTGGAAATGTTCAATGCAAAACACTGATCACAAAGACTGAGAATGCAAATAGTTTTTTACATACATAATTCACGCAAATACATGAACTATGGACCTTTTTACCGAATGGTAAATGTGGTTAAATATATTCTTTTCTCCTCTGAATTTATTACATCATCAATCCAGTTTCATAACTCACAATGTCAATGTAGTATTATCAATAGTATTAATTACAAATATTAGTTACAAATATAGTAATTCTGAGATGAGGACACTGTAAATGAATGTTGTTAACCTTTGTTTGTTTTTTAAAAAAAAATGGAAGTGGATGATGTGATGAAATATCATAGGGAGAAATCAACTTATTGTTTTACATATTTGTTTAGGATTTCTAACTTATTGTACATAACTGCACACAAGGACTTCTGTTGTAAATTGTGAATGAAGCTTTGGCACAAATCACATCAAAAAAAATGTCTGACTCCTGCTTTGGATGAAGGCTCTGCAACAGGCACAGCACCAACAACATACCCTCTGGATACAGTGCATGCTGGTTTGAAGGAGGAACCACCCAACGATGAAACGGAGGTCTGATGCCCTCTACTGGCCACTGTCTTGCACTGACCCTGGACCAGCCCTGGGTCTGGCTCAGCACTTCTCATGCACTCTTCCCTCTTCACTGACCTGCACTCTGTGTGTCAATGCCCGGGGCAACACAGATGATGAAGCTGCTGTCCGTTATGGTGAATTCAAGGAGCCTCAGAAGTGATGTACAAAACAGGATTAACATATATACTTTAAAGACTGCTTAGAAATATTTTTAAAGCTTCGTAGCTGCTGATATATCTGGGAAACTCTCATGATGAAAGTATTGATTACATTTGCACTTAACTGCTTAAAGAACAACACCTCTGTTTGTGACATGCAGGTTTTGCCATTAATTGAACATAAATATTTTTCTCTTCATTTTGGTCCAATATATTTGATCGCCATTTGTGACCATGCATCATTAATGTTTCTAGAATCAGACAAAAATATTACATTGAGCTCTTTCAGTGTGTTTAGAGCTGCAAATATAAGATGCTTTTCATTGTCGATTCATCTCCTTGAAGTGCCATACAATAATGAAAAAGCTCGTTATAATTTTCCAAAGAAGTATAAACACCCAAAATATTAAATTTGCTATCACATAAAAGACATACCATCCTCATATTTTACAATGTAGGAACAGAGAATGTTTAACAAATTTCTTTCAATAACAACTAAAATGATTAATAGATCATTTAAATGAATGCATATACATTTTCTGTCAATAGACGAATTGATTAATTCACTAACTCCTGCATCTGATTTTGTTAGCTTCTTTATTATAAGTTATTCCTTATAATACGGTGTGTATGTTGAGTTAACTTCACCAAGTTATGAATGCATTTTAACCACACAGGGTTATTTTGTGGTCATTGTAGTTGGATACATTTGCAAATGCTCTCAAAGTTTCATTCTCTGGTCAAGTTACCCTTTAATACTGTGCAGTATCACAAAACACAGGAAGAGATCTGAAGGACCTGCACATCACAAACAGTCATATTTTAAGTTAGAATAGTTTATTTGGGGGGGTTTTTTGTGGGTTTTTTTAACCTTCCTGCTGCGCTCGGGTCTTTCATGACCCGTTTTCATAGCCATTTTGATGCAACGAAAGACCCGAGTACAGCAGGAAGGTTAAGGCACATCATTCATGGGGATATGTCAGTATGATATATCTCTGTAATGAGAATTGAATCACCGTGTCATTGTGTACTGGCTGGTTTTAATTATCACTGTGATGCTGGAGCGAGGGGAACACACTGATGTCCTGCAGTGTGTGTGTGTGGGATGAACATCATGAAGAGTCACAGGGGGAAATATAAAGTGAGATTATTGCGATATCATCATATTTTCATCTGTATGCAGGGTTGTGTGTTTCCCTACTTTTTGTTTATGCAGTTGCACCAATGTAGATGGAGATGAAGCTCAGTGTAACTGCAGACTTCTCTTGTTGATTGTGCTGCTACAGTTAGGGGGTTAAGTGCCTTGCTCAGGGGCACCTCAGCAGTAGTTGTTGAGGAAGATCAAAGTGTTTCTCCAGCCAATGGGCATCTGGTTAAGACCTGCTTCACTAACCTTGAGAATGCTGCCAACCCTGTCATGACCTCTGTGACTGTGGGCAGCTGAGGAGCTCGTCTGTCTGTTTTCTTTTCCTCCTTTACATAAATAACTTTAATCTCGAGATCATTCTGTGCCTCTTAAACTGCAGCATTTCTTTACTTCTCCATCTCTGTACCTCTTTTGTTTTCCCCTCTCTACACCTGGCCTTTTTCTTTGCCTCTATACGATTAGATGAAAGGGTGTAGCTGTGCTCGCTTCTGCATATAAAGCCTCGTTTTCTTGCACACTGCCATCTTTGTAAACAAAGAAAATGGGTGAAATAAATGCTTTTCAATGCTTTAATGAGACTGATGCTGTATACTCTGGAGTTCTAAAATTCAGTAGAAATTGTGGTAAGATCACTGTTCTTTAAAGAGCTGACATCCGTCACTCAATTTCCTCTTCTGTACAATAATAAAACTTTTAACATGGGTTAAATCCATCCTATTTGCCCCTCTCTAAATACATTACGTTGTTTTTTTGTTGTTAAATGTTTCTTAATATCGTCAATTTATCTTCAATTGTATTAGTTTTAGTTTGAATACCAAGGTAAGAATTGAAAAATGAGTTCTAACTTCGACAGAAATTGTAGTGTAATGGGATCCTAGCATGTCTTTGCATTAATATAACACATTAGTGTGTTTCTTACTGGTCTCTGTGATGGAGGGAACCACGATTGGATGAACGCTGCACTGCAGTGAACTACTGGGTGTTAACCAGGCTCCCTCCTCAGTCACGGTAAGCCACCACAGCCAGAGGGCAACAATTGATCAGAGTGTTCTATCGGTGCATGCGCTTGTGCGTGGATGCAATTGTCGGCATATGTGTTTCTGTGAAAGTTAGTAATTGTTTAACACAACAAGCCTGAGACAAAAGTACACAAATATTGGAGAAAATTATAATATTAAATAGCTTCACTTAAGGGATGTGAAAAGTCATGGAATTAAATGTACTCCTGTCTCCAAAACAGGGATTTCTATGTTGAAACATATCTACATATATAGACAGAAGTTTTTGGTGAAGGTCAAAAAGAGTACAAAAAAGGTGGGATTCATGTAAACTAATGCATTAAGTCATATTATTCTTTAAATTCACTTCATTTCTGTCTGAAATTTTTATTTGGGAATAGATGAAAAAGGAAGCTGCAAAATAAGCACATGTGTGTATTCGTCAGGGGGCTTGTGAGAGATGTTGGAAATCAAACACCAAGCATGTGCAGGTCAATAAAATTGAACCATGGCGAGTTTTTTGTGTGTGAGCGTCTCTCCTGGTGAATGAAGCCATGACTGCTGCTGTAAACAAGTGAGATTAAATTGTTGCTTGTGTGGACACTTTTCTGTAATAACATACTTTGCACTGTGAGCGTGTGCAGGCCCATGTGTTTGTGTGTGTGTTTGCCCCTGTGTTTTGCTTTTGTTTGTATGCGTGTGTGTGTGTGTGTGTGTGTGTGTCACTTTATGTGTGTGCAGCAGTGTGGGTTGAGTGGATCTCTCTTTTCACCATCACCATTACTGCATGAAAGACCTGCCACTCTGTATTAGCTCCATCCAGCTCTCCTTCTCCCTCTCCCCCTTTCTGTGTGTGTGTGTGTGTGTGTGTGTGTGTGCGTGCGTGCGTGTGTGTGTGTGTGTGTGTGGGAGAGAGAGAGAGAGAGAGAGAGAGAGAGAGAGAGAGAGAGAGAGAGAGAGAGAGAAGGGGTGAACTGGGCATTAAAGCCATTTTAAAGCTATTGAAGGTCATTGTCCGCTCACTCAATTGTATGCATCCTCACTGTTGAGACCAGCAGCCCAGCCTGCCGCCGGCTCCATTTTTATAGATCTGTCGATGACATAATCCGGTCAATTTCACAAACTGTGACATCTCTCATTACTAATGTCAGTTGATTAAATAATTATGGCAGTAATAGTCCCAATTACCACAAGTATTATAGGCTCCAGCTCACACTGCATTTATGTCTGTATCGATACATTGATATGGACCTGTAGATATGTGACTCCATGATTTAACATCTCTCTCTGCCTCTCTCCCTCTCTCCCTGCCTCTCTCTTTCGCTCTCTTTCTCTCTGCAGGGCTGCGCTCGTGCTCCATTTCCCAGAACTACCAGCGCGGCCCTCATCATCAGCATCATCACTACAGAGGAAAAGTGTCCCACTGGCGTTCCATCAAGTCGCTCTCCAGCAAAAAAAAAAATATATATATATATATATATATATCGACATCAATAACACACACACACACACGCGCGCGTATAACCTGGTCACGGCTAATAGGCTACTTACAAACGCGTAGCGCTGCGCGCGCGGCACACGCTCCAATAAGCACATCCAGACCAATTCCCTCAAAATGAGAGAGAGATGAGGAAGGGAGGGGAGATGAGGAGGGGAGAGAGGGGGTGGAGGAGGGGGAGGGGGGGGGTTAAACCTTTCGTCGTGAATTCGTAGCACAACATATTGTGAAGGAGATTTCATCTCGTGTCGATTCTGACACGATCCGCCGTCCTTCACATTAGTGAAGGAGTTTTGGTGGGATGCGACAAGTTGCTTGCGTCGGGGCTCAGTGTGGGAGAAATAGATAGAGGCGCAGACAGGCAGGCGAGCGCTCGTCCAACCGGAGGGGAGGGGGAGACGCATTCTCCCCGAGTACACAAGCAAGCGGCCACATCCACTGTAGACAAATCCGTGTTCAGTGACGTGTTTTGTATTCGCCTTTTTTTTTTTATGCACGTTCATCCCGTTTCCATCACAGGCTGGTTTCAATTCAATCAGGAACTGAGATTTCACTCCCCTGGGTGCTTCTTTATTTCACTACCCCGTCTATTTTTTTTAATTTTTTTTTTTGCCTCGATAGACCCGTTATTTAGCCTTTCCACCGTCCACCCCCTCTCTTCTTCTTCTTCTTCTTCTTCTTCCCTCCATCTCCTTCTCTTTGGGAGTGCAACGCGCTGCGAAGCTCTGAAATTTAAAAAAAAAAAAAAAAAAAAAAAAAAAAAAAAAAAAAAAAAAAAAAAAAAAAAAAAAAAAAAAAAAAAAAAAAAAAAAAAAAAAAAAAAAAAAAAAAAAAAAAAAAAAAAAAAAAAAAAAAAAAAAAAAAAAAAAAAAAAGCCTGCAGGTAAGACCTCTCCGAGCTTTTCTCTAATGATTATACATACACTGTGGCACTGTTGTTTTCACTTTGCAGTCTAATGGATCACATTTCATCCGGTGGAATTTGCATGCCACATTGATTTGTTTCACGTTGCCAGCAACTTAGCCTACTACTGACAGCGAGGAATACGAAATTCGCAGACATAATAATTCTCAGACTTCTGCCACCTCTCTGATTAAATGCTCAATGATCATTTTCCCACCTATTTGCGCGGGCCTATAATTAGCGACGGCAACGTCTATTATGCAAATGAAAGCCTTATAATAGCTTGTTTGAAGCTCCCCCTGCATTCACACCGCAGGTGTTGGGACTAAAATATCGGTTGTGTTTGCTGAAATGCTCGGTCCGAGAATGAGCAGTATTTCCATTGTGTGTGTGTGTATGTGTGTGTGTGTGTGTGTGTGTATGCGTCTTCATATGTGATTTGTGCCCCAGTCCACTGAGTTTTCTGTGTACCGGTCGCTTGATGCTAGGCGTCCATTTTCCACCGTGTAGCCTATGCAGGCAGGGTGATGTGTGTAGCTAACTCTATTAATGAATGCACCGCAGTCCGCATCACTGTAACCGAGCTCTGCACGCTCTCAGCCCCGTGGCTCCGAAGCTTGGACGTGTCTAAATCACTGGTCAGCTTCTGTCGCTGGACTCCCCTCAGTGCAGGGCCATCATCTCAACTCCACGCTGAACTTGGGCCACATCATGTCATCTGATGTGATTTCATTTTCCATCCAGCCCACAGTCTCCTCTCACTGGCCAATCTGCAGCTCTGACAGATCCAGAGGTAAAGGGCACCAAAACATCTGGCAGGCTATCAATCATTCATTCTTTCATCACAGCTCAGATCACATCTGGGCTAAAGGTGGGATGAAATGTCTTGAATTGGGAGACGCTGGAGGAGTGAGCACTGCAGCATTCAGGAGTTAGTGTGCACTGTCAGCAAGCAGCATAATGAGTTATACCTGTCTCCTCAGTGGCTGCAGCCCCTGACAGGTACAGCACTGAAGGTTTCCTCAGAGAGTCTAATTATCTGATGACAAATACTCTGTAGTGGTCACTCTCAGTTTTGGTGAGTGTAGCACAAGCTTACTCCCACTAAAATCAGCCTTTCACTTTGGTGCTGCATCTCTTCAGTTTTGGTTGCAGTCTTTCCTTTTCAAAGCCAGAAAAATGTTCATCACCTCTCTGCTACAACAGTTTTAATGTAGATCCACCTTGTTTTTCCCTCACTACATGTTTACTGTTGAACTTTTGAGTTTCTACACATTCTTCCAACTAAGTGTAAAGTGTTGACAGAATGAAGGCCCTGATGCCAGCTAAAAAGTATTTTTTTGGTGCATATTTTACTATAATCAGATGTAATAAGTAAAGGTAATTGATGAGAGGCTTAATTGCACAGTCAGCTGAACCACGGGTGAGTCATTAATTACCATTTTGTATTGTGGAAGCATTGTTACATGTGGAGTCCACATAAATCATTTAAACTTCAGTTAAACTGCAGTAATATCCATGACAGCATATACTATAAGTTTAAGTTTTACACATTGTTGCATGTTAAAGGACTTTTAAGGTTAATTAATGCGTGATGAGAAATCAAACGTGTAGCTTTCTGCATCGTAGTGCTGCCATTGACTGCTCATCTCTCCGTCAATGACCACTGATTCTTTCAATAAGTCCTGTTGGCCCTGTTGTCTATTGGTCACACCCCCTCAGCCCCTCCGCCTCCCACGTGCTGAATGCCGTCTGTTTCCTGTGTGTGATGTGTGTGTGTGGCCTTGATGATCATCTCTGTGGATTTTGGATTACTTTCAAAACCCCTCAGTTGGCTCTAAGATCTGATGTTTACACTGTAAGGTGACTCATTGCAGTCAATACTGCCCACACAGGCTCTATGTGTTTCAACGCTGGCCAAATCCTAATCATCTAATGCTCAAGCGGGCCAGAACAATCTGAAAGAATCTCTCTAACTTATGAATGTTTTGGCTCGCTTTGCTATATTTCACTCAAATTTCATAGCTGGTTGGGCAGTCATGTCTGCTTCCCGCCCTCTTGTTTCTCTCCTTCTCTGAGGAGAGGCAATTCTGCAATGATCATCACATCTGTCATGTAGCTATTGTTCAGAGGATCAATGCCTTTGCTGCAATTTTCTTGATGGTGGAGGTTTCACAGTGTTCTTGTCCTCTCTTTAGTCAGGGACTCAGGAGGAAACCCCGCGCTGAATGAAAGCCACAGACACATTTCCATATGATCTCAGGATCCTAACAAATCAAATCATCTAAATGCCACCGTTCATTCACATTACTGCGTAACTTCTGATCTCTGCACCAATATCAGTTGAACGAACTCCTGCATATTTATATTACATGGCGATAAAGACTTGTACCTAAATGAGTACAAATCAAACACAGGCTTGCGGTGTATGGAGATCATACTAATTCAATACACAACGCTGCTTATAATTCCAGCGAGCGGAGGCTTTCATCCGAAGCTTTCTAATTGACTCCTGTCTCGATGGCTGTGACCCGTGCATCAATTAACCCAAAGCTTTTGTTGTTTTTAAGTGCTTTGCTCAAGTTAGCGCAGCCTCTGAGAGCAGGGTTGTAAGAGCCTGTGATCGAACCAGATTGTGTCAGTGATATATTGTCAGCCAACCTGTCTGTGTGCAGTGGCATGCAGCATGAACACATAGCACAGTGTTAGCAGTCACCACTCCAGTGAGCACACACGTCATGGGACCTGTGACCAAAGCCTCTCCGCTGATTACCAAAAGGTGTAGCGGTGTGAGAGGCTCAGTTGTGTGAATTGAAATATTGAAGTTCATGACAAAAAACTTCATCAATAGTGTTACCGTTTTCAAGGTTTTAAGTCAACTATAGTCAACCTGATATTAAACCTAATACACCAGTCCACAGGACGATCATTGTAACGTAACTGTGTCAGTGTCACGCTTCTGCCTCATAGTGGCCTGAAAAAAACCACGTTTAGGGTTACACACCCAAACTACATTGCTTTAAAGAAATTCACATCATCCTCTTCTGGATTCAAACACAGGCCTCCTGGGTGACAGTCTATGACTTATGACCAAGCGGGAACCAACCACGACGCCACGCATGCTGACGTTTTGAATCCAAATTCGGCATTCCAGCCGTCGGAGGCTGTTTGGATGCCAGAAGTGGGCATATTTGGATGAGCTGGGGAGTAGTGGAATCCAACTCAATTTGACTGAGAACCTGAGGACACCTATGCCCGCCCACCAATACCAGAAACCTGACTGCACCCCAGGCCTGTTAATCAAACCAAACATGCCCCCAAAGATACTGCTCTGTAAAGCCTCATGTCTGATTATGGAATTATTTTCAGAAGAACCACCAGAACAGTGAATAGAAGGAGTGAATTTAGCAAATGATGTGATGGCTTGTGGAAAAAAATGTGTTGACTTTATATTTCCGAGAGACGCTGACGTTTTTTGAAGAGGAGTCCATTGGAGCCAGAGGCTTTTTGTAACTAGCCACGAGAGGCCCTTGGTGGTATTGCACTTTAAGTCACTTTCGCATTGGCTTCACTTTTTTTAGACCCAGAAGCTGCCTCCACTTTTGTATACAGTTTATGCTTGACCTGTCTCATCCAGCATGCGTCCACTTTTCACGTCGAGGTCGAGATGCGAAGACTGATACCACTTTCTAAGATAAATATGAAGCTACAGCCAACAACTGGATAACTTAGTTTAGCCCAGAGACTGGAAACAGGGGGAGACAGCTGGCTGCAAAGGTCACACAATCCACCCCCCCAGCACCTCTGTATGAAGCTCATTAATTAACACAGTATTATATTTCTTCTTTAATTCATACAAAAACAACAACATGTCTATAATGACAAGACTCCAGGAAGTCACTGCATCCAATCCAGAAATAAAGAACGAGAGCTAGCAGGTGGTTAGCCAAGAGTCGAATTGAATTTTAATTTCTAAAATGTTAACATATTCTATTTATTAAAGTATGGTTTTAATGTCAAGAATGAACTTCTAAAGCTCATCACTTCTGATAAGCAAAATACATAGTTTACCCTTTTCATCTGTGATGATTTGCTGCTTTTGTCCTTTAACTATGTCTTTGGGTTTTGAAGACTTCAGCATTGGGGTAATGGGAATTTTGGGAAAAGGTATCAATTCATTAAGAAAATAGTTAACAGATTAATCAGTAATGAAAATATTTTTGAGTTGCAGCTTGAATTTACTGTTGACCACGTGAATTTCAAAAACATCAACTTGGAAAAACTGCAATGGACATTTTCTATTTTTTTCTAAATCATATGACATCTTTTAAGAACTGTTTATCAATAATAAACACATTTATTAGTTGCAGCATACTGTCGCTATTAAAGGCTGCTGTCGTTTTTGATAACTGCAAATATTCAGTTCAAGTTCAAGTTAATTTCTTTCTCTGCTGCTCTTACATGACAGGATAATAAATTAACAACTCACTTCTTTCTGTATAAAAACTATAAATCAGAAGGGCCATTTTGTGTTAGATCTGCTGTCAGCGAGTGCTTTTATGGGGGTCTTTCATGTGCATGGTTGCACGTGCAGATGTGTTCGAGCATAGGTTCGTGGGTTCATGAGCATTCGGTCATTCAGAGACACTTTATTTTGAGAGCCTCTTAGACTGAGGTGTTGCTGCCACTGCCTCCTCAGGCAGCTCTGCTTAGACAAGCAAAGACTTGGTCACATGCAGTCTGAGGATCTTATGGACTCTTCACTTGGCCCGAATGGCAGTTCAGCTGCGCTTTGAAGTACCTTCTAAAGATGACCTAATTTGGGATTTTATTGTCATCATTTTGACAGTTGTGGGGGTTTCAGGCTGCATATTTGCCCGCATGCCAAGGTTTTGTTTGCGTGTCTATCTTTTACTGTGCACCCGCGTGTGCATCTTCGGCAGCATGCACGTGAGTGAGCATATATGTATATGTGTGCCTGACAGATGTGGGGTCCCGGCAATGAGCACGGGTGTGTAGCTTCTTCTCATGGTTGAGGAGGGAAATTTGCTCGGCGACCAAGAGTCACCATGCTGAATATTTATGCATGTTTTCCTAATGTTCACTGCCATCATGAACTCAGAATAGAATACGCTGCTTGTATTTTTAGAGCTGTCATCATAAGTAGGCCTTGTGCATTTTTTTCTTTTGGTCAAGTAATCAGTATGAGCTTATGTCATTTCACCAACTACAGTCCTGATTATGGTCATTTGGAGACGAGACATATTTCCTCCTAGATATGTAGCAGTCAGTGTGATTCCACTTTGTTGTGTAGATGTTGCACTGAAAATATTCTCACAAGCCCGCACAGGACCATTGCCTTTCACATGTGTGGAAAAACTTATTACAGTTGTCATCATTTATTCAACAAGCAGTTTGGTAGTTGATTTATGCAATGAATAGCTAATGGAGCAGCTGCTACAAAATTCAAATTCCCTGTGTGATTTATGGCTGCATTATTAGAGCCACAACTCATCGGGTGTGCTTATATTTTATACGAGCAAGGTATTCTGTCATGCTGGGAATGAGTCACACAGGTAGATCTGATTACATCTGAGGTTTTCTGACAAGTGAGGGCCAGCCTCTGTAAAGGTCCCTGCAGCTGCTAGCTTCCATAGCTAAGCTGTTGGCCTTTGTTGCTGCAGTGCTTCCTGCTGCAGCTAATTGGCCTCTGGCTGGCCCAAAGTCCTCTGAATGTAGCAAACATACTATAAAAGCATCACTGTGGGGGGAAATGTGCTCTGGGATGCTTGGCATTATGGCAAAAGGAAATAAGTACTCATATTGCTCAAATCCAGCTATATTATGAAGACAAATCTACCCAGAATTCTTCACTATTTGTGCCAAACCTATTGCCATCAGGGACTGTATGGAAATGATTTAAAAGGAGAGGGGTTCTGAACCTATATTTCACCTGGTAAGAATGTGATGATGCTTTGCACTCTTATAACCTTTTCAACCAATTTAAATGGGATCTAAAATGAACCAGAGGTATTCTCCTTTTTATTTCATTCATTCTTTATCTCTTTCGCAACCTCAATTACCCGTGATGCAAGATGACCATTGCTTCAAGGTTCAGGTGTTTTAATGTTAGTGGTGGTTCATTTAATTTTGATCTGTCAGCCTCAAGCAGAGATGAAGAGCAGGTTACAAATGATTGTTGAGCTCAGCTCCCTAATTCCACCCCCCAGATTTTTTTTCATTCTCACACTTGTATTCTTCAGCTCAGCCCTCCCCGGTGACATCATTTGTCAGATTCTGCACAGCCTCCTCTGGAGCCACAAAAGGCTTCTCACTATTGTTCTTTTACATACAAACAGTAGTACTCTACAAGATCTGTAAACAGACTTAAATTAATAAAATCAGTTGTCCCCTTTTACATTTGTACTCTCATTTTTCATTTAGAAAAAACGAAAACACTTTGATCCAAAATAATATAACACTATTAAAGTGGTACAAGTTTTATAGTACCCCATTTTAAACCTCAATTTGTTTAATAGAAATTATAATGGGGACAATTAATGTACACATGAATTTAACACTGACACAGATGCAAAACTTTCATCCTCTGCAAATGATAAAGTGTGAGACTGTCCTCCTAAAACATCAATAGTGTCAGTTCTTCAGCAAGTGGCCCAAAACAACAAACATGTTGAAGTGACAAAAGCCTCTGAAATCCATTGTACGGATGCAGAGAGATGTTGTTTAAGAGCGTTCAAGTCCAGAAGAGGGTTGAGTAGATGAATAGGTCAACAAAACATTGGAATAACATGACAGGATAATAAATTAACAACTCACTCCTTCATTTCCTGCCTGTCTGACAAATTGTCAAATTTAAAAAAAAAAAAATCTTTATAAAATGCACAGATACAGCAGGGAGATCAAATGTATTAATTAATTGCCATATACTGTATTTACAGACTGCAGAAATTTGAGTTGTTGTTATTTTGGTAACACAGCTAGGCTTACATTGTGTTATTATATCATTAACCTGCGGAATTTTGATATTTCTGCACACATACTTAAAAGTTTTGTTTTTCTCAATTTTGTTGCTAATTTGTTTGCCATTTGGGCCGGCTGCATGACAGACTAACTAATCTATATGAAAATGTTTTTCTTTTTACAGCTAATACACAATAAAACATGGGCCAGAGAGGAGTTGACTGGGCTGGTGTCTGTTCATGGGTTGAAAAGTAATGTCATCTTAAATCCTGGTGGTCAATTTACATTCACAAATAAGAAATGCTGTTCGTTCGCACTTGATTTGGAAGGGTGCATTTTGCCTTGCCTGGGTCATGTTTGAAATGAAGTTTGACCTTGTAGATTTTTTTTTATTTTTTATTTTTTTTAGCTGTTTACCATCTGTTGCACAAACATCTCCATTTATCAGGTGTAGCCGAAATTTCTTCTCAGAAAGCAGCACATTTTCAGTCTCCATACGGACAGGACATCCTAGCTTCCTTGGATCTAGCATCTTCCATTCCTCCTTTTGTGTTTGTGTTCAACCCTGTGGCAGCAGGTCACTTCAGCGAACACCTTCACCTGTTATCTTGAGAGCGGCTCTCTGCCCGGGGTCAGTCCTGCTGTGGGAGTGCCGTTGTTGTTATATCAGAGCAGGCATGTGAAGCACCACAATCTTTATTACCTGCCTGTTGTTGACATTTTCTGTGCTTCCCCTTAAATTATTCCTTATTAGGCATTGCGTAGCTCACATTACATTTGGGCAGTTAACAGATAGTACCTGTGTTAGCTTACAAATTTTGCATTATTTCTGTTGAATTTCTGTAACTCGTGCCATCGTGGATGCCCTGGAAATTACACTCTATTGTTATTTACAGTGAATTGAATTCGAATGCCATATATGCTTTGATTACAATATATTTCAGTTATTTTAAAAGTGCTAATATTTTTCAAGCCCTATTAAAATAAATCTTGTTATACAAATAAATAGAAACTAATTAGGCCCATTTTTGAGACCCTTCCTACGTCTGTCAATTTGAGCATCCGAGTCCCCCGTATCTCACACACTGCTGACAGTCAGTGTTATTTTTGTTTGTTCTTTCAAAGCCTGACAATGATTGTCCTCTAGCTTCTAAACAAAGTGTTTAATATCCTAACTGTGGAGACAAAGCTCCACAGTTTGTGGATTTTAACCCAAACCACTGCTTCCCTAAGGCTTCTCATTTTAAAACCATGATTTTTCCCTAAATCTGACAGTCGGACTGTTTTTGTTTGCAGAAATTAACCATGACGTCATCAGATCCTAAAACAGACAAAACAGTTTTGCAAGCCACAGAAATATTTCATCCTGACAACGGAGTCTTCCGATAAGAGAACGAACCACCTTTGTCAACCTGTATGGTGCAAATTAAATACATAATATTTATGTATCCTTTAACTATACTGGAACAGAAGGCTTAAACAAAACACAAAAAAATGAAAGACTCTTGTCTGCTGTCCCTAAAACAAGACGGACTACTGTAAAATCAGCCAAAGGAAGAATAACAATCCCCCCTTTTCTGTCCTTGTTAAGCCCCCTCTCTAATATTTCTTATGCAGCCCCTTAGTCAAACCCATTTGGTTAAACTCTCACTCTTTCTTTCTTTCTATTTTTTCGTGCCCTCTCGTTCTTTCACGCTCTCTTGCTCTCGCTCCCGTCATTCCCTTCGTTCCCCTCTTTCTTAATTATTGGTGGAAAATAAAAATTACAGATAATTAAATGACAATTATGATCTCCTACACAGGGGAGGTTTTGCTAGGGGGAATAACTTAGTAGGTTATTCTTAAGGTCATTCATTAAATACCGGAGTCAAAGACCACATACGTACTCACACGCATTAGATACTGTATTTTTAGGCCTTGGAGATAGTGTAATCCCTTCTAGACATGTATTCTCCTCAGGGAGAGGCAGCATGTTGATAGGGTTGGAAGGTCATACAACACACACACACACACAAAATCACTTTCGCTTGTTTACTTACACATATGCACCCACATTGTTTATGTAAGCCGCACTGTGGCGGTGTCATTTGACAGTTTACATAATAAGGAGCCTGAACGCAGAGATTTGAGGCTAACTGTATAACTGAAGGGAGCTGAGGGGAACATTACTGGGATTCAATAAGATTGGACTAGACCCATCCACAGATGCACTGGAGAGGAAACACATAGCCCCCCCCCTCACACACACACACACACACACACACACCTCACCCCACACACACACACACACACACACACACACACACACACACACACACACACACAATCGCAAAACACCGTCTCTCCTTCCATCTCTCCTTCTGTCTTTGAGGCAGCTCTGTTTTGGGTCTTACAATGCAAACAGGATGTAACCTATTTTGATCACGGTGCCATATTGCATCATCAAATATTAACAGACTTGACTGCACTGCATTATGTCTGCTAAATAATGTTTCTCGAATAATGTGTGCTGCTTCATCATATCCTCGTATTTGTTTCTCAATCGATCAAAGAAAAGACGTAGGGGCTTCTTCTTGTGTCCTCAGTAACTGACGGCCTTTATTCTTTATTCGTGCATCCTTACGAGTGCACGAGCGTGTGCGTGCGTGTGTGTGTGTGTGTGTGTCCAGGAGCATCTGTGTTGCAGTGGTCACACACTTATCTATTGATAGAGCTTTGGCGCACCGGTCCGTCTGCCTGGGTTTCAGAGTCAACACTCTGTTAGTGACTTGAAATATCCCTCTCATTTCTGCCTCTTTCTTTCCCGTCTCTGTTCTCTCTTCCCTCTTCCCTGCCCTCTCTGTGCTTTGCTCTTGCTGCCTCTTCCTCCCTCTATCTCTTGCCCCCCCCCCCCCCCCCCCCGCTCTATGCTGATCCAGACTTTGGAATTCAATGTTGCTATGGTAACAATGTCGGGTTGGTCCTCTCTGCCTCCCCCTCTTGCTCCTCTTATTCAGACTGGATGCCGTTCTCTTGCTCTGGAGTCGTTCTCTCTTCGGCCTGCAATACTGTCACTGCTATAATTTACTCTGTCTGTTTTAACACAGGGACACTATGGCTCTTCAGCGTCGGCACACGGAACCCGATTTGTTGAATGTAGCGCTGAAAGCATCAGTCCGCTGACAGAAAGTAAATAATTTCATAATCTATTTACCACGTCCGTTATTTTAGAGGCAGCTTAAGAATCTACGGCCCATGCGCTTTGAGGCTACTGTGGTGCTTTGAGCTGAATGCTAACGTGCTGATTGTAAGCAGGTCAAATGTTCACCGTGTCAGTGTGCAGCATGTTAGCGTGCTAATATTTGTTAAATTTTTTTTTTTTTTTTTTTTTTTTAAAGCACAACGTATAGGTGAGGTTGATGTGGATGTCATATATTATTTTTTAGGTTTAAACCAAAGTATCGGATTCATTTTAATGTTGCCCTGGTGATGGCAATAAGAGAAACATCAGGGGATCACCACATTCATTAGGATTAAGCATCTGAAGATACCATCACAAAATTTCATGGTAGTCTTTCTGAGATATTTCAATCTGACAAACAGACATTTCCATTCCTACAGCATAAACTGTATGTGAAAGTGGACGTAGCTTCCAGGTCTGAAAAACGAGGCCAATGTGGAAGTGCCATACACTGCAATATCACCGAGTGCCGCTAGAGAATGACCTCAAAAAGGCTCTGACTCCAAAGAGGTTTAGGTGGGCAGGGCAGTGCAGTGTCCTCAAGTTCCCAATCAGATCGAATCACATCCACAGCTCACTCACTCCCCCTCCCCCAGTTGGTCCAAATATGGTCACTTCTGGCTCCAAACCACTCCAAACTAAGCTAGATGGCGATGCCCAAAATCTGAATTTGAGGCTTCATAATGGCAGTTCACAAAGCAATGGGTGACATCACTGTTCGTTGCTGCTTGCCCTAGAGCCAAAAATGCCAAAAGGAATATCACATCATCAGCTTCTATAATATGACAGTTCGCTGCTTTATCTTTATATTTTGAGATAGTAAGTTAAACATATTACATTTTTTTACTGTTGTTTAAAAGTATGGTGGGCAGGTGACTGTGGCTCAGAGAGCGACTGATTTAAACTGGCAAAATCCATCACACAACAATAACACTGTTGTCTGTGTTTCTTGTTTTTTTGTATATAATATATATATAGATATAGATATATACTGTACTGTATATACTGTATATACTGTGCATTTTATATTTTATATTTAATATTTTTAATGCTATTTTACTGCTGTTTTATTGCTTTCTATTATTCTATTATTATCTTATTGCTTCTGTATGCTGCTGTAGCGAAAAAAAATTCCCCTCGGGGATTAATAAAGTAACTACCTACCTACCTACCCTAAACAAACATTAAAGTAAAAATTATAAAAGTTTTCGCTTCGCTGTCTTTGGCGACACCTAAGGTGATAAGCGGTAATTGCAGCTTTTGGACTTCACTTCCCGCACATTTAAACTGCATCGTCAATGTGACGTCAATCAGTCTGTAGTTACGCTGCTTCACACTCAGGTCACATTCTGTGGTGGAACAGCCACTAGTGGAAAATGCATCGCAAGCTGTGCGCCACTTGTAATTTTTTCCAGGCATGTCCGCAAAGACACCCACTATTTTTGGTTTGTAAAATACTGCAAATGCAAGAGTTTTCATCAGTGGGCCACAGGCTCGATCTCCATTGTGTGACCTCATTCAGTGATAAATAGAGACTCAACAGACATCTGAAAATCTTCAAGATTATTACCTCAAAACAACCTGCAAATGACCAGGCTGAAAAGACAATCTTAGATCAAATAATCAGCGTATTAATTGCCATTTGCAGCCCTAATAAAATGCGTATACTATATGAACTCTTTAATAAAGGTGCTGAACATGTATTTCTCTTTTTACACTGTGCAACTGTTCATCTTCATATTCATGACCTAACAATACTACTTTAAATAAACTAATAAAATGCAATGTCTTCCTGTCTTTTGCTTTGTTTTATGTGCAGCAGCAGAGCAGCGACCATGGGTTTTCTCTGCTAACAGCGGACGGACAGAGATAGCGGGACAACCGTCCACGACCTCAGCCTGCACCAACTTTCCAGTGAGACAAAAAGAAAGAGAAAGAGAGAGAAAGAGACAGAGGCAAAAGAGAGAGAACGAGTGCAAAAAGGAAAGAGGGGAGCAGGTGAAAACAGTCGATGGATGCTGTCCGGATTGAGGGGACAGCACGTTCTTCACTGACGAGGAAAAGAAAGATTTCAAAATTGAGTCGAAGGATAGAAACTCGCCGTCAGGTAGGTCTCACTTTGCCGCACTTTGCACTTTCAGATTTTCTGCCTGTTAAAAACTCAGTCTCAGTTTTAATAGCGTGGAAGAGGAACTTTTAAAGAAGGAATCTACAGTTTCATACCGAACTAACTTTTTACTCTGACTGTCACGGGTCAGCATGATTAGCTGTAAGTGAATTACGTAATGCTATTTATGTGAGAAAGTACACGGATGTTTGTATGTGAAAGGTGCACCCACATTGCCTTCCTAATAAAGACAGGTACAAGGTGATCCCATGTTTCATCTGCTGTGTGTGTGTTTGTGTATTCACCTCCAGCGCTGCTGATTCTGAGGGGGAGAACAGTGTCAGGGTCATGAATATGGAGTAGCCTCAGACTTGGGAGGGTGTGATCTGTTGTGCTTCACATCAATTCTGTCTTGTTAAGCGGAGTCAGCAGAGTCATCAAACTCTCCTCCAAGGACACATCATAGAGCCACTTGTGCACCTCCCACATCCGCCTCCACCTCACTCTCGTCTTCTCTCATCACCTCCCTCTCGCTCCCTCCCACAGGTGCCCCTCACCTCGTCATGCCCCTCATCATTTCACCTGTGTGTTTGCTGTCTTCTTGTAATAAACTGCATTTCGTCAACGATTGTGAACACACTCCCGCCCAGTTATCCGGTTCTTGTTATCTTACTCCACTACAAATACTTGTTTATTTCTTCTCACTCTCTCTTGCGCTCCTAATTCCCACTCTCTGTGTCTTCTCCCACCTCCTCCTCCTCCTTTCTCTCTATCTGTCTTAAAGGCATGGTGTGTGAGAAGGGGATCCAGATCCTTCTCACCACCGTGGGGGCATTCGCTGCCTTCGGCCTGATGACGGTGGCAATAGGGACGGACTACTGGCTGTACTCCCGTGCCCTCATCTGTAACAGCACAGCCAATGTCAGCCAGGATGACCCCCATAATAAAGACAAGAAGGACCCTGGGGCACTTACCCACTCTGGGCTGTGGAGAATATGCTGCCTGGAAGGTAAAAATGAAGTTGTGGGAGACATTTTGGATCTATGGGTGGGATTTGGACTGAAACCAAAGTTTGCTTTGGTTGACGTTGTTCATTTCAGTTTGGAGGATGCAGTTGAAGGCTGTTACAGGGCAATGCAGCTACTTTTGCTGTCAAGCAATTTAGAATTGATTGTAGATCCAAATCTAGTCACCTTTACACCTTTAGGAGCTTTTATAAAGAAGCATGAGCTTAATATTTTTGTGATCTACACAATTAATGTCTTTCTTTTGACTTGTTCAGGTAAGAGAGAATAGAGTTGTGGGGGTGGGAGGGCACTCACAGTTGGAGGATGATGAAATAATTAAAAAGTGTTGTGTTACTTGAAGTGATGCTCAGAGCGGGGTCAGATCTGCTGCTATGTAGACTGCAGTTGAATTGAACTACTAAAAACAACTCAAAGTATTAGACATAATCATTAAAGCACACAGTAATACAGGGATGTCTGTATTTATACTATGTTGTAATGCAAATTATTGTCTTTCTGGCGAGTTCTTAACTATCACTTACTGAAATCGACTTGGTAGCACTGGACACTGCAAGTGTATTGCCGTAGAAACCATGCAGCTCTTAAATGTCCAAGCTTTTAAGTGGAATCACATTGTATTTTTTTTTTGTAATTGTATGGTGTCGTTTACTCTGTAAAGCAGATCAGTGTGTAACAACTAGAAGCTTTCACTCAACTTTAGAAAACTTTCTTGCCGCACTGCTGTGATATCAGCAATCATTATTAGCATCCACATGTACACACTGCATTTGTATTTGCTAGGCCATGCCACAGTGACAAGAAAACAGTTTTGCATAATTGCAATATAATTACATGATACTGAAGCGTAACCCTCACTCAAAATAATCCATTAATCATTGTCTTTGATTCAGGCTGAATTCATTTAAGTGAAGTGCTGAGACAAAAGCCATCGACTTCTCATGTCAAGTGGCGGAAGAAACAGAAACTGGCAGCAACCATCTCTCAATCTTCGGCTTGTCACTGCAACACAAGCTGCTAATTCATTATACATTACACTGCCTGGCTGACACTCAACAGTAGAGGCTGGGATGGAGTTAACAGTGAACAGCTACAGCCAAAGGGGTGGTGTGAGTTAGCGATCTGTGCCTTTGCTCACATGCTGACTGAGGTAGCCGAGGCTTTTCTGTCTCCAGGAAAACCTCTTGGCTCTCTTTATAAAGCATCCACAGCCCATCCTGGGTTTGGTCATTGTACAAAGCTAATTTGTCCTCATCTCTCTGCTTCCTGATAGCAAAGCAGCCAATTAGAGATAAGCTCTAGCCCTTGCAGCTCTGCTGCAGTGCACCCCCGCCCACTCCTTCCTTTGCCCCATTCTCTCAGTTTCTCCACTTGCTGTCCCTCTGTCTCACTCCCACAAACATTTCATTATATCTTTCTCTGGTTTCTTTCCGTCTTCGCCTCCTTGTAGCTTCCTCTCTCATTTAGTCTTTTCTCCACATTGTGGTGCAGTAAAGCCTACAGTGTCTTGGCATGGCTTAGAGGTCAGGTATCCTTGATGTCTGTGGAGGATTCAGCCAAGATAGATGCTCAGTAGTCATGCAGTGATGCAGTGAGGTGTAGCTGGAGTGGAAATGCAGGACATGCTAGCTCTAAAAGATTTATACCCGCGGGTGGATGGCACATTATGCTGTGTATAGAGCTGTGTCCTGTCTTCCTCTCTCTTCTACAGGTTTACTGAAGGTGGGTTTGTACTGAATTACCTGTCAGTGAATACTTTCTTAATTTGTTTGTTCATACAGTCCCACAATTTCCATGAGCCTGATACTGAACACGCCAGCTACTAGAGCCACAACTGTCATGGAGGTCATGTAGTGAGTTGATGTTAAAGACACTTTTACATACTTGTCCATTTAAACCTGTAGTGTGGTACTTTTACATATAAATGAACATCTGTTACATTCAAGCTCTTGCCAAAAGAGTTCACACATTGTTAATTACGCCTATCACTGCCAGATGAATCTCTTCATATTTGCTGGATGAATACATACTGGGCATGCTTTATTGGCAGAGCACGTGCACCAGAGACTTCCAACAGCCGAGCCGGCTAATTTCCAGTGTAGCGCTATGCTAACTTGAATGGTGATAGAATGATGCAGTCATCCGGCTCTTCTAGACTTTCCAAATGTTATGGGACCAAATGGATCAAACTGAGTAACTGTTTGAGTATTTGGTATTTCAAACTCCAAAAATGATTACAAATTTGAGTAGAGACTTTCTTTTTTTCATTTTTCCTACTCAATTAATCATTGAACAAACCTCTGATTATTTTTGACCCTTTGGAGGGGGCACGACCTTCAGGTTGGGAACCACTTTCACTGTATTTTGATGTTTAAGCGCAATACAGTTTACAGAACAAAGTAGGTAAAACTAGCTCCACCTCAACCAACTAAAACAGTAAAGTGTGACTTATGCACTGATGCATCAGTATTAATAATCGAATGATATCATAAATAATATTATGTCAGTCACAGGAATACATTTTCTGCTTAACAACAAAATTTACTTTTGAATTTTCCAGCATATTCAGCTTATATTTTTATGCTTCTACTGAATTTTGAAGGACTTGTAATGGAGTATTTTATCATTGGTGTGTTGGTACTTTTAATGAAGGAAGAAGGGGGAAAAATGCCAACATGCACTAATGTTTTTTTAAGGTTTTAAAACTGCCTTGGAGCTGCATGTGTGTCAGGGCAGCGTCTGAGGATGATAGCGCTGATTTACGTGGCTCAACTGATGTCCCGCCCCTTTGTACCTCCATCTGTCTCTTTACAGACCCACCTGTGGAAATATAAGTGCTGTGAGAACGAGGCCAGCTCACCCCACATCTGTCCGTCTCTCCCTCCGTCTGTGTCTCTTCATCCCATCACTCCATCTCTCTCACAAACCATCCATCAGCAACAGTGGTGTGCTGTCATCATCGTGCGTACATCCCTCCGTCCATCCGTCTGTCTGTCTACATGCAGGACCCCGGCGGGTAGTTATCTGTCTGCCTCTGTGTCTGCACACTTTTATGTATCTACGTGTCTGTGTGTACTGTGTATGTGATATCACTAACATCATCTGCATGTAGAAGCAGAGCCTTTAATCTTTGTGAAGTTCTTTATTAGTGAATTGAAGTTTACCATTCAGCAAATAGATTTTCAAACAAAGATGTGGCTGTTTTCATGTCAGTCAGTTTGTTCCTCAGAATAGCAACTGTTCTATTTTCTGATGGCTGTGGATATGACTTCTTGTCTGTTGTCAACTCTGGTCACCCTGTTTCTTCTCTTAAATCTCAGGAGTGAAGAGAGGAGTGTGTTCTCAGATTAACCACTTCCCAGAGGATGCAGACTTTGACCATGATGGGGCAGAATACGTCCTACGTAAGTCAATACCTGTAGTACCAGACATGAGTGACGGGGGGAGAGGGTGGAGTGGGAGCTGCCTGTGAAAACCTGGAATTAAGAAAAAGAGAATGACTGTCCATTACATTTTAAACCTGGTGTTTTTCTGCTCATCCCTTGGAAGATAATCCCATCAAGAAATAAACATGACTGTGTGTACAAAGTCATGGTAGATGGGGTGCCCTAGTTTGCACTCAGTGCCCTGCAGTGATGTCTTTCTGCTCTATGATATGCTACATGTGTGCCCGTGCATACATAAAGAAAAGCTTTTGCTCTGTTTTCAATGTTGCAGAGGCATTTTGCTGGCATTTAGGTGGCATTTTCTTTCCTGTGGCCTACTTGTCCTCGATGAGAGAGGAGTGTTAATGTGTGTGTGTGTGTGTGTGTGTGTGTGTGTGTGTGTGTGTGTGTGTGTGTGTGTGTGTGTGTGTGTGTGTGTGTGTGTGTGTGTGTGTGTGTGTGTGTGTGTGTGTGTGTGTGTGTGTGTGCGTGCGTGTGTGTGTGTGTGTTTGTGCATGTGTGTGCATAGTTGGCAGACCTCCTGAAAGCACTGAAGGCCACATGGGAAGGGTTTGATTCAATTGTGTGCCTAGAACTGAGAAATTAATTTCTTCACCGAGTATTCTGTGTATATTTTTATGGAGAAGCTTTGATTTAGATTTTCTCTTTTTCTTTTATACATTTTCTTTACATTATCCAAACCTGGGTTAACAATTATTATTCCAGAACTTTATGTTTCCCACTTGTTACTCTACTTGGACCTCGACTGGGGATCGGTTATTCAAAACTTTTATGTCACCGACTAATTTATTGCGATACCCTCTACTATCGAAAAGTGCCTCGTTAATTCGGTACCAAATTTAAATACATAAGCTACATCCACACTAACATGTTTTCGTTTTAAAAGCATAAATATTGTTATGTTTACATAAAACTAAATCTCACCAGTGTCAGTGAGCCACAGCATTTCTCACAAGGTGCTGTGTTCGGATTGTCCACTCATCCACTATATAGTGGACTATACAGTAGACAAGATCCATTTGGATTGGCTACTTGTTCACTGCATAGTCCACTATAGGCTATAGGTTGACAAGTGGAAATCTGGACACAGAGATCGGCTCTATTTGACCAGCATGCCCACAGAGATAAAAAAAAATGTCAGTTTCAACTCTGCTAAATCTTACACCTTATTTCACTTTTTTCAAAATAATTTATGGCCACATACCCATCTGAGTTGTGTGTGCTGCAGTAACTGGAGGTATCTATCGACTAGCTAGCATTTCCTGAAAGCATTTGGGGCGTTTAGGGAACATGGATAAGCTGTGGCGTCTCGTGATAGCTTGCATGTGAGGCGTTTTGGGGATATCTGTTAATTGTACCTTCAGAAAATAACCTAGGCTACACACTCTTGAATGTTACTCAGACCTAAGCACAGCACTACATTGGCTTAGGTCCAAAGTTGTAATTATTCGATTTCAGTCCTGCTTGATTTGGTGACAGCAAATGCTGTTTAATGCTGCAGTTTACACTATGAGCAGTTACTTTGTCCGTGAATCTGTTTACAGTGCAGCCAAACAAATGCATACTGCTTTAATAAAGTCAGTCAGAAATAATTGCAATCATGATCTGATCTACACAGAGATAATATGAGTTTTTTTCTGTAAAATCACACTTATTTTGTCGATGCATTGTTGATACATACATTGTGACTACTTCAGAATAAAAAACAGCTTTTAAAGTAGCGGTCAGTCAATTTGTTATCCTTATGTGAATGGTTATTTCCATAAATAGTATTCAAAACAGGGTTTGATCTCGTGAAAATCTTCTTTGAACTTTGATACAATTCAGATATTGTCATAAAAGTTTCATATCATGTTACACATATTTACACTTGTTCTAGTTCCTGTTGTTTACCGTTGTTGCTTCCTCTGTTTAGGGGTAGTCAGGGCTTCCAACATCTTCCCGATCCTCAGTGCCATCCTGCTGCTGATGGGAGGAGTGTGCATCGCTGCTAGTCGCTTCTACAAGAGCAAAAGAAACATCATCCTGGGGGCAGGAATCCTGTTTGTGGCTGCAGGTAACTGAGGAATATTGAATGTGTCTCAGTATGAAGATCTGCATCCGTGCTTGTAAGTGTGTGTCGTCAAGGGCAGGTCAATCTCCATTGTGAGGGATGATCTGAAGGATATTACGTGCCAAAACAGTTTTTATGCGTTGTTTGGGAGAATCTAGCTATGTTTAGATTTTTCCGTCAGTTTAATGGAGATCTTTACAAACACATCTCGTCCTACCAGTTGTCTTTTTTTCTCAAATGATCATGTTAGACATGCTTGCTCAGCTCTTTTGTAAATACCGCGTTTCTGTGCTCTCACAGGTCTGAGTAACATAATTGGTGTGATCGTCTACATCTCAGCTGCGTTGGGAGACATTTCTCCAAAGAAGGATGAGGATAAGAAATGGCAGTACTCCTACGGTTGGTCCTTTTACTTTGGAGGCCTGTCCTTCATCATGGCTGAGATGGTGGGGGTGCTGGCTGTGAACATCTACATCGAGAAGAACAAAGAGCTTCGCTGCCGCTCTCGCACCGACATTTTCAAGAGCACCACGCACGCCATGCTCCGCCTGCCCAGCTACCGCTTTCGCCACCGCTCCCGCTCCTCGTCCCGCTCCACCGACCCCTCCCGCTCCCGAGACCCCTCACCTGTAGGGGGAGGTGGGGGGAAGAACTTCGGCCTGCCCCCCTCCGCGCTGCTCTCCCAGGGCCCCATCTCAGTGTCCACTTTACCGAACCCCCACTCTCGCTCCCACACGGCCCTGGCTGGAGGCGACATCTCCCTCTACACGTTGTCCCGCGACCCCAAACTGGGGGGTTTGCCGCCCATGTACGGAACGGTGGACAGGGCCACGCTGTACCAGCTTCACAACTGCTTCCCAAAGGATGGGGGAGGAGGGGGAGGAGGAGTGATGATGAGTGGCACACTCCCCTCTCTTAAGTCCCACAACCCTTCCAATTCTTCCAACTCCAATGCGCCGATGCCCAACTCAGTGGGCTCCGGCCCCCCACCTTTCACCTCATCCACAGTCGACAGGGAGCGAGGGATGGGGACTCTGGACAGGCTGAAGGGAGACAGGGAGAGCAACTCGAACACCCTCAATAGGAAGACAACGCCTGTGTAGAGAGAAGGTATGAGAGAGGCAGGTGAGGAGGAGGAAGGGAGAGGAGGATGGGCAGTAAGAGAAGAGGGGAGATGGAGAGGAGCACTGCATTTGTGTGGCTCAACAGGAAATAGATAGAAACACAGGCAGACAGGCGAAACGCTAAATCTCTCCCTCCATGTTCACTGTTATTTAGTCTACTCAATCTCACTGAGAACAAAAAGAAGAGTAATAACAGAGCGATAATAACAACAACAATGAACTTTCACAATAAAACTATTTTGATATTTTAACGTGCTAGAAATGATTTATTTTGTTAATGATCAAACGCAATTAACCTTGGGCTATTATGAAAATGTTTCACATAATTTTTGTGCAATATTACTGCTAATTTAACCAGATCATCATTAATGTAAAATTGTTGTTGTGATTATTCTTAGCGTTATTACAGGCTAGCTGTATTTGCAGACACTATAGTTTGGAATTCAATTTTAATTTTCAGGTTCTTTTTTTTCCACTCTAATTTTAGATCTCTATGACTTTTACTGTGAATTTCTTCCATGCAGAGCCACTGGGACTGTCAGTGAGCTGTGTGTAACTGTGTCAAAGTGTCAAGCATGAGTGTGCACAACATGTGGGAGAATGAGAGCCTGTATTATTTTTTAACCCCCATATTATATAATTTTCATTCATAATATGAAGTCTGATGTGAATACTGTAAATTGTCTTCCAATATTGATACTGAAAGAAATGCAACAATAATGTGAGTGACTGAGACAACAGACCAACGTCATTGTTATTACGAGTCTGAGTTTTCTATGGGCCTCTGTTAGTCTTATTTCCATTCTAATCAGTGTTAACAGTAGTACTTGTAGCTATAGTCGTGTTGAAGATGTTTGTTCTTGGGCATTAACAGAAACCTCTGATCGGAGGAAGCAGAAAAAAGAGACGTAGAATAACACATTTGTACAGAATCAGGTAAAGGTTGCTGCCTGAGCTGAAAAAGAAAAAAAACCTAATCATTTTTTTCTATGAAAAGTCCCAAAGTGACACATGCAAATCATCATTTTCAGTGGCAAAAAAACACAAAATGTATATGTGGGTTAGGAGGGTTTAAAAAAACACTAAAGAGAACAACTTTTGAAAAGATACATGTACATTGTAATTTACGCATACATATATTTGTAAAGTCTATAGATAAAGTTTTTTGGGACCACTGTTCAAACTGGGTATGCGTTTTGGGCAGGGTGGGTTTGGCTGAAGTGTTTGGTTCCAAGTGCCCTCCCTGGACTCTTGTGGTTTCAACCACCAACTTTGCCCCGCTCTACTTGGCCCCCCCCCCTTGTCCATATTTGATCACATGATCAGTGTTACCCCGACTTTATCACATCACCAGTAACGGCTTCATCACAGAGACGACCCCTTAACCTCCCCAAAGATTCTTTTCACTGTGCTTCCCCTGTAACTGCTGAGTCTGAACTCTGACCTGTTTATGTTGATGAGAATGTAAACACATGTCTCTCTCCCACCTCCCCACCCCCCACCCCAACATCCTCCCCCTTTCAATGTCTCTTCTAAACTGTCCCGAGTGACTGCAGATCCGTGTTGAAACCATGGAAACACCTGCTACATGACATAACGAAGAAACAAAACAATGATCAGATGCTTCCAGATTCTTTACATTTTAATTTCTTTGATTTCATTTCAGAAAAAGAATAATGTGATAAAAACTGCACACAGATAGCATTTATGTGGGCAATATGAATAGTATGTAGTTGAGAATAGATATATCTAGACAAATGATTATGGTTTATCTAAATGTGTGATAAACTTAAACACTGTATTGCACGAAGTTTATAAAAAAAAAAAACAACAATAACAGACATATTCACAGACTGCTGTCGTTTGTTTCTTTTGTTACCCAGCCGGCTTGGCTTCCCGCCTGCTTGGGACCTGCTGGGGGACGGCTGACAGGAGCTACATTGGGTCGGCCTGCACCAACTGCTTGGGCCTGATTAGCTACCGCAGCTAATGGGTTGTTTTCCATGGTGCGAAAGAAGCGCGGCTTGTTCAAAATTAAGCGTCTTTGCGTATGTTGAAAAGCGCTATATGAATTAAATGTATTATTATTATTATTATCTATTTAGTGAGCCTTGCCTCCAATGCTGCGAAAAGACAAAATTTGGTGCAAATACTATTATCACTAAAGGAGGCAGAGGACAAACTAAACATCTAAGCAGGAGAGAAGAAGCAGCGGGAGAGACAAAAATCATTCCTGACTGCTAAGCTAGCAGATCTGAAATAGCATGTTTAGGGTAAAATTAGCCAGAGATTTTGCAACACAGGTGTTTAGTAGAGCCAGCGTCTGTTACAATTTAAAATTAGCCGCTGTACAGCCATCTATTATTGTGAGGTAGATTTATGAGCGAAGATAAATCCATGAACAGCAGCACCAAACAGTGAAATAGCAAAAGAGAGTGACACACAACGTTAGACATGACACACAAGATCCAGGATTAACACGTATGGCACCTAGCCGGCCCAATGCCATATCTAGCACTGAAAAATAAGTTTTGGATCCACTGCAGACTTTGCTGGTTTCTTTCTTGGCCTATGCTGCACCCTTCCACCAAGTTTCATGAATCTCGTGCCTGTAGTTTTTGTGTAATCCTGCTGACAAGAAGATAAACAAATGGCACTGAAAACAGAAACTTTTTGGCTGAAGTAATAATGTAAAAAAACTGCACTCAAGTACAGTAGCAAATGTACTCAATGATATTCCACCCCTCAAGTTAATTCAAGCTCAAGGTCCCTGAGTTGGTCTTTTTTGTGCTGTGATCCTAAAATGACTTCGACCTTCCCTGTCAGACCTGCGGCTCATAATATTTGCAAATATATGGACAGTGCCAGATGGGTGTTTTTTTCCAAAGAGGATAATGAGAAAATCAACTGAAAGTTAAGTCAGTATACTTTTCTGTGACCACTACCTTATCCATCTGGTGCATGTTTTTGCATGAACAATTACAAAATACCATCGAGGTCTACTTTAGCCACTCCAGCCCACTGGGACAGTTTTGCAAGGGAATGATCACTGTCAGGAGACTGGCAGCTGGAAGACTCCCTTCATAGATAAGAGATGACACTTCAGATGCATTAAGGCAGGGGCAGGGCGAAGCAGTGTCACATCCTCGAAAAGGGGCCTGAGATTCCAACAGTACTCCTAAACCCGGAGGATTAGTTGTACAGAGTGCCGTTTCCTGCTATTATCATACCTACTGCGATCTAGTAACGGTAACAGTGAGGCTATGATGACAGATCAAACTCATAAAAGCAGAAGAACAAGGGTGTCAAAGCAAACCAATCAAATATCTATTATATAGGCACCATTCTTATTCACAGCCTCGGCTGATACATTTTAAAATCATCATTAATGCTTTGGTAATAAATCAATATTGACCGGCCTTCATTCTCTTTGAATGTCCTTCTTTAATCTACTGGACCTCCATCAAAAATTCTAGGAAGTCCTATTCCACTTACAAACATGCAACTGGTGCCAATGCACCACTTGTCTCACAGTCTCAGCAGAACTATTAACAGCTATATATACAACCAGGATAGTGTGTCATGTGGATTCAGTTTCTGCCCACTGGGAGTTAGAAGCGTGTGTGTGTGTGTGTGTGCGTGCGTGCGTGTGTGCATGTGCATGCGTGTGCATGCGTGCACGTGTGCATTTGTGTGCAGGTGGGCATGTGAGTGTTTGTGACTGTCTGGATGCCATTTACTCCCCATGCAGCTAGCTGGGTGTGAGAGTGGTTATTGGGAAATGTCTGTGCTGATCAGTCAGTTGTCTGGTACAAAGAGGTTGGTGGTATGGTGGAGGAGTGACCGCAGGCCTCCCCTGGAGACAGCAGGGAAAGTGACGCAGTGAGGTCAGGGTTGGAGGAGGAGAGGGCACAGAGGTATGATGATAGGCTGGGGGGGGTACATGGTTGAAATTCAAGGATAAGGTTTCCAAACCTCTGCAGTGAAATGCATTGCGATGAGCTCTGGCCTAATTATAGAGGAGTGGGTCTGGGGGATGGGGATGTTTGGCAGAGAGGTTAGGAGTCACACTGTGAAAGGGTGGAAATGGGTGAATGTCAAATTGGAGGGCAGACAGGGTGGCATGCCAGCAAACCAAAGGGAGGCAGTCATTTTATGTCAAATCGGTTTAATAATGAGCGAAACTGGTGCCACATACTGTACACATGTAAGAAGAACAGAGCATTTCCTGCCAGACAGACAGTGTGAGCATCCTATGACAAAGATAAACCGCCTTTACTGCATACATACTGCAAATAAAGTGACAGGAGAAAACATTACAATCAGTGACCTTTCACAAAACACAATTATTTTATGTACAGCATAGAGCTTATTAAGTGAGTCCATACAATTCTGATATACAAAATGGTATTTTAATCCATTGTCACAGTTGATTATGTTCATTTTACGTTCATCTGATACACTGAAGCAGCATTCACCCAACAACTGTAAAAGACATATAAGAAATAATGACTAAGGCCTCTTGTTTATCAAGTGTTGTTATATAGCTTCATAGGATTTACTGCTAGAATATACTGTCTTATTTTATTTATATAGCAACATGTTACAAATATAATGGGTCATTGTTTTGATAGTAATCCGGACAGCCTCCATGCATTATCAAAAACATAGAAAGTGTTTGCTGATACCTGATATTAATACTTTCTGATAGTCAGACTATTTCTGCCTGAAGAAAATGATGAAAAGATAATTATGATATGAATTATAAATAAAAACAGGATAACTTGAAATCTTTTGACTTAACATGCATAATTTTGACCCATTCAGTCAAAATTTTGACTTTCCATTTCATAATTTGTGTTACATCCTCAAAAGAAGAAGACATTTAAGCAAGGGCCTCAAAACAACATATGCGGGGGTGGATAAATAAGTTCTGAGACTGCTCCTTTTGTGGGCGAACAATGCGTAGCAGCGTGACGTGCAATGAGCGGGAGGAAGGTATAACCCTAATGAGTAAGTGTTAAATATTTTGTTGCTTGATCAAAATCTGCACCACAGTTAAAAAAAAAAAATGTGTGAGCAGTGGTCCGGGTGCGTTGGTGATGTCTTATGCACCTGAAATGTGAGCAGTGAGCACACATTAAAGTTTGTGACAAATGATTGGGAAAAAGAAAGAAGCAGCAGGGAGGAAAAATCCAGCGAGTTGGTGTGGTAGAGAGCGATGCTTGTGTTATTGTGGGTGAGAAACCTGCGCATTTTTAACGCACTGTGAGAAGGCCCATTGTCATTTTGGAGAACCGAAGTGCCATCGCGCCACAGTTCAGGTCATTTTTACTTAATGTTTTTCCTCACATGCCTCAGAAGTTCACAGGAGGACTCAGTGTTGACAGTTTGACCCTGGCAGACAAATTCATGGTGCACAACCCCCCGAATACCAAAGAAAATCCACCTGGTTGCGCTACTGACCTGATGCGCCTTTGGGTTTTGGACAGTGACGTTCTGTCTTCGGAAACACGAATGTCATTCAGAACATCTCTCTCGGCTCATTGTTTCATTGCCATAGGCTTTTTGAAGCATTTCAAGGGTCTCCGCTGCTGATTTTCAGAGTTGGCCCAAGAATTTGATTTGCAGACATGTCCACAGAGAAATCGCCACGCACACAGACCAGTGCCCACAAAAATGGGTTTAACTCAGGTGCTGATTTTTATCCAGTGCCAAAATTTGTAACACTTACTTATTAGGGTTATACCTTCACTCTGCTATGTGCATGTGGCAGTGCTGCGCATGATTCACTTGCAACAGGAGCAGTTTTCGGAACTTATTGATCCACCCTCATAGTTCTGTTCAAGTGACAAAGTCTTCCAACAACTGTAAATTTTACAGAAGCAAATGAGAAAGTCAGTTAACGTCATCATGGAGCAACAAAGCCCATGTAGGGATGATGTTTGGGTGGGTGGACGGGTCAACAAATCATTAGAGTTTAATATGACAGACTACTGTTCATTTCACATTTTCAACTGGTAATGTTGTTTTAGTTTGACCACAATTGTCTTCTGATCTTAACCACATGTTTATCATTCTAAACATAATGATGGAGGTCAACTATCCTGTTTTTTTTTTAACCTCAACATGATATCCTAAACTACATTTTCATAGATAAAACCAAGCTGATCAGCAGCTCAATTATCTAACAATCTAAACCTTAAACATTGATGTTACATCATAAAACAAATACATTCCTCAACAATGATTTGCAGTGAGAGCACAGAAATATAATCATCCTATTGTTGAATTGAGTGTGTGTGTGGTTTTTATTTTCTTGTTGGCACATCTGGGCTTACATGTAAAACAGACAACAAAAAGTTTTAAAATAGAAAAGTGTCTGAGCAATAAAAAAAAAAAAAAACTTACGCTATTCTAGTCGAAAGACTAGGTTTAAGTGTGGTTGCACAGCTACAGGCCGGCTAACAAGCCTATTGGCAACACTTGTTTAAGTAAACACAACATCCAGCTAAAAAGAGTCAGCAGCAGCTCTGTCGTTCCTTCTATTTTCTACTAAAAATACCAAAAATGTAATATAGCAAAATCTACCTCTGGAGGCCTGACTACGTTGTGAATGTGTTGCTGGCTCCTCTTCATAAACTTGATTAAGACCTTGTGTGACTTCTCTGGCAAATTAACCACCAAGCGGAAGCTCAATGTCACAGCTGTCAGAAGTGGGTTTTTACTTGCTCTCAAACAAGACATCAAGAATACTGTGTGCATATTGCATGCATCCAGCTGCTAGGTGGCGTTGTTTTTGTGTGGCAAGCATTTCTGCCAGGGACTGAAGGGAAGAGAGAGGATGATGAAGAGGAAACCTCCGAAAATAAGAATGGCTCCTGCTGAGCCCACACAGGCAACAGACCAGGACAGCTCATGGTGTAAAGGTATGGAGTGGTCACTGGACATCAAGGCCAGCACAGACTGGTGGAATACCAGGACAGAGAGGAGGACCAGTACACCTACACACATAAATAAAAGTATTGAAAGTCATAACCCACTCATAAACTTTTGGGCCAAACTTAATTTAAATTAGAAACATGGGGGTGATAACCCGAGTCTCTAAAAACTCTACTCTCAAAAGTCTGACGGGCAGCTGTAAAATATTAAGACTATAATCTTAAGAGAAAAGTCAGGTCCTACCAGAGAGGATGAAACAGAAGGAGGCTGGCTTGAGGAAGAACTGCTCTCCTTTGCTGAGGGACATGCCAATACAGAGGGAGCCCATCACCATCATTGTCAGACTCAAAAGGGCCAAGACGGCGGCAGCTAGATTCAGATCTGTGAAGGGGAGCGGAGAGAAATTAGAAAAGGGAATATAAAGTGCAAAAAAAAAG
This sequence comes from Brachyistius frenatus, assembly GCF_029030835.1. NCBI lineage: Eukaryota > Metazoa > Chordata > Actinopteri > Embiotocidae > Brachyistius > Brachyistius frenatus. The sequence goes on along the minus strand of NW_027210619.1, from coordinate 1,465,920 downwards.
TGTTTGAGGAAATACGTGGAAAAATTAGAGCAGGTAAAGTTGATATCCAGAACTGAATGCGGCCAGAAATCTGAAGCAAAGACAGCAGATGTTAGTTGTTTAATTGAAACAGATATTGCACCACCTCAGTAAGTCTGATTCTGCTAGGATTCTAGTTGATTCTATCCGATGTGTTGGAATACAAACACCATGTTAACTGTGCCACTTCTCACACTGGCTCTATTTGAAACAGATTTTACTGGCATTTAAAGCAAGAACAGGTGCAACCCAAAAATCTGATCAACATTTCACAATAACCAGAGCCAGTTCTGTGTTTTTTTACACTCCACCACATAGTAGATATTATTTGATTAATAAAAAACATAACAGATAACAGGAATGGTCTTGTTAGTGGAGGAGGAAATAAGCCAGATGGAGGTGAGATAAATAACAGAAACCATATTGAAAAGATTGTCAGCAGTTTTGTTTCTGTCTGAATTCAATTTAAATTGTTTTCTTAATCAGACTGCAAAGTGGTAGAAATGACTGTGTTGGTCTATCAACTTGGCAACTATTTTAATCCAGACTTAATTACAATAAAAGTTTGTAAATGTATTGGTTTATTGGTTTATTGCTCAGAGTTAGAATGCTAAGATGCTAAACTAAGGTGAAGACGATAAATATTATAGAGCAACCACTTAGCACGTTAGAATTGAATTCGTTCGCACAAATTAAATAAATAATTCTGACAGTACACAAGGTAAAGTCAGGTATTACAGCCGCAAGTAACATTTGGTGCATCATGTAAGTGCATTTGGTAAGTTAAAGACGTTATGATTATGTAGGCTAAGTAATTTAAGTTATTTGAAACAAATCCTGTGTTTGGTTGGATGCGACCTTCACCCTACACAGATCTCATCACTCTCTTCTACCCTCTTTATACATGCTTGTTCTTTTCACACCTGGAGAGGCAGGCGTACATGCTTTGGTGTTATACGAAAGGCTGCGCTCCACTCCTAATCTTGTTTTACATATTTATATATTTTTCCTATTTTCCAAACATACAATTGTAGGCCACAATTTGAAAATAAACCTTAAAAGACTTGAAACCTGGTTGATGCGAATTAATCATCACACTGAGCATTTATTCACTTTATGCTTTGTGTTGTACCACAGAGTGTTTAGAATAGTCTACCTTGTTGGCGCCTTATAGTGGTTAAAGGAAATTCAGACATCTGAGAGCTGTCTGTACTTTTATGTAAAAACAAAAAGGATTTGGTGATGGTGGTGATATAATTATATTCAAGGTTACAATGCAACTTCTAAAGGCAGTTCTTTCTAACGGGTCTCATACAGTATGTCAAATGTCAGAGGTTCCTTGAATAGATAACCAACTCTGTTTGCTGTACTCTTGACCAAAAGATAAATACAGTGCATCCGGAAAGTATTCACAGCGCTTCACTTTTTCCACATTTTGTTATATTACAGCCTTATCCCAGAATGGATTAAATTCATTTTTTTCCCCTCAAAATTCTACACACAATATCCCATAATGACAATGTGAAATACATTTTTTAGAATTTTTTGCAAATCTATTAAAATCAAAAATGAAAAAATCACATGTACATAAGTATTCACAGCCTTTGCCATGACACTCAAAATTGAGCTCAGGTGCATCCTGTTACCACTGATCATCCTTGAGATGTTTCTACAACTTGATTGGAGTCCACCTGTGGTAAATTTAGTTGATTGGACATGATTTGGAAAGACACACACCGTCTATATAAGGTCCCACAGTTGACAGTGCATGTCAGAGACACAAACCAAGCCATGAAGTCCAAAGAATTGTCTGCAGACCTCCGAGACAGGATTGTATCGAGGCACAGATCTGGGGAAGGGTTCAGAAAAATTTCTGCAGCATTGAAAGTCCCAATGAGCACAGTGGCCTCCATCATCTGTAAATGGAAGAAGTTTGGAACCACCAGGACTCTTCCCAGAGTTGACCGCCCGGCCAAACTGAGCGATCGGGGGAGAAGGGCCTTAGTCAGGGAGGTGACCAAGAACCCGATGGTCACTCTGACAGAGCTCCAGCATTGCTCTGTGAAGAGAGGAGAACCTTCCAGAAGGACAACCATCTCTGCAGCACTCCACCAAGCAGTCTGGTAGAGTGACCAGATGGAAGCCACTCCTCAGTAAAAGGCACATGACAGCCCACCTGGAGTTTACCAAAAGGCACCTGAAGGACTGTCAGACCATGAGAAACTAAATTTTCTGGTCTGATGAAACAAAGATTGAACTCTTTGGCCTGAATGCCAAGCGTCATGTTTGGAGGAAACCAGGCACCGCTCATCACCTGGCCAATACCATCTCTACGGTGAAGCATGGTGGTGGCAGCATCATGCTGTGGGGATGTTTTTCAGCAGCAGGAACTGGGAGACTAGTCAGAATGGAGGGAAAGATGAATGCAGCAATGTACAGAGACATCCTTGATGAAAACCTTCTCCAGAGCGCTCTGGACCTCAGACTGGGGCGAAGGTTCATCTTCCAACAGGACAACGACCCGAAGCACACAGCCAAGATAACAAAGGAATGGCTTCGGGACAACTCTGTGAATGTCTTTGAGAGGCCCAGGCAGAGCCCAGACTTGAACCCGGTTGAACATCTCTGGAGAGATCTGAAAATGGCTGTGCACCGACGCTCCCCATCCAAACTGATGGAGCTTGAGAGGTCCTGCAAAGAAGAATGGGAGAAACTGCCCAAGAATAGGTGCCAAGCTTATAGCATCATACTCAAAAAGACTTGAGGCTGTAATTTCTGCCAAAGCTGCTTCAACAAAGTATTGAGCAAAGGCTGTGAATACTTATGTACGTGTTATATTTTCGTTCTTTATTTTTAATAGATTTGCAAAAATTTTAAACAAACTATTTTCACTTTGTCATTATGGGATATTGCGTGTAGAATTTTGAGGAAAAAAATGAATTTAATCCATTTTGGAATAAGGCTGTAACATAACAAAATGTGTAAAAAGTGAAGCGCTGTGAATACTTTCCAGATGCACTGTACAGTATGTATAGATGCGTTTTACTGATGTTAGCATTAAGTCTCAGCCAGCTAATTTTCAAACTGCACTGAAACCAGTGGCTCCCTGGGCAGCAACGTAAACACATTAATCAGCCTGATAGCTTATGGCTTGCTTTGGAAAATGGGTGGCAGTGGAAGTTAATTGGCTAAAACATGCAATAACCACCAGTACGGTCCTGTGAGCACCACAGAGAGCATCTTTATTGATAGTAGCTGTTGGTGTGTACAGGAAAAAGTGCGGGGGAAAGTATAATGTCTCACTCTTGTTAGTCGTCTTCTTGAACATGACTGCGTTCTCCCCAGAGGTGAAGAATTTGAAGTAGGTGCAGTTGGAGTCTGTGGGTATAAAGAAAAGATCAGAAAGACACACACACACACACACACACACTCCTATAGATGGCTGCTGGTCTTCTCTGATGTTCCTACTATGCATCCATGCACTCTGTCCTTCCAGGCATCATTCCTATTTATATCCAAGTGTCGAGCATTAGCTGAAATACTCTGAGACACACACATACTGTCCAGCACTGCACATATGGTGCCGCCAGAGAGGGTGAGAGATGGTAAAACACTAAGGGTGGATGGCAGAGGGGGGAAAAAGGGGTAGGCAGGGAGAAGGGGCAGATGGAGGATAAAGGAGAGACATCGCTACAGAAGAGGGAAAGAGGATGTTTGGGCTGATGCAAGAAGTATGGATACAGGCTCAGAGGATGAGATAGAGGGAAAGGGAGTAGTGGGTTGCAGGCAGATGGAGGGGTGGTGAGTGAAGGGAAGGAGAGAGGGGAGCCACAGATGGAGAAGGAGGTGAGGGGAGCAGAGGATGTCAAGAGGGGGAGGAAACACAGAGGGGTTGGTTAATACTTTATAATATATAATAGCAGATATAGACTCTCCCTCAGTCCCTGTCTGTCCCTCTTCTTCATTCCCCCCTCTCTATATTTAGACAAAAACTGTGAAGTAGTCAGATTCCACTTGGCTTCGCAAGCGCAGTGATGACTTTCAGCCACTGAAAATGATGTGGTCCAAGATGACCACATGCATGTACACACACACGGTAACACATTTCTTCCACACACAAATATGCCAGTGCCTGAGCATATTTGCAACCGTTTTTCATTGAAACAGACCCACCATTTATCAGCCTACTGATTTTGTAACACATTATGCTATCACAGTCAAATGGTTTGTCTCTCGCTTCCCCTGCTGAGACTATAATTATTGAGCCGTCATGTTCCTTTCCAGCAGGCATCGAAGATGGATAGCTGGTCTCGAGATGACAGACAGGGCATCAGCAGGCCGCACTTTGCTCGGGACGGCAGCCAGAGGCATGTAAACAGGGATGTGAAATGGAGAAGCAGAGATGGCAAAAACAGTTGTTTTCCTACAAACATGATGAGCCCACGGCCATCTGCGACAGGCGGCGTGGGCCAACAGTGTTAGGACGTGTGAGGGAGATTGTCAGAAGCATACTGGCTTCTCTCACACACCAACAGACCGTCTTGAAGTCATATCTACGAGCTACAAGCAGCCAGAGATTCAGAACACTTGAGCAGGAAAGATGTATTAGTCCTTGAAATCTGGACAGAAAAACAATGTCAAGACACATCATTCAAGGTGATATATGAGAATAATCTTCAGGCATATATGGGATATCTATATCTATATGGGAGTCTGTAGGTGGAGACTTTTTGGTTTTCCCCCAAGCTCTGCTGTGTCTCTGCAGATTCCCTGAGACAGGCAGTGATTCCAGTAGCAGCATCTTGTGCCTATCTATATCTTCCAATACCTGCCTCTCTCCATCTCTGGACTCCCTTTTCAGACAGAAATAGGTCATTGTGCAGATAATCGACGCACTCTGGTGAACCTAACCACGGTCAAGTTGAATAAAGTGCTTTTTGAAAGGAGCTGTCACAACTCTAAACACGGATGTCCGTCAACACAATAAACCTGTGGTCTGCCCCTTTATCACCTATCTGTACTGTGTGTACAACAGCAGATGATCAGGTAAGAGAAAACCTTACTATTAATAACGCTTCATTCCACAGATCATGTCATAAATGACAAAGAATATATTATATATTGTACCTGCGTACTGCTTTGTGTTGTTACGGGACTGTAGGGGGAGTAGACCTGAAAACAGCCTCCCTGTAGTTGTGTACTTCGTTCCATTGGATCTGTTTCCAAACATCGTATGTCTTTAATGATTCAATTTGCACATTATCTGTAGGATGACCTAGATACATATGTATGCAGCCGGCTTCACATAGCCAACTATCCCCTCTTTATTCTTTTACATTTACATATTCATTTACAGTGGATTTGTGCATACACAGGGGAAAAAAAACTTTAAATGTATACAAGAAATCATACATATGTTGCACAGAAATCTGAAGACTGTCTTGGGAGGATGCAAATTATTTTCATTAAACTTAGGTCTTCACAGGGCTTTTTTCTCATGGGCTCAGATATAAAAACCTACAGATGTGAGCATATTCCCGAATCGCATCATACATCATATTAGTTATGGCTGCTCCCTCTGTTTTCACATCAGTGGTGATGGCAAAGAAAATTTGTGGCAATTAAATGTACATGTTTTTCCTCAGTGATGTCAACAACTTCTCGACAACCTTTCAACAACACCTTTTCTGTTAATCCACTTTTATACTGATGCACACGGTGTAACATGGACGCAGCCTCATGGTGCATTGCAGAAAAGCATCACCTGCTCAACTCCTAGACAGCACAGTAAGCAGACAGACAGATGAATACACACTCATAAAAGACACACACCAGCCAGAGGTCTCACCTCCAGGTAGTTCAGCAGGGCCGCAGCTTGTCCTCTCTGGGTCTATGTCAGCCACCCATAGGGTGCGGATGCAGCCCTTCCACAGGCCATAATGGGCCATCTGGCAGGTCTGGTTGCCACTGAAATTCTTTGGTTGGGCCAGCTCTACCCAAAACTCTGTCCCCATGCCCAACACCGTCAGGGTTACACCAACGATAGACACGAAGAAGGCCAGCTTGATCTTCCCCTCCTGGCTGTCACTCATCTTGTGGATCCGTCTCTGTCCTCTTCCCCCTTTCATTCCACCCAAACCCCCCCTTGTCCAGCCCCTCCCACCCCGATGCGACCCTCCTCATCCTGCTGAACAAAGAAGTTGGACCACATACTGATGTCAAGGGGCCAGAGCCGAGGAAGGCCGGGGACTGGGAGACTTGGGATGAAAGTTAGAGGAGCAAATGATAGATGAAAAGATGGAATAGGTTAACAAGAAGAAAATGGTGAGAAGTTCAGGGTTTGGACATTTTAAAAACAGTATATTAAAGGGTAAACAGCTATCAGTTATCCTGTGATGAACAGGTAAATAAACAAGATCAAGTAAAAATAAAAGGGCTGGACACTTTAATTTGACAAAAAGAGATGTGAATAGAGCTCCACTGAAGTAGGTGAACGGATGAAGTAAGGTAATGATAAAATGGGAAGAGACAGAGGCGAGGACCAGGAGAGCCAATGTCTGTTTTCCGTCCAGTCCTCTGAAATAGAGAGATGAAACAGAAAGATGAAAGAGCAGCCAGCATATGCTTCACCAGAGCAAAATCCTTTCATCACCAGCGTAATATTTAATTTCCAACAGCTTTATCAGCATCTACAGTATTCCCTCCCTAAAAGCCATACGACATGCTCTCAGCCAACAATAGATAAGCCATATGGCATTTCCCTGAAAGGCAGATTTTGCTTCAGATGAAGAAACAATTGGGCTGGATGAGCTCGTGGAGTGGGTTCGTGCCGGGTCAAGGTGAGCGATAACACCACAGCACCTACTAGGCCACCCATATTCTATTTTCCCAGAGGAGTTTACAGCAGATCTTTTCCCAGAGCAGATACACTAGCTGTGGCTGAGATACAGATCCCCTTGGATCTGAGGGGATAATGGGTTGCCACAAATATATCTCCCATCCGGCACTACGTGTACCAGGAAACACTGGGATCCTGCAGCTACGACTGTTCACATGCATGTGTGTTTCTGTGTGTGTGTATGTGTGTGAGAGAGACATGCACTGTAGTTGAGTCCTGGCTTGTAAAGTTGTTCCTATTATTCCAAATTATTCCAATTTGGAGCGGTTTAAACAATGCAAGAGACAGGCACAGCGGTGTCGCCAGTCTGTGCAGGGTGCATGAGAGGTGATAATTCAAGCTTGAACCTTCTGACAGAGTCAGGGGCTGCAGTAATTAACTCTGCTGTGCAGTCCAACAGGTCACAGAGTGGAGGCAAGAGGTTTGGCCAGTTAGGCAGGCAGCACCAGCAGGCCACACACAGTTGGCGGATCACTTAATTGAGAGCTTTGCACTGACAGATAGAGGTTGTTTTTTTTATAGGCACCACACCACATGAACCCAAGTCCTTTGTGTATATTTTTCAGTGTACAACTATGAAAGAAACAGTTTTCAAAGTCAGAATTTTGAAGCATCTAAAGTCTGAGTAATATTATCAAAACAGTTTAAAGTAATAACCAGAAGAAGAAAAAAAACAAAAAAAACATTGATCTTTGATCATAGTAGTAGATATATGAGTTATTTAGAACTGAAACAATTAGAATGAAGGACAAATATTTAACCAACAACTACAGGACATGTTGAAAGATATTGGAGTTATTCTTTTAAAAACTCCAATTATCTCCTTCCAGGCTTCATGACATCACAAACTAAGGATATTTGAGTTTTAATGAAAAAAAATGTTTTGAAGACATCATCCTTTGCTTTAGAACTTATAAGTACATAATTATCAGTTGATAAATATTAATATTTGTAATTGTACAAAAATAAGTGTTAGTTACAGACATAGAATAAAATTATGACAAAGTTTTTAAGAATATTTTCAGGTACAGACATTCTTTACCACATAGAAAATTTGTGCAAAATAAGATACATATCCAACTGTTACGCATTTCATTTGAGTAAATTCGTCAAACGCGTAAAGCACAAATTTAGATACATTATTGCGGTAGCTGTAATCAAAAGGCTCTGAGAGAGTAAACATATTTGCTGAAGAACATCATGTGATACAACTGAAAGCTCTAGGCCAGCAGGAAATGGGCCTTCTGATTAGAGGTGTTTTGACAACTGATTGTGTCCAATTTTAATTACAACATACTCATACTAATTAATTTGGAGCACAGAGCAGTAACATGATGAGATTACATCATCACAATATGATTCTGCCAAGTCGATAAACAATGTTGTCGATTTATCACGCAGCACTAATTATAAAGATATATATATATATAGAGAGAGAGAGATACAATCTGCTTACAATAAAAGCTGACAAAAAAAACAACAGATATTTGCATGTCACTAATGAACCAAAAGTCTCTGTTAGACGGCCCCTCCAATATTAGGTGTAATAAAGAATATCAAGACTGTGCTGCTGACAGTCAAGTTTATAGTCATAGAATTCCAAACCTTGATCAAATTACAACCATATTAAAACCACATGATGATCAGCGGGGTCAGAGACCTCAGGCTGAGGGCAGATAACACAAACAAGTGCTGACTTTGTAATAAAAGATCACCTACAGCAGTGTTTACACACTCATGTAGTTAATAATGTCGTGAAAGGTGCTATGGTGCGCCAACCTAAACTCTACAGCAGCGGAGCAGAGGAACAATTTGTGCACACAGATGCATTTTATGTTGTAAAAATTAGGAAGTCTTACAACCGTTTCAACACTGACAGCCACCGGCACCCGTTTGACATGTGGGAATAAGAAAGCAATGGCTGACTAATGCACTTTATTGAAAAGAAGGAGAAGTCTGACCTGTTTGGTGTGTGTTGTTCAGTTCAGGAGGAAGAGACGCTTGAAACTTAATAGAGGGGGAGAGTCAGGGAGAGAGAGGAGGGGTGAGGTGGGGGGGGAAGGGGTGGGTACATAAGAGTTATGGAAAGTGAGTGTAAAGGGGTGGGCTGCAGTCTGGTTGGTTAACACTGTTGATGATTAAATGCGTGTACGTTTGTGTCACTGGTGTTTGGCCCCCAGACTGTGCTTGCACCTCGTGTTCAGCGCCCTGTTCATACTCCATACATGTTTGAAATTTTAAATCCACGAGGAAAGGTGCTGCAGGGTGGTCTGCTCACATCATGACAGTCCAGCCAGCATGATTCAAAACATGTCTGTATCTGTGACAGCCTTGCTGCTTGTGTGTGTGTGTGTGTGTGTGTGTGTGTGTGTGTGTGTGTGTGTGTGTGTGTGTGTGTGTGTGTGTGTGTGTGTGTGTGTGTGTGTGTGTGTGTGTGTGTGTGTGTGTGTGTGTGTGTGTGTCTATTTTAGACAGCCACCTGTTAATGACATTAAGTAAGGGTGAAGGAGGAGCCTGTGTTTATATGAGGGTCCAGGATAGCATTTTACCGCAACACAATATACTGTGAGTGAAAGTGAAATGGGGGTTTGGAAAGAGCAACACACACAGGGACACATATGGAGAAAGAAAAAGACAAGAGATGGAAGAGAGATAAAAAGAAATAAAAAAAGCGAGAGGATGTCTGAGGTAGATGAAGAAATGGACGACCGTAGCTGAAATGAAGTGGATTAGAGAGGAAAATGAGAATGTGCAACCCCATTTCATTCCTCACTGAACAAGGTCCAGGGAGACTTGAGAGACTCAGCCTGGTCTGTGTGGAAAGCTTTTCTCGCGGCCCAGCCCTGCTTGGCTGTTCTACAGTTTAGGTTACATACGTGGCACAGCAAAAAAAAAAAAAAAAAAAAAAAAAAAGGGGTGGGGGGAGGTGGTGGGTGAAGTAGGGGCAGAGAGGGGATGCAAGCGCAGAGCGAGTCGGGGACAGCAGCGCAGAACAGGAGACAATCAGAGAAAAGGGTCGAAAGAGGCTGTAGGCTGTGACAGAAAAATAAACACCTGCAAATGTCCAGACCAGTCGAACTTCGTTTCTTTCTTTCTTTTTTTTCAGAGGCTGCAGAGAAGCCACGGTGCAGTGTGTGTGTGTGTGTGTGTGTGTGTGTGTGTGTGTGTGTGTGTGTGTGTGTGTGTGTCGCGCGCGCGCACGCACACTTTTTCAGAGAGACATGTTCAACACATGACAGCCGTGATAAATTGCCTCATGCGGAGGACAGCTATCTGTTTTAATCCACATATGTGCGTCTAGTCTTTAAAGTGACTTTGCCTCTAATTAAACACACTATCTCTGCCCCTCCGTCACAAGTGAAAAATAGAGAGTGTCTGCACACGGTCGGAGGCCATCAATAATCTACAGTATGGCCGACGCGAACAATCTTGTCCCTGCATCACTCAAGTGCCCCCTGTCAGCAGTGCAGATTTATGCCGGAGCACTCCGAGCTGCACACATGCATGCTCATGTATGCACCCATGCGCACACGGACCGCACGTGCGCGCGTCACAGCTGCACACATGTCTTATTTTAATGTTGCTAAGTGACTTTGAGTACTTGCCTGTTTAAAGGATACATCTGATGAGATCTGATATTTTTCTTTCTAACAACAACAACAAACTAACAATGAAATGATCAAACTGTGAGTACTGAACGTGTACCCCGGGCCTTATGTAGCGTATCCCGCTATGTCATAGAGCTTTATGTCTACTGAGTGACATCATCACGACCTATAACGTAAGCACTGTAATGTTTTTTTTTTTTTTTTCAGTTGATTCCACATTCATCATTCGGGTGCTTTCATAAATACAAGTTATGTGCTGAATGTTTGAGTAAAGTGTCCAGCTGTTTCTTCAGATAATTTAGCTCCTTTACATTGAAAGAATACATAATTGTGACCCGTTTCAAAGACCTACGTCTTTATTCAAAGTCCTATTGTGATTTATTTTACAGGCTACATCTTAAAAGTCCTTTTTCATGATACATTTCACTTCTTTAACACCCTGTTGCTTAAATACAAGCTGGGCCGTGTTCACAGAGTGCTGCATCCATCCTACTCCAGTGTTGCACTCTCCCCGTGCTGCAGTGTTCTTTCTGAATGAGGATCAATGGGGAGGCACTGCCCAGAATGACAATGACCATCACCAGAGTCGTACACTCGCCACTAGAGGGAGATCACGTGTTTACAATCCTCACTGCAGCATCAGGCCTGGGGAGGTAGCTAATACCATTAAATAGTTCTCATGATAAGCATGCCAGAGTAGATCTATAACAGAGGCGGGTCAGTTTTACATGTTAACCTCTGGTGGATTTGGCTTCAGCTGCATGAGAGCGCTGCTGATTTATCTCTGTCCTCGGGGAGCGACAGTGTTGCATCAGAGGCCCTGCTGCTGGGTTTTGTGCAGCGGGGTGCAGCGATGCAGATGGAGATGGGCAGTAGAGAGCTGACACAGGACATTATTGCATGTCACAGCGTTGTTGCTTTTCTGTTTTACATGGAGTCCCTGTTGAATAAGTCAGACAGGCCTTTATGGGATTCATGGCTGCTGACCAACACTGTGTCCTTAGAAGCAGAAATAAACATTTGCCTGCAGAGGAGAAAATACGAGTTTGAATTTTATGTGCGTAGATTAAAACCTCAACAATAAAAAAAATAAAAAAAATGTGCAGGGTGAGGATAAAAAAAAAAGATCATCTCGACCTTATTTAAGCGAACCAACACTGTTTAAATACACAATATTGCATGACCATTTTTTATTTAAGCCTTGTAGGCCCTTCGAGATGTAATATTAACCAAACACAAAAAGCAGTTGTTTAAGTTTGGACCTTTTGTATCTTATAAATCAAAGTGCATACTTATTTGGAAAACAATATCATATATTGAATTTCATTTGTACAATTTGGCTTAACAAACAAACTGGACAAGTACACAGTATATATACACACACATGTATGTTTATGTATGCCACATTACATAAATGGTGTGTTTTTTGCAAATGTGAAATAGCTCCATCATTTGGACATTACTATTAACTACAAGGTTTGCTAAATATGTCATCAGCTGAATTAAGCTGACTGGACATGGATCCATTCTACTCCATAATTAACTGTGCTCCAGTGTGGGGAGTGGATGTGAGCGAGTGTGAGAGGAAGCACAAAGAAAGCAGTCATGTAAATTCAGTTTTTAATCAACATTTGAAAACAAATTGGACAAATGAAAGACTGCTTCCGCTTTTAGAAACTAAATGTGGCTTTTAGGTTTTTAAATCATTTAAGAAATCACATTTTTTTTTCTCAGAGAAAAAAAGAAAAAGAAAATCAAAGACACCGACACTGAAAAAGCAGATTTTCAGAAAACAAGGAGTAACATCTAAAAAGTGTTATCAGCCGACACAACCTCTCTTCAGCAGTCTTAAGCGACCCAAGTTATCAAATGGAAGCATAGTCTCAAGCCCGTACAGTGTGAACGTGTGGTCCTCCGAGAGTAAAGGGCAGAAGATGAGGGAGGCGAGAGAAAAGCAAATTTGGATTAAGTACATGAGTTTCAAAAATATGAAAACTCATGAAAACCAAACACTAAAGTGAGAAATGATTTTGTTTAAATTCAGCTGTGAGAATCATTTGTCTGCCTGCTTTAAATTTTTCATTGATCTACAAAGAGGCCTAATTTCTAGAAAAGAGATTGCAATTTTACTTTAAATTCTTCAATGTGGAAAAGCCATCGAATAATTTTTGAACAAATTCAGCTGGAGATTAACCGGAAAGAGAAGCTTGGAGGGTTTTGGTTTCAATTTGCAGTACAACATGAGTCGTGGGTGTTAGTCACGTGTTTATTTGGTCTTGTCAAAGAGGTGAGACGTTGCACACAAAAAAAAAAAAAAAAAAAAAAAAAAAAAGAACAACCATCTTACATCCCAAATCTGCTGGGCGACAAGGAAAAATGAGAAGTGACTAAAGTACAAGATAGTGACACAAATGAACATACAGACATCTTTGATAGAGGGGCAAGCCAAATTTCTCTCCATAGCAAATTGACGTGTGATAACATTAAGGCTTGTTGGTAAGGAAGATATATTTTCCCTATTAAATACCAATCTGTTTTCCTCTCCCAGTCTGTCTTTACTTCGTCTTTAATTGAATATCAGGGCTGAAATGCTGAGACAAAACAATCTCAACTTTAAAAAGCTCCTCGCATAAGATGAACGTGAAAGAAGTTACAGAAAATGGTTAAAAAAAAAAAAAAAAAATTTAAAAGGGAAAATCAGACTATCATAACTAATAATGTTCTTGTCTGCAGTTCATGTTATTCTGTGGCCTGGGTACAAGGTGATATTACAGCTGAAATTAGGGAAGCTACACACAGTATCAGAACAATTACAGTTGACATTCAGATAAAGAGTCCAATCAGACAATCTAAGAATCGTCCTGAGGGGGGCAGCAGTCTGATGAAAATGAAGGAACATGAGGAAATGACAAAAAACAAAAATCCAAAAATTCCTTTTGCCTTTCTAATGGTGATGACAAAACCGACATGAATGTTACAGATACTGAATATCTACATTAGATGGTCAAACAAAAATGCCCTCCACCTTCCTCTCCACCTACCCCACATCTGCCTTTCACAAACTCCTGTTTTTAACCCTCTTCTCAATCAGAACCATCCAGTCAGTTCCCTACTGCAACTTCTTCCTAATGTACTTAAAACAGGCTACCTCCATTTAAATACAAACCTTAAAGTGTGGCACCCCCCTCCCTCCCAAAAATGACATCCCTGTCTCACAAAGTATAAAAATTGTTAACCCCACCCTGGACCTATTATTACACACATTTCTCAAAAATCTTTTGACTTCCCCGCCCACACCGCTAGCTCCCACACCTGGCCCCCTCTGTTGTTGACTAAATATAAACCCCACCTATTCTCCTCCTGTTCCAATTATCTTTATTAACTGCTGGACATTTCATGTAGATCTCAAATCACAAGTTGGGTATCACCAAAGTCATTTTTTGAATGACAAATACTCCCAGATCTACCTGAAATGTTGCTCTACTGAATCACTGCGGGGGCTGACTTGGAAATGGGCAGCACACATCCCTATCCCTCCCTCCCTCCCTCTCCCTCCCTCACCCTCCCCCTCTTATCTTCATGCCTCCTCTACCAGAAGTCCCGGCGGTGATAGGCGTCTGGATCGCAGTATTTGGTCACCACCACCCTGTTGGCAAACTTCCTGCCTGTCAGCCCCTGCATGGCCTTCTGGGAGTCAAAAACTGACATGAACTCCACAAAGATCTGTAGAGGGGTACAAAAAAATAAAAATAAATAAACAATCAGGGGGATGACTAACAAATTATAGCATTGTTCATCATTACAGATTCATTAGGACAAATGACAAATTCGGATTACTGAATCAGTAAAAGTTCGTACCTTGCCAGTCCCTGGGACTTCCAGGCCGTCGACAGGTCGAGGGATCTCGATGCTCTTAACTTGGCCGTACTTGCTGCACTCGTCCCTGACGTCCTCCACAATTTCCTCATATTCTTCATCATCCAGCAGCTCCTCTGGGGCCACCATGTTCATCAGACACAGCACCTCAGTGGGCAGGCCGCCCATCTGGGTCACAGAGCTGTTCAGACCTGGAACCTGCAGCGTCACCGGGGTCTGGTTTATACTTGTCTGGAAGAACAGACACAAAAAGGTTAAAACAGGACTACGGTGCATTTCACAACACAGCTTGCTCTAGTATTTATGTCAAGCTGCATAACATCACAATATCATTAAGTGTAGGCCTTATTAGCAAAAACTAATGCGTCATATTTATCATTTTCATATACTGAAGTGGAAAGGGTCCCACTGTTACTACTTAATGTGAGTGGCAACAACTTTAAATGTCACTCAGACTGGTGGGTGTGAAGTTGAATTAATTTTAGGGCAGCGCTCGGCATGCTGCTTGTGCCATGACGTCGAACTCAACTTTGGCACAGATGATTTCAGCACTTGATGTGTCTGCCAAATCTTTTTTGCATCCAAAATGTGCATTAACTTCACTTAACAGAAAATATTTAGACGAGCACTTGTTAACAGTGTGAACAGTTGAAGAGAAGCAGATAATTCGCTGTAGTAGATCAAATAAGCAACTTCTCTTTATCCATTTTAAGAAGCTCTAAAACAGCATCCAGCCGCCCACCACCCTACTGTCATCTGTCCAGCCCCTGGACACTCACCAGAGTGGCGTTCTTGGATCCCACGCTGGCTCTTTGCACCAGGAGCTTCTTGTCTCCCAGCTGCATGCCATTCAGTCCAGCAATAGCCTATAATGATATTAATGTTTAATATCATGCTTTCAAAAACCCATCATAAATATGACATTTTATTTCTTCTGGTTACCTGGTCATTAAGGTTGACGTCAACATATTCACAGAAGGCATATCCTTTGGATAGGCCTGTGGCGCTGTCCTTCACCAGGTTAAAGGCCTTCAGAGGGCCAAATGACGTCAACAGCTCCTTCACCTGAGACAAAGAAGAGTCCGATATTTCCAAACGTTTCCACTAACTCCAGACATCCTCGTCAAGACTCCCAGTTTATTATTGCCACTGATGATGGGGCTACATCTTTGCATGCTAAAGTATAATATGATCATTTTTCTATTGACATGTCCCCCTCAGTATTTAAACAGTAACTTTGTTTTTGTGTTTCAATATCGATGAAAATGTAAAAGAAATGATTAATATTTGTATTAAAGAGAATGCCGTGAAAGGGTAACGTGGGGCTCTTTGAATTCCCAGACCAGCGATCAATACGGGACTCCTCGCATAATTTAAGGAAAATATTACAAATACAACAATACTAAAATCCATGTCTAGGGTAATTAATACCGTTTTAGAATGGGAAGTAAGTGTATTTTGCTGTACAACTGTTGGATGTTTGCTGTAACCCAGTCTGGAAACACTGACCTGGTCATCATTCAGGTAGTTGGGCAAGCCGCCAATGAAGAGCTTGTGAGCTGAGTCTGGCACCACTGTGGACACCACACCTACGCAGGGTACAGAAACAACAGCAGGAAACATAAAATGTGAAGCAAAGAGTAAGCCCATGTAGAGAATAATTTAGATTACTCATGAATTATGCCACAAGTACTTAAGGTTAAAAACCATTAATTGTCTGTGTACCAGGCACATAGACACTGGGGTTCTCGCTCATGCCGGGCAAGGGCTGGTAATCATGGGGACGGCGGATCTTGAGACTCTGGCCTTGAAAGATGATGCCATCAAAGGCCATTGCCTGTGTTGTTTCATCCACTGAACGGAACTACACAGAAACAAAATAACAGTCGATTCAATTCAAAACAATATCTTTAAACCAGGATTCATTGTTAAACCCACGGAGAACAAATTATGTTCACGAGGTTATCGGCGAACCTCAAGGAAGGCAAAATTCTTATCCTGGTTGATCTGTACTGCAAGGACAGGGTTTCCAGGGGCCTGAGTAAGACCACCCAAACGCATCTGGGCATTGAAGAAGTCCATCATTGACTCCTACGCAAGCAGGGAAAAAAACAAAAATGAAACAGAGTTAATATCTACATTCATTAAATTAACTTAGAATATTATGCTACACGCGGACGAAAGAGACAGGCGAGTTACTCCAAGATGTTCATAACCTTGGACCAAAAGCTACTTTGGACCCGTTACTCACCTCTGTGATCCCAAAGGGGATGTTTCCCACGTAGAGCCGGCGGGCCTGCCGGGTCATCTGGCTGCCCACGACAGGTACAGGGGTGGGAGTAACAGCCAGGCCATCTGGAGTCATGGTCGGCAGGAGGGCTGTGGCTGGGATCTGCCCTGCAGCTGGAGAGCAAAGACAGGGAATGTTCAACAACATAATAATGATCTTTTTATCCAACTATAGTGCACCTTAAATGTGCACATTAAAGACATGCCTCAGTGAAGTAAGGTAGCACTACCTATTGTAACATAATATATCGGTTACGATGAAATGAGATTTTAACTCTGAAGGCAGGAAACCCAGAAAACTGACCCACTAACAGAAGAAAACTACGACAGTTACCTTGCATTGCTTTGTACTGCATGGGAGTGATGTGTTCGAAACCAGGAGGAGGGACATCCCAGTACTTCTTCACCTTCTTCTTCTTCTCGCGGTGGGGAGAACGGCTGTTTGAGAAAGAGGAAGAAATTTGAAGTAAGAATAAAAATGAACACGCAACTCATATCCGTCATTGGCTCAGCAGTGAACTACTAGACCAGGCGATGGATCATGTTTTCAGAAATACAGTGAACCCTCGCTATAACGCGGTTCACTTTTCGCGGTCTCGCTACTTCACGGATTTGCATCGTGCATTGTGTTCTGCATTCTGATTGGCTAAACAGTCTCTCCGCTTCTTCTCTACCTGTTTGTCAATAACGTTGCGGTTTAATATGTACATGTACGTAAAACAGCTTGCCAAATTAAAAATAATCGATGGTGGCATGTCGGTTTATAAGAATCTTTTTGCCCAGAAGAAAAAAGAGCGACAACAACTACCGATAACTATGTTCTTCTCTCGAAAAACCACACCTGCACCGCCGGCTTTAGAAGAAAGAACCGCTCCGGAGCGGAGTCAGGATGCAGCGGCTCAGTCAGAAGAGTAGTGAAATACACGAGTCACTATTTGTCCGACTGTACTTTGTATTTGTTTTCATAATCATTTTTCATTTCCTCCCGTTCTAATCCAATGACTCGGGTCGCAGTGGGGCGGTGCCGATCTCAGCAATTTGAAGCCTTCAGTTCGTATTGATGATTAAAATTATTATTTTACAGTACAGTAGTTATTTGTTAAAAAAAACACATTTATACAGTACTTTTATTTGTTAAACAAATGCTTGGGCTTGTAAAAAGGTTTTGTTCTTTGGTTTCAATGTATTATGGAGTATTTCATTGTATAATAATTGTAAAAAAAATAAAGGTTCCTACTTCACGGATTTCACCTATCGCGGTCTCTATTTGGAACGTAACCCCCGCGATAAACGAGGGTTCACTGTATACAACAAAATGTAACTTTTGAGGGGGGCTGCATCAATCAAGCATTTTAAAACTGATGGTAAGGAAGGGATAGAAACCCCCATCCAGGCAGGTAACTACACAATAAGTAAATGGTACATAGAATCAGAGCCAGGTCATTGTATTGCAGTTGCTGCACAAACCAGCTTTGTGTTATTTTGCTGTATTACCTTCCAGCATTGTCCTGGGGGTAGCTGGTTGGTGAGCTGAAATGACATTGGAAGGGTTTCACATTTCTCTCAAATAAACATCACATTAACCAACATTTCCACTTCACAAAAGGAGAACCTGAATCTCGATGGCCCTAATCGAATACAAAAAAAACTAATCAGGAGCGCTGGCGATCTATGCGTTTCTAAAAGTGAGTCATTCATTGAGCCTCACAGCTGACATGCAATACCACTGATAAACAACTAAATGCAATGAAAGCAGAAATGTTATCTTCAAAACGCAGCAGCTGCAAAGGGGAGGGGTCAGACTTTACATCTTCTGACCGGGGGCTCACACTGCATAACTGCAAGACGTTTTACGAAGAGAAACTGTCACACCAGAGATCACATTCACAGCCAACAACAAGCAGAGTTGACAAGCATTAAAAGTCCCCGACAGAAGGAATATAGTAAAACAGATATCACAGAGATGTCTGGTTTTAAACAAAAATCTGCAATTTGTGTAATGTAACCCTGAGATGACTACCAATACCCGATTTACTGTAATTTTCAAAAGCTAGCAAGCTCGACACTTTATCATGAGCAAAAAGATATACAGGTGTTATGTGTACAGGAGCTTGTGAGGTTGCCTGACAACAGACAGGCTTGTCACCTTGGTATCACAGCCGCTGTTCTGGGAGGAACTCGCACCTGAATGAAAATGTTCTCAGCGACAGGCCTGAAGAGATTTCATCAAACACAGACTCAGGCTCATCGTGAGACAAAACACACACGTACTAAGTGGGAGCATGTTTCAAAGACATTAGATATTATGCAACACCAGAGAGAATATGCAAAGCAGACTTCTATTATTACCAGTGGGTGCGTTTTTGATTCTGGGATGGAGCTGAAACTCTTCATTAAACCCTTTATAACGTTAAGTCTTGACATTCATAAAAACGTTAAGTCGTCAAGGCGGCAAAATTAGTGACAACAGCTGTTGCTTTGTGTGTTCAAAAGTGTGAGGCAAAATTATTACAATGTCATTAGCACCCGTGACAGAGATAATATAAAAATAACAACAGCCAACATAGACAATGTTTAAGTAAACCCGTTAGTAAATTAATATTAACAAACTAAATATTTCATATGCTAAATTGCAGTGAGTTTTCCATGGCCTAAATCACAAAGCCAAACTAGCTCATCTAAAAACAGTAGTCTATGTTTGTGAATTTGCTTTGTTACCCAGAATTGGATCTAACTATAATACTAAGACAGGAAGAAATACCCACGTATGAGAAGATGATGGCAACAGTCTTGGGAGGAGAGGGCTGGCACTTTTATAATCAAGACAAATACATTTACAGTTTAATGTTTTGTGTGCATTTGCTTGAGTGTGGAATTTGCAGCCAATTATTGTACCGCAGTCAACTGGCTAGAAGCCACACTCAAGTCGAGGGCGCAGAGGACTTTTTTTTTTTTCCTTTTTTTTTTTAAATACAAAAAAAAAAATGTGTATGTGCATGTTTAGGTCAATGCCAAATTAAAAAGTGGGTGCATGCTTGTGAAACCCACCTTCGCTCTGAGACAAATGCTGAATGTGATGCAGGCCTTAAAACCCATAACTTTCTTCTTTAATATACCGAGACGATTTCTAAAAAAAAAACCAATATAATCCAAACCATTCTTTGGGGTTACATGTGCTTCAGATACACACTTATATTTGATGTGTGGTAATTATATGATCTTTAAAGGCCAGTATGAAGGGATAGTTGATGATGTATGACCCAGACGTTTTTCACAGCATGTTGGTCCAGGTGTGATTGGTACTAACCTGCGCCTGTGTCTCCGTTCCTTACTTTCCCCACGGCGGTCCCTGCTGCGTCTGTCCCTGTCTCTGCTCCTCCTTTTCCTCTCTCTGCTGCGGCTGCGGGAGGAGGACCGACGGTGGTGGCGGTTCTCTTTGTCCCTTTCAGCTACATGAACAGAGACTTTATTAACTAACAGATCTGTGTGCATATATATATGGAATACACAACTCGCTAGGGCTGGGTAATTTTGACAAAATCAAATATCACACTTTTTTTTATTATTACATATTTCACACTTTTTTTTTTTTTAAACATACCTTGATATTGCAACAATATTGTAGGGCTGACAACTGGTGCTTTCACAAAATCTTTAAATTATATGTTTGATCAATAATCCTCAGTAATGTGTGTAAAGGCAAATTAGAGAACAACTAGAACTGTGTTAGTTCAGAAAATGACATCACTTTAGTGTTATCCAATCTTTAAAACAGGAAAATGACAACAATTATGCCATATCACAATGTCGGAAATGTAAAACAACATCTAGTTTTATATCAAGATACAATAACATATCCAAGGAAATCTACTCAAAGATTACATCTAAATGACTGCTAAATTGACTGGCTTCAGAAACTAGGCAAAAGACAGCTACACAGCTGAGTATAGATTTGTCCAACATACTCTGAATGACATCGCAATACTGAAGTCGATATAGAGTATAACATTTATAACCACAGCTTTGACGGTAGCGGGAAGATACAGACAAGGGTTTAAAATGGAGAAGATTGTAGTTTGATTTTTTTGTTGTTGTTGTTTTCAAATATCACAATATTGTAATCCGAGAAGCTCAAGGGCGCCAATAACCATCATCCATTATCTAAAAACAGTGTGTTGAGTGTAGATCTGGGTTAACGAGAGCTTCGTATGGGATATAAGGGTAGTAGGTTTTGTTGATGGTGTTACCGGTTGGTGGTAAACAGCATCGGAAGTGCTCCGTGAGCGCAACAGCTGCAAATAATGAACGCTAGATGCCCCCACCACCCCACCACCCCCTCAATTATTCAGTCAGCTGGCCCTGGCAGCACCACCGCGAAATAGCCCCCCCCCCCCCCCCCCTTTGCTTTGAAGAAACAATGCGAGTTACCGTTATCTAACTCAGGTGCCGACAACAGCAGGAAAGAAAATAAACATGACATCACTTTACATTCGCCATAATCACCTCATCCGCACAGCCCCATAACATCTCCGAGGGTTTAAAAGACCGCGAGCTTAATCATTTGCTTTACGGTCTTCCAGTCGATAGACATGTCCGCGGTCGGGCTTTCACAGGCGGGCGGACAATTTTCAATCGAAAAAAAGTACCACATCAGTTTTCTGGAGTGCAAAATGGTTTTAATTTACCTTGTTTGTTTTCTGATAGCTGTCTTTCGAATTCGTCGAAGTCCGACATCTCTCGAGCCGAAGGCTGCTACGCTTTCAGGGACTGCGTTGTTCAGTCGGCGGCGGCTAGCTTCAGCTAGCAACAAAGTGAACTGGACTTTTTTTTTTTTTTTTTTTAAACCCCTCGATGGTGTAGCTCCAGTAAGTTAGCGTCAACTAGCAGCTCGCTTCACAACAGACTTATCGAAAAAAGGCGAACTGGCGCGCACATTAGCGGTGTGATGTTTCCTTCACAACGTAACAGACGGAATCATTGAGAAAGGAAACGTGGGTTAGCCTGCTAATGTTAAGCTAACTAGCTTTGTAGCAAAGTCCAGAAGAAAAAGGCCTCCCTTGTGGAAGCGACTACGAACAGCGAATGAATGAGACTTTTTCCCGAGCCTAGAGCCAATCCCGGGGGGTTCGCGGGGCCACGGGGTGCAGCTGTTTGACTTTACAAGCCGAATATACGGTCTTTCATTCGTTTGGAGGTAAAAGAAAACGATTAAGATTTCGGTATGCCCGCTTTTTCGCTCCGTCTCCCAGACACCCCGTGACACCGGAAGTTGATGATCGACACGTTTCCGGTGAGTGACGAAGTAAATGAGCTTATAGCTGCCGCTCCAGAGACACAGAGCAAATGTGAAATGTACCCCCCCTCCCCCCCCGTTTTGTCCAGTGCTTATGCCCTATTGTTAGCCAAGCGAGTATTATGATTCTCCAGAAACAATTGCGTTTTTGGAGGCTTTATAATATTCAAAAAAAAAAAATCATGAAAGTTGGTACACGCGTCTCCCCGGCGAAAAATTGTTTGGTATTTTAGTGGAGTCGCGAGTGGGCGTGGCCAAATGGCTCGCTAGCGCCCCCTACACAGATGCTCAATTTACCTACATGCACGAAATCCGGTGGACACGTGTATCACACGGAGACGTACAAAAAAGGTACATTGCACCATGACGTCAACTCAACAGGAAGTCCGCCATTTTGAATTCAGTCGCCATTTTTTTTTTTTTTTTTTTTTTGGCGATTGGTATATGTTGTACTTTAACAAACTCCTCCTTCAGATTCTGTCGGACCGACTTGAAATTGAGTCTGTGCCCTCTTGACATGTTTGTAATTTTAAGTTATCAAAATAACTTGTTTTCGTCGATCGGTGTGCCCGTGGCGTGGCGGCCAAAAAGTGAGAACCCCAATCCTTCTGGCTGAGAGGTAGCAGTGCTAACCACTGCACCACCAATCTTCCCAGGAGTTAAACACCATTGTGACAAATCTTTGGCTCACTGCAACCTATAACTCCACCGTCCACAAATATTCATTCAAATGTGACCAAAATTGCCACAGACATTCTTTGGATAGTTTTCAAGGGGGTCTGCAGTGATATTAAATATCTTCCTGTAATATGTAGTGTATGTAAAACTTTTTCAATTTCTCCAAACGTTTCAACTTCACTAAAAGTTGAATCACCATCAACAGGCCAAGGTGGAATCTGAACCATTAATAGCAACCTTGGTGAAGTAGAATCTTTCACCTGTTGAGTTAACCAGACTGTCTGTTGAGTCACTGGAAAGCTCTGAGTGAACTCCGTGAAACTCTTTTCTACTGCCACGATTCATCCTCCGGCGCCGAAGATAGTCCAGTGGTCTACGACGCCGACTCCGAGCTGGAAACGACCTCATGACGACACAGGTTCTTGCCCCGCCAAGGTAACACACGTGGTTCATGGTTTACTGGGGGCAAGTTCCCTTAATAAGCCACATGATTCACGGAGAGTGAATCCCTCTAAGGGTAAGCCACGTGGTTCACAGAGGGCGAGACCTTATAAGGTGAGTCCCTCTAAGGGTAAGCCACACAGGTTCGGGTTTGTACGTGCAGTCATACCAAAGGTCAACAACAATACAAAACTAAAAGTCCAAAAGTGAATTTTTTTTTTTCTTCATATTTCGGACAACATGATATAGTATGACACAGCGGTGTTAGAGCAGCACAGTGAAAAGTAACTTGAGGCATGTCAGTTCAGAAAAAGGTCATACTCCAAAAAGTCATGAAAAGTCATCCAAAATATCCAAACTGTCGTCCAAAATAATCAAAGAAAAGTCATGTCCAAAATATGATATAAAAATCATGCTACAGCACGTCCAAAAAGTGACCCGAAAATGACTTTTAGGTCACTTTTTGCTGTAGTATGACTTTTTTTTTCATAATTTGGATGACATGCGATAGTATGATTTAAAAAAAAAAAAGTCATTAGAGAAGGGGGACTCAAACCCCCAAACCTTTTACTGAGAGACAACAGTGCTAACCACTGTGCCACCAATGTTTCCTGGTGATAGGCTGCATTGTGACAAATCTTTGGCTCACTGCAACCTATAACTCCACCGTCCACAAATATTCATTCAAATGTTTGGAATTAAAAGTTATCAAAATAATTTGTTTTCGTCGATCGGTGTGCCCGTGGCATGGCGGCCAAAAAGTGATCCAAAAGTCATGCTATGGCATGTTGTTAAAAAAAAAAATGACCAGCATTTTCAAAGTCAAAAATGACTCATGATTTAATTTTTTTAAGTCATGACTGGGGGGCGGGGGGGGGCTAGAACCCCAAACCTTCTGGCTGAGAGGAAGCAGTGCTAACCACTGCACCATCAATCTTCCCAGGAGTTAAACAGCATTGTGACACATCTTTGGCTCACTGCAACCTATAACGCCACCGTCCACAAATATTCATCCCACCCTCTAAGGGTAAGCCACGTGGTTCACGGAGGGCAAGACCTCCTAAGGCGAGTCCCTGTAAGGGTAAGCCACACAGGTTCTGGTTTGTACGTGCAGTCATACTGATACCAAAGGTCAACAACAATACAAGACAAAACAAAAAAAGTCCAAAAGTGACATTTTTTTTTTTTTTTTTCAGATTTCGGATATAGTATGACACATTGGTGTTACAGCAGTTACCTCACAGTGAGAAGTAACTTGAGTTCAGAAAAAGGTCATACAAAAAGTGACCCAAAATAAATTTTTGTATAGAGTATATTGTATAGAGTATATAATATAGAGTATAATGTATAGAGTATATAGTGAAGAGTATAGAATATATAGTATAACCAGGGCGATGCGGCTAAGTTTGATGTTTCGCCGTGACACAGGAAGTTGATGTTTAAGGTCAACGATGCTCCAAACCTCACGAAACTTGCGTCAGGCGCCAAGTTTCATGAGTTTTTGAAGATGTTAAAGCTGCCAAAAAAAAAGTTTTTTTTTTTTTAAAAGAAGAATAAGGAACAAGATTGAGAAAAAAATAAGTAAAACTGCAAGCAGGAATATGCCGACCCTCGCGTGCTGCACGTCGGGGAGCCGGCGGCCTCGACCCGCTGGAAGCTGCGAGGGCTCGCATATCACTGCTTTTAACTGAAGAAAGTTACAAGATAAAGTAATAAATACACATCTGTTTCAGTCCATCAGCACATATTATACTGTTGTCTGAGGGATATGCTGAAGGAGCTCCCTATATATAATAATATGTGCCCATAACCTCAGATAGGCTAAGATAAGATTGTACTTCGCTGGGGTCTGCTGGGGGAGCAGCATTGGAGCCGGTGACACCAACAGACTTAACAAACTGGTTAAGAAGGCCGGCTCCATCATCAGCTACAAACTGGACAGCCTGGAAAAGGTGGTGGAGAGGAGGACGCTGAACAAACTATTGTCCATATTGGATAATCCTGTCCACCCTCTCCACCACCTGCTGCAGGGACAGCGGAGCACTTTCTCTAAAAGATTCCTCCAGCTCCGCTGTCACAAGGACAGATACAGGAGATCATTCCTGCCCACTGCAATAAGACTGTACAATAACTCACCTCTGGCTAAATCCATCACAGTACAATAACACTGTTGACTGTGTTTCTTGGTTTGTTTGTATATAATATATATAGATATATAATGTACTGTATAAACTGTGCATTTTATATTTATATTTTTACTGCTATTTTATTGCTTTTGTATTATTCTATTCTATTATTTTATTCTATTATTTCTATTATTATCTTATTGCTTCTGTAGCGAAAAATTTTCCCCTCGGGGATTAATAAAGTAAATACCTACCTACCATATGCTACAAAAGTCAATTATTGTAAGATACATAATGTACTCTTTTGCAATCATCATCATGATCATAACATATTGCAGACACAGATATCAGAACAATTTTGTTAATGGGACAGAACAGAGTGAGAAATCATCATTATTTGTAGGAAATCAAATGTTTTAATAACATTGATGTCTTAACAGTACAGTTTTTGAATCACAAGCATTTTGGCAAGTGGTGCTGTTGGGTTTTACAGATTAATAAATCTACATTTTTGCTGAGTACACATGGTTTCAGTGAGATAACTGTTTTTAAACACTGCACACTGGTATGAGTTGCACTTCTTGCTTTTTAGCCATATAAACAATCAGACACTAAAAATGGCTTGAGTTCCACAAATCGGCAAAATTATCAGTATAGTTTTAGGAAAATAGGTTATTGAGATATGCAAATTTAAGCCCCTGTAACCTACTGTGTTTTGTTAAAAGATATGCTATTAATTAACTTCACCGGTATGCACAGTATAAATTATTGTACAATATAGTCAACATGTCTGCAGCTTTGAAAATTACAAATTTTGACAAGACTCCTAAAAACTACAGATCACCAAAGAGCTCTTTTCACATGCATTTGTAGTGGAGGATTGGGAAAATATAGTTGATCCTGTGGGAGCACAAGTTTGCTGCTTTGTCTGATGCTGTAACTCACACTGTCAAAATGTTTGTGTGATGTTAATGTCCACAACTTGTCACAAGAAACCAAAAGTTACACGTTACAAATAACCAGTATAGTAGTAATTAGTGTAAACGCTCCAAACCTTATTTTACAAAATGTGTTATTTTCAAAATGCATTACAAGAGCCTCAATACCAGAAGCATAAGAAGTGACATTTACTGTAATTTAATGCAGGTCGTTTACAGAAAGGGTTGGTGCAACCCTTAGTGGAGCAACAGAGTAATGCAACAGTATTGTTGTTGGAACTGGGCACAAGACCAGCTGGTGGTCATTATCAATAAGCAAATACATAAAATATCATCAACATTTCTGTTGATGTATTCTTTTTAAACTAAACACAAGTGCCTCTTGTTGCCAGAAATTTTGCACCGCATAATGCAGACTCATCTTTACTATAGTCAGTTCATGATTGTATCCATTTCTTTCTTATTCAAAGTTCTCTCTGCATTTAGAGCTGGAGAAATGGACAGGAAAAGACTTCTCTCATGAAGGGAACTCACAAAAATTGTGTTAAGGCAAGTGAAAATAGTGATAATATAATGACAAATGTAACACATAATAACACAAAGACACACTTAGCAACATAAACATAATGAAATTATGTTATTTTATGTATACCATAGTTCTATTAAATCTATGGAGTGCAGCATATGTTAACATACATCGACACTGTGATTGAAGGCTACCACACTTAAAGGAATGTGTAAAAATTGCATACAAATAAAGTGATATAAACTGCTATTTTTAAAAATGATTTAGGCTGTCACCTGCTGAAATTATTTAGAGAATCACTGAATGAAGTCCTAAAGTTGATCCGGACATTGAGGAGAGAAAAGGAAACAAAGGTGTGTCTCTGCAAAATAAAGGGTGAAACATAAATGAGCTAAATTGGTTACACTCATTTGTGTATAGTCTCCTCTAAAATCCTAGTATTAAAGACACTTTCTTATTCATTAATTCGGAATCACACAGACATGCCATTGTGCTCTTTGAGCAAAGACAACCATGTTTTTTTTTCCCTTTCTGACTGCAGCAGGCATGCCAAACACCCCAGAAACCCACTCGGGTGATGATTTGTTAAAGGACCTGGCACGCCTGCACTGTCGGGTCGTAAAGATAAGATGTGAAAAGTTTCTCTGAAAATAAAATGATCTCAGCCGCAGTTTGCATGGCCACAAACAAAGTGCTGAGAAAGTAAAATTCGTCTCAACATATCTGTGCCTTGGGGGTGAGCTGGCCTGCTGCAGCAAAACCCTACTGCCTCCCCACCTCTCATTTAACCACCCACTCCCGTTTCCTACAGACCCTTCGTAATATTCAGTTTTTCTCGCCTTAGTGTCTGAACCTGTAGGAGATGGGCAGGAGCAGGTTATTCTTCTTCAGGGCCTGCACTCTGCTGAGTGTCTCTTCGTCCAGGGCAGTGTAGCAGCGCCGGGCGTAGTCCAGCAGCTTCTCCTTGGATGGGTCAAACTCACCCACTTCTGCCACTTTCTCTGGGGCTACGAGTAGCAGCTCAGCGATGGGTGTAGTCGAAGCCACTGTGTTGCGGTCAACACCGTGGATTTGAAAGGCTTTGGACATATTTTTGAGACGCTGGTACGTAAGTAGAATCTTCTTGTACCGAAACAGCACTCCGGCAGCATCTTTCACTGAAGAAGAAAATTGTACAGGAGAGTTAGCTGCAGCAATTACATGAATAATGTCTACAACATGAAATGGAAATTTGGAGTTTTCCTTGCTTCACCTCTTTGTCGCTCTCTTGGAGCTCGGAAGACCCGCCTCCTCTTTAATTGGTGTCTGTTGCTGCTAATAGTATCTGACATTACATCTTCTCCCGATATCATTTCCTCCTCCTCGATGTAGCCATCCTGCTCCAGGTACTCCTCAGATTCTCCCAGAAGTGAAAGGGAATCTGATAAGACACAAATGATCTACTTAAAAAAAATTCAGCAGGTAGTTGTAAAAGTCACATGTATAAAATATTTATTTTATTAAGGTTTAATAAAGCTTTATGCCGTGTGATTTGTTTTACCTGGCCCGACGTTGTTATGTCCACTCATTTCATTCATGGACGACCTTGAAGCGCTGCTGTTGTTGCCAACGCTGCCACTGACTGAGGAACTGGAAGTGTTATGGTTATGGCTTTGCAAAAGGGCCTGGGATTGTGAAGAGTTGAACAAAGCATTCATAGAAGCAAGCTGATTGGTTAATTGACTGGTAACATGGTTTTTGGAAGGCACCATAGTTGGAGGACCAGGCCTTCGCTGGATAAACTGCCGTGAGGGGAAATGCTGTGAGTCTGTCTTCTGTTGTTCTGTGAAGAGAAGCAAACCACAATAATTGAAAATCTGTGGCCCAAAGTGAAAAACATACACAAAGTACAGTCAACCATAAACAGACTGCACAAATATATCAAACTATACTGAGTTTTAATTAAACAGTTAAGGGCATAAATTCAGTTTCTTACCAGCAGGACGATCTTCCGCTCTTCTTGCCCTCCAGTTGAATCGTCTAGATTCATATCCTAAAGATTGAAAAAAACACAAGAGGTGAGAATTTGTTTTTCATTCTAAAAGACGTGCTTTACAATAGTTCCGTTTCTAATCAACCATTAGTCAGATTGTTGAACAGGTTATGAACTCACAACTGTCCCCCCCATCCTTACCATTACTGTACTGGCTCTGGCTCTGCTCCTGTCCCTGGCTCTTTGTGGAAAAGATGAAGCGGTCCAGCTGACATCGGAGGAAGTCCCTCTCCTCCTCCAAGTCCTCAATTCTTTTCTGAAGCCAGGAGTTTTTCTCCAGAGAGATCTGTAGCTGAGTCCGCAGGTTGGTGATCACCATGTATGAGTTGTTGACTGGAGACGGGCCGGCAGATGAGGGCGACTCTAAGGAGGACCAACAGGAGTGTGGTAAACCAACAGTGCTGTGCATGAGCAGAATGATATCATTGTATAAATATTTTTTTTTTTACAGTATTGATCCCGACATTCACCATCAAAGTTCTGGTCACTCTGGTTGAAAAATCCTTGCTGCTCAAAGTTGCTCTCCTCATAGGGGATGGCTATTTCATAGGTATCCTCATTTTTTGGTGCTGAGAAAAGAAAAGAAAAAAAAGAAAAAAAAATGTATATATATAATAATGAATTACTGTGCTTCACCTAAAAGGCAGAACAAGTATCTGTACAGGGAGCATTTGAAATCTTACTCTGCAGGTGGATTGACCCTGCGTGGCTCTTGGATGTGGAAGCAGCATCACTCCTGTTTCCGTCCTCCATCTCATACCACAGACAAACATTTGATTAGTTTGTGATTTTAAAAGAATTTGCTCGGGTTGAGCCTATAACCAGCAGTGTGAAACGTCCCTGATGCACTATGGAGAGACTTTGGTTACAGATGGTGATGATGCTCACACTGACTTTAAAGGGCACCGGCACCAGCCAGCTTTCTTTTTTTTTTTTTTATTATTAACTTGGGATGTTGTTCTTTATGCAACCGCAGAAAGACAGCAGACCAAGGCTAACGTTATTACACGACTCTCTGTCATACAAATGTAACATGTGACAAGTTAAACTGGTTGTGTTACTCAGATATAAGTTTGCAGTGGCCTGGTACGCCGCTCACAATGCAGCGTTAGCCTACTGTAATGTTAGCGGAAAAAAAATTAGCTTGAATTTAAAAAATTACATTTCCCTTCTTTCTATTGAGTCAATAGTTTAATTCCGTCATTCAGACGTTACTAAGATATCAATGCCACAAACATATTTTGCAGAAATTGGTACATACCACTTAACGTTTGTAATAACTTAATCGTGCACATGTAATAAGACGTTATTACTCTGTCATATCTCCATTTCACGAGCTCGCCTGCTAGCTAACAAGCTAACAATAACAATTATCGCTGTTTTATTTTTTCAACGCTCTCTACGTCATTTCCGTATGTGATAAAATAGACCAATCACAGGCAGAGCGTCCCATCCAGCGAGTGCCAGCTGAAAATCAATGACCTTAGTTTAGTAGGTAGGTAGGTAGGTATATACTTTATTAATCCCCGAGGGGAAATTTTTTTCGCCACAGCAGCATACATACAGAAGCAATAATAGAAACAATAGAATAAAATAATAATAGAATAGAATAATATAATAGAAAGCAATAAAATAAAAAATAAATATAAATATAAAATATAAAATGCACAGTACATACAGTATATATACAGTACATTAAATATCTATATATATTATATACAACAAACCAATAACTTAACACGAGAGAAAGAAAAAAAACAACTCCTAAGAGAGGAGAAAGGCTTAAAAAAATACTAATAATACTAATAACAAGGGGAGGGGAGCTGCCGCAACAGGCTGCCGCTAGCGCGGCGCCATCTTATAGATTTTGTTTGTGGATACACTGACAAACAGGGGTTTTGTTTGTGACGTTTATTTGTTTTTTATCTAATAGCAGTATTCAATGGAATGAGTCTTTTATATATATATATATATATACAATATACAAACAATATATATTTAAAAAATAATATCTGTAAAAATACATTTTGTGTGCAGAAAACTTATATATGCTGGGACAGTTTGCAGGTATTTGACGAACAACAGCTTTTAAACCCAGACGAGTCAGTTGTTTTGACTCTTTTATGTCTGCGCTTCCGGGCAGAACTGCAGGACAGGTAGAACAGGTGAAGAGGTGTCAGGTTTCCGTGTTCACTGGTGACTTCTGCCAAGAGTCGATCCAGAAAGACTCAAAACACACGATTCCCATTGTAAATACATTTGAATTTGAGAAACTCCACAACGCAACGAAAGGGTAAGTGCTTTTCCCCCCCTAAAAATGTAGTCGTAAGACGTAAACTTAGCTGCTTTGTAACTAGTTTCCATAAAAGAGAAGTCTCTTGAAGGGCAGGTGTGGCACCTGCAGGGCAAGTGTACAACGTGTTTCAAAACTAAAGCAAGTATTGTACATTGTAAATAGACTTTTTCAAGTGGATATGTTATTTTAAAAATACAATTCTTCGGTAGAACAATATCCACTGCCCTATATAGTTCATTAGTTGTAAATGCATTCATAATGTGTTTTTTTTAATCATTTGGTAATAGTCTTTTTATGATTGAGTCAGAAGATGCTAGATACGAAGAACTAACATGTTATAAAGCCACATTTCCACATGACAAACTCCCCTCTCTCTCTTTCAGTGCAGCTATGGCAACCAAGTATGATGGCCTGTCCCACTGTAAGCTGGCCCTGGTGTTTGCTGTGCTCATGGACCTGCTGGGGATCACATCCCTGCTGCTGGGGGTCTTCGCTCCACTAGAGATCCAAGGCCAAGACTTTGGGGATCTGTTTGTGTATTCAGGAGCTCTGCTGGTGCTGTTCTCCCTGGCAGGCTGGGTCATGTGGTACAGTGGCAACATTGAGGGTCTGACCTCCAAAAAAGACCTTGATGGAACTATGGGTGAAGCTGTGGATCGGCTTGCTCGCTCCCTTAGCCGCAGGATACGGCTCCCCAGAACTCGTAGCAGCCCAACATAAGAAGTGGAGCCCCAAACTACCAAAGAGAAACTGATTAATATTACTGTAACATTAAGGGCTGTCCTTAACGGAGAAGCAGGCCCAGCTGTTAAAAGGAAAGGAGTGGTTGCCAGTCTTTTCACATTTTTTTTTTAAGTGGGGGAATTTCTTTGTTTAAGTTTCTGTATGTGGATTTATGTAAATGGCATAATATATGAAGATTAAACAGATTAACCTGGAGCCTTCTTTTGTTGATTTCCACTGGAAAGCAGTAGCTATTTGTTCATCTTTTGATTTTGTTACACCAGATTATGTCAGTAGCAACAGTCACAACATTGACATAAAAGGAATTTTAATGACAGTATTCATATGCACAAGATTGAAGTAGAAGCTATACTCAAGTTTTTCCAAGAGAAATAAGAGGCCGTAAAGACATCAACATGTATGCACAAACCTGTGACTGCACATAAATACTGCAAAGGACACGTGAAAGAATTTCCCTTATTTTATAAAAGAAACTGTAATCAGATGAAAAACATCAAACAAATTAAGACAGTATTGCATTTCATGACATTCAATGGAGGACATCAAGCAAATAACTGATTGAGAGAATAAATAATTTTTACGACAGCTATTGAACATGTTAATTTGAGAGATGGGATATCAGACATATACAGACACATTTACAATGTGCATCAGTTTGCAATTACACCACATGCAATGTGGAGGGCCAGAAGTTAAAACTCGTACTCAATAAAGAAAAAATACACATCACAAAAGAAGGTATTACCAATCTCAAGGCAGCATCAGTGGGTAATAAAGTGTCTGTTTGCCTTTGCGCTGAGAGAAGACCACAACCTGTTTCCAGTTCACAGTTAACAACAAAGTATGTACACTGCAGCTTCAAGAGCAGCCACATTATGGAGTTATCCTTTATGATGCATGTTTGTTCTTCACCGAGCAACAGAAAAAGCTTTAGACCGCTGAATGTCAGTGAAAATTAATGCATAGTTGGTACAAAGGTAAAAAGGCTCTTTTAACAACCAGGTCGCTGAATTAATGATCAGTTATACAGCATTGATATCAAATCAGATGAAAGCACACAGGAAGGCCTCATCATCCATTAGAATAATCCAGTCAAACGACAGCTGTACAAAATGTACAAGGTAAACAAGTTTGAAATAGCATAGATCAGACATTTTTAAAAGAACACTCGTATTGCTGCGACATTGAGATGCTGGTTCACTGAGAGCACCATTTCCAATGCTCTCCTGAGCTTTGTTTCTGTCCAGTATATGCCTAGTCCACCTTGATCTCATTCTTTAAGCACAAAACTTTCTAGTGAACAATGTCAGAGTGCAGGACTGGGCACAGAGGGTGTGGCGTTCTGCCAGATGATCATGTGACTGCGTTCAGATCGTTGTGGTGTGGCCTGGGACACCTCAGTTGATTCGTCAGTTGCATCATCTCCTGCAAGAGAAGATGACTCCGTTAAGCATTTAAGCAGACTGTAACACACTACACTGTAAATCAGTTCACATTTAGTACAGAGCTGATCCAATACACAAGACAAATTTCAATGGCATTTTTCTTCAGCTCACCAATTCGGAAATTGATGTGGCCCTCTCCTCCACTGAGGATGAGCTGAGAGGTAGTGACATGGCTGCTGCCAGGAGAGGTGATCAAACACCCTGTGAGGCAAAGATGATTACAAAGTCACTAAAAAACAAACGGCATGGAAGTGCAGTCTGAAAGAAATCTCTAAATCTCTGTTGGGAAGTTATTGAAACTGTTTTGCATGTTTAAGTAATGGCTATTCAATTCTTACCAGGTGCAGCAATAATGAATCTGACAGCTTGTCTGTGTCCATGGTAGCACAGCTGGGCCAATGCAGTAGAGGAATACGGGATGGAAACGGCCTCAGAAGCTGGAGACGGTTATTAACATAGTTAGTCCGAGATGGAGCACATATCTGTCAACATAAAATTCAGTTCTCAATCTAAACAAAACGTACTTATGGACAAGGGGATGGAAAAAATGGCACCCCCTCCTGTGCCCACCCACAGACGCCCAGAGATGACGGTGAGAGAGGTGATCTGGAGCGGTGATAGTGTCAGGAAAGGTTGGCCTAAAGGGAGAAGAAAACATGTTAGCTGAGCAGTGATTTAAACTCAAAGTGGTCATCAAAAAAATGAATTTTTAAAAGTAAATAAAATTCGAATTCACATGGAACAAGGCACTAAGGGTTCAATGTAGTTCAGTGAGACTTATTTCTCCTGGCTCTAATAATAACAGGTTTTTATCTTTTGTAAGTAAAGTTACCTCGGCATAGTGGACAGGTACATTTATTATTTACATAAGAAACTGATTTGTAATAACAGAAACAAACTGCAGTTTGAGCACCTAGTGTTTTAGTGACCAAAGCAGTGCAATCGACTTCCTGTAGCGGCCGTCCTGTGGACCAATCAAACAGCCGGAGGATCAGGTCAAGTCGGCAGGACGTCCAAACACCACTTCCACCAGCACACAGGAAACGCACCTGCTGCTCACTGCGCTCTGACACGGAGAATATTTGCTGTAAAATAAGATAAGAATAATGATGGTGAGTTCAAGGACAGGGTAATCATGAGACTCAAATCTTGAGTCAAAGGTACCTCCTCTGGTTCTCACCTCCACCTTCTTGCTGTCTATTTCAACCACGTGGACTTTGTTCCAGTATCCCACCCACAAACGGCCACCTTTTGCGAGGCAACAGCGAATGG
The DNA here is from genome assembly GCF_029030835.1 of Brachyistius frenatus. Taxonomy (NCBI): domain Eukaryota; kingdom Metazoa; phylum Chordata; class Actinopteri; family Embiotocidae; genus Brachyistius; species Brachyistius frenatus. Next base: position 1,431,440 of record NW_027210619.1, on the reverse strand, counting down.
GCTGCAGAGGTTTTGATCCCACAGGCATCACAGAAGGAGAATGCAGATCCCAGTCACCTGTTGATCACAGCACTCATTACTTTACTAATTATGTCACAAAATATCAGTTATGTGAGTCAAGCTAAATGTGAAGTTTGATTAGCTGAGACAGTCAGATGTAATTTTTAAAGAGGAAAAAAAACATAAATTCATTACCTGAATGGTGTGAGAAAAAGGCCAAAGTCCCATCACCTAAACCAGCTACGACCTGACTCTGGGAATACCTGCGAGATTGAGTAAACACAAAGTACATCATTTTTACTTCTTTTTTATTTATTTATTTTATTTCACTTTATTAATCCCCGAGGGGAAATTTCTTCGCTGCAGCAGGGGGGCTCTCAGGGGGGAGCTGCTGCAACAGGCTGCCACTAGCGCGGCGCCGTCAAAAGACATAGAGATAATACAACATTATGACAGGGAATATTAAACAGTGATACGCAAATGAAAAAGATATAAAACGCAGTGCAGACAGAACTCACGTGAGCGAATGAACGCCCTCTGAGAGAGACACAGATTGCAGACACTGCCTCCGGCCAGCAGAGGCCGAGTGTATCAGTATACTGTAAGAGAGAGACAAAGAGAGAAGGCACAGGGAGAAAGAGAGAGAGCGTCTGTGACAAAGTGTTGGCCAACAAGTCTCTGAATTCCTTTAAATGTTATTTACTGAAGTGAGCTGCTTATTCAGCTGGCACTACCTTCCTTCCTGAGTTCCAATCCACACAGTTCCTGCAGTGTTACCTGACAGGACAAAACCGGAGAGATTAAGTCAAAGGAAACGCTGAGTAAGCTGTGTTGTTTCCGAGTGTTTCCAGTAAAACAGCGTGGTATTAAGGGATAATACAAGTTCAGAATACATTGGACAAGTCATCTGTAGGCCACTGCTGCAGCCCAGTGTGCCGGAACTGACCTATGGGAGGCACAGCACAGATGCAGAGGGCAGGAGCTGTGGGAGGGAGGCTGAACTGATCCAGTACTGTGTTGGACCGTGCTGGATCGATCACTGTAATGTCACTGCAGGAGGCAGGGCCAGAAACTACCCACACAGAACACTGGCAGAGAAGGACGGATATGGAGTGTGGAAAGATGAGAGGCATGAAACAAGTTGTACCCAGGCAGTGTTAGTCATGATTGGGTGGTAATAATGAAGAGTATGACTGCAGTTGGTATTCAACAAGGATAATGACAGACTTACTGTGGCCTCTCCCGAGATCTCGGGTGGGACTGCGACTGCATAGTTCAGCTGAAGAGAAAAGAATAACCACCACAGGTGGAATGTAACGTAAGGTGAGTTTAATGTGAAGTCATTTGGGTTAATAAGAATTTACCTTTGCAGTAGAGTCTCTATGATCCAACAGTCTGAGCTGCACTAGAACAGGCACATCTTTAGGTTCTGGTACAGGTTGGGAGTCCTACAATAATGACATTTCATCACCACGATGTTGTTTGTATGTTGCCTTAGATTGTGAAAATGCTTTTTGTGTTATAGTAATAGCAGAATAAATGGAAGGCAGACTTTTTTCCTTGGTTTGGTTCAACTAAATTAACCATACTAAGAAGTAAGCATTATGCAGACTCACATTACAAGCAATGGAAAGTTTGTTTAGTCTTTTTCGTTTTCATGTACTCTTTTTTTATTCTCAATCAAATGCCGCTGTTTATTTGTACCAGTGCATGTGGTTTTACTACCTGCGTGTTTGCCGGTGGCGTGCTCCAGCCATGAATCTGCCTCTTTCCCAGAGTTTCCCAAATTTGGGAGCGAATTTCTCTGTAGATTTCCCTCCTCCTGACACGAGGTGAGAGAGCAGCGGGAGAAGCAGATCTAGAGAAAAAGCTTTTGCTGTTTATTACCCGGACACTAAATATGGTACATATTTTACTGACTTGTGAGGGTCCATCAAAAAGTTTGAAGACCGTTTCTGTTGCGCACAAACAGGACTGTAATGCACATGGAGAAGGGGGGAGCTATAACTTTTGTTAAGTTACGTCGTTTGATCAACATCAGCACCTGTGTTAAATGGCTTTTTGTGACCACTGGTACCTTTGCATTTGCAATTTCATCATAGGCCTGTAACTTGAGCAGAGAACGCACATCAAAGTTTTTGTGATTAAGGGCAAGAAACTAGCGTGTTGTCAGAACCTCACAACAGGAGTCGGTGTTCACAGTCTGACCCTAGGGGACGAATTCATGGTGCACAACCTGGCTAATGTTAAAAAAAAAAAATAAATAAATAAAAAAATAAAATAAAAATAAAACTCCTGCCAGCGCTCCTGACCTGATAAACCCATCACGGTTTTGAACAGTCTTTAAACCAGAATGTCACCTCGCACGGCACGTTGTTCCATTGAAGTAGGTTTTCAGAGACACTTTAAGGGACTCTGTTACAGATTTCCTGAGTTTGACACAAAATTTTATCTGTGCTCTTTGCCCAAGTCCATGGTGAAGTTGCAGTAGCACACATACCAGTGGTCATAAAAACTTGTGTAACACTGTTTCTGATGCTAATCAAACATTACTGTGCTGCGCTCCATTTATGCACCCCAGGAACAGTTTCTGAACTTTTTAAATTACTCTTATACAATACTTTTAAATGAAATAAATACAAACAAAGTAAAAGTTGGAGCACCCTACTATATCCGTGTATAGTGACCCCGGCTTTTGACAGATATCATACTTTGCAAGTTTGCAGGCTTGATTATCACCCAGTCTTCCTGGCAGATCACTTCCAAGTTCAGAGATATTTTTAGGCTGTCTTGCCTAGCATGATAAAAACCTCCCCTAAGATTTGAAGTGAAAGGATCATTTTGAATGCCTGTTTGCAGGGGTTGTATCTTCTTTTTTTTTTTTTTCTTAGAAAATAAAAATCTGTAACTTGCCCAGACCTTTGCATACGAATGGAGAAAAGCATATGCAAGAGTAACATGGTAGGAAGCAGTCGCTTACTCTGCCTGAGTTCGACTGATCGGTGGTAGTTGTAGAGATCCCAGAGGAGAGCGAGCGAGTGATGGGGAAGTTGGCAGGGCAAATGCAGAAGCAGGAGGTTGGACTAATGGTTCCTTGGAAAGACCAAACAAGCGGTTGAATCTTTAATCAGAGGGAAAAAAAAAACATTAACCAATATTTTAAACAGTTTTTACACCATCTAACTACAGCATATTACCAAACATGCAATTACTGCTTGTTTATTTCAGCCTCTATTTTTTCTCCATCTATTGCTGAGTGGCTATAACTGACAGTATCGCTTCAAATGATTGTTCCCTCTCAGGTATTCTTAGGTGACATTGTGTTTACACACTGACAAGCTTCAGCAATCTAAATGACCAGTATTTTCACTCTTATGTAACTCTAAATAGTTGACTATTTAAATGTAGTGCTGTACAGAGAACAACATTTCCACTGGTTTTGTAATGGATATTTTAATATGTCTCTTGACTACATCAAACAAAGGTCAAGACAATGTCGATAATAATACATATTGGTATTAGGATATCACGCAAAATTATATTTTCTCTCTCTCTCTTTTTTTTTTTTTAAACAGCATATTTTTTTCTATATTTCATTGTTTTATTATGGGCCTGATCTAAAGTAGCCAATCAATAATTATAGTATTTCATTAAGAGGCAGCTTTACTGCTTGCCTCATCGTCTGGCAGACAGCAGAACAGGCATGGTGACCAGGTCTACTCTGCTGTTTTTGGGATCGAAGCTCCACCTAATTCTGTTTTATAAGAGCCTTAATTTCAAGAGCAAAAGTAGCAAGAGGATGAGTGTGTAGTCTGACACCAAAGGTCCTTTTTTTAAAATTTTTTTTTTAATTTAGATAAGACAGTGAGATGACAGATAAGAAAAACACTTACTTTCTCCAAACACTTGACCTTCTTTCCTCTGTAAACCTATCCCCCTTTGTTGCTCTGTGGAAACAGTAAAATAACTAAATGAGGTTGAAGGGCAAAATTTTTAATTGAAACACAAATGCTACACATTTACACCAAACTGTAAACTCTCTCTTAGAAAACACAGAGAAAAAACAAAACTTTAAATCTTAATAAAAAAGACATGACGTAGCTACAGTAGGTTGATTGAGGGGTAAAGTTACCTGAGTGTCTGACTGTGTCTAACTGCCTCCTGCAGCTCAAACAGCCGCTGCTTGTACTGGTTCTTCTCCATGACTACGCGAGCCATCTCAGAACGAGAGAAGTGACGCATGGATGTGGGTAGAGAGGCCTGAATGGGAAAATTGATTCTGTTAATGAAGTTTCACATAGTTGTATAATTTACACTGAGCAGATAGTGAATTCTAAAAAAACCTTCAGCACAGCAGTACTGTTGTTGGACTACATCTTTAGAATGGAGTAGATCATAGCTTACGTTTGGATCCGCCGATTGGTACGCTTCCAGTTCTTTCCTAAGTCTATGAAATACAGCAGATGTAGAGAACAAAAGTTGCTATATTATAATAACAAAAACAAATCCAATAATTAGAACAGGTCAAAGAATGAACTGATTATTTTTAGAATGAAACATCACGAACGATCCTGTACACCTCTTAGTTTCCTCCTCCTTCTCCTTCATCCGCCCTTCTTGTCGAGAGACCGTTTCCTGAAGAGTGGTCAATTCCAGTTTGAGAGCTGAACGGTCATCAGTCAGCTCTACGACTCGAGATATTAAAGCCTTACGGGCAGCTTCGACTAATTCACTGAGAAAGAGAAACAGAAAAAACGTAGGATTATGAAAAAAGTCTACAGTCATTTCAATAAATTAGCAACTGTAATATCTTCTCGTAGCATTTATTTATACTGAAGCAAGAAACCTATGTGTTTGGAAAGAAAACTCTTTACAGTCATAATACAATATAGACATAACAGTTAGAGAAATTAAACATAGGACTCACTGGGTGACTTTCAGTTCCTCATACTGAGAAAGAATCTCCTCAAACTGGTCTGAGCTTCCTAAACACAGAAACGAATTCAAAAGCTTTGAACGCACACAGAGAACTTCGAAATGAAGGTTTTTCGAACTGACAACTTTATTTATTCTGAATCCAAGAAGAAATGACAACATAAAATTGTGCAAAATAGTAAAATGGAAGTAAAACTTGATGAAACCGGAAGGAACGAGCCTTTTCACTGATGTACTTGTACTTCATGTTAGCAGGGTATAAATAGTTTGCCACCATTGCCCAATTATTTTTAGAAACCAACCTTGTGTCACCTCCACCGTCTGTGATCACTTTGTGTTAGCAGCCTTATAACTCAAAATGGTTTTGTGTTTACCAGATTTGTTTGTTTCTGCTGTCAGAAAAAATGCAGTTATTTGATTAAAGCATAATTATCATTATGTGAGCTTTAATCAAGTAACTGTGCATTTGTCTGCAATGGCTGATTCTAGTTTGGGTTTTGACAGTGTTAATCAAATTGTGGTTCAGCTGAAGTTTGTATGAAAGGTCAATAAATGTGCATTTACCTCTGACACTGACCCCTTGGTCTACACTCTCCACATAATCCCGACTCAGCTCTGACAGTTCAGAGAACACAGAGTCAGTGTTGCGGAGTTCCCACTCCATAATATCATCTTCCTCCACTTCCTCTTCTAATTTCTTCATCACTTTCCCCTTTTCCTCTTCTCCCTCGCAATCTCCCACCTCCCTCATCTCGTCCTTCAAGTTGGTCTCTAACTCATTCTTCAGTGGCTCTTCGGTGTTTGGTCTAACTGGGGTGCTGTAGGTGATGGTAAAAATAAAAAAAAGGATTCGTTTATTCACAAACTTCCCCTGCAAATGTCACTTTATGGTTTGAGATTATTACCTTGCATTTATACAGTCATGAAATTGTGCCAGCTCGGGAGTGGAGCTTATGATGTCATTGACAAACTGTTGCACCATGGGCTTCACAGCAATGTCAATGAATTTTTCTTCTCTGGATTCTAGATCTTCCAAACAGGGGGGACCAGAGTTTGAATGTGGTCTTTGAATCATCTGCGGAGAAAAAAAAACAAGGAAGAAACAGCAGCTTAAACTTTGCCAAAAGCTTGTGTTGATGTTTTGAGAAATATAATGCAGATCTGTTTACCTTTTCATTAACACTGGATTCTGACAGGACTTGGGAGGATGAAAAGTCAGCATTCTTGGGACGCAGGTGATTCCTAAATGCAACACGCAGGGTTGAATAGTAAAGAGAAATCTGAATCTCAATAAACAGCATCAATTTACGTTCCTTTATTACATTTTGTGCAATGTTCTTTTAACATTTTGACTTGGCTGCTTAATTTGAAAATTGCAACTAAATACCAACAAAAATGATGAAAAAATTATAGCTGTCAGGTTAATGAGCTAATCCTGTCGATAAATGTTTTATTTAAACAACAATAACACATGTCAAATTTCCTAGTAAGTGTAGATGAAAAGCTAAACCTAATTTACATTTGCAAAATAGTCTCAAAAGGCCATTTTATGTTACATAACCCGTGTCCCTCTATATATTGTACTAAATTCCCTTTAAGGTAAAGCCTCCTTCCCCTCCCACCAAACGCACACACACATGCACACGCACACGCACACACACACACACACACACACACACACTCTCTCTCTCTTTTACCTTGTTCATTGCTGCTGAACTGATTGATTGCCAACTCAATTTTGTTGTATTTTTTACAATGACAATAAACTGCCTTATGTCCTTATGTCCCTAAACAGAGATACTGCTTCACTTCTGCCAGAAATGCCTGGTATCATGTAAATGTGAGGTTTAATGTTGACATTTAATGTTGACAGCCTGCATATAGTTCACAATAGAGCTGCTGTTGTGGGATACTTGTGTGAGACACTATATGCAGAATAGAAAATGAGTTTTGGATAAAAGAGTGTTGAGAACAACCTTAACGGAGAATCCCTTTCAGAATCCTTCCTCTTTTCCACAAGTTCCCGATATGTGTGAGTCAACTACAAGACATAACATGTAAGAAAGCAGACAAATATTGAACAGGGTGATTAATAAGAGCCTGTGTGGTGACAACTGCGGTTAGGCTAACCAGACGTATCTGACCTTGTTGTGAGCATGTCTCAGTGTGCTCAGTTCTCTACTCAGAATTGCCTTCTGCTCCTCCAAGGCCACCACTGCAGGGAAACGTAACACATGCACCTTTAATTGTGAGAATCACTTTCAATATTAAAACAAACAGGACACAGTCTAGACATCTGATTTAGCACCACAGAAAACGTCTGTTCTTCAGCCCCTATTCATGATATACAGAAGAGAGACAAAATATATTCAAAGAGGAAAAAGACTGATGAAAATAAATGATGGCGTTTGAAATATGTGGCGAGTTGGCCATTTTCTAGACTTAATATTCAAACACTTACACTGATCAGCCTGTTCTCTTGCTTTCTTCTCGAGAGCTCTCTCCCGACGTTCCCGCTCTTTTTCCCTCCCCCTCGTTGCTCTCCTCTCCTGTTCAGTTTGGTCATCCAACTCCAGATACCTCTAAAGAAAACAAAATGATTCAGCAGCTCTGAGCACAGTCGAGAACGCCCACCTGTACAGTTTTTGTTATTCTATAAATTATGATATACATTACATCAACGCTTGATGCTGTATCATTCCTCACCTCTTGACTTTCTTTCCTCAGCGTTTTCTCTGCTTGGTATCTCTCCAGCAGCTCCTTTTGGTCGTCTTTCTCCCTCTCCGCCTCCTCCTCCCTGTCTCTCAGCTGGGCCTTGCAGCTGGCCAGCCCCTCCAGGATCCACACAAATATGGGCACCAGCGACTCCACCACACTTTCACCATGGGTCTCAATAACAGTCTGTGATAGGGTGAAGCAGTGATAAATCAGATGTATGACTCTACATGTAAATAACATTTTCATCCAGATCATCATGGATGTTATTTGCGTGGGAACAGTTGTGATATACAAAGTGAAAATGCCTTACCTGTAGTTCTGAATACAATTTCCCTGCCTCTTCACTCACAGTGTTGGGGTCCAGCTCCACCTCCCCTGACCCACACAGCACTCTCTCACTGTACTCCATTATTTGATGATTTAGATTTAATACATGAACCGTTATGTTAAACGGTTGCACCGACTCAACACCAAAAGTAAATCGGTTCCCAAATCTGTGAGCAATTTATGTGACTACACTTCTTCGCTAACTAACACAACTAGTTCAGCCCATCATCCATGGTTTTATGATCCACTTGTACTTGACAAGCGCAGCATCCTCTTAGACTGCACTCAAATAGCCGTTTCTGTTCTATTAAATTTATCTGATGTCTGGAGGTGTTTTAGAGTCCATTCTGAAAAAGAAAAAGGAAGAAAATATAAACACGCATAATGATATGTCTTTCACGCCGAGTCCAAGTTTAACTGAGAAGGGACAGTAACTGCTTTGTGCAACACTGAACTCTTTAATTTTTCACAACTAAATACCATAACCTTATAATTGATTGGACATGGTCATGTGGTTTTCTGCAATGATAATCTGTGACTAACATAGTTTGTTTAGCAGCAAGCTAAAAACAACAACAACAAAAACATTGAATTACTGCCTTCACCAACCAATCAAGTTAGTTTGCATCCATGTCTGCCCAGACATACATATTATATGAACTGAAGACTTTAAAGGACTTTCATCAACTAATCGGATTCCGACAGTAAAGAATGCATAAAATATTGATGTTGCTACAAAGAAGCTACAAATTCTTAAACCTGGACACTTCACACACAATTTAAACCACAACACAGATCATTATAATCACCAGTTTAAAAAGGTGGATACCCAAGATTAGTCTCACCAATTCAATTTCAACTGCGAAATGCGGTGTCAATCTGCCCTTCTTTTCCTGGTGTTGAATAATGGCCAGAGATGTGTTATTGAAGAACTTTATGATGTCCCAGTGAAACTGACCTTTGGCTTTTTGGATATAAAATGTCATCGCATCTTCATTTTATTCTATTGGTCATTTGTGTTAAATGGCCTCTTAATTTGAGGATGAATTCTTCAGTTTATCGTTATATCTTATAGACAAAATTATTAATCGATTAATCAAAACAAATACAAAGCAGGTTAATTGATAGTTAAAATAAGAATAAAGTTGCAGTGTTAATTATCAGTAGCCACATATTTGACAGGACGTCTTCTGAAAGGGAAGTTATGATTCTTACAATATTCTTTCACTTTAAAATCATGCTAATGTACTTTAAAGTATCGTTAACATTTCGCCTATATATTAAAGAGACAGTGAAACTTTCTGTTAAGTATATTTGTATCTCAAATAAGGGTTATGTAATGTGTAGCACAGGGAGACGAAACTAAGACCGCTTGCATGCGTTGTAAACAGCGGCAACAAACAACACACAGAAATTCAAAATACTACATTTAGGCGCACAAACATGACAGCTTACAGGAGCGACATGTTATATACGTCAATAATCAGCCAAATTACCATTCATTGTTAGCTAAAGAAGACACGCACGGTTGAAAAGGACACACTTGAATTGGCATGCTGTATAAATAAGTAACGTGACTTGACAGTGGACACCTTGAGAGATCGTTGGCAGCAAGTTTACAAAGTTGTAACTTGGCCTAAAAATAAATAAATAAAATAAGTCGCGTCGGCACGCTGTTCGGCTGCCATTGACCCAACTCACCTGAACGGCTCACTTCTTGGTAACTTTCATTTTACTGCCCCAAAATACTGAAACCCCAGCCGACTTTTCTTCGGGGACGATATCAATTACACACAAAAACGAGTTTAAAGATGGGGGGTGTTGCTTGACTTCGACGTGCGCGGACACGTCTTCGGTCTGGCCAATCAGAGCGCTGCTCTCGTTGGTTTTTAACAAATGGGCAGGAAGAAGAGGCGGGACATAAGCGTTTATTTCAGAGGTGGCAAAAAAAAAAAAAAAAAAAAAAAGAAGAAGAAGAAGAGGTTTCCTGAAACTTGAACGATGACACGTGACCCAGAAGCTTGCTGCAGGTTGTCAGGTGACCTGAGTAAAGCGCGTCTCAGTCCGATACCTGTCGAAATACCGCACATACCTGAGAATAATCAAGTCCGTTTACATGATACACGCTGTGCTAATCACTTTGCGGGTAAACCGGTCAACAATGTTTGCATTGTGAACGGTGCTGGAAAAAAAAAAAAAAAAAAAGTTATTCAGGTATGAAGTTCAGTCAAAACACACACACAAAAAAAACCCGAGTGAGCCAAGTGTTTATTAGAAACATTTGTGCAGACGCTTCAGTCTTTTTTTTTTTTTTTACATAAGAAGTGTGCTTGGAAAAAATCGGGAAAACAACGTTTACTGTAAATCGAAACCGGGAATACCACAGGATGAATAAGGTTCGTTTTTCTTCCAGCAGATGGAGTTACTAACCCATCTCTGTCCTCTCTTTCCTCTCCTGGTTTCTGTTTTGACTCGCACTGTAGCTCTTTAAGATACAAAAGCCTGTCCTGTTTTTTTCTGAAACATTTCACATCACCCGCATCCTAATTGAAACTGATTAAAAGGTCGTTTTTTCCGTTTGCTTTGGCCTTTAGCTGTTGTTTCATTCCGTTGCTATAGCGACAACATTTACTGACACAGTTCCAGTTGCAGTTTAACTGACACTGTTGGATCCACCATTTTGTCTGATTTGTTTACAAGTAAATATTGATAAACTGTGGATGCCCATGCTGGATCATTAGCTCTAACAGTTCCGTTAGTTAAGTCTATAAGTATTTGTAATCTGTGATATTGGACTAGTTCAATCAATATGGTGCTAACGGAGTCTGAGGTATGTATATGTCCATTATATATACATATATGGTCTGTTACATGTTACATTTCTGTCAGTGAGAATTAAATATAATACTTTTTCTTTACCCACAGGAAGTAGTGGGTGTACTGTTTAATAGTATTTCTCGTTTTAGTTATGTAGAAGTACAGAAGTAGCCTATCACCAGACATGGTTTTATTGTTTTACAATGAAGAAAATCGTAACTATATAAGCTGCTCATATGTTTCATGCGCATAACTTTGACCAACAGGGTAATTATAGCTGTTGATACACTAAACATGTGCAGTAAAAAGCACAATGTTTTTCTTTAAAGGTTGACTACTTGAGGAAAATGCCACAAGAATTGCAAAACAAAGACTTGCAAATTTATAGAATACAGGAGGGTACATGATATTTTTCAGTCAAAAAGAGGAGTTGCATATCGAGATAATCTAGTTTGCAAGATAAAAGAAGTATAGTGTGACTGACATGGAGTAAACTTGTATTGAAAAAAAATCGGAGCAGAACAGGTCAGCAGGAATGAGATTTCCTGCCTGTATGTTATTTACAGAGACATCTGTCCCAAGTTCTGTGTAGATTTTTAATCAGTTTATTTTATATTCTGTCACTAATCTCCTTTACACAGTGACTTTTTTTATCACCCGCCCACTCTCTACAAGAACTTCTTTTCCATCCTCTCTCTCCTCTCGAGTCATTTCTCTCTTTTTCTTTGTCAGGAGGTTAAACGTCACCACGCCTGCCACCACCACAAAACTGATGGTCAGAATCACGAATCCCAGTCCTAACAAGTGGAAGGTTCCTCCTTCCAACTGGTTAAGATGGTCCCACAGCCCCACAGCTACGCAGCTGATGCCGATGAGAGTTCCCCAAAATCCGAAGGCCAGCATACAGGATCCACAAGACAGTTCCACGCCCCCAGTCACCACAGTGATGCCCGCCACGGAGACCACTCCTTCCGGTAAGGTCACTGTCTCAGATTTAGGGTCGAAGGTGACGGAGGAGGTGACATCCGTTAAAGTGGAAGGATCAAGGGTTTCCATCTTGGTAGTCATGGTTGGTTTTTATTACTTGGTAGAAAGGCCAGGAGTGATTTTACGTGCAGCTTCTTCTTCTTCTTTCTTTCTTTCTTTCTCCTATAACATGACACGTAGTGCTGATTAAAAAACACTTTGCATCCACTTTTCCAGTTTTATTTCCACTTAAAGAACTTCAGGGTTGGAAAAATCATATTATCCCACACTGCCTGACACTGAGTGTATATAGTTGCATATTTTTTTACACTGTGTGTAATTTTCATCGGTTTGTTCCAGCTCTTCTTTGAAGCTAATTTACCTGTTTAAACAGACGAATAGCTACTTCTATTAGTAAACTATTCAAAGCTCATACTCCATTTAATTTTATGGCTACACATTTCCATCACATGTACATTTTTTCTATGTCTTGCACATCATTTTAAACACATTTTCTGAAAAAACAGCCTGATATACATTCAATATTGATTAAAACTTTGGGATCTTCACAACATTACAATTTATAATCGGGTATGTGTGAATTTTTTTTGACTACACAGCATGCCTTTGTAATGACTGACCCACTGGTGGGCTGACATAGATTAAGCTTCATGAAGATTGGTATTTTAAATGGAAAAATACCCCCAAACAAAAACTTTTTAATTCGATTTTAGATACAATTGCAGATAAAATCTTTTCTTTGGCCTCTCCCACTAAACACAACAAAGACAGCTTTTTTTCTAACTAAGTGCAACAATCCCTCACACAAACCTTAGTGTTTTTACTTTTTGGATAGAACAGAATATGAAAGACGTTTCGCTTGAAATTCAGATAAATCAACACTATGATAATATTTGTGATTTCTAAGAAAATAGTTGTATTCTCCATAAAAAGCTTTGCTTACCTCAGTGTTGAATCAGGAGCTTAGATGTCAGTGGAATCGGTGTTGAGTGCAGGTCATATAACGTCATTAATGCGACTCTTTTCAATTTACAACTCTATGAATGAGAGCCTAAAGCTGCTGCTGACTTTCTCTCTGGATAGTGGGAGCAGAAATGGGAGCAGGAGCCCAAGTGCTTTTCTCAAATATATCACCAACGGGAGGCCTCACAAAATGGTGGACACAATCATCAAGATCGGCCATAGTTTGTTTGTTCCTCTCTTTCCTTGTGTTCAGTAGGAAGCTCTCGTCTGTCATTAAGCGTCATTATGACCCATTACCAGATATTCATCTGGAAACAACTCCCTTCCTCCTTTCCTCTTGCTTTCAGTCTTAAGATTTGAGTTGGCATTGTTTGGGCAGCGAGTGGATTTCTCTCTTTGTTTTTCAAATATTGTTCTGTTTAGCTTTCCCATTTCTTTTGTCACTAGTAGTGACGAAAGGTGCAAATTGCTTCCTCATGCTCTTGTGCTTAAAATTTGAGATGTATACTGACTCTGTGACTGTTTTGAAATATGATTGGGGAATATTCTCTTGGACCTGTCTGTTTTCAAAATGATTTCCTTTAGTAACCCCTAGCAATTACACACAAATTAAAAGTGAAGAAACTTTGATTGCAGACAAATTCCTTGTTCCAGAAATCGCTTTCCAAGTAAAAGGAATAATAAATTCAAACTGCACGCATTGATATGCGGTCCCTCGTGCGCTGCACGTCGGAGAGCCGGCGGCCCCGAACCGCCGGTTCACCGACGCGCACCGTAAACTTAAACTTAAAGTTGCAATTTTTGTCTCGTTTCCTGTCTCCAGCAGGGGGCGCTACGACTATGAGCGAATACAGTGAACCCTCGCTATAACGCGGTTCACTTTTCACGGTCTCGCTGCTTCACGGATTTGCATCGTGCATTGAAATCACATTACGACTATATGTAACGTAGATATATTTAATGTCCAGTTCTATCTATTTCAATTGTAAAATAAAGGTTACTACTTCACGGATTTCGCCTATCACGGTTTCTATTTGGAACGTAACCCCCGCGAAAAACGAGGGTTCACTGTATTACCATACAGATGTCTTGACATGACAATGTGTGTGAATCGCCAAAAGTGGCAACTAATTTCAAAATGGCAGACCTCCTGTTGAGTTGACATAATGGTGCATTGGGACTTTTTTGTACGTCTCGGTGTGATACACATGTCCACCGAATCTCGTGCATGTAGGTAAATGTAGCCGCCGGGGCATCTGTTTAAGGGGCGCTAGCGAGCCATTTGGCCACGCCCACTCACAACTCCACTAAAATAAGAAATTTTCCGCCATTGTGTACTAACTTTCATGAGTTTTTGAATATGATAAAGTCTACAAAAAGGCAATTCATTTGTAAGAACAAGGACTGGAAAGAAAAATAATTCCTTGGATAACAATAGGGCTTTTCACACCATGGGTGCTCAGGCTCTAATGACCTTTGCCTGACCCTCTGTGTTGGCACTCTTGAGTGTGCTGCACTGGCAATTTGTCAGTGTGTCTGTTTCACAGGTTGATACGGTGACACAAGGGAAGCTTGATACAATTCATTAAGACGGTATAATGCTGTCCAGCCAACTAGGCTGTTGCCATGGACCTAATTGTGGATATTTTTAGATGTGTTGACCTATGTGATTGGATAAACTTTCACCTGCATTGTTCATTGTCCATTACTGCCTGCGAAAGAAATACATATTATATTCAATGTTGCAAAGCGGTGCTATTATTCGAATTCCTTTAATAAATCTGTCACACTATCAGAGTCCAGACTGTGTTAAGATGCCAGACATCCATTTCACACATGTCTACCCGCTCTCCACTGGTAGGCATTTCAAAAGTAGCAACAAATCCTCGCTTGCTCTATCTCGAGGGTACAGGTCAGATGTCAGGGATTGTTTTGTGAAGAGGAGGGGGTAATTCTTTTGGTCATGGCGCTCACAGGATAAAGATGATGGTAATTGGCTAAGTGTTGGATTGGGTGGGCGGGGCCTGAGTAATCCAATAGATGGGTTCGGTAAGCATATTATTGGAGCAAAAAATATCCTTCTACAATTTAAAAAAAAAAGATAAATGAATCATTATTATACAGTGTACATATAAGAAGTATAGGTTGCTATACTTTCATCTCTGCTGTTAACACAATTTTTTTTCTCGTATAAATATGTAACACATGAAGTTAAACCCCTTACCGCCATACTACGTCAATCTGAAACAATAATTAAGACAATCAAAATAACACTTTTAGTCTAATCAAAGCAGACACAAAGACAACAGAGTAATGATGTAAATGCGCCAACCGAAGCGGCATGAAATAAGTTTGAAGTGCTGATAATTACAATGACTCCTCAGATGTTGAAATGAATATGGAAATGTAGGCAGAGAAATTTACTGGAACTCAGTTACATGGGACAGGTAGAGAAACTTTTGGATCATTGCAAGTGAGAGTGAAGTGTTTAGTGGGCATATGTGGGATTATTCCGTCTGTAAATCCTTAAAAGCATTACAATACTAATTGGCATCCATTCAACAAATCATAATTTTAGAGAATAAGAAAATGGGAGATCACGTTTAAACATTTAAAGACAGTTGACGGAGGGCAATATCATGGCTCATGTAGGACAGGAAGAAGGTCATGCACAGAGAAGGCCAGCAGTGATGATGATGATGATGTGTGTGTGTGTGTGTGTGTGTGTGTGTGGGTGGTGGTGGTGGTGGTGGGGGGGGGGGGTGGAGGTAAAGGTAAGTGGGGAGAGGGAGTTAACCTGCCTGGACAGATGGTAGTCTGGAATTAGATGTCAGTGGTCAACTAAATCCGTTGAAAGGCCACCACTGAAATAGAAAACATGGAGATCTTAAAGCTATTTTTGAAGACACACCTGAGGCTGTGTTTCCTGAATTTTGCAGAACCCAATCCACTTGCCAGTTTACCAAACTAAAGTTGAAGTTTTTCTGATTTTATGGCAGTCAGATGCTTCTCAATTTTATGAAGGGGCAAGTATTTCCAGTGAGATGCATTAAACTTATGTTGATTCATTAATATTAAGCTATTAAGACTATTAACTTGGATACAATAGCAAAAAGATTAACTCAGAATTCTTACAGTTTGCAAATAATTTGATGAGGAAACAACTCAACACTATCATACCCTATAGATCCTTATAGACTTCCAGAGCCAATAGAGAAAATTAATATCCAGGGGTTCACTTTAGTCAAACACTCATCCACCTTAAATCCCGCATTAACAGAATTAACCCAGTCATCTCCTCTAGGAGTGTTTCCCCCTGCCCTCCTTTTCTCTCACTGTCTTACTCTCGAGACAGACACTCAATTCTCCAGGCATCGTCTGCCTGCACGACACACAGGCAATGTGTACATTTCTGATCTTCTTGACAATATTGTTTGCTGAGTTGTTGCTAGAATTAATTTGATCATATTCCTAAATTATATTTATTTTACTCAGGGTTCTGTTTGGCTTTGAACATCAAGAAGAAAAAGTGTACCTGGTGGTCAGGAACATATTTAGGACAAACAAGAGAGTCATTTGGCACAGGAGGAGAAAGCCTCAGAAGAACTCACGTGGCAAATACTGTCCAGGGAGTTTGTCAGAAGTGACACTGAAAGCAACTACAATGGGAAATACAACTAGTAGCGCAATGTCAAAGGAGATCCTAGAGGACCTGAAGCTCACCACCAAATTTACTGAGAATGAAATCAGCCAGTGGTATGAGAACTTTCAGAAGCAGTGTCCAACAGGACGCATTACACCAGAGGAGTTTGAGCAGATCTACACCCGCTTCTTCCCCGACAGTGATGCTAAGAGCTACGCACGACATGTGTTCCGCTCCTTTGACACCAACGATGATGGCACTTTGGACTTCAAGGAGTACATCATTGCGCTGCACATGACTTCTACTGGAAAGACAACCCGAAAACTGGAATGGGCATTCTCCCTGTTTGACGTGGACAAGAACGGATACATCAACAAGACAGAAGTGACAGAGCTCTGCCAGGTGAGAGTGATTCATATGTTTAGAGCAACAGTAATACTGATGAGAAGATGAGGGACACTAATCATAATTCAACTGTCACAAAAAGATTCTAGATTTTTAATATTATCTGAAAATCTACCTGAGATGGTTGATGAGTAAAGCATAAAACATATTTCACTTGTGTGTTGTTAACTCGTGTGTTGAGACAGAAAATGTTTTCCTTAGAAGTAATGATTTCCTCTGTAAATGGAGTCCAAACCATTCTCTTGTTCATGTTCCTCAGGTAAAGGTTTTAAGATATAGGGGAAGGAATATATAACGCAGATTAACCTACATGATGTAATCCAACATAACAGCCTTGCATTAATACCAGATTTAGAAATTTATAAGGTTACATTTTGCTGAAATTTCTAGATCAGGTGTTGCTGTATCATATTATCAGGTTTACCTTTTATTATGTCCATCTCCTATTAGGGCCACCAAAGGTGTGGTGCTCTTAGTTGGAAATTGGCCATCCCTCTCATGGTATGAAGGTCTCAGTTCTAATTGCCAGATCAATTAGCTAGTCTATTTGAGCCTAAACCCTTTGATAATCTCTGTGATTAGATCTCAAACAATAAAGGTAGTCTAACTCTTAAACAAAGCTACTCTTAAATTTCACCGCCAACAGAGAGAATACACATCGTCCTGAGTCTAGTCCATGCTTGTTTCACTCATGAGGCTGTCACGTTTACTGTCTATTACTCAATAGGTTGTCTATTTGGACTCCATACTGTACTCTAATAAATACCAGCCATTGTTTTCATGTCATCAAAGTTCAGTCTCATAGAGTTTGTAAAGTTTTTTATGTTCTGTTTCAAGACAAATCATATAGAATTGTAAGAGGTTTAGACAGATCAGCCAAGAATCCAGCTGGCATTGTAATGGGATTTATTCCTGGCCAACTGGCTTTAGTCCATGAGTGTCATGTTTACAACCACTGCATAAAATAGCTGAATTTCAAAGCCTTCATGGTAGTTCAACAGCCTACAACAAGATTGTAAAGGTAGAGGTTGGAAAAGGCAGATCTGCTATATGCATAATAACTATCCCCCAATTTATAGACCATTATTGACAAATCTGGTATGTTCTGGATGTGGGTGTAAGGTAGGAAACACAAGTAATGAAGGCAGAAATATCCAAAAACTATTCCAGCCATATAGTATACTACACTGACTAGTAAATAGAGTATAAACAGATTCAAGTCTACATTCTTTGAGGGTAAGCAGCTGCTTGACACTGCTTTGTTTTATACCTATAACAGACTACAACCTCACAATCTTGTTCTTTACAAGCTCCCAGTCTGAACTATACAGACCACAAGATCAGAAGGGCAAGATGGAGGGAGAGTCCACGGAGAAAAGAGATGACATCTTCGTGTTTGGCCTGTGGCCTGAGTCTTGGCACTAATCCATGTTAATCTAGGTGTCTTAAATGTGGGAGATGAGTGCTTCCTCTCTAAGTGGGACACACACTTAAAGGCCTGAACCTAAAGTGCACAGTCATTTACAATCTGCTGGATTTTAAGTGGCCCACTGCAGATCAACTACCTCTGAAATATACCTCTGTCCAGGGCTGCTCTTGCAGCTCCATTTAGTCGAAGGATCGTGAGTATTGCTGATTGTTGATTTAATTGTAGGCTGCTTGATTTTGTTGTATCCAGCATAACTGCTAAGCGTACAGTGACTAATGACAGCAATCTGGACAAAAAATAGTTTAAAAGAAAAAGTGCAGCCTCGTAGCTTTTCTCTTAGTGTCAGGTAAGCACCTGAAGCTCGATAACCCACATGCGGACAAGATACTACTTAACTTAAGAAGGCAGTGAGCTTACTCATTGGTCCCATAGGTTAAATACTTTGTGGCTTCTACACATTTTATGTGCTGTGTTGATGTCCACTACATTTATGTGAGAAAAATGATGCAGCGTTATCACCCAACCCCCTCTCAGGCCATATTTAAGCTGATCCCCAAGGAGGACCAGAGCAAGCTACCAGAGGATGAGAACACACCCGAGAAGAGAGCCAACAAGCTGTGGGCTTACTTTGAAAAGAAAGACAATGGTAAGAGGCATCACTTGTACATATACATTTTGGCCCCGCCATGTATTGTGCACTACGTTTGAGAGTGGAACAAATCTGTGGAAGCTCTCACTACCTTTCTTCAGCAGATGTTCTGACTCTCTGTAAAGAAGATTAGATTTTACAATGAGCTGTTTGGCTTAACAATGATACAAGCAATAAATCCACCTGTGGGCACATATCCCTTGTTACAGCATTACTTGTGTCATGCAAGCTTTGTTATGCTTGCACCAACCCCTGGCTATGAAACCTTAAGTAACACTAGCTTTGCATGCTGTCACTCACTATCTCTCTCTCACACACACACACACACACACACACACACACACACACACACACACACACACACACACACACACACACACACACACACACACACACACACACACACACACACACACACACACACACACACACAGGAGATAAGACCGGATTTCTTAGATAAGATACAGTCATTATTCAACCTTGTGTTTACCCCACAGTCTTTTCTCCTTACTTTAACTTTTCTTACTCTTTTTCTCCTCACAGAGCGACTGGCGGAAGGAGAGTTCATCAAAGGACTAATTGAAAATGAGAATGCAATGTGTCTTATCCACTATGAACCAATGAAACAGTAGTCATTCCTATTTATCCCCTCTCCTTCTGGCTTTTGTTAAACTATGTCCTTTCTTGTAAAACCTATGTTTAAGCGTGAGATGCTTTCTCCTCCCTCCTCCTGAATCCACAGTGTACATACTCATCGCTGCAGTGTCTTGGTTGCAACTAACTTTGCAAAAGTTTTTCATTTACGTCATTTCGTTTTAATCTTTGTCAATGAATTTATATCAGACAGAAGCATTTTATGGTATACTGTTCTGGTTTAAATAATATTTTGTCTCTAGAGAAATTGTTAATCAAAATTTAAAAAGTACAATACCTAAAATGATAGCTTTTTTTTTTTTACATAAGTTTAAATGTCTTAATTAAGGTTGTAGCTCTCAAGTGTTGTACTTTATTCACTGTACAATAAATTAAAGGTTTTCTCATACATCTGTGGTTTGGAAATCCATTTATTTATCTGTCCCAGAAAATAATAAATTCTTCTTTGACCTAGAAACACACTGTATATCATAATACTGGTGGCTGACAAAAATGGCGCTTTAGGTTTTAAGTTTTCAATTGTATTAATCCCAGACAGTAAATCCAGGATTATCTCAAGTGTATAACCTACAGATATTTAAGGTAAATGTGGGTACATGTATTTATTCGTATTCATTCTTGCTTGTATAATCTGATGTTAAACAGAACTTAACGCTCGTGTAAACCACTGTTTCTCTGAAAGGGTTATGTTTTCATGGTGCAGATGTTAAGGTGTGTGTGTGCACCGCCTGTGCCAGTGCGTGCCTGCGTTTCCTTCCAACTTTCATTCTGACCCCCGACAACCCGCTCCTCTCCGTCCCGTCACATCTCTCCTCACTCTATTCCTCCTTCGTTCCATCCAACTCGGGATTACTGGTTTACACATAATCTTCTGTTCAACATCAGAGAGCAGACTTCTCAAAATCTCTGTAATCTTTCTATCTCTATGGGGTTGTCTGTGCAAACTGTGTTTGTCAACAGAAAAAGGAAGACCTTGAAAAAGGAAACGTGCTCAGTGTCCCACTCAGATAAATGTGAATATATTGTATGTTTACTGAAAAGAACTGGATGTTCTTTCAGAAGGCAACACATCCAGCCTATAAAACGAATTGGTCGCTGAGTTAGTGGTTGTCCTGATACATTGCGATTTTAACATATAATCAGTAACATGAGAGAAACATTTATATATAGAGATATACATTTACTTTGCTACCATGAGGCACTGAGAAATCCCCAGAAAACACTTGCTACATCGCAGTCTTTATATGATTTGATATGAAATGTGCTGATTTTATTGGCCTTTCAGCCTCATCAGTACATCCCAAAGTTCACTGGAAGTCAAAACCAGGATCCGTTTTTCAATTTGCTGATAGTGTCTTTTCAGTTTTTCAGCTCTTTCACTTGATGTGTGTAACTGATCCCCTAGCAAGGTGAATCAACTCGGTCCATGGCCTCCTCCATCTCATCCATCTCTCTCTCACAGTCCTCACACCCCTCCGGCCCGCAACCTCCAACTAAAACCAGCGTCGGTACATCCCCATTCCCCACTCCAACCACGCTGCCATTCGGGGCCCACGCCACGTCAATCATGCCGTCTGGACACTGCAATAGGCCACTGACGGAGTAGAGCCCGCCCCCTGGAACGACCTCATCATAGGATGGGGCGTGGGTGGCGGCTCTTGCTTCCTCTAAACGGAGTCTCTGTCTGCGCCGAAGCTCGATGATGGTCTTTGTGTAGGAGTTGAGTGTGACCACAGCGGCTCCCATACAGCAGCTAAAGGACACCCAGGCAAGACTAGGAACATAGAATTTCGAATAGTTAGGAAAGTAGAAACATGCCTTTAATTTATATGTATAATTCATATTTTATGCACATATTTAAATATTACAGGCTTGAATGTTGTATCTGAAGAGCAGCCACTTACGCAAATGACCAGCCGTAGTCCCAGGACTGAGGCCTCCAGTCTTTAGGGCCCACAATAACTGTCATCTGAAATACTGTGGTGTACATCATGTGTGCGACCATCCCAAGAAGACCTACACGGTAGGTGGATCAAACAAATATTTAAAAAAAATACAGGACTCTCAGATGACTATATAAAAAAATGAATTACGTTGGTCCTACAAGCAGAAGGAAAGGGTTATGAAGTTCTTGAAAGAAACAAAATAATGTAGAACTGAGCGATACACTGGGTTCTCACCTGATAAAACAGTGCAGATAGCTGCATAGGCATTTATTTTTAGTGAGTGCATCTCTTTATGGGAGCACAAGACTTCCAGCCACATCAGTAAGAAGCCCATCCCCAGCAGACCAATGTATGTAAACTCAGAAATAACTGACAGCCAGAGCACACCTGCAATGTGCAAACACATGAAAAACATACAGCCATACAGAAAAATATGTCAATACTGCAGTGAAAGACTGAAGACACAACTCACCTTGTGTTTCCCCTGGAGTTAACTCTATAAAGCTGCGACATTTCTCTCCTGTAGAAGGACAGCATTTTGAATAAAGAGTATATGTGAGCAGGTAGAACCCAAACAGCTCTGAAAGATGAGCAATTATTGTGACCAGGTCCAAGTGTGCTTCTTAGTCTCACCGTCACTGTGTTTTTCACAGCTTTCCCAGAAGCCAGTGTGGAAGTATCTAAAAGCAAACTTGTCCTCGCCTGTCTCCCAGATGTAGTGAACTGCATTGGCAAGCTGCCTTTGTCTGATCTTGGCCAGCTCATCTCTCCTGGCTGGAGACAGTGTGCGGTTGAAGGGGTTCTGAGTGGGACTCTCTGTGTGAAAGCACAAGGAGATGACTGTGTGACAAAAAATTTTAGGTTAATTTTTTGTGCCTGCATTTGATTATTTTGGTTAATGAAGTCAGTGGCTGGAGTAAAACACGTCATGCACCGAGTGGAGGTCTTGTCTCCATCTCTTTCTTCTCAGCTCGCAGAAAAACAAACCCATTCATACTCACGCTCACATTTATGGAAAATCAACACTCTCCTAACCTTTACAGACCTGCATTTTTTAGAAGGTGGGAGGAAATCTGCATGCACAGGAGCCATATTATGCAAATATTAAACAAATACAGGACCCTCAAAACGTTGAGCACTAAAACCTCTGTGAATCACACCGTTCCCTCAAAGATAACATGCCTCTGTGTTTTGCAGTCACATGCAGCCTTGTCAGTGTACACGCTGTCATGCCACGTGTGTTTATAAATCAGGTTTCTACCCCTGTGTATTAGTAAAGGTGGATCCTTTGTGCGCAAGTACACAAAGTACATGCAGTGACCAAAGTTAATTTCTCTATGCAATAACAGCTGTTAATCTCATGGTGGATTTAGCATATCTGTTAAGGGAATAATGACCACAGAGCAGGCAGTGTCGACCCCTGCTCTATGGGCGAATGAAGCTTTAGGAGCCACCTTCACACCCCACAGATTAATACTAAGCCATAATTAAGTTCACAGTGGGACTAAAGCATTGGCAAAAAGAGATTACAAACATCAAAACCAAGGACAATCACTTTCTAACCAGAGTAGAGGCCTGTCACTTTATCCAGTCAGATTAGTTCCAGGTATTTGTTATCATGTGGTGACAGAGCGCAAAGAATTAAAAATGTCAACACTTGTGTATTCAGGTTCAATAGTCAAGGCCAAAATTTTGAAAAAGTCAGAGTCAGAAAAGTTGCATTTTAGAAGACACCTGAGAAGATACAAGAAGGACCATACACAGACACTCAAACACACACATGACTACGGTACACACTGTACACACATACTGCGAACCATCTAAGTTAGCCTCAAGAAGAGGTTTAAATTCTAAGGGCATTAACTCAACTTTGGATGGAAACATTTTGGTACATGATGCATTAATAAGCATCTCAAAGTGAAGGTTCATTTTTGAACATGAAAAAAAAGTAATTTGACAAAACAACCTTCCCTCCAAGTCCACCTGCTTTTTCCAGAGCTTTGTCACAAAGCTGTGCACTAAGAGCCCATTAAAGCTCCAGAAAGAGATGGGGTTAAAATTGTTTTGCCAAAGCAAAGCAAAGCATTGTGTAGATTTCTTAAGTGGCATTTATAATGAAATATCGAATGAAGTTGTGTACCACTGCAGGGTCGGGACAGGCCATTGCCTTTAACTAAAGATATGTTTCTTGAAGGAGAGACAGTATGTTTGTCCTCCAGAAAGTCTCTATGACTAAAACATTAGGTAACCTGTGGCTGTGACAGCTGGTGCCTTAACAGTTACAGATTCAACAGTAAAATTATCCCAAATTACAAATGCCTCATGCTATGAAAACACCACGACTGTACAATGACTCCAAGATCTCATGATGTTAAGAACAAATTGAGACATGCCCGTGAACGTGTGGTAACAGGAATTGGGATCGGTCACATATTTTTACTGCAGTTAATTTCTGTTCAATGTGCACTTTATTTATAAGCTGATGGGATGGTAGAGTGTGTGGGGTACTTGGGGTTGTTTTCTTTCTCTTTCTCAACTATAAACTTGGTTATTATCAAATGCTGCTTTTAAATGGTATAAAGCGTAATAAAGTACATTTACTTAAATACTGTACTAGGTTTTTGAGGTACTTGTTTCCCTACTTTATGTAACTTTATGCTTCTTTTTACTACATTTTAGAGATGACATGCAAAAATGTGTTGTATCACTATTATTAGCATGTCTGTTGTTGTATGTGTACCTGTCCTCCTCATTTGTTAAAACAAGTCAGAAAAGATGTCAACTTTAAGAACTTTAAAAATTGCATCAAACATGGCTTTTTAAGATAAATGGTTTTGACCAATCGTTTTGCTTATTTCAAAGTTTAACTGAACTGTAATTGAACATCTGCACTCTTCCTGTAAACTTGTCAAGACACAAAACACACAACCAGAAGGAAGCTGCATGGGGAGGTACATCTCAAAAGTGGGCATTCAAATATATCTATGCATACATATCTGCGTCCAAGAGCCAACATTAAAAGATCAATCCAAGCTACTTAAATGAATTTACATTTATAAAGTATAAGGAGGCACAATAAAGCTGCACAAAACATGCATTTGATGTGTGGCATTTCCATACCTGTGGTGTAAGCCTCGCTGTTGTTCTGACCACAGTTCTTCATTTTGACAGGTGACAGGCAGAGGGGCTTCACCACTTTGTGAGTACCCTCACACCAATAGGAGGTGCAGAGAGCCAGGATGGAGAGGGCCAGAGCCAAAGAGGTCAAGGTCAGGGAGAGCAGGGAGCGAGAGCGACGGGACATACCCTCCAGCATGGCCACACAGGACAGGAGGTAGGCAGGGGGAGTCCGGACAGAGGGAGAGGAGGGAGAAGTGAGGCCAAAAAAGGGACACAGGGGGGGAAACTGCACGTGGAAAAAAAAACAGAGAGTATGACAACAGTCACAGATGGAGTCGAGAGGGAGGGAGGGACAGATGCTTTGGGGCGGTTTTAAGAGGTGATGAGCTGCCAGGTTTAAATAGAAAGCAAAGATAACTGTGATATAACAGCAGAGACAGAAGATGTCAAAACACAGCTGACAACGGGGTACTGTAAAGTCAGCGTGATTAAAAGAAAGGAAGATAAAGAGAACGACAGGGGAGGGAGCAGAATAAAATACTCTGAAGTCGATACGTGGGAAAAGACAGATGGAAAAAAAAATGAACAAGATGGGATTTAAGTGGATGATGAAGGGGAGAGAACGGTGGGAAGCAATGGTATAAGAGTATGCAGCCAGGGAGCTCCAATCTGAGGTCCTGCTATTGATCCCCGTGGGAATTGATATGGCCAATACTTTTGATCCTTTTGTGTGGACATATTAGATCAGTGGAGATAAAGAACATCCTTAAACTAAATTCATTACCTTTCAATAAAATAAAATTGACTAGCTGAATGGTGCACACAGAGGCTAAGGCCAAGGTGTCCATATGGTGACATCTAACTTTGATGAATGTTCCTTCAATCACTGCCTTAGGTCACATAATCCTCCAATTGTTTTAAAGGAGGGATTATAGAAAGCTGTATGCTTCTCTGTGACCCCAGCTAATATCTTTGTGCTCCCTGATTAACACACTCAAGCCTGCTGCTCATTATGAACTCCCCTGCTGGACCAAAACAAGACGGAGGGGAGATAAACAATAGATTACTTTTTATTTTTGATGAAATTATGGATAAATCCCAGATCTAAATTACTTTTTTTTTTTTTACTGATAATCCCTGAAAATCTGCTTTAATCTGTTTATTTTAGGTGTGTTTTAGTGTTAAGTGCACTCAGACCATGTCGTCTGTCCCCATCTCCCATGTAATATCTCTGTCAGCCCACAGTCCCTGAAAAACAACAGAACAAAGGTTAAACCATTTGAATTTCACACAATAACTCATCTCTGATCCCATTCTGTTGTCTGACAGTAAAAAGAAATACAACAAACAAATATTAAAAAAAACAACCATGAAAGTATTATTGTGGCCATTACAGCACTACATGATGTACGACTATTATTATCTAACTGTTCAAAATGTAATAAGTAATGGAGGCATCTGATTGGTCACGAATTCATTCAGCATTTGAACTATCAACCTGCCGAGAACTCTGACAAACTGTGTGCAAGTCTATATATCGAGAAAAATTGGTGCTGTTTGAGAGGCAAAAGGTGACCAAATACTGATTTAATTCATTTTATTGATATATCAAAACTATTCATGGCATTCCTGCTGACCGGCTCCCCACTTTTGCTTTCAGTGCCTAAAATGCTTGCACAGTCTATGAATGGTTTTCAAAAGACCTGACCTCTGTATGCATGTTGACATTATTACAACACAACGTTGCTTACTCTCAGCATTAACTGTCAACTTAATAGCCACATGAATTTCTACATCTTGTTTTAAGTACAACCATGCAGACAGCTTTATGTTATTTTAAATGCTCACCACCATTTTCCACCGTGAAACATAGAGAACATACTCCCCAGTTTTGGGTTTGTGATCAGGATTAACACACAATGTGACCGGTAAAAGTTGAGTACAGAATGAACCATTCAGGCTGATCTGTTCAAGATTTGGTAACATTTCAAACATCTTTAATCTTAATTCAACAGAAATACAATTCTTGTTGATTTAAAAAATAAATAAAAAAATAAATAAATACATTGACATGTTTTTCTGTCTCAACAAATATTTAGACACTCATTAGAAACTTCCCCTTATTCAACCTGCATGCATCAGAAAAATATTTGAAAGGTCTAAATGCAATAGGTGGAAATAAAAGCAACAGATACCATACATCACTTATTTTTAAGATAATATTTTATTAATTCACTTTACATATGTGGTGATATTTAGGGTGACATCTTAATTTTGTTGGCTTTGTTTTTACTTCCATGCAAACCAAGCTCTTTGGTATACTATCATAAATGACAAAGAAAAGAAAATTAATTCTCATATTAAAGAAGCTGGAAGCAACAATCTTTTTCTTGTAAAAAAATAAATAAATTAGCTAAACATTTGAACAATAATCATAATCGTTTGCCGATTCGTTTTCTGTCAATCTACTAATCTCTTCAGGTTCAGATATTTTAAAATGACAAATAATGTACCTACCAAAGTCCTTTCTCTTGTCCTTTGTACTTCATGTCAAACATAAAGGAGCTACATGGTAAAACCCAATTTTCAGCTGTCACTTCTTACAGTCCTCTGAACCTTGGTTATCTCAAGAGCTCTTAATCAAAAAGCTCCTTAAGAATTTGATTTTAGTCGCTCCATCTTGGATAGATTCTCTGTGTGACTACCCTCTTCCTCTTTCTCCTCTGTATGAAACCAGTTTTCCTCCTCCTGGATGAGCATCAGTAGCCCTTACCTCTCCAGCTGCACTCCCCCTCTGTACTCCTCCTGGCCAATAGGCAGATGGAGATGCAAACTGATGGAGCGGCTGAGTGTCTGTTTCCACGCCACTCCACTCTCTTTTCTGTCTTTCTTGGGAATTTATGTCACAAACGCATTCTGAATCATGTAATCCCTCCAAGTCCATCTGTTACTGTAGTGCCCCCTCTCTTCCTGTGTCTGTCCCTTCTCCACCTCCTAAAACCTTTATCACCAGTTTGAGTTCCACTACATTACAACTTTGACTTGTTTAATTACCACACTAAGAGGGAGGACACTAATGACCAGCTCATTAAGAGGGCTTTCCTTGTACTTTCCACACAATCAGGCCAAATCCTAGGCCAGTGAGTTCAGGCGGGTTTTTTTTTTTATGGGTGCCGAATGTATACCCAGAAAAAAACAGAAAAAAACCCCAGTAGACAGAGCTTTCCATTGTCACAATAATTTATTTACATTGTATTTACATAATAACTGACAGATAAGAAGTGGCCCAAGAGAAAAACAACAACATTGTGTGCATATTTGTGAGGACGAACTTAAGGAGGATGGGATCAAAAACAAAGTTGTAGAAAGCAGTTAACCCCAGGCTTGAGATTTGCAGTAATGTAGAACCAGCTTGCCATCACTGCTAAAGCACTGAAACAACAAAGAGGAAGAAAAGGAACCAATAAAATGTTTAAAAAAAAACCCAGCAATTTAACTGTCAAGTAATAATTAACATTGGGATGATTAACTGACGCAGTAATCTCTAGACTTTGAGGTCTTTACTGTTACTTATCAAAACATTAATGGTGGCCTGAAGGATTTTGGCTTATGTCACTGGAAGCTTCCCTCTTATTGCCCCCTCTGCTGGTCAAATCTCTACATGACCTGTCCTCTCATGCAGGCTGAACACATGCAAACGCAGTATTTAATATTTCATGGAAGACCCAGAGATTAGTCCAGTATGGTAAACGTGTCTATATTGTGGTTATTTAGGAGTTACAACTTTCACACATATTTTTCTGTCAGAAACAAATTTGTATCTCCGATTCTCCAATTCAAATCTGTCAGTGGGTTTGGAGTCTCTGACTTTTGCAGGTTATGCTAATAAATATAAATTTTAAAGAGCTCATTTCTCCTCTGGCAGCCTGACTGACACTCACTGTTATAGCAGGTAAAACTGTATATGGATTACTGTATGTCCTTATAGGAGGTACAATATAAGATACAATGAAATTACAGGCTCTTCTTTTCTGCAACAGAAAACTGTAAATTCCTGCTCAGTAAATCAAATGTGGTGCTCTTACAGATCCCTGTCTTAATGTTAATATGCTTAAAAATGTTGCTTCACTCACTAATTTAATGAAACAAAAAGGGAAAATACTATTACTGACAAACTATTTGTGTATGTGTGTGTGCGTGTGTTGCAATATCATTTGGGAAAAAACAAAGAAGACAAATGTGGCTACGGTCTATATTTCATTTTTTACAAATAGTCAATGCCAAATGACGACGTATGTATCTTCTTTAGGTTGAAAACTAATGACAAAATAATACAGAACAAACTACAACCACAGAGCTTTATAACTGTACATTTACTCACATCAAAGAGGAGACCTACTTCTTGATCCGGTGAGGGGGCAAAAGACTGGTTAACATAGATGAACTGGAAAAAATATAGATATAGTTATATTATTATGAAAAGACATGATTTGTGAAATAAACATGCCAAAGGAAAAACATCCTTACCAGTTGTTCATTGGCATCAAGCTTGAGGAAGCGGGAAATGAACTGAGCAAGAGACTGTACTGTCCTCCCCTTGTCCACTGCCCACTTCTTCGTTTTCATTATAGGAGTGTCTCCCACTGCCTTCAACAGCACATCAACTATAAAAACAGAGAAAATAAAAGTGAAAGTTGCTACGGCTCCAACCCAGACTGATCTCGACAAAACTAGACTTGAACTGTTCAGTGGAATTTCTGGAGAAATGCTTGTGAAATCCCTGGAGGCATGACCAATAATAATAATAATAATAATAATAAAAAAAAAAAAAAAAAAAGGCCTCAACAGTTTCCAATCAAGAATTATAGAGAAAACAGGCCTTTTTTAATGAGGACAGTGCTGTATGGAGAAATGTAATGCATCCTTTGGGTTTTTGCACACTTTATTACACTGGGCAACAAAATTGTAACTTATTTTTGTCCAACGAACTAAAATAAGTGGAATTTATAGTATTTTTTGTTCCAAATTGAAAACTTTTTATTTATTTTTTTTGTGGGGGGAGGGTTTTATTTTTTTTTATAAGTGACAGGGTGCATATTACTTAACCATAAAAAAAAAAGGCTGCTGTTACACTTAAAATATGTCAAAAACTTCTAAAATGTACAGTATGCAGCACTTGAGCCATCATTAATACACCCGTGCAAAGGTCTAGAGTCTGTCAAAACAGTTTCTTTGATGTTTTTGAATAAAGTTATTTCATAAAGTCACGCATATTGTTTTCTGGAATAACTAGGAAACTGAAAGCCGTTTCAAATTAAATCCCACATAGCTAACGAAATGTAAAACGTAAAGTATTGTTTGCAGTTTCTGAACACACTTGTGTCAAACGTCGCATTTTCAATAAACTAAACTAAATAACTAAATATATCATCTTCATGTCCAAGATATGAATGTGGCATAACTGTAAAATATACTTGATTAATCATTGCAGCTCTCTGTAAAATATGTAACCTATGAGAGGAAATAGATGAAACTGTAAATTACTCTCATAATTATTAGCATTAGCCATTCCCCAAACCGGTAGGATCACGTGTTAAAAAAAACCCTACATGTTCATTGGTTAAACAGGAACAAACAGCCACCCCATTGGCCATATCTACTGTCAATCGACTTACACGTCACACACCCGGAATTGTTTCCTTTAGCATTAGCAACAGTCCTCATAAACAGATGACTTC
The DNA here is from genome assembly GCF_029030835.1 of Brachyistius frenatus. NCBI lineage: Eukaryota > Metazoa > Chordata > Actinopteri > Embiotocidae > Brachyistius > Brachyistius frenatus. The sequence goes on along the minus strand of NW_027210619.1, from coordinate 1,401,109 downwards.
GTAATCTGTGAAGTAATATCGGTATATTGCGGTTTCTTACTTTTTTTCTTGTCATCATTTGTCGCAGAGTCGTCTGATGGTGGCTGCAGCTCCTCCTTCTGCGCTTCTGTTGGGGACTCTGCATTGTCAGACATCTTCTGGTGACCACTTTGGGTTACTTCACGGTTCCTACCCGCCCCCCCGCGCTGGCAAGGCGATTCGTGGTAAAAACAAACAAAAAACAAAAACCGTGACTGCTATTGGTTCTGAGAAACATCAATCTGTACGAAACGTAATTCTATTGGTCAGTAGGATTCTGGAAAGGCGGTGCTTATCAAATAAATGCTCTTGAGTTGAACTTCTGCGTCTTCTTCGCTACGTGCTAGGTTAGGCTTTATTTTAACTTTTTAATATATCCGCCAGTAATGTGATTGTTTCATAACGAACCTGGATGGTGGTTGATTATTTGGCTAATAGTGTTATATGCCGTTTTTGTTCAATATTGAAGGCGTAACTTTTTTTTTTCTTGCAAAGAAAATAGGTAAATACTCTGCTGGTTTCAAATTACAGAGGAGACGTCACATGGTAAATAACACTTTAACCTGACAGGTAAACTTTCTGCAGTCACATTGAACCTTTCACCACCTCCTCTGCTCACATTTGGACCACTCAAGCAACAACAGTAAGTCGCATTTCAATTTCACTCAAATATATCACATTTGTGTCCTGCTGTGATAAGTTTTGGTCTCATTGTTTTCAAGATATTGCAACATCAAGGAACAAGGAAGACAACCTCTTTCCTCCTTTTCAATGCATTTTTGCAAAAACATGCTTGGAAGTACATTTTTGTTGTCCCGTCATTTTCCAAATAATGCTTAGACACAAGGAGCTGGACAAGGGCACTTTAACCTTGCATTTCACTAATGATGGTGCGTCACCTAATGTATCTGAACTTACTCTGTTCGTTTACGTGACCTCGCTATCGCAGTGGCAAAGATTGGCCGCCTCGCCACCAAGGATGCAGTGCTCTTCCTGTGTGACATGCAGGAGAAGTTCAGACCCAACGTCTTCCAGTTCACCAACATCGTCAGTAATGCTGCCAGATTGCTACAGGTCAGTTATACTCGCCACCTGCAGTAGTTACGTGTGAACTCTTTGGACAGTCTTAATCAAACCCACCTGCTCTCTCCTCCTTCTCCTCGCAGGCCAGTCGTGTTCTGGGCATCCCGGCCATTTTGACAGAACAGTACCCTAAAGGCCTGGGACCAACAGTACCAGAGCTGGGAGTCGGCGACCTGACGGCTCATACTAAAACCTCCTTCACCATGATGATAGAGGAGGTGGAGAAGGAGCTTCAGGCCCTGGGAAACCCCAAACAAGCTATACTGTGTGGGATAGAGGCACACGCCTGTATTGCAGTAAGACAGTATCAGCAGTTGAGCTGTTAAAATGACACAATATAAAAAAAAACAACCTTGGAACTCTTTGCTTGCGTGTAATTAATACATTTATTTTCACAGTCATGTTGATCCTCCTCTCAGTATTTGTATTTCTTACAGTACTAAAACACCGTCCATGCTCACACACACACAGCAGCATACTGTATGTCTAATGCATTCTTGCATGAAAAAACTTTTTTTTTGTGACAGAAATGGATTTACTGAAACAACCTCCTACAAAATTTCAACGATAACTTAAAGTGCATTTGGATATATGTGTTTATATTGTGTTGGCCCTGCATACTACAAGAAGTAAAGAAATGAGTGTGAGGGTGGTAATAATACCACTAATAGAGGTCATTATTTAGTTATCTTATGTTTTTTTTCTCTCTAGTTTGTACAGTGGTTTTGCAGTTTTAGTTAATAAATTGATGAATCATCTCCTTGTCCTCTGCTCAGTGTACAGTTTATGATTTCCTTGAGAAGGGGATGGAGGTCCATATTGTGGCTGATGCTGTCTCATCCAGAAGGTAACTGTTTATTCTTCACAAGTTTTTTTTTTTTTCTTTTTTTTTTCTTTTACAGCATCATATATCATCCCCGTGGTATGCTAAATACACTGTATAGTATAAATTTGCCTTGGGGAAACTGGTTCCATGCGCTTTACTACGATCATTTGTGCTTTCCTCATCAGCCAGACGGACCGTTTGTTTGCTCTGTCCCGACTGAAGCAGAGTGGAGCTTTTCTCACCACCACAGAGGCTGTTCTGCTGCAGCTGGTTCAAGATGCCAAACATCCCAACTTCAAGGAGGTGCTTAATACAGCTGCACTTTGTTGCACCCCTGAGACACTCTTGTCTGTTTTATTTGTGTTGCACATATAAGCCTGGCTGTTTTGCAAAAGGAAACAAATTTGTTCTCCGACTGCTGCCAGATGCAGATGTGCTAAAAAAAAAAAAATTGGGAGTCTACAGACTTCATCTCATTTGTTGCTAAAACTTACTACCTTGTCGTGGACTTTGCTGACCGGTTGCAAGTAACATTGTTTTAAATGTCCCATATTTTACACTTTTCCTGTGTTTTATTGGCAGCCTTGATATCCATATGAAGATATTTTGTGGTTTGAAGTATCTAAAATAATCTCAATATTGTTTTACATCACTTCTCTTAAGCTTCTCTCTTGCGCTCCACCAGCAACAGACTCTTTGGGTCTGTGTCTTCAAGACATATTGTTACCAATGACACTCTCTTCTGATCGGCTTTTTCTGAGTGATGTATGTCCAGACCAAATACCGGTTTACTTCAGTATTGTAGCCTGCTAGCTCCACGAATAAATGACCGCTCAGTGTTTTCTTTCACATAAGATTGGACAGTGAGCCGTGCTGAGGGCGGACACTTGGCGTGAGCGTGAGATTGTGACATCACAAATTTACAGAAGTCCAGACGGCATAGTTGTTGTGTGCATTGTACAGTGTTCAAAACCAATCATGGCGATTATTTCGTCATAAACCTGCTGCTTACTTGTATGAGCAGGCCAACGTCAATTTCACAAGTATAAGTGACTAACACATTCATTTTGTCGGCAGATCCAGAAGCTCATGGCCCATCCGTCCCCCGACACCGGCCTCCTCGCCTTCTTCAGCGCTCTGTAGAGAGATCATCTCCTGTCACTGAACTCCACAGTACAGAACTTCACTGCTTCCAACATACTGACGAAGTTCACAGACTAATAAAGCAAAGCTGCCAGTTTAAATTTGTACTGCTGTGCTTTGGTGTTCATGCATCTCGATCAAACCATTGTGCTTTGCTTTGCTTTACGGACGTTCTCGGTGGTTCTCTTGTTATGAGATGCCAGGCTGAAGAGGTGGGACCTGCTCATAGAGGCGGGTGCAAAGAGTGATGTCACAAAGGGGAGGGGTGAGTGACTTCATTCTGGTAAAATCAGAAAGGGAGGGGAAGGAGCGACAGAGGGAGAGAAAAAGGAAGCTCACCGACAAGTTTTTTTTTTGTGTATATTTCTACGAAGTTACACAAACTTTCACAAGTCGAAGTTATGATCGGTGGTCTTTTGGGACTCAACATGCTGACGAGAGAGATCTGAAGGGAAGGACGGACACTAGTTTGTCAGGAGTTGTGCACAGCTGATGACAACATAAAATATTCACACTTTTTAAGGGCTTGGCCCTCAAGTGACCATAGAGAGGTAAGAAAGTCACTCTTCTTCCACATAAAATAGTAAATGTTGGTGGAACTGACACACTTTTATGTAAACACGTTGATGCTGTGTCTTGGCTTGTAAATGGAAAGTTTCCAGAGCTGCACAGAGTGCCTTGTGTCTGAACTTGCTGGTCTGTAATTGACGGTGGTTGGATGTACAGGAGCAGAACGGCTGACATGATTACATTGCAGGCATTGGAGGGTAATCTTCTGTGGGACTGCTCAGTGTTTGTGTTTGTCTCTAAAATGTCACAAGTAAACAAAAAGTAACAGGACGTGTTGATCAAGTACTTCCTCCTTTGATCCTTCAGACCCAGGACAGGGAAAAAGAGCAACCATGTCTTCTGACTTGGACTCCAGTCTCACCAGTATTGACTGGCTGCCTCAGCTGGGAATCAGCAGCCTCCGCTCGGGGAAAGAGAGAGGAGGAGGAGGAGGAGGAGGAGAAGGAAAAGAAGAGAGACAGAGGGAGGGAGAGAGGAGACTTCCTACCCCCAGTGCCGGACCCCTCCCCTTCTAACTTTAAAGGGAAACCCCCTCACAGCTACGCCACTCTCATCGCCATGGCAATAGCAGCTGCACCTGAGAGGAAGTTGAGTTTAAATGACATTTACACCTGGATCAGCGACATGTTCCCCTACTACTGCCGAGCAGGCCGCGGATGGAAAGTAAGCCTTACTGCCCAACTCCGACATATCATCGGTGCAGGAGAGTAGTACAGTGTGTTACTAAAGCTTAACGTAGTTAATATGTAGTTATTAATATGTGCATCACTGGCTGCTAACTCATTTCATTCTTAACAGAACTCCATTCGACACAATCTGTCCCTCAATAAATGCTTCAGGAAAGTACCTCGACCACAGAGCGACCCCGGCAAGGTGACTTCCTTTTATATTATGATGCCTGATGTATATATGTGTGCTTTAATTATATTTTGCAACATATGAGATGAACAAATGCATATTTAAGTGAGTGGAAAGCTAGAAACATGTACTGTATTTCCAGGGCTCCTATTGGACAATGGATGGACCTGCAGAGGTGAATTCAGTGAGGGCACCTAAACGCCCCTACCCAGTGGAGGAGCAGAGAGAGGATGTATGTTTTTAATCACTCGCTCACTTGTGTGAACCGACTAAACTTTAATGACAAAAACTTTAAAAAAACAAACAAACCCTCCCCCCTGAAAATACAAGGAGAGTATTTCCAGGTTACTTGCAGATTAAAAATGAAACTCATTAATACTTCTCGGAAACAAGGACATCTTAGTCCTGCACCCATTTACTTTAAAGGGCCAGTTTACTAAAACAAACACATTTTCTAAACTACTTCTGGTGGTATTTAGCCATGCAGATTGTGTTTGGTTTTATTTGACCACGTTTGAGGTAAGTACTATTAATACAGATTCTTTCTATGGCTGGAACCATCCCTATTTTTTGCGGATTGGTCACCATTTACTAATATTCGACTTCAGAGCAGAGACGGGCGTCTCAAAACCTGAGCACATGAAGGTATGCCTGCTATTGAAAGACTGTTTTTGTGTTTTGTTTTCAATCATGCTTTTCATATTGTATTTTGGGCGAAACAACGCTTTAACTTGAGTATATTTGAGTAATGCTCTATTCCTACTGAAAATAGTGGTGCTGTGCTGTTGCAGGCTTCTCAGCTGCCGGAGACCCAAGCAGTGAGAGGACCATCTCCTCATCAACCAAATTCCCAGACAGACCGGCTTTGTTTTCAGCAGCAGTCCCCCCAGTCGGCCTCCCTCTCTCCTCCCCCCTGCAAGGTAGAGTCACTTATTCCCTTCTTCTATCACAGCCAGGTTTGTCTGGTGTTTTTCTTAACTAAACAGCGGCTTAATGATGTTTCTGTCTTCACAGCAACCATCACCCTACATGCCGAGCCCGGTCTCCAGTCTCCCTGTCCCTCATCCGTCTGTCTCCTCATCAGCTCAGCTCCCACCTGCAGCCCCCATGTCATCCATCAATACTTTCCCTTCTCCTCACCCACCTGACTGCACTTTTTCCATCCCCGCTGCTTCTGCTACACCTCTGTCTGCCGCCAACATGTCCACAGCTTCTCCAGCTGCTCTCTCTTTCTCCTTTCCTGCCAGTTCAGATCCCGTATCTGTTTCAACTTTCTCCTGTGCTCCTAACTCGACGCCTGTTTGCACCGTGTCAGGACCCGGCCACTATTCTGTGTCGGCTGTCCCTCCTGTTGTTTCAGTGAACTGCTCTTCTGATCCTCTACTGCGTTTCACCTTCGATGAGCTTAACTTACCCGACTTGTATGCGTCTTTCAAGTCTCTCGTCAAGACAATGCGAGAGAGGGGAGGCTCACAGTGTAAGTATCGTGTGTGTAGGTGTGTTTCAAATATAAATGATAGATTACAGATGTGCATGGGTAAATTATTTCTTCTCTTTTCTTTCCAGCGGAAGTTACTCCCCTCCCTGTCCCAAATAATGACACTACTCCACTTCACACTCCAACTCTGCTACCGATGTCCCCTCATCCTGCACCAGCTGCACCAACTGCACACAACATTTCACAATACAGTGAGTCTCACATTACGTATTCAACCCAGAAAAGCCTGAATCGTATAAAAACCAGCAACGTAAACTCGTGAAAGTTCTTTTGCTTTCTAAAGTTGCCTTCTTCCCTCTAACTTCAGCGGTGCCACCCGACTGGTTCAGTACCCCCGATTCTCTGAAGGAGAGCTTCCGCATTGCCAGCAATCTAGACTGGGCAAACATAGACCTCTCTGGTCACCCAGGTCTGTGCTGTCACCCACAGTCTTCTTTAGAGGGTTCCTTTACCCAAATTACAAAATAACACATTTTCTCACTTATTCTAAGAGAACTTTGAGTTTCATCTACTGAGGTTCTGAGATATCTGTCTCTGTGCTTTCTTCAGCAGGATGCTCTGCTGACAGCTCAAATTAATCTTGTTTATATAGCACCAAATCACAACAAAAGTCATCTTAGTGGACTTAGCATAATAAGGTTGAGACCATACAATAATATAGGGAGAAACCCAACAATTCCAAGAGGAGGAAAATCTCACTTTTAACAGGAAGAAACCTCCGACAGAACCCACCTTAGAGGTGAGATAGGCTGAGGGGGGAGTGGGGAGGGAAAAGAGCAGCATAGAGAAACCACGAACAGTCAGGGATATCTGTAGACCAAACACAAACTGCGTGCAGAAAAAGATGCAAATTTAATGACATGCAAAGGCTGTCTATGAAATGGCAAAAGCTGAAATGTTTTTTTTCCAGTCACTAAGTTGGCCAACTGGAAACTGATTTGAAGTAATTGTGGTCCCTAATGAATCATTTCAGTTATTTTCAAAAATAAAAACAATTTTTTTTCATTTCAGCCTCTTAAAATGTGATTTTATTTTTTTCATTTGTGACTGAAATCTGTATTTTAGTCAAATCTTTGTAAATTTTTTCTGTTAAAAATATTGTAGTTTGTTAATGCAGTTTTTAAAATGTTTTAGCCAAAACAATCGATCAGTTAATTAGTAAAACTAATTAATCTCTAAGGTTATTTACAGATTATTTAATAATTAAAAATCAAAGTTGCAGTCTTAAATCACTTATAGCTGTTACATATTTTTAAATATAATTTTCAAAACTATGTATGCCACCAATGAATGTTCATTCATCTGCATTAAGATTTCTCAGAGACATTTAGTTCAAAACCTCAAGAGATAAAAACAAAAATGACAAGACACCTGCCGAAGTAAATTAGGGGTAACTGACCCTTTAAAATCTTTGTATTTGTCATCAGAAGATATAATTATTAGCAGTTAATGTAACAATGAGTGATGATTTTTTTTTTTTTAGATCTTTGTAAAATAATAGGAATTGTAAGTAAAAGATTAGCTTTTCATAGTTTATATTATTCGTAAAATGCTGCAGACTGCAGTCAAAACAGTCATGCTTTGTTCTTTAACCAGTTCCTTCACGTTCTGCTTCCAGACCTGCTGGAGAGCATGCGGCAGGCGGAGCTCTGCGACTGGGCCCTCGACCCGACGCTCTTCACTTCCCTCTGTGACTCTCTGAACCGCTTCTTTACTCAGAAAGGCATGATCACTTCTGGGAATAACTCCCCACTCGCCCTCGGTGCACCTCACTCCCTACAAGTAGCACCCTTCGCCTCCAACCTGCCTCCTACCCTCGCCAGCCTCACTCACCCCTCACCCCTTCCCTACTCCCCCATAGTTCTTGCCGCCAACGGAGCTCAGCCGCCCCGGAGAGCTTTGCACATGCAGGGACCGGGTCTTCAGAGACCTCAGCTAACACAGCCTGCAAACACAACCGGTGAGTTCTGGACATCATACTTAAAGGCCGTTTACTTATTTACTTTAATGGCAAATGATGAGGTCATATTTGACCAAGGTGTTCCTCCAATCCCTTATTGTCACAGGTGCAATAAGTGATTGGGTGACTATATCCATCAGATATGCTCAGTGTAACAGTACATTCAAAAAATACTAAAGCTAATATCAGCTCTCAGCAGAGGCAAATACACAGAGTTAGTGTTTTTACTTATTTATTCGAAACACTGTCGAGGGAACTCAATGCAGGACTGTGGATTTTGTCCTCAAAAACTGTTGGGAAAAGATCTCTTCGTGGCCAGTATGGACAGCAAGAGTTATTACAGTTGCCAAAAAGTTTACATTTTAAGTAGTTTTGCAGTTGTTTTCCAAAATGGAAGCAGCAATCTAAGCTTTGTAAAGAAGAAGTTGTTGAAATAGAAAAAAAGAACATCTTTGAATGTTGTCTCACTTCCTTCTATTGTACTGTTACTTAGTCCATGTTTCTCTTTTACGTGTCAGCTGGGATCCAACCTCTGTCAGTGACACCTCGACAGCGTCCTCCACTGAAGAGTCTGCACAGCAACAGCGAGGAGATCCAAGACGACTTTGACTGGGACTCCCTGATTGTTTGACCCTTGAAACAGTTTGACAATGTTTCAGGGAACTGTTGCTACAAATGAAACATCCAGTGTGTAGGATTTAGGTGCATCTATTGGCAGAAATGGAACACAATATTCATAATTCTCTTTTCACCAGTGTAAAATCCCCTGAAACTGAGAACCGTTGTGGTTTTGTAACCTCAGAATGGGCTTAATTTATACATAGGGAGCAGGTCCTCTTCCACAGAGCCCACCATGTTTCTACAGTAGCCCCGAAGGGAAGGGACAAACCAAATGTTGGCTCTACAGGGACTCTGGCCACCTTAGATTCTCCTACTCGCTTGGAAGGGGAGGGTGAGGCCAAAGTTTGTGTTGCATGCTATCAGCGGGAGAGACGCTTTATATTACACCGCTGTGATTGGTTGTTTCACTATCAGTCACCTGATCCCTAACCCTCCCACATAACAACCAACTCCAGTGTTCCTCCCACTAATGATGCAACCGGGTGTTCAGTTGGGTGCAATTTGCAAACTCGCCACTAGAGAACACTGAATCCTTCACACTGATCTTTTCTCTGAGAGCAAGTCTGGGATCAAGTTTGTCAGATATGACCGAGCACAATGTTTCAAGGTTGAAACAGTTGTTTTTGTCACCGAGTCAAATTGATATGCTGTAATAATGTTTCTTGATCTTATGTCAGTAATTGGCAGGGTGTTGTTTGTCTGCTGGGTTGTAAAATTTTAAAAGTATGTTCACCAAAGAAAATAAAGCATCAATTTATTCTCATCACTTCATTGGGCCCTAGATGGGGGGGGGGGAGCACAAGAGCATTAATCTACAGAAGCATGAAAACAGCCAGACACATCCTGTGTTTTTGTTTTATTTCATAAATTTCTTTTGATTTTTTTTTTTTTCCATTTTACTTTTCAAATGTGAATGTTCACAGTCAACACCACACAAAATTCAACCTTACCCGATAAAAGATATTTTTCTTGTTGATATAAAATAACAATAAATTCAAACTAAATTAAAAGAACAGCATGGAGCATGTTGTCAAGTCCCTGTTTTTCTCTCCTTTTATTCACTGAAGTAATTGTCTTTTTCAAAGAAGCATCAGTAGCTCTCCCTCTCCGGAGGAAAGGGGGATGAAACACAAGGACAGTGTTGCTCTGGGACGCCTGCACACCAGGGATCCCACACAAAATGTGTGATTAAGAAGAAAAACTCATTCGGATTAACAAAAAAAAAAAAAAAAAAAAAAAAGTGTGAAATAAGATTGGCAGAAAAACATGTGACCCTTATATTACCTCAATTGAGATCCCAACATTACATATTAATACAAGTGACGATTTCCAAAAACAAAATTGAAGGATGTAATTTCTTCCTTTCCGAGTCACTGAAATGAGATTGGACAGGAAAAATGGAGACAAATACTGATACATATACAGACAAACAAGGCATTTGCACTATTGCATACTTGCACCCTCACAAATGAGCATTCATGTTATCATTCACACTTCACCGCAAACACACACATTCAACAAACAGTAATTTTCCCCATCCGACCGCAGATGTCAGAGCTCTCTTTAGTTTTCTACAATAATCAAGAAAAAAAAAAAGCATTTGGATTTGAATGGCATCATCGTTTCATTTTTCCTTGTTTATTTGTTCCCAAAAATTGGAACAAAATAAATTACATTGAACATTAAATTAAATTAAAAGTGAAATAAGTTGAAACAATTTGACCACATTGTGCCCGAAATGTTAATGCAGGTTTTTCAGTCCATATCTCAGTCTGGAGTTCATTAAAAATCTTCCTTCATGAACTCGTTTCATTTCAGTGATTCAGTGTTTGTCTTCATTCTATGGGGAGAAAAGAGGAAGAGGCAGGTACAACAGTTTCTCTGTTCAGTTAGTTAGTGGCTATGTCACCTCTCCCTCCGTCTCTCTCAGTGCAGTAAGATTAGAATAGAGTGACACTACTGAAAAAGCATCCTGCTCTCTCAGACTTACCTTCATCTCAAGACAGGACTGAAAAAAACAACACATGAAGTACGATACAGAACAGAAATGGATTAAAACAAAAATAAATAGATCTCTATTTCCCACCCAAAAATAACCCATACGAAAGAAACTAAATGTGAAAAAACAAATCTGAAATGAAATAATGCTTCGAAGGGGGGGAAAAAAAAAAAATTAATTTTTTTTCTTTTTCTTTTTTTTTCTTTAAATATAGAGATGTAGACATTTTTATTTTTGGACACAAACTGCGCTGAGGGAGGATGAATGAAGGGGGCAGCAGGTACGACAGAGGAGGCTGAAAGGTGAGCAAAGCAGTGGTGACACTTCCTCAAAGAAGAAACGGATTGGTGCTTGCTCCCGTCGTTCCTCCGCCTCCCACTGATCCTCCTGCCCCCATCATTCCCTCTGTTCCAGAGGGCCCACCCAAAATCAGCTGAGGAGGTGCTGCGCCTCCGGGCCCCAACAGGGCTGAGCCCGGGGGAGCCATGGGGGACAGCCCGCTGTAGGGCATGCCCATGGGGCTTGCCTGCATCATGCCCAGACCCAATCCCACACTCATTGGCCCCATGCCCATTCCTGGTTGCACCATGCCAAGCATGGGGTTGGGAGGCACAGGACTGGTGCGGAGGCCACTCAGACCAAGTGAAGAGGGCTGAGGTGAGATGGAGGTCATGGGAGGGGCCACGCCAAAAGGGTTGGAGGAGGCAGGTATTGGAGAAACCCCCCGACTGGAAATGGTACTGCCTGGAGTCACTGCCATGCCCGGAGCAGGAGATGAACCTGAGGAAGGGAAATGAGCACATCATGATATCTTTCAAGGTTCACATATTCGTCACATTTGTATTCATTTCAATTTATTGGATTTTTATTTTACCTATGTTTTCAAAAGGGAAAAGGACAGCATGTAATAAATGCAACATAACTGAAACGGATTTGAGCCGAAACAATTCATCAAATGTTAAACGAAATGAGCAATTGTGACTGCTTGTTGTTAGTTCGACATAATAAGACACTGGCAGGTGTCACCTTGGGCTTTAGGAAACTACAACAGGAAATTTCTGTCTCTAATTTCTGTCAATAATATTTCTCAAACTCTCAGAAGGTGTTGTCTAATTTTTCATTAAATACATTTCCTGAACAAGATCAAAGCACTCCTTCCGTAAAGAATCAGCTTTTTGGATAAAGCTTTGAAAGGTTCCTCTTCCTAAATATTCTTTGGTTAGATCATAAAATGTCAAAAGTAAAACTGTTTTTTTTAGTTGCATATCCGACATCCCAGAAAGGCTTTGGTTTAGAGTTATTCCAGAAAGTATGTTTGGAATCCAGGTCACCGCAGAGCCTCCAACATGGCTGCTGGGAGGTTAACCGTCTTCTTTTGATCTGGGCTGTTCAGAAGGACTCGCTCCATACTCCTGGGTTGGTGGTTGCAAACATGTGGTTTAATTAAAAATCTATCGTAATCAGATGGTCTTTTGCTGCAAGCTGCATTTTACCGCTTCAAATTGTAAATAGGAGGCTGACAAACCCTCTTAAACTGTGCACTTTGTTTGGACCTCTCCGTAAAAATGCTGCCCGGGATCACGACGAGATTGAGCTCATCTTTTTATCTACCGACGTAGCGCTAAACTTATCGAGTGCGGCTGTGGCTAACCTGTATTCTGGAGGAAGGGGTTGTGCGCTGAAGAGGAAGAGATGGAAGGAGGTGGGGGCTGTTTGGGTTTGGGTTTCGATGACACCAGGGAATCGAGGTCCACCAGGGCTGCGTTGGGGCCGAGGAAGGACTCGGGAGTCTTACGAACAGGAAGTGAAGAACCGAGAGAGGAGAGGTCGAAGGGCACCGGTGAGCCCGTGCTGTCACAGCCTGTTGCTGAAGACCCTCGCCGCTCTGGATCTCCTGAGTGGGGGGAGGAACAGAAACACAAAATCAGACACGGAATACAAAAAAAAAAAAAAAACGTCGTTGCATTATAATAAATAACTGTATAGAACTGCGTACTCACACATGCTAGAGGAGGGTGGGATGTAAAGACAAGACAACTGTGTGCATGCAATTGAGAATCTAAACATGTAAAGTGTGAAAATCCCTTTCAAACTGTGCACCGGTAACGTCAGGTGTTCGTGACTCCGTGGAGCTTTAAGTGTGAATGTACCTGTGCCGTTAGTGTGTTTGGCGGTGCCACTCCAGATGTCGGAGGTGATAGGGTCAGAGGCAGGGACAGGCCCGTCCCTCGCCCAGGGGTCTACGGGCCCCCCCGAGGAGGAAGTGCTGGGTGGCATTGGGGGGCCCCAGGGGTCAGCACTGGGGGGGGTCACGGCTACAGGGAAGGGGAGGAGACGCAGGGGAGGGGAGGGTTAACACAACACCTTACAGGTACAACCCACAACAAAGAGGGAGCAGGAAGCTGGGCTGGGTTCCAACAGTGGCGGTTCTCTCCTTAACCTCTCCAGCACCAAGTTTAAGAGTGAGGACAGGTGAGAGCGGATTTTAATAGCTTTTTGTTTTTAATTAGCTTTTTTAATAGTTTATTGAACTTTATTTTAACATGTAAAGCTCGGTGGAGGTAAAGGAGAGATAATAAGAAGCAACTTCATACATAAAAAAAAAAAAAAAGCAAAAAAAGAAAGGGCGAGAGAAGAGACAGCTCTGGTTGAGACACAGCCACAGTCAGTCCTGAGTAGAAACAAGAGGATACAAATCCCTGTTTTAGACACAGAGGGAGAATGGTTTTCGCATGCTTGCTTTCCTCATTACAAACTGAAAGCATGTACGTGTATGAGACGACCAACAACAAATGTAACAGGACCGTTATAATGACAGGAAATGGAACCGCGAAGTGAAGAGGAGTCAAAGTGAAGTGCTTACGTCCACTTTCATCCACAGACGGAGGCACAGTTGTCTTTTAACGCTCAGTCCAACCCACCTTATTGGCTAAAGAGTTGACACATGGCGGATGCCTACCTGAGCTTCCCCATGGGTCAACGTTGTTAACTCTGTTGGATGTCTCTCCCCAGGGGTCCGGAGGAGGGGCTATAGTGGGCGGGGCTCCCCCACCCCAGGGGTCAGAGCTTGTAGGGGATGTGGGTGATGCGACTCCCCATGGATCTGTGGGGGCTGGGCCCCATGGGCCTGAGGCGGCAGGGGCGGGGACTGTGGGTGGAGGCGAGGGGCCGGCAGAGTCCAAAGGGGCAGCAGGGGCCCCCCAGGGGTCCACGGCACTCAGCTCCATCAGAGCGTTCTGTGCAAGAGAATATATTCTGGTTTAATGTTCCCACTCATCATAGGGAGACTGTTTGCTGAAATTTCAGGCTGAATTGAACCACTGAGTTTAGTGTTCCTCAATCTACCTTAAACAATCTATAAAACAACCAATATGCCAGAAATCCTGAAATATTTTACCTTGACACATCTGATGAGCTACATCAAATTTATGTTTAACTCGACAGACCTGTCTAAGAGCTGTAACAATTAGTTGATGAACAGAAAATGTATGTCTATTTTGAATCGATTCCAGCTTCTTAAATGTGAATATTATCTAGTGAATATAGTCCTCTATGATAATAAACTGAATATCTTTTGGTTGTGGACTGTTGCTCAAGACATCATAAGGCATTGTGGGCTGAATCGCGGCCTTTGGTGCACACTGATTGACATTTTTCACCATTTTCCTGACATTTTTAAAGACAGTGTGAAGAAACACACAACAAACAGATTGAGAATCAAAATAATCATTAGTTGCAGCCTCATAACTGTCTGAGGCCTCAGGTGTTTTTTTGGATGCCAAAAAAAACCTTTTGGTTGTGGTTTTAACGTTGGAATAATGTGGATTAATGCAATAGTTACCAGAAAACCGAGGTGAATTTGGTTTCTTCCAAATTGGCCAAAAGAGTCAATTCTACAGATTGTGCATTTTATGAAATACATCTTTTCATACTCGCACGTTGCGTCTTTCCTGTAGTAAAATGCCCAGTAATAACAACCTGTGCATTTCTAAGTCTCATGCGAATTTAAATCATTTTTAAACATCAGACTACCTTACACATAATACGTAAAGGAACACCTAAAAATTGCTTTCAAGCACTGTCAACTTTTTCACTGTGTTCATATTGATTATATTACCACTGCAACCATTTAAAACTTGCTAATGATTACATTTCAAAGTTTTATCTAACTTTATCCAACAGACATAAAGAGGAAACAACAATGTTCAAGCACATGCAAATCGAACTGGACCTGCTCTTACCGACGCAGCCGGAGCAGATAATGCCATACAAATTTTTTAATTTTATTTTTAAATCACACACACACGCGCACACACACACACACACGCACACACACACACACACACACACACACACACACACACACCTCCTCTGGTTTAGTTTTCTCCCTCCTGCTCTCCTCGAGGGCCATCTGCAGTCTCAGGTCATCACCTCTGCGCAGCCGCTCCTCCTGCCAATCACAAACACACGCACTGATGTCAGCTACCCGAGACACACATCCTCAGAAAGCACAACCACAGGATCCGTTTACAATTCCCCAACAAAAGTCTGAATCAGTGGGCGAGGAAAGTGAAAACCTAACCTTTAATCATTATCCAAAGACACCACACAATTAACGGCAATCAACCAATCCCCAAATCACACAAGTATTGTGTAAATAAGAAGAAAGTCTGTAAAAAAAACAAAAAAACTTGTGTATCTTAATGTAGTTCCACATAGAAAATACCTTAAATGAGAACGGCTGTCAAATGGCTGCCCAAACTAAACCAAAGAACTGTAGACTGTAGCAACAAGTCTTGAGCAGAGGAAGGGTACAGATGCAAAAGCAGCTGTGGCTGGTTTGCTTGTCATTGTGAATAATCCAACCGCTGGCTGTTTCTTTTTATCTGGGTGTGCAAACTGGGCTTAAAATAATCAATAGCAATCAATTAAGAAAATCAGCCCTGATATAGATCTTGCAGATTGACTCCAGACATCCGTACCTGATACCACCATTAGTACTACCGTATTACAACCAGGATTGATCATCAAGTAGCAGAACGACAACCAATCCGCGAGGAAACAGACCGTCTCTGATGTCACTGCGCAACGGTGACAAGCTCCTTGTCAATTAAAGACTTTGCAGACGTTATCAGACGCACAGGACTATAACCACTCCCAATACTGCAGGCAGGCAAGTTTGTCACTCAGTAAACACAGTTCAAGGAAGTTACAACGGCAGAAGAGGGGTGAAACAGGTGAGGAAAGGAGCACTTCAAATCAAGACGACAAATAAATGCATGCGTTCAGAGAGATCAACAGGGAGGAAAGAAGAGTCAATACTTACAAGGCACCCGATGTTAAATTTAATCAGCTATGTTAAATATTTGCCAATCCCATGCAAATTCTATGATTCAATTGCAGCTGATCAATTTGTTGGGTGCTCACTTTTACACAATTTTAACACGCAAGGGTTTGAGAAGCACCTCTTTCCACACTTTTAATGAGTGCAGGCCAAGTAAAAGAACTGACATTGTACAGCGAGTTAAATTATCACAGCAGAATTACTGCAGTCTGATGCAAATGTTCATCCTGAGGAAAATGACACATGACAAATATGAGCATCAATTCATTTTCTTGATCGATCAATACTTGACGTGTTTGAGAAATTCCAGTTGACAGAAAGACAGATAGTTGACGACTGGCTCTGCAGTCAGCTGGACACTCTCTGCCCCCTGACCTTTTGTTGAATCTCTTTGCTGAGTGTGATTGCATAGCGGATCTCTGCATCCTCCAGAGGGTCCGCGCTAGTCTGGGGGAGGTCAGGGGTTAAATGGTGAGAGCAAAGCTAGGTGTACTGCATGTGGTAAATCATTTCTTACATATGCCTCTGTGTACACAGGTGGTGCATTAGATTTAAACTGCAAACTTCCGCTCCAGTAAGGAGAGCCGGAACTGGCCTGAGTGGGGCTACTTTGCATTACCTGCTCGGCCTCTTCTTTACTCATGGCCAAAGCCAGCTGGAGCTGCAGGTCTTCCTCCCCGGAGCTCTGTGGCCAAGCCTGCTCAGGGTCTGCCCCTCCAGAGTGGGATCCCAATGACAGGCTGCCCCCCAGGCTGGGTGCCGAGGGGGCGGAGGAGGCTGGAGTGGAGATAAATAAGCACGGTAAGGATTGTACCTTTAACCGCTAATTGGATCTGTTTAAACACTGTTTGAAGCAGGCGTCTCACCACTGGAGGTCTGTGCCATCTTCTCTTTGGTTTTGAGGGCATGGATCCTCTCCTCTCTTAGTCTCTCTTCATCTTTCAACAGTGTCACCAGCTGTTTGGCTTTCTCTCGCACATTCACGCCCTGGAAAAATAAAAGGTTTAAACACAACTGTGTTTATTTATTGGCTAAAAAAAAAAAAAAAAAAAAAAAAAAAAGTACACCAGTTTTAATTATATATATTTACATAAACATACATTTAAGTACATATTCAATTCAGCATAAGTGACGTTACTTTCACTGCAAACCTTATTGTTAGTGTAAGAACTTGTAAACATAGCCTACTTTAGTTAACGACAACCAATAAAACGTTTATGTCTAGCTGTGTTGGGTTGCACAGCAGGTCAGAAACACTTTGTAAACTTTCTCTGAACGAACTACACACGGCATGTTTGACAAAGTGCTGCTGCATTCCACCAAAGTGGACTTTACTCACGAAACATTTCAGCTCTGTGGCCATGGGTGTGTTTGTTTACCTGGTCTTTGCCATCTCTGTCTATGTACTGGAAATCCTTGAGGGTCTGGACTGCGTATATATTCTCCCGGCACTGTTGGGCAACACGTTCTGAACCCGTCTTGATCAGGTACTCCATGAGAGTCATAGCCTGGAGAAGATAAAAACCACGATCAAGGACCTACTGTTGAAAAGTTATGGATACACATGCACAAACATTCACACCAATCCACATCAATAGTTAGTCAGGCCAGAGAGGAAATCACAAAATAATTCATAATGTGGAAACTCATGACCGACACATTTTTATAAAACCCTAACACTAAACTAAGACTTTGGATGCTTTTGAATCATCATCATCATTCTGCATCATATCCAGGTTCAGTGTTGCAACAACTGCAACTATAAAAGAGGATGTAATGAACTGTAGGATTGTAAGCAGAGAGTAGAATTGACTCTTTTGTTGATTTTTGTGGTAATATTTGTAGTGAGATATTGTATATAAATTTTACCGAAGTTAGACACTTGGTATAAAGGAAGTGGTTTGCATAACACTGCAAATATAATACTGCAATTTTGCAATGTAGTGAAAGAAAATACTATTGAACTACTACACTGTATTGCCTTGTGTTATGTACCACAAGAATATGTTATTCACAACTTTAACACGCGCAGACACACACACACACACACACACACACACACACACACACACACACACACACACACACACACACACACTCTCTCTCTTTCTCTCTCTCACACTCACTCTCTCTCACACACTCACTCTCTCTCTCACACACTCACGCTCACTCTCTCTCTCTCTCTCTCATGCTCTTTTTCACACACACACACCTTGTACACATGTCTCCAGTTCTTGCCATGGTCATTGAGGCGCTTCCAGACCATGCTCATGATTTCCGAGAAGGCCACAACATTGTAGGTCAGATCAGCAATCTCTGACATAAGCGAGCTGCTGGGGCCCCACGGGTCATTGGACGTCGCCTCTCTAACCTGGACAACAACATGGCAGGGGATGAACTTCAGCTATCCTCCATTCAAACTGTTTGTGATAAGAATAGTTATGAGCCATTTCTTTGTGACAATTTGGTCCACACTGTTCTGAGTAATAATGCAAACTCAATCAGGACTCAAGCAGGAGAGAGGCAAAATAATGAACGGATAATATGATTCGATTAGCTTACACTATATAACGAGAGGAAAGAGTGGGGAGGTTCTTCCAAGGAATATTAGATTATCAGTAGCTGCATGATGTCTCTAAATCTGTGCTGCAGAGATACATGCGCTACACTTTATGGAGAGTGTGGGTTTAAAAAAAAAAAAAAAAAAACAAGAAGAAAAAAAAAAAAAGCCTGATAAGCTGGGAGACACAACCTTGATTTCAGCCTCTGAATAGTTGTGGACGATGTTCTTTACTTGTCGCCGTAGCGATGAGGTCGACATGGCAACGGTCTGGCCGCCGAGTTCTGTTGCAATCTGAAAAGCAGACGGAGAGGAAGGGTAGTAAAGTATATTTTATAGAATACAAACAGTCATGGGACAAAGAGCGTTTCCAACAGATACAAATTAATAGAGTAGAATGAGTAGAACTAAAAGAAGCGAGGAAGAAGGACTCAGAGGATGCGTGGAAGCACAAGAGGCTGAATGAAAGGGAGACCTTGAGAGGAACAATCAGGGAGTGAAAGATGGCACCTATACCAGGAATCAGACTTAAAATCATGCGACTGTTGCATCAAAAGCTCAATGAAGAAAGCGTCGTGCACACCTGTTACACAAGAATGATGCAGAATATAGGTTCTCTCCTCTTGGTGTCTTTCTCTATCTCGTCCGCCACTCATTCACGGAGCGCTGTGTCTCAGTTTGTCCGCTTCTTCCCGTGGCAACATCGGGTCCCAAACCCAGAGACGTAGGGAGATGAAAACTACGGAGCAAGATTGAGATTAATGTTAAAACGAATGCACGGTGACGTGAAGATTACTGCTGCAGCACAGCGAACAGGCTAAAACTTGTGTGAGGGCTAATTACAAATTAACCATTATAAAACAAGGACAAAGCAGATATTCAGCTACAAAAAGCACATGATCTGTTGCTGATCCACACATGGTTGATAGAGATAAAATATGAAGTATATGCTTTATCTGATTTATCAAAGTCGGGAAGTGGGGAAGTTCTTCCAAGGAATATTAGATTATCAGTAGCTAAAAAATTATTTTCATAAGAATCAGTTTGTCTGAACTTACTTCTCATTTTGTAACTGGCATACAGAACTCAGACATCGCGCCATTCGCAACAGGTTGAGTGTAAAATGAGCACGTTAATTGCAAAACTCGATGACAGACAAGTGTGGAAAATATTTTCTGTAGCAAAACGGTCTGGTTTCTCTTTTCCCACACTGGAGACGGGCTCTGAATTGCACATAAACATGATGGACTCATCGTGTCTGCTGGTGGTTTAATGCCATGCCCAGAGTGATTTTGTGGCACTACACTAGATCCCTCAGTACCTACTGGGCATTGTTTGTATTTGATTGCTTACACAGCAGGCTCAATCACTGTTGCTGACCAGATGCATCCTTTCACTGCCACAATCTGCATTTTTCTCACCAAACAGATGCTACCTCAGCTCGTGTCACCAAACAATACAGGAAGGCAATAAACCCCAAACTTCTCCCAAGAGTCACCTTCGGACTTAATTTTGCTGTCAGTGTATTTATGCTATCTCAAGAGAAACCTGGAGAACTGTCTCGCAATAAAAATGAGAAGAAAAACAAAACATATGGCTGTTTCCTTTCATTTTTCTGTTTCTAATAAAGTGAAACATGAAGAGTGTAAGTAGAGGAAGTTGTTGGAGCAAGTTAAACAAAGAAAAACTGGTATAATATTAAAACGCAGTGTGCGGCCACTCCTTCAACCGTTATCGCTCAATAAATTACTGGAGGAGGACACAATTTCTTTGCAATACAAGAGATCAACGCATCCCACCCACTGTATGATCGTCTTAAATCAACCTGCTAGCAAGAATTAGAAGTTTTAAAGAAAAATACGGACACGAGTACTTGTTTAAGTTTTAAATCTACTTTAGCAAACCAGCAACATGACAAATACGCTAAAGACACAAGTGTTTTAACAGCCTGACACGTATAGGGTGGCAAGATTTGTAGGTCAGATAAACATGAGAGCACGTTGCATAACTGAACATAAGGTAGCCATTGCAAAAGTTCGTTCACAGACTCCTGAAGCTCTGCACCAAAGTTCAGACACGCTAACTAATCAGTGATAAGAGAAATAACAGGCATTTTATGTCTCAGGTTTTCCTTTGTCTCGCATATCTCCACAGTCTCTGACACCTAGACAAAATTATGTGTTACTATTCATTATTTTTAAATTTTGCTGCTCTGAAACACCTGAGAGAAAGACACATATTCACTTTACTGTCTAAAGGTGGTTACAGTGGGGGAAGAAGTACCTGATCATTTAGTTAAGTAAAAACAACGCCACAATGAAAAATGCTCAATTACAAGTTAAAGTCCTGCGTAAAAGTACACGAGTACTGTCAGCAAAATGTACTTGTAGTATCAAAAGTAAAAATAGTCATTATACAAAATGTGTTGTATTTATCATTTACGTGATGGGGATATAGCTTCACCGACATGCATAAGAGCAGCATTTTAATGTTGTAATAGTAAAGCACATTTCAACACGTGACACGAATGGTCTAATCTACATATAACAATTAATATAATATATATATATTGTATGAAATTGATCAAATAAGTAGCTATTAGGTATAGCTTTGAAAAAAATGCAACAATTACAATATTTCCCTTTGAAATGTAGTTTAGTGGCGATAAAAAGTATTATTAAATCGGAATACTCGAGTACAAGCAATGGTGGAAGAAGTATTCTGGTCCTTTATCTAAGTAAAAGTACTAAAATTATACTGTGGAAATACTCCATTACAAGTTCAAGTCCTGCAATCAAAACTGTACTTCAGTAAATGTATGTGCGTATTATCAGCAAAATTTACTTAAAATATCAAAAGTAAAAGTGCACACCATGCAGTAAAAAAAAAAATGGACCAGTGTTTTACTAATATATGATGTTTAGGGAACACCATTATTGCTGCATTTTAGTGCTGTAGTTATTAAAAGTTGTGCTTTTTTCCCCCCTCACTACTTTATGTGCACTAATGCATCATATTTCATAAGATTATCATATGTTTGTATTGCTGCTGTTTTGTTAGTATCAAGTATCTGTAAAAAAGTCAACAAGATCTGAAAAACAATGCATTTTCCAGCAAATCCAAGTGGGTTTTATTTACCTCATAAATAATAATAATAAAAAAATAAAATTCTCAGCCCATAAAGGAACATCTAATCCTTCATTTTATCAGAGAAAGTTTAATTAAAAAATAAATAAATAAATGTGGAGATACATGGTTTTCACTGGATCTTAAAAGTAACTAAAGCTGTCAAAAAGGAGTAAAAAAAAAAAAAAAAAAAAAAAAAGTACAATATTCGCCTGAGATTTAGTAAAAGTATAAAGTTGCATAAAAGTGTAAATACTCAAGTACAAGTAGATAAAACGTGGAGGTGCAGTACTTCAGTAAACGCGCCTCGTTACCGTCCCACCGGTGTTAACCACACACAGACGTCTTTACTCGAGTCAGCTGGAGGAGCAACACCACCGACTCAATAACGACCTGTTGTCGTGAGTAAATCACAGCTCCACCTGAAGCTACTCCATCAGAAAGGTGGATGAGGTCGCGTCCCTCCACCTTTGTTAACAGCCGTTACCCGAGCTTTTCTTTTCCCCCCTCGAAATGCTATTAACACACACACACACACACACCACAGACTAGGAGGGTGGTGTTGAGGGTGGTGGTGGTGGTGGTGGTGGTAGGGGGTCCGTACAGCAGTGTTAATGCCGCACTTCAGTACCACAAAGTCGGGGAGCAATTCGCGGGACCAACGGTCGCTGTCAATCCGTTTAGCGGAGCAGCTAACGGGGAAACAGTTTGGGTGAAGTCTGGGTGAAGTATAAACAGGAGTGCTTTTGGAGGGTGTAGCCAAGACGCCGATCAGATTTGGTAAACTATCGTCAAAACTAAAAAAAAACGCGTTGTTCCCGCTACAACCGCCTGAATCATTTCACACTAAATACAAAGATGACAGTTTGATTAAAACAAATCACTTTGCTGTAAAGAAGAAGAGGAGGAGGGATTAGCCACTTAGCAATGTTAGCTCGCTGCTGCTTTTCGCAACTGGCACCAATGTACGTTAGACTGGGCGAGCTTCAGCGGGGACACGTCCCCGCTTCGAGTCCCTGTTGAATATGCACGTTCAACAGTCAAAATGTCAAAAAAAATGTTTGACAACACGGCACAATAAATATCCAAATTAAGTGTGTACTGACCCTGCTGTAGCTTGAATGTACGAGGAGATGGCCGAACTTCCGCTTCCGTTCTCGCCTACAGGAAAGACCGCACCCCCTGTAGCTTTGTTTTCCTGCAGAAGACTCATGAATAATTAATTCACTTTTTTTTCTTTTTTTTTTAAACAGACGATATTTAATTCCTGAATGAGTAAAAATGCGGTTTATTGTCGTTGAACTCTTGGTGAGTTTGTTTAATTTGATCAGATTCCCTCATTTATTATCCTTGAGGGGGAAGAAATCACATCCTCTTTTCTGGTCGAATTTTTTTTAATTTTTTTTTTTAATTTTAAATATTTTTGTAGATTTTGTTGTTTTGGCATATTTGTTCGACCGACCTATCAGATAAAAAAAAAATAACGGCCTTGTTTGTCCGGTACTTTAATTATATTTGTTTCTGTTATAATAAACCTGGACAACATAGAACAATGCATCACTGTGACGTGTTTTTTTTTTTTTTTTTTAATCAAAATTTATCACAATCACCATCAATCTCACGTCATTATCAATTAACGAATCAATCTATCAAACTTGACCTATATAGCATCTTTCATACAGGTTAGTGCAATTCAAAGTGCTTCACAGCTTACATAAATTAAATAATTTGTACAATTACACTCCAACATTTGCTTTCAAGACGCACACATTTGCATGGGATGATAGTGTTGTTTTCTCTTTCAAAGTAACATAAAATGCTCCAGGCATAAAACAAACTGTACACAGCGAGTTCCCTTTAACAATTCAACTAATGAGAAAATTGTCACAACTTCAGAGTAGAAAAAAAATAAAATAACACGTCTGGAAACCAAATATGAAAAATGCAACTATATACAGAAATAGGCAGCCATACATTTAGAGTCTTCTAAAAAGAACACGAACAGAGAAAAACAAGAAAATGTAAGAGATCAATGCAGGCAGAAAAATAGACATGATAAAAAATATAATGATTGATATAAAAGATAAATTAATGGTAAGAGTTGTAAAATAAAGTGACAGAAAAACTAGATAAAGAAATAGATCAAATAGAAAAAATTATTGATATAGATAGACAAAGCAAGACTAAGAAGACAATAAGATGCAAAAAAAAGATTAAAATCTATAGTAAGAATAACAATCATGCCCATTGTTAAACTGTGTATAAATTTGAGCTGGAGCTGACAGATGAAAATACATAGACTGTTCTTTCATGTTGAAACAATCGGCCATAACATTTTCTGTTTTTGCCCATGCAGAACTTTTTTTGCCATTTGGGTATAAAAGATGGAGGTTACACAGCTTGAATCCTTTTTCCTTTCAGCATGAAAAGTCATATTATTTTCTTCCACAGGGACTCTGATTTCTTATTAAACAAAAGCCTTTTTGTCAGAAGCTCAAAGACACATGAGCTCGCTGATGATTGACTGTCCTCAGTGGTTTTAATCTGCAACAGGTCACATCATATTGAGACATATGGAGCTGAGCAACATGAAACCTATTTTACCTTTAAATTCATTAAAATACAAACAAACCCTCCAAATTGCATGTAATTCACAACACTGTGGTTTCTCTTAAGAGATGCAATAGCCCACACCATCCACTGAGAGGCGTCCTTAGACCACCTCAATGAGCAAGTCAAGGGAGAACAGCTTGATTCAGATTGTCAATGGAACCATGAACAACACGGTAACCCCATAGAAGAACAGCACTGGAACAGCTGGCATGTGTTACAGGTTCCACTTTTATCCTGCATCTCTTTATCCCTTTATCTTTGCCTTCTCTCCGGGGAGCAGGGGACTGAAGAAAACACTGCACTGTGAATCAAGCAAAGTGTAATGCAACGTTGCACTGGTATAGAAACACTAATCTTATGAAGATAAACAAAAAACACTGCCGATTATAGGGGGCTTAAAAGATATTTTAACCTATGTTGTTTGTCACACAGTAATTTGAGACACTTTAAAATCAAGACAGGTACTGCAACAAACCTTAAAGGGGCCTTTATAGCTTTTTGGAGAAATCAGACTTAAATGTCCAAATCTGACTGAATTAATTAATGTTTTCTTTGAATAATCTGTCATTTTGGATGTATGATTTGATGATGACGAGGACCTACAGCCACAAATGAAGTGTTTCACACATGTCCACATCACATATTTTTATTTGCAGTTAAAGTACACAAAATGGTTTGTTTGGTTTAAAATGTATCATCCTATTTTTGACACAACACAATGTTTTCTTCATGAAGTATGCACGTTTAGTTTACATTGTTTCTTTTCTCTTTGTCCTCAAGGTGACATCTTGTTTTGTATTTTGCCTCACTGAATAATGCCTAACCTCTTTTAAAGGCCCTGTTTATGCTCTTCCTTCCATTTTATTTTTGTGGAAAACAAAAGCCATTTTTTTGGACAAGTGCTTGGCTCTATTGTTCTTTGACTGCTCCTTAGTAATAAGTTAGCCACAAGATTAAAGAAAATACAATGTACATAGGGTGCCAATTTAGACCAGTGGATGAGTACACATTTTACGGTAATCTTAAATGAGCTCTAAAATCCCATCAGATGATGTTTCTTGTGTCTCAAAAGTGTGCTTTCTCGTGATATTTTACAATAATTTTATAATTTTATATTTTATAATCACTGAGAAATATTGTGGGTTGGATCTGGTCAAATTGTCTTTCAAAATGCATCCTTTAAATTATTGTTTCTAAGAGACTTTCATTTGAGTGTCTGTTATAAATTACATGAGACAATCACGAATGTCAGTGTTTAAATTATCTGACAAGATTTCCACAATTTTCTTTAAGCTTAAATCCTCTTTTGAAATCTGTTTTTTTTTTTCTTTCATTGCACCATTCTCAACACATACCAGGAAATGTAAATATGATGTGATCGTAGTACTAATATATTTAGTTAATGACAAACAAACATGCTGCTCCGTGGATCATTTCCCATGTGTATATAGTATCCACATTTAGTATACAGTATGTGTCTTACACACGGTAATTGTGAATGAAAGCGTTTCACTGTCAGCATCAACTTCGTGGAAACGAGTTTTGTTTTGGTGGCGGAGTGGTGACGCTGGTTGTCACAGCAGGGGCCCAAAGAGCCCTGCAGTTCAAGCACAAACATGGAAGCACATATTGGTAATGACCGGCTGCAACACAGCAGTGGTGTCAGTAACTCGAGCAGAGACAGCCTGTTGTGATAGCAGCCAGTGTTTGTGTTGTATAACGCACGGACATCAAGCCAATGGCAATAATAGTTCTGTAGTATGTAGTACCAAAGGAAATCTATGAGTGGGCAGAAAGAGGAGGAGGGGGTCAAAGTTATTGAAGCTGAGGGAGAAGCCTGACCTGCAGCTGGTGTTAAGTAGGAAACAGAGCTGGCATGTATGGACTAAGTACAGTATGAAGGTGTTTTGCAAGGCAAAGTTTCAGCTGTTAGTCATGTCAGTCTGTGATGACAATGCATTTGGAAAGAGGTAAAGGCAGATGGAGTTTATGACATGAAAGTGGAATAATGAGAAGGGCGTTCGATGATGATAAAAACAACAAATGAAAACCTTGCAGATGCACAATAAAGGAGCTAGAGGATGTCATGGGGAAATTAAACTGATTTGATCAATTTGAAACCATATCATTATGCCTCCTGCAGAGATAGACAGGAATAAAGTGCAGTAGAGGAGGAATGGGCATGTGATACTGGACAATAAAAGGGTTCACAACTGTACTCTGTAATCCCAATAAGATTTAGGGATCATGGATACAGCTTGTTGGCCGATTCCAATCATACCTGTTGATTAAAAGAGGAATCCTACACTGTGGTGGGAATTCACTGACTCAGACTGACTGATAGGGTGAAAAAGAGACATGGAAAGAAAAGGAGGAGGGGGCTTGGGTACAAAGTGAGTGACAGCTGAAGAAAGGGGATGCAAAAGACCGGCAGGTTAATGTGGTCAGGCTGACTGACAGATTAGAAACGGTGGGATATTAACAGCAGTGGAGGAGGGAGAGGGACACACAGGCAGTGAGAGGGAAGGGTTTGAAATACCTTGGTAGCTGGTTCACTCGTATTTGCCAACATAACAGGCCAGAGGTGGCGAGAAAGAGAGGGAGAGAGAGAGTTGGCACAAGAGTAGGAAAAGAGAGGGAGAGAGTTTAGTGCTTGTGTCCCGGGGAGAAGCACACAGTCATTATCTGGGTCTCCAGTAAACATCTATTAGCCTCCTCTATAAAGCTGCTGTGCTACTGCATGGAACCAAAGAGCAAAGGCAAAAATATTCGCTTCAATTCCAGTTTAATTATCAGTTTAGTTGCGGGCAGTCAGTAGATCTCCTGCACTGAACAGCAGCTTCAGTGACAGCAGCTGGTCAAGAGTTTAAAGAGTCTTTGATTAGATGCTGAAAAGAGCCGAAACAAACTGAACAGAGATCATACAACTGACCGAAAAATGACAGTAAGTACTGCACATTATTCCTCTCAGAATGAATACAGCACCAAACTTTACATGCATTCTTTAATGACAGTCTTATGAGTTAAGTCAAACTCATAATATCAATATTGGGCAGCAAAAATTAAGTGTTGGCAAAAGAACACACATAGATGCAGTTATTTTTTATGTGGCGACAGTTGGGTGATTTATGTCATATTCCTCTTGTGTTTTTATATGATGTGATGACATGCAGGCATTGCCTAAATGCACTGGTAGCTTTTTATTGAAGAAATTCCCCTGAGGCTGCAGAGGTTTAATAGACAGTGCTGTCGACGATTTTCAGCCTAGTGATGTTTAACACTTCTACATAACTTCAAATTTGTTAATGATGTTAGCTCCATCAGAGCTTGAATTGAAATTGTATATCACCTGTTGCTTTATGCCAAAGGCCATACACTAATAAGGGGTTTGATTAATAATCACCTCAGCTCACAAGGACATGACAAATATCATGTCCTTGTGATGCCACAAATGTATTTGATGCTTTTGTGATGATTAAGTATCAGAGCCGTTAAATTTTTTTGGTCAGACTGTGACCTGGATAAAATTCAGATCATAAAAAAAATTCTCAAAATGTAATAAATTATATTGGAATGAGGAGGAGCTAAAGAATGTAGTCTGAACAACCCTGTAAACGTCACGTCCATAATGTCATTTTCCTTGCATGTTGAAATTGTCTCAAATGCAGGGTTTTTATCAGCGTGGGACTTATTCAAGGTCTAAAATTTGGAGACACAAACTGAAGCCTGTTGGTGCATCAATAGAGCAGTATCAATCATTGCACCATTGATCATAAAACTGCCCATCATCACTCTGTTGAAATACAGCTGTCATGGTAATTTCAGCTCTCTCAGACTCCCTGAAACATTCAGTCTTATTTTTGGCAGCACATCAGATTTATATACTTGTTTAGGAGAAAGTTCATGATTGAAATCAATCCTGAAATCAAGACTGAAATTTTCCAAACATGTGTTGTGATGTTACTCAGATCTTGGTGTCTTATGGCACCATTTGATCCTAGTACTATCAGATTTATTAGTGATTGGAAAATGTCAGTAATCATAATCAGGCTTATTTTTCCAAAACCAGAAATATTGATTGATAGTCGCACAATTAAAGACACAAAAGCCATTACCTTTTGCTGTGACATAACATAACAGGAGTAATCTAATCAAGCTTTAAAATATTTGCCCACTGAGCGCAGTTACGCAACATGTGGAAGGTCAAATGTAAAAACATGTTATCCTTCCGTGATCGCTTTATCTTTTGCGTTAAGCTGTGTCTTAGCTGTTCACACCCTCCCTGTTCTGCTGGGGTATGTAGTGAGGGATGTACTTCAAAGGAAATCATCATGTATGTGGCTTCATGAAACAGAGAATGACGACAAAGATGGGGCCTGAATGACAGCGCCAAATGTTCCGATCGCCCTGATAAGACATCAGGTTGATGTCTGGAGTTTATCCCATTTGTACGTCATTGAAGATCAAGCTAGATCAGCATAAATGCGTAACATAACCCAAACAATTTCTGCCAAGTACATACTGCGATAGAACGAGCTTCTTCTACTTTCAACAGTGTATGCAAGAGGAGAAATGAATAAACTTTCAGAAAATAAAAAAAAGATCATGTTGTACCTCATGAGAATGTTATTTGTAACTACTACAGCTAATGAGATATGAGATGTAAAGTTCCAAGATCATAATGGCAAGTTGTAGGTTGTGCCAAGACACGAGAGTGTGCAGCCTCAGATTCAAACTTCATTCTCTGAAGTTGTCTATCATTAACATCAACACATGCAGGTCAAGCTGGGGATCTTGTTTCTGGCTGCGCCACTGAACCAATTATTATTTGAAGGCATCATGCAATGACATATTGTATGAAATTGTGTGTGTGTGTGTGTGTGTGTGTGTGTGTGTATACGCAGGCTGCAGCAGCTCAGGAACTTGACGAGCTATGCTTCCTGTCAGCGCAGTCCATGTCCAGTCTGAAAGTATCCCAACACTTCCAGGTGGTGAAGCTCCTGGGAGAGGGATCCTACGGAAAGGTCATGCTGGCTGTACACAAAAAGAGAGGTGAGTGCAAGACTCAACGTTAAAGGTCAGGACCACTGAGTCGGTACATGTCAATTCAGTCTGTGTGTAAGAGTGTGTCAAGTTTCCATTCAAACTGTTTAATTAAGAGTTTTGATTAGACACTGACACTCCTAATGCCTGATCTGAAATATCGTAAATGGTGTATCTCGTCTCAAGCTCAGATTTCTCTCTAATTAAGAAACTATACATGTTATGTAGGCTCAGCGCTGCAGAAGTGTGAGGACTGATCTAGCTTTTGATAGTGTTCACTTAACCCTCTGTACTTCTGTTGCCATAACGAATTACTTTGCTACATTCTCTCGGATAGAGTTGCGGCAACCCGACGTGTAGCTGTGAAACAGAGTCGTCCCAAAGGGGAAGTTATATTTGTTTACAGTGTCAATGATGGACAACACTCACATTCCATCAATGATGGCAGATGCTTCTTGAAACTGACTATAGCTCATTAGATGATGAAGTAGTCAACACATTTTATCTTGCTTCATTCCCATCAGGAACTCCGATGGCTCTGAAGTTCTTCCCTCGTCAGTCTACCTCTCTCACCTCTTTCCTGCGTGAATACAATCTCTCCCTTTCTTACTGCACACATCCTTCTCTGACTCGGGCCCTTGGCATCTTCTTCTCCACGCCTTCCTACTATGTCTTTGCTCAGCAAGCTGGTCTATATGGTGACCTCTACAGTGTTGTAGTGTCAGAGGTCAGTTTCGCTGCTGTGTGGCATGAAACGCGCTTTTGATATTCATTTGGGTTGCAATCCTGTCTCCCAGAAATTGCATTTTTATCCTACTGATTTTGCAACTGAAAATATATGTAGAAGGAAATGTAACATCACTCAGTTTTCATGTTTTGTCAACAAAATGAGAAAGTGTTGCTAATTAATATGTTGCAAGCATCAAAATGATGATACTGATTATATCTGAGATACTTTAATTGATGATAAGATTGTTCTAGTACTGAAAAAGACAACAGTGAACAGTTGAAGCAGGAGACGGAACATGTTTGCCTTATTAACATTTAACCAAAATCCCAATCCTTTATTAACTTTAACCAAAGTGCTTTTGGAAAAAGAACATAATGTAAAAAAAAAAAAGGTGCCGGGGAAAATAATCCAGGCAGTAAAACAAATAAATGTAATTTCAGGGAGACAGGATTGTGGTTGAGTCATATCCAACACTGCGACAGGCTCATCATGTATGTCCCCAACTCAGCTTTCTCACAGGAAATTTTCCTGCTGATTCTGACTTTTCCAGCTCTTGTTTCTATCAGCAAAAACTTGAGATGTGCTTGATAACAGCTTCCAGCTCACCCACTTCTGTGTGTGTGCTGCTGCCAGGAACACAGTAGACCTCTGATAAAAATAAGGGCACCCTGCTCTCACTGAAAGCAGAGGGAGTGCGTGTAGTATAGCAGGGATTTCCAAGAGCATCACAAACCATTTTGATGACGCAGGTTTGGTTGTCTCTGTGCCAGTAATACAGTGCTCCAACCAAACTCCCCCTAGTTTGCATTTGCTATCTAACCAAAAACGTTATAAATTATGTGAAGAAGTGTTTTTCTGATGTTGAGGCAATACTGATCCAGACTGTCTGTCACTTTCAGGTCGGCGTGGATGAAGACTGTGTCCAAAGGGTGATGTCCCAGCTAAGTGGTGCTGTTGCACACCTCCACTCCCTGGGCTTTGTCCATCGTGACATCAAACCTGAGAACATCTTCCTGTGTGACAGCTCCTGTCGCTGGGTCAAACTGGGAGACTTTGGCCTCGCCCGGGCCATCGGCACCACTGTTCGGGCTGTCTGGTACGAGTCGCCCTTCTGCACTCCTGAGGTGGAAGTTGCCAAGGAGGGCGAGAAAGAGATGGAGAGGAGGCGGAGTGAGGGGATTGAAGAGGAGGTGGAGGAAATTTGGATAACAGTGGAACCCTGCATTGACAGCTGGGCCCTCGGTGTACTTGTCTACTGCCTGCTGACTGGCTGCTTCCCCTGGGAGGAGAGCACTCATGACGACCGAGGCTACCGCAGATACAAGCAGTGGTTTGACCATGAGGAGGAGAAAATGAGAGATAGTGACTGTAGAGTTGAGGAGGAGTATGATTGTTACACAATCATGGAGAAAAACCAAAGAGACAACCCTCCTCCTTCACAGTTTGAGGGCCTCAGCCCTTTAGTGATGACTCTTTTGAAGGAGCTGCTCCACCCTGAGCCCAAACACAGAGGAACCCCAGAGGAGATCCTGAGCTACCTGGGAGGGCCGTGGCTGATGGCGACAGAGAGAGAGGAGAAGAGGAAAGCAGAGGAGGCAGAGAAGGAGGCCAGGAAAATAAGGGAGAGAGGAGGAGTGGAAGAAGAGCTGCTCAGGGAAGGAAGAGGAGAGAGATAATCTTTGTCTTTATAAAACTGTTTCAAGACAGATTTTTAATGAATATAACATAATTGATATTCTGTAGGAATATATTTCTCTTTATGATTGTAGATATTAATCCACTAAGGTGCTGTATTTTTTCATATTTTGATAAATATCTTGACTCAAGTTACCACTTCCACCATGGAGGTTATGTTTTCAGTGTAGTATGTTTGTTTGTTTGTTTGTTTGTTTGTTAGCAGGATTACAGAAAGATTACTGGCCAGATTTTCATTAAACTTGGTGGTAGGGTGTAGCATTGGCCAAGGAGGAACCCATTAAACTTTAAATTTGAACCTAGACACAGATCCACTAATTATTTTTCACTTTCAATAACACTGTGAGATAGAGCATTTGGCCTGCTAATTGCCATACATCTAAATATCTAGGAGACGGTGAGTATATTAGTGACAAAACATTCAAGAAATGCAGGGACTCTGTATCACAATCTATATCCCCAGGACATCTGGGACACACATGCACTTGTTCAGACTTATTACAGTAAGCAGTTGTTATGGAGCATTCAGGGACGGGGTTTTATGAGGGATAACTGGAACCGGTTCAATTGTAACATCACCACAACTGTAAATATATCCAGATGTATAATGTGGTTGCTGTTGCAGATTTGCATATCATAGAAGAGTGGACTATTGGCCTTGGCTTAGGTCTGCGCACTCTGAGAGCCCTTCTAAGTGTATATATTTCTGTGAGTGTGTGTATGTACGTGTGCCTCAATGAAAATGTTAGAAAAAAGGTTTGATGACTGAACAACAAGCTGTATTATAATGCCTATAAAAAAAATCTGCATTTGAATTGTTGTTTAAATATAATAAACCCATTGAATTTACCTCAACGTCTCATACAGTACATGAGTCACATGTGAAGTCAAATTATGCTATATTTCTGGATCATATTTCTGTTTTGGTTCAAACACTCTAAAAGTGAAAATTTAACACAATCCAATGCAATACAATATCTTCATTATACTTTCATCAATTATTAACAAATTTTCATATAAGAAGCCTTTGTAACAGACCCGGGAAGAGTAGACTTAGGGAAATAAGAGACATCTTTGACGTGGTGGAGCAACAGGTGCTGCAGGAGCACATCTAAAATTGGACTGAACAATACAACCTGATAGTGATAGCAGTTTGATCTTCAAAGTTTGTGTGATGCAAGCTCTGGGCATATTTACCTGCACAAGGAAAGCTCATATAGTCACTCTTTTTTCATGCATAAATGATTTTAGAGGTAAAATGACTTCGTTATCCTGTCCTTGGGACTGTCCACTGTCCATGATTGACTGACCTGTTGACAGTTTGTGAGGAGAGTTGTCCTACATCTGTCACAGAGAACGAATAATTGTTGGAAATTCCCCTGTCACAGTACCCTCCAAATGAATGTGCTGGTGTTGCTGCTGAGCACTTTGCATACTTTTGTTACAACACGTCATACTAAGATGTTAACTGTCTGCAACTGCAGATACAAAGAACTTGGCACGACTTAAAACAATAATACATTCTTAACTCTCCTGCACATTAGAGGGAGCTTTACTTTAATCACTAAATGCACAAACACTTCCCAGAAAATTGAATTCAGTTTTGACTTTCACATTGCATTGTGCACAATATCACAGTTTCAGTTTGGAGTGGATCCCTGTTGGTAGCAAGCTGCTAATGTGCTGTGTGAGTGTGTGTGTGTGTGTATGTCAGTAGGGCTCTGCTAACCCCTGCTTAGGTCCACTCCAGATTATTTTATAAATAGACCCTAGGCCCATCTATTTACACACTATGCACATCACCACCTCGCTCTGACGATCTGCACTCTATCCAAATCCAAATGCAAAAGTCAGGCTGACTTGGCGCCAACAGGCCTGCAACAGCACAATCTTATGGAACACTTTGACCCATCTTGCCCATTAACTCCCTCATCTCTGTTCTCTTTTCATGTCTGGCCCTTGTGCAGATTACCTTTCCCTTTCTTCTGTCATGCCACTTGGACCTTATCGTTCCCTTTAATCTTTGTTTCTGTGTTCAGATCCACTTTCTGCACCCTTGGTGCCTGTCTTCCCTTCATTCTCTCACTCTCAGGACCTCTTTCTTCTCACATCACCGCTACCATAAATCAGCGTTAGCTGTGTCTCATAGTACAGTATGTTTACGTTAAAACATTTGATATCCTGTTTGGTAACGGCTGTTAGGGATGCGCTGTTTTCCGGGAACAGAGGAACATGGCTCATGTGACACTCTGGTGGGGAGTTACAGGAGGACCACAGCCTGACAAATGGAAACACATGGCACAGACCACAGAGACAATAGAGTGCCAATGCAAAGATGCTGATCGAGGTGCAAATCTGTTGGAGCTTCAGAAGGACAGATAGCAGGGATGATGAAAACAGGAGAAACGAGGACATGTGGACTGCTGGCCTTTACCAAAATCCAACGTTAGGGAGATGCAGCTCAGTTTACTTTAACTCATGTGTATCCTTCCAAGTCACGACAGACATTTAAATGTTTGTGAAGATGAAAGGCACACTCCATAATCTAGAAACCCAAGAAGCTTGCAGTGTAATGTCAGCAGTACCTCGATTTCATGCTACCCGTATTAAATTAAGAACACTTTAGCACAGAAGTTTACACATTGTAAGTGTCTGCATAGTGTCATATTTCTGATTTAACATTTCATATTGCATTTACAATGTTTCTGACCTCAGAAAACAGTCCTTTATGCACCTCAAAATCTGAATTATCTATTAACGCAGAAAGATGGAGGGTCCCAGGTGGAAAATTACGTTGAATGTAACAGATATTTAGATGGATATCTGATCAAATATGTCACACATTGAGAGAATGATAGCTGCAAACCAGACACCGATATAAGTCAGATTTATTGCTAGAGTGGAGCGGATAAATTATCATATGGCTAAATATATGACTAGGAAGCCAAACACTCGGGTCACCGCGGCCTAATATTTCCTCTGAACCCACATCTTTCTCTTTCACCGGGCTGCTTGTAAGGTTCAGCACCTTGAAATATTTGAACAGGATTGAGAGAGATGATACTGATTGGTGGGAGAACTTCGAATTATCACATTTGCGGAGCTAAAAGTGCTGATGATCAACAATGCTGGATCTAGTTTGTAATGTGTTGGACTGCAGTGTGCTAATGGGGAAGCTTATTTGCTGTCCTGTTGGTTCTTTATGCGTGGGAGAAACAGTGTTCCATGAAAAATGTGTCACCTGGTTGAAACTCAGAGATAATATGAGAGAAGGAGCGCGAGGAAGGAGTGTGTTGGGGTGAAAAGCAGGTCAGTGAGAGAGTATGCATTGCAGAGCTGGCATGCCTCATGCAATGCCGCCCAACTAATAAACAAGTGTAGATATTATCATGTGTTTACTATCTGGCATGTTTGCCTTAACCATTCTGTGTTGCTTCCTAGCTCCCTCACCACCTGACTCCTTTCCTTCC
Organism: Brachyistius frenatus; assembly: GCF_029030835.1. NCBI lineage: Eukaryota > Metazoa > Chordata > Actinopteri > Embiotocidae > Brachyistius > Brachyistius frenatus. Next base: position 1,365,952 of record NW_027210619.1, on the reverse strand, counting down.
CTCTTCTCTTTCTTCATCTGTGTGCCTCTCTGCTCTTCTTCCTCCTCACGCTGGAGTGGCAAGTTGATGTGCTCGCAGGATTGATCGTCCCTCTTGGCCCCTCTCCTCCTCTCTTTTGCTTACACGGCTTCCATCTGTCAAGCTGTCATCGGCCTCGCCCAGTCGACCTTGTTAGGGCCACCCTGCAGGCACTCATGCGGGAGACCGTGTAGCCCCAATATGTCAAGGGGATGATGAGTGTCTCCCTCTTGAACTGACTAAGCCTGCCACAGGGTGAGAGCCAGTGAGAGTTGTGTTGTCTGAAACTTCAGGGGTATGCGTAGCAATATTTATATGAGTCAATTCCATGGAAGCCGATGTGGAGTCAGGTTCTTCTCCAAAAGCAGCTATAACAGTCCCAATGAACGGCATCTTTTCAATACAAAAGGCCACTGAGACAAAGGGTCAGGAACTTTGGCCTTGATAGCCACTTTCACCTTTGCACAGATAATTTGGGATATTTAATGCTTATGTAAACAGATTATTAAGGAACTGGGTTGCACGGATGGCACGTGTAATTGTATACACGCAAACATGAAATGTCCCAAAAAATTCCTAAAATTCCTAAAATCCCTAATTTGCCAGTGAAGGAATTTAAAATATTTCTACTAAAACTGGAAGTTTTCATTTAACCTGTAATTGTGTCAATCTATTTGTAGTTTTGGACTAGAAATAGTCTCAAAAGAAATCAAAGGTCGGCAGCCTGAGGTGACAGGGTGTGAGTGACCTGGGATTACCGTGGATCATCACAAACAGTCTTTGGATCTGCATGTACCATCCTTTTGAGAGACCATTGCCATCCAGAATGTAATAACACTTCAAAACTGCTCAAAGTAATAAAGAAAGATGGTAAAAATGCTGAGTTATGATTCACTCATCTTCACGGAATCCATAAAAGCAGACATGGTCTCCTTTATCTTCTGTAATTGGTGTTTTAGGCTGTTTGTTTGAACATAAACATGCACCTCAGGTCAGGTTACCTGGTGCCGCGCTAGTGGCAGCCTGCTGCAGCATCTCCCCCCTGAGAGCCCCCCTGCTGTAGTGAAGACATTTCCCCTCGGGGATTAATAAAGTGTATAAAATTAAAAATTAAAATTAAAATTAAAAAAAAAAAAATAAAAAATAAAAAAAAAAATAAAAAAAAAATAAACACACATTCTACAAAATCCAAACAGGCAGAACAAGTTTTATTCATGTGGCAGTAAAATCAACTTGGGCTGCAACTAATGCTTGTAATGCTTGTAATGCCTCTATGCCGGCGACAGTCATATGTATGTACAACATACATCCAAAACTAAATTGATTAGATTAAGGGGGGGTCAACGGTCAAATGTGATAAAATGTGATATCTCAGGAACGCGTCTTTTGAGTTTCTTCAAATTTGGCACAAATGTTCACTTGGAATTAAAGATGAACTAATTCGATTTTGGTGGTCAAAGGTCCCTGTGACGTCACAAAATATTTTTGTGGCCATAACTCAAGAAATCGTGCACTAAGTGTGACAAGATTTCAGGAAAATGTCTAATAGGATGACATTGTAAGGTAACGGCATTTTATATCAAAAGGGTCAAAGGTCAACTTTACTGCGACATCAAAATGTTCTCCAAAATAGCTTTTCTGCCTGTCATTCAACACCATACCTCAGGAACAGATGAGAAGATTGTGACCATTCATTTAATATATTATATATATAGGTTTGGACAGACAAGGATGTAAACTGTAACTTTACTGGTTGGTGTAGGCACACAACCGCAAGGTGACTTAGACTTTATTAATCCCACAGTGGGGAAATTTAGTCGTGGTAATTCTTGCTTGCCTTACAAATTGATATGTTGATTTTTTTTTTCTCAATTAATTGAATAATAGATTAAAACAAAACTAGCAAAACCTCCCAATTTCCTGGAGTCTGAGGTGACCTTTTCAAATAGCCCAAAGATATTCTGTTTACAATATATCTTAATGCTTACACTGAAAATGTGATGTTTTTGCAATTAATTAATTATCAATATCATTATCATTAAAACAAAAACAAAAACTCAGTGATTAACCAACCTTTAAGCAGTTTATTCAATAAGCAAACTGTGGTTGCCATGGAGACTTCCAATCATATGTTCAGTGCAACACGTGGACTGGAGAGGTGAAACACATGTGGAAAACATGGAGCTGTCATCCATGATTAGTGCAACATAAGCCTGGCCCAGAGTGGCATTTTCTTGGCCTCACACTAATCGCTTCTGTCAAACCCACATTCATCGAGGGGCAAGCCAAAGCCAGACCTCAACTCACCTGATGGTACTGACTGTTTTTTAACTTCAGTATCTCTGACTGATCCCTGCAAACAGCTGGACCGTTTATTACACCAAGGGTCATTTTCTATGTATATTGCACCACCTGCTGGTTGTATCAAGCATTGCAAAGGGCACGTTTGAGGCCCACTGCTTTATGTGTATGTGTTCTTTAGTTGAATATTTAGTTTTGAATTTAAAGGTTAAGGTAATTTAGATCCTCAGACTTTTATCCATCACATGATACCATCACGGAGTCTTCTGATTGTCCCAAATTAATTCTGCAGAATGACAACAAACTCAAATATATAGCCAGAGTTATAAAGAACTATCTTTAGTACAAGAAAAACACAAAGTCCCCCACAGAACGAGTTTGGAGGCAAAGGGTTGTCACACCAAATGTTATTTGATTTAGTTGTTTTCTGTTAACTGCACTTTGTAGTAATCTGATAAACTATTTACTGCATTTTTGAAAGCATCCCAACTTTAAAGAATGACCAGAAATGGTAAAAGGGGGCACACAAAGGCATTCAATTGTAGCTGAATGCTAAAGTTTAACCAGACTGGGGCAGGGAAACAGTGAAAAGCATGAAAACTGTGATGGGAAGGAGGACAGAGGGAGGGGGAGGAGGAAGAGAAGGAGGGTGCAGGACAGGGAAGGAGGGGAAAGAAGAGAAGACAAAAGATTCATAAAACTAAAGCAGTTGTGGACGACAGCAAAAGTTGTGAGTACGAGTTCATTATGTTTCTTTTTCACCTGATTTTTACATATTCGGTAGGAAATACACACAGGAACATCTGCAGATGGAAGATAACTCATCCACAAACATGAATCGAAGGATATGTCCTAATGATTAGATGTAGACATGAGTTATTAGGAAATGTTTGGTTGGTTAACTGATTCACTTCTTAACTGACTGTAAAATAATGTGATGTGTGGTTGGTTGCATGCAGAGAAAAAGCAGTGAAAAATGTGGTCCTCCCAAAAACAAATCAACAGGGACATGCAGCCAGCTAAACCAGGACAATGCACAGTTTTCAATTCAGTAATTGCAAATGTGTGACTCTGGGCTTAAATCTGCTGAAAGACTTGTGACAAAACTGTCATGCTCGGACTGGCTAGTGATGATTGTACAGTTGGAGAGCAGTGATATGTTCTCTGAAAGGAAAGCTGGGAAAGAATGTGCGACTGTAACAGAGGAGGGGTGGAGGGGTGCTCAAACAGGGCACAAAAAACACATTCTTTGGAGAGAACTCACATCTTGGACTCCAAAGTTACACTGACACATCACAAGAGGAATGATGCAGGGCGGGAGAGAAGAGAGGGAAGGGGAAAGAGGAAGAGGGGAATCAAAGAGTCAGGCAAGGAAGAAAAACAAATTTTTAGAGGTGAGGTGTTTTCTTTAGTTGTTCCATTGCTACTTTATCTAGCTGTTTACAAGCACTCCAATAAATAGTGTAAATAAATGTAGGAAAATGACATCAGGCGCTCTTTCATAACCATGATAACTACCCAAAACATTGCACTGTATGCTACACATCTGGGATTTTAGCTGAAGCAAAACTTAAGGGAAAACATTACAGTGACCTGGAATGTTGGAGCATTTACATGCAAGGGGATTAAAGAAACATAAACAGTATTAAAAAAAATCATAGTGAGGATATTGAGCAGTTCCACTCTGTGAAATCATCCTGACTCTTTTCCTCTTCGGTTTCCTCCAGCTCGTAAAGTTTACCTCTTACAAGCTGAAGGAATGGGCAGCCTCCCAGTGGTCCTGCTCCTCTGCAGTTTCCACGGTAACGCTGCCAAACAGAACACACAAATCATCCTGTTTAATTATGGTTGTGGTTTGTTTTTATGCTGCGAAACACTCCCCTCATGTGGTTTCTGTTCCACAGCGCTCACAGCTGTAGCCCGAGCCCAGCAGACCGGTAATGTTCTTGCTTCTTCTCATAAGTCACACTTTTGATCAGGAGGAGTGACATCTGTCAGTCTGTGAGTCACTGACCCAGGTCACTGGTGAGATGTTTTCACAATCCTGATGATGTTTTCTTTCCTTGTTTCCAGAGACCACTGAGGCAAATGGAGGTGCTTTACCAGCCAGTGAGTGACTGCAGATTAAAAAAAAGGGTCTCTAAACTCCCTCTTGGAGGTCTTGGGGTGCTTCATTATAATATAGTGATTTCCACAATATGAATATGACATGTATCTCCACTGTAACTCTCCACAGACTGCAGGGAGGAGATGTATCCTTGCACCAGGATGTACTCGGTTCACAGACCCATCAAGAGATGTATTGGTGGTCTTTGTCTCTACAGGTCATCTGCACATTTTCTACAGAAAATAGTTTTATTTTGCCAGCAGAATGGTTTGCTTTGAATAAATGAACAAGAACAGGTTTAGAGTTGCACATATGATATTTGTGGCTGTTTCTTCAGTATTACAAAGATCAGTGCTAAAAAGAGAGGACAAATGCTTTAAATAAATGCAGTAATAACACTCCATTACAGGTGAAAGTATTCAAGATGAAGTGTAATCAAAAGTGTGTTTGACTGTGTTATTATTGATACATAAATGTGCGAGCAGCATATTAATGTTGACATATTGCTAATCAGTTTAACCCTTAAGAATTTTCATGTTGTATAAACTGATGATGTTTTGTATGTAAAACCTTGATTCTCAAATAGCCAAATAACAAAGTCTACAAACATCATATGGGTAAAGGAAATTGAGCAGAAAAATGGAAAATACATCAAGGACAACCCAGTTATGTGAAGTACTTGTGTAAATGCACTTAGCTACTTTTATATGCTGTGCAAAGCTTAACCTTATAAGGATTATTGAAACGCAGTCACCCCTGTCAGACTGTATCCCCACCGCTCTTAAAGGCAACACACCTAATGTTCATGTTTTATCCTGTTGCTGGCGCAGCCTCCCTCGCGTCTACGTGATCAACAACGAGATCTGTATGAGGACAGTGTGCCAACAGGATGAGTATCTGAAAGGTGAGGCAGTATCATGTTTAACAAGGTGATGTGACGTTAGGATGCATGATTACACATTTGAAGTAATCGCTTGACTTTTGCACATCCCAGCGGAGCTGTGCAGGGAGCTGTCCGGGTGGCCCAGACGTATTGAGAGGTCATCTAATAGGAAACGCTGTCGCAATCGCCGTAGCAACCCCAAAACCTGGGCAAACAAGGCCTGACGTTGTCCAGAGTGACGAGGTGACCACCAGTGTGGATGGTGCCCCTTTGGAGAGACAATCCAGGGGGCGCTGTCATAAAAATAGCCCATAACACCATAAACACACACACACACACACACACACACACACACACACACACACACACACACACACACACACACACGAGCTGAGTCATATCCATGTTGATGAATTAGTCTTTAAATTGTGTGTGAATATTGAAGGTGTGCTCATTTTCTGTTGATGGACACAGATCATGTCTTCCATGGTTTACGATCCATTTAAGGTACTGTAGTAATGGGCCTATAGCAGCACTGAGTCATTTCATTGTAACAGGAAAACAGAGAAGAGAGAGCCGCTCTGTTGTGGATTGTAAGGTACTCATTGACAATCCCGTATTATGTGCACTGTTGTATTCAATAAAATAATAATGAAAAAAATAATGGAATTTGTTCATGACTTCATTTACCTGCTGATATAAATTAGCTAGTAGCTAAATCTGGTACAAAGCATTTCCTCTCTTTTTGAGATTTATGTATTCTGTACAAGGTCCCTACTATAAACAAACGTAAACTTGTTTACTTTTAAGAAAAAAACAACAACAAATTAAAGTTATGGTCATGGCGTGTTTTCTTTATATTTTTCTTTGCATATTCATTTCCATACACATTTACAGTTTGAATAACAAGTAGCATTTGGGAGAAACACGTATAACCTAGACGATAAACAAACACTGTTTGGATTTACACTCACACAATCTCTGCGTTTCAGTCAACATCCAGCATCACACCACTTGCCACAGCACATCACATGTGCAGGTGATATCAGTTCAATAACAACATCACAACAAAATACTGCATCACACACGCACTAGCTTAGTCCCACATTACATGTATCTGCATCAAGATACCATTAATAACATTATAGCTCGAAATGGAATACAAGTTCACAGTTAAACTCATTTGCAGAGTACAACATGCTGAGGTCGACGACCCTTGTCACCTCTCTCACAGAGAATTAGGGGGATGAAGCAGACCTATTCACGGAGGAGGAGAGAGATCATGACCGCAATGACTCACCAGTCACAGCTTTAACAGCTGTGCTGAGGGGAGATGACATAACATGGACTAAATCATCTCAGTTCCCCCATGAGGCAAAGATAAAAGCACTTGTTGCCTCTCACTCTTTTGCAAACGCCCTCTCCCATCTAACATTTCTGCTTCCATGTGTCTTAATTTACAGTTACAACAATGCACACAGCTCCCGTGACCCCATTCCCAGTGGGATGTGTTCAGCAGCTGCAGAGCCACAAGAGTCAACTAGAGAGGGCCAGAGAGCACCACTACTCTGTAAATCAGCTGCAGATTGACAGGTTTCTTTCAAGTAAAACCATTTTGTGGTCAACTTTGCCAGTCTAAATCTAATATTTGACAATCCCTGCGTTAAATGCAGACTTTATGAATTACTCACCCCATAGACAGACTCGACTGTCAATCAGTGCATATAATCAGTCCCACTGCCGGAGACTTGGAGAAAAATAAACTACAGTACGTTAAGGTGACAACACCAATGACAATAATTGCAAACCACTGACTATATATACACATTTAAAATAAATATTCTCTGTACATAAAATTCATTCATTAATATATTTTATTAGATTTCATCAATAGATGTTGATGCATCCCTTGATATACCTATGATGTGTACTCTACGATAGAAATGAGCAATTAAAACATTGTAAGGAGGAAGAGGGCAAAGACAGATTCCAAACTGGAAACTAGAGGTTAGAGCGGATACAGAGAAAGAGGAAGATCCACAGCGACGTAGAGAACGATGGGGATGCAGAGCCTGCTGAGATGGCCAGTAGCTCTAAATGTGTCTGTTTAAGAATGTGCTGTGCGGTCAGAGCAAAACCTGTGAGGAATTCCAGGAAAATAAAACAAAATAGCAAAGGGGGTTACCCTGCTTGGCAGGGAGAGATACAGGACCCCGAAACAGGGAGAAAAAAAGTTGCAAAAAGTGCTGCATAAATACACAGAGAGAAAACGGGGAGAATAACAGAGCAAATATCTCCTCAGTTCGGGGATACAGAGTCAAAGTCTCCCCACAGGTCAGAGCTGGCTGTGGAGGTGGGGTCGGATGGAGCCACTGAGTTGGAGTTGCTGGAGTCCAGGTCTAGCAAAAAACCTTGGGTTTAGAAAGAAGAAAGTATATATTCTTTAAGTCACTTTTCTTAAAGTGTAATCTGACAAATGTATTTTCTTAAAGGACCAGTTCCCCAAATGAAAAAATAAACATAGTGTTTTTGTACTTACCCTTGGGGTATCTAGTCATGCAGGTGGCTCCAGTTTTATGTGCGGAGCTTTTGAGATGTCTTACTGTGAAAGTTTTGCCTCCATTTTGTGGATTTGTGATTTTGTGGATTATCCAGACAAATTAAAGCATCATTACTGGAAAGACAAATTGTTGAAACTTTCAGACGTCTTTCAATGCTCTGAGCACCACAGCCAAAATTCCATTCACCTTCATTGTATTGAGATGGCTGAGGAAGCCTCATCTCCAAATTTTAGCACATGAAACCAAAACCGTGTGCACGGCTAGATACCATGAGAGGTATGTAGACAAAACACTTTATGAAACAAGGTGGTTTGCAGTATAAAAGGTATCTCTGCTACAGATAAAACAATATTTATCAAAGGAAAATTCCATTATTTTACAATTTATTTGCCATAATTTTGGCTGGTGCTCCTGGAGGTCAGTAAAACACTGCACTCACCAGCTCCACTGTAAAGACGTGTGCTCCGCTGGAAACAGACCCCGGTGGGTTCAAGAAAATACAAGCTTTCAACGATGCAATAACTTTCCTCTGCTTAATCCAGACCATTTACATTAAATTTCATTCTGTATGACATCTGAGGTGCCACAGCCATGTAACATTTCATGCCCCACTGTAAAAAAAAAAACCAAATAACAACAGCTGGACCAAGCTCCAAGCTGAACGTGGACGTAAAGTTGCCAGCAGAGCTTTACTGAGGTAACAATGTTTAACATCATTTACACTGTACATTCAAACTAGAATTTCCACCTTGCGGCTGTACGCATCCACTAACCAGTCTAGTGTCAATCTGTTGAAATTATTATATGTTATGAAGACTCTGAAAGAGTTTGGCTATTAAAGCCAATTCTGATAGAACACAAAATTGTCACCATGACGGCAAACAATATTTCAAATAGCGATGTTGTTTAGAAGGAGCTACAAACTCTAAAATGCGGGGATGCTTCACACACATCTTCATCCCAATAGAACAGATCTATACAATCACCACACTGTCTCGGTGTGCATGCAAGATTCAGCCCCCCCTCCCCCCCTCCCCAAATGTGAAACATGATCACAATCTGCCCTTCTGTTCCTGAGTTATGGGGTTAAATAACAGCCAGAAAATAATATTGTGATGTCACAGTCTATTTGACCTTTGACCTTTTGCATATAAAATGTAAATTTCATCCAATTATACATTTGTGTGGAATTTTGTCATAATTAGTGCATAAATTCTAGAGTTATGGCCATGAATGTGTTCTGTGAGGTCACAGTGATCTTTGAACTGAAATCATATCAGGTCATCTAAGAGTCTAATGAACATTTGTGCCAAATTTAAAGAAATTCCCTCAAGGAGTTCTTTGGATATCGTGTTCGCCAGAATGAGACGGACAGACGGACAGAAAAAACACAACGCCTCTGGCTACAGCTGTCGCCAACGCAGGGGCATAAAAACAGCTTTTGACAAATGAGTTCAGACTGGGCTGAACTGTTTCCAGCAGAGTGCACAGTCTCTCCAATAAAAGTGCTGAGTACAAGACTATCCCGACCCATAAAATATCTTGGTAAAACAACTGATTGATGGGAATACATTTTACCATCTTACCATAATGCTTTTTTAAGATCATATTTTAGTTATTTTGAATGTGGTCTAGAGATAAAAAGCTATAAAACTGCTTTCTTCTGATCCTGGGAAATTTGTTTTCTGATTGCAGCTTATTAGGTTGTGGTCATGATATATTTTTTTACTGATCACGAAAAAACAAAACAAATCATGAGACTAGCAGAATTATAGTTACTTACCAGTGTCACTTCCTCCTGTTGGTGGTTGTGTGTTATGATTGATGGATCTGGATGACGGGGGAGGGGCTAGCTTGCCCCCAGGAGGAGGTGGAAGGAGCCCCAGCCCGCCTGAACTCTGTGGACGGGACCTATCCTTCTTTTTTGATTGCTAGATTACGTTTAGACAGGAGAAACAAAACTGAGTGAGTGAGTGATTATGGATAAGAAAAAAAAATTAAAAAAAAAAAAATCCCTATGGGTTTCAAAAGCATCAAAAGAAGAAATCACAGACAACAAGAGTGATAGTCAAACCAATTGAGTTCTACATTGCCTTAAAAAGACTAGGCTCCAAATTAAATAAGCAATGTTGATGTTCCAACCATTCAAAATATGAAAATAAGGTTACCCCGATATTAAGAGTAATGGTCTGTCCTTCTTTGAAGCCCAGGTCCAGTTTAGGGGTGGAGTCTGGAGCCTGAGCCTGCTTGGTAAATTCATCTTCCTGTTTCACCCATCTGTGGAAGACAAAGGAGGAAGGCAGAGATACAAAAAGTTTACTCCAAAAATGCCAAAAGAAGTCATTCACGACACACTATGGAGCAGCGGCATACTTAAAGTGGTCCTGAAGTGCAACATTGAAGTCAAAGGCGTCGCCTCGGTCTGCAAACCCAATGCCTATGAACGCACTTCGGCCTTCGAGAAACAATAACACAACATAGTTAGAGCAGTGCAAACAAAAACAAACCAAACCTGCGTGATGCTGTATAGAAAATCCAGTTCTATGATAACTGATCTGCCCTTTGGTCAGACATCTTCAAAATTCCTGAAATTTTGAGCACATTTGCAAAATATTTATGGCTTGGCAATAAACAGTTTACCTACCGTTGTCATCTTGGATGCGGAGCACAAAGTAACGACTTGAGTCACTGACTGTTTCCACGACGATGCCAGGGTACTCATCCACTGGTGCCTGGGCAAACAGCTCCCCTGTGGGTGACAACAAAAGAAATGTGTTCATTATCTATTTGGCAAAATGATCTGCAGGCGATTTGGACCATGAAGAAACACTGAAGCTAGAACTCCACTGAGAAACTATTGTACTGAAATGACTTGTTTTTTCTATGTAAACAAAAGAAAAGATTGATTTTCAGATAACAGATCATATTTTTTTTTTTAAAGGGCCAATAAAAGGTGGTTTTTTTTAAAGAAAGCCAGCACGCTATGTTTCTAAAATGCTCTGACAGCCTTTTCAAATCGACATAAACAGCTTACTTGGACGCAGGCTGGGTCACCTTGGAGTAGATGAGTAACAGAGAGCTGGGTGGCGAGCAGGAGACTACACAGTGAGATGATTTACAGCAGAGGCAGTGCCAGTAAACAACGTTGCTGTCCTGTCTGCTTCTCACCAGAGATTTTGTCTTCCAATTTCACGTAGGCCACTTTGCCCCGGGCCGTCACACGCATGCGGCCCGTCCAGTCAGGAGCATCCAGCTTCCAATCAGCAGCCCTGGGACACAAACACACACACACACACAGCCAGTCATGATGTAGGTGAAACGGTGACAGACGTCTTTCTTGAGACTGATGTGGACAGAGGAGAATAAACAAGAGACTGCAAAGTTACTGTTATGATTCGTCAGTCTCACTCAGACACGCTCATTTTGTATACGAGCGAAACGTGACTAAGGCATCAGACAGGCATTTCACTGAGACATTAGGATGAAACATTACATCATCGCCCTTACTCACTATACATATGGTCACTGGTTGACCAATCATGTGTCTCGTGGGACTCGTCCTACTGTTTGGTCGGTGCAATGTCCAGTCAGAAGCAGCTGCAGCAGGTCAGCCAATGAAAAATGAAGTAAACAATCCACTTAAAGACATAACAATGCATCACAATAACCCAATAACTGTCTTTCAGTTGGAGCATCTGTGTCCAACCCCTCGACATCAAGCATCATAAAACTCTGCTGAAGTATCCTTGTCCAAGACCCTACTTACAATTTTAAAGGTTGAGTGTGTGGGATTTACGGGGATCTATTGGCAGAAATGGAGTATCTTATTCATAATTATGTTTTCATGAATGTGTAATCACCTGACACTGACAAAGGTTGTTTTCATTGCTTTTAAAATGAGCCCTTAAAGGCCGTTTGAATCCGTAGCAGTTCCTGTGTTATCAATTTTCGTTTTTAGCTGTGTAAGCATTATTTCTCCTCTGGACGAAAGCCAATAAACACACGGACACTGACAGGGGGTTGAGCTCGACTGCCTGTTCAGTGGGCTAACACAGTGCCCGACAACCGTTCATTTGTTTTGTTTTTTTGTTTGTTTTTTTTCCTTTGCTTCTCGTGACCTTGTAAACACGCAGCATAAACAACCGGTCTACAAAACTACGGCCGCCGTCACGTGAGGCTGCGTGACTACGGGGGATGAGCCCGGTAGGTAGGTCGCTCAGGCACGGGCTGCTTCACGGCTGCAGCTCGCGGACGCGGTGGTCGGAAAGCTCGCCGCCTCCCGCTCCTCACCTGATAGCCCGGTTAGATGCTCTCGGTGGGATTCGGTAAACGTTGACTTCAGGTTTGACACAGAGGATCGACTCGTACTCGGACTGACCCTCGGTCGCCATCTTGACTTCTACTCAGTCGTACTGCGCCGGTGGCGGTTGGAGGTGGAGGTGGTGGTGGTGGTGGCGGCGGCGGTGACGTTAAGCGGTGTGTCCGTGCAACGTTAACGGCGGCGGGACCGTAATAGACGGTGTATGTGCGCAGTGCGCAGTGCGCAGAACCAGGCGACCCTGCACTTCTGGTACTGTTCAGTGATGCCCTTAAAGGGGCATTCTACTAATTTTGCACACATAGAGCTGCAGACCGCAGATCGGGACGGTGCTCGGTATATGGGCGGGGTCACATTTAACTCCGCCCACATTGAGCACCACCTTGCACCTTTTGAACTTTCCAGTTCAAAATGCCATTGGAAAATGCTAAACTTTGGCCGTTATGTAACTCTTTAATTAGTTCACAGCTAATGTACCTTTTTATTGTTGCTGTTAAGAGGGCTTATGATTACAAGATAAAATTAAAAAAAGTGTTTAATGTCAAGTGTTTCTACATTTTAACATCTACCACTATTGAAGCTTTGCCCGTGACAGGACGTAATGTGTGGCGTTCCTGTAGCTTTCAAAATCAAAACATCCAGCCAAGCATTGAGCAGCACGATACCCTGTTACTTCCAGTTCAAGATGCACTGGAAAATAAACAAATTTAACTGTTATGTTTTAAAGGTTAAAATAATGCTTGAATTCAAATACTCTTTGAAATGGAGATAGGCGGGTTCATCTCCAGAATTACTTGTAAAACAACAAAAATATTATAATATTTGAAAATAAATGATTCTGTCATCATATTGTCTTCTGGTGCCGGTGGACTGCAGCCAAATTGACGAACATGGGTACCAAATTAAAACGGGGCAAAGGGAGGAAATATGACAAAATTCATCTGAGTGAAACAAATGCAGTACTATACACAGTACTGTACTTAGTTACCAAACCAATGTGAACAAAGATAAGGACTAGATGTCCCTTAAACGGCAATTGTGAACAAAGCATTCCAAAACCTTAATTACAAAGTTATATATTGCGCTCTTAGTTTGGATTTATCCTCCCACTGATGAACCGGCAGGATGCTTTTATTTTGAAAGATACAGGCACTACGTCCTGTCACGGAATTAGCAAAGCTTCAATAGCAGTACACGTTGAAACGTAGAAACACTTGACATTAAATAGGCTTACTGTGGCCTACATTTTTGAAGCATTTACTTTACTTGAGTATTTCCATTTTTTGCTCCTTTATACTATAGGCTCCTATACAAATAGGCTATTATACATTTCAAGGGCAAATATTGTAGGATACTTGTAACTTTCAACATTTGTCTGACAGATTTAGTCACCAGTTACTTTTCAGAATACAATTTATCATATCCTTCCTGTCCAAATAAAACCACACATCTCCGGATTGGGTGATTTTGAATTGAATTGTTCGTAAAAACTGAAGGATTAAATGTTTCCTTTTGGGTGGAGAAAATGCCCCTTCTTAAGCTAAGTAAACTATTGAAAACCCTCTTGGATCAGCTGGAAAATGCGTTGTCATGAAACTGAAAACAGGGCCGTTTTCTGAGCTGGTTGACTTGTTAGAGTTTTCACAACACAGCAACACTACAAACATGATAATCGTATACGATATAGCATTACTGTCGATTAAATTAACCAACAGTACTTCAAATTAGCACAACCTTAAATAACTACAGCAGTAACATTGAAGCAATATTTTTAATCCAGAAACATCATATATAATAGTCAAACTCTGACAGGGAGCATTTTCTGCTTAGTGTGCACTTTTACTTTTGTTACTTTAAGAAGGTTGCGCATATAATCCGCACACATTTTTGCAGGATACAGGACTTTAACTTGTAGTGGAGTATTTTCACGTTTGGTATTAGAACTATTACTTAAATATAGGACCTGAACACTTCTTCCACCACTGATCATGAATCAACATCAGTAACACAAAACAATATCTCATTGTATATTCTTTTATTTTATCTGACTATATTGCCTTACAAACAGCAAGCAGCAGCTACCTAATGTTACAAGCCTTGCCACAACTTGGAAGCTATTTTTTCTCAGTTTTTCAAATTCTCAGTTTAGCAGTTGTAGTGATGGACCAACACCAACATGTCTTTTTCTCTTAATGCCAGACAATCATGGTAACACCAGAGGTGGTCCGGGTGTCTTTCACAGTCCAAGAAGCTTGAAGGCATCCCTTAAGTCCTCTGTCTCACAGGGCTGGGGCAAAAGAAAAATAAGAAGAGATTATCATTATTGCATTGGTCTCATCCTGCTTCCTTGAAAACATGTATGATAAATGTTGTACCTGGAGGATGCGGTTGAGTTTTCTGGCCAGACGGACAGAGTTTTGGTGCAGCTCATCCCAGGGCTTGAACCGACTTTGTTTACGAGCCACAAAGGTCTGCCAGCAATAGAAGAAGTCTAAGGAAAATTGACAAAATAATTATTGTTGTTGACACCCAGAGAATGATTAGAAAAATAAAAAGGACACTTTCTTTTTTGTATCTCCGCCACATATACACAGAAAAAGCCTTCACCTTTGTAACTCATGACTGTAACGTGCACGCCGGCTTTTTTCAATAGTCTGAGACCGTCTCTTTCACGGCTGTCCTCCATGTCACAGAAGTAAAGGCGAGCGACAAAGATCCTGAGGCGAAGATTGGGCGTCTTGCTGAGGAACTGGGCTAGTCTGAAAGAGCAGTTGGCACAGGGAGACCAGGAGCAGAACCAGGTGACGGAGTAGCTGAGCCTCCTCTCTCCAGTACCTCCTTGCCCCCACAGACCCGGGCACAAGGCTCCCAGGTAGCGCAGGAACAGCAGCTACAGAAAGAACACAGAAAATGCAAGAATGTGTATATATTATAATCATCCTATATTTTCAATTGTTATTTTCTGTCTTGCCCCCGAACAGGCCCTTCTCATGCTACACCATCTTCTCCCACCTTACTTACCTCTACATGGCACCCGCTGCGATTACGGAGATGTCCGAAGTCAAAGGACAAGGAGTCTGGGCCCATTCGCCTTTTCACTACAAAGCAGAGGTATGTCTCGTGCCGGCCCCTCGCCCAGCGCATGTTCTTGTAGTGATAAATAAACTTTTTGGGGGGCAAAAGCACACTGGGACAAATGGAGAAAATGAGCCATTTCATTCGCTAATGACATGTGAGGCAGGTAGAACAGAAAACGGCACCACAGTGAGCATAGTACAGCTCATAAAGAGAGTATTTTAAGTTTCTTTTAAGTCTTAATTCAGTCAAGTGTTACCATTTTCTAAACATCTTTGGTATCAGATAACGTCAGCATAAACAGTAATTTCATGACAGTAAAGTCTGAGACAAAGCATTCGTTAAATTAGCATACTAACATATTTCTATGCAGACGACTCACTCATTAATTCAAGTTTTATTACAATAAGTTAGCGCAAGAAATGCAAAAACCTGAGGTTAACCAAATGTGCTTGATGGACAGTCAGAGAGCAGTTAACATTCACTAACTAACAAACTTTCTTCTCACTCTCAGTTTCACAACTTTTAGTGAAAGCAAGGCAGATGTTCATCAGTTATTAATACTGAAACCTTGGTGTTGCTCAGGAGTAATTATTGAAACCAATTCCCATTGAAGAGTCTTTTAATACTAATGTATTAATGATAGTTTGTAAAAGCATTTTTTTTTTTACTTTCAGATTTTTTCATTCAATCATTTGCATGTGCTATATGTACAAATCTTCGTCGTTCGGAAAGATAAATGTAATGTATGAATAGAATATATGCGTTTTGCTCACCTGTCTAGCTTTGTAATCATTTCAAAAGACCCGCTTTGTCACTCGTCGGCGGTGGGTATTAAATGGAGGTAAATGAGAAAGAGTGAAAGTGTGTGTGTGTGTGTGTGTGTGTGTGTGTGTGTGTGTGTGTGTGTGTGTGTGTGTGTGTGTGTGTGTGTGTGTGTGTGTGTGTGTGTGTGTGTGTGTGTGTGTGTGTGTGTGTGTGTGTGTGTGTGTGTGTGTGTGTGTTGACGATTAAAGGGAGGGAACTGAGAACATATATCTCTAAACATAAACATCCTGCATACAACAGATGCAGGTTCTGGTTGGACAGAGTGATTTTTCAAAGTAAGTTTGGGGGCGTGATACAAAAGAGATGTTTGGAGGACATTGTCTCTTAAACAATGAAAGCTTGAAATGGATTGTTTTCTCATGTTTTTTTTTTAATATATATATATCTTTTAGAAAAGTAACAGTTAGTTTACATAATGATTTAAGTGAAACCATTCTTTTGGTAGAAGGAAAGGGCACAGGAAAGGAAAGGAAAGGAAAGGAAAGGAAAGGAAAGGAAAGGAAAGGAAAGGAAAGGAAAGGAAAGGAAAGGAAAGGAAAGGAAAGGAAAGGAAAGGAAAGGAAAGTAGTAAAGGAATTTTACTGGAGTGGCAGATTACACAATAGATTTCCCAAAACAATCTGAGTGATCATACATGAGAGGAGTGTGACGTGATTTGCAACCTTTGGAGTTTTTCACAGACGTCAGTAAATGAAGCCAACTGGCTGGAACTTTCCACACACTTGGTGCTCAGTGTGACCAATTCACTGACCTCCCCACTTTTTTTCCCCTCCAAATCATTAAGTAAAAACTTCCAGATATCTTCTCACCTTGATCCACAGCGGGATCGCCACTGACCCCTCCTGCTATTCAGCCTTTCCACCTAACTTGTCCCCTACCTCCTCGGGGCCCCAAGATTTGGTGGAGTTACAGGCGTTCCCAGACCTGACACTTACTTTGTCCTCTGATCTGGGTTTTCCCAAACTGTGTCAGGCTGGGAGCAGAGCTGTAATCGACCTCCCTCACCCTACGTGTCTGCTCGAGCGGCCAGCCAGCTGACCGACCACAGTGTTCGGATGAAAGTCACTCTTAAGCCTTTGAACCGTCAGATGTTGTCATCCGTTGGTGCCAGATCAGGATGTGTATTATTTTGCTCTTGTCTTTATTTTGCTCTGTCTGTTTTAGCTCTGGTCCAGCCTGCTCACTCAGTGGCACTGCACTCCTGCTTTCCCATGACTCCCCTCACCCTCGCATGCACTCTGTGGTTTGGGGAATTCACCGTTTCCCAGGGTGGCTGTTTTTGGAGCTCATCTGTGTGTATGTATGCTTGTGTGTGTGTTAGCCATCTGTATGAGCATGTCATTAACACAGTCTATATGTTGTACATCATCTGGAACTAATTTATCTAATTTATCCTACGATTGTGTGGTGCCCCAAAATTTTAGAGTGATTCATGTGTGTGTGTGCGTCTGCATGCTCCGAGCAACCTCACATCATATTGCATTACTCTGACAGTGCACTAAGCCTAATGTCTCTGTACATTTGATCTTATGTGCATGTGTCTTTTCTCGACTTCAATAGGCTGATTGAATGCCAAACTACATGTAACCACTTCCCACCCAGCGCTCTGGGTTTGACCACACTTGACCAAGGTCATCGCACAGTCACACATGAATGCTCACGTGCACTACCGCCCCTCTCGTGCACTGTGTGTGTGTGTGTGTGTGTGTGTGTGTGTGTGTGTGTGTGTGTGTGTGTGTGTGTGTGTGTGTGTGTGTGTGTGTGTGTGTGTGTGTGTGTGTGTGTGTGTGTGTGTGCAGAAATAGTAAGAGTATGGCCAGACGTGTGCATTTAACCCGGAGTCAGGGGCAGAAACTGGGTGTAAGAAATGCCGAGTCATACTTTCCAAAACCCACCCGCCCACACCCTTCACACACACGCGCATACACACACACACACTCACTCACAGCCATACCGTGCAGACGCGTATGACCACAGTCACAAAAAGACTTTCTTTCCAGTGTGTGAACTCACATCTGTTTCCTGACAACAATAATAGCTACAGATGAGGCGGGTAGAGGCCCAGCTTACAGGTGTTTGTTGTTTGACAGTCATGAGGAAACAACCTGATGAAGACTAAGAAGTGTCACGAGTAACAAAAAAAACAGCTTTTACAAGGTGAAAATGGCCCAACCACACACCTAGTGCATGTAACAACACTGTCGTGTTACTAGGTGTCTCAGCTTTTTCATTGAAGGTAATTAAAGGATGGTGATTTCCCGCTACGGCTTGGCTTGCAGGATTTTGCAGTGAAGTATAAGCCTATATTTGTCTTCACATCATGTGAGATATGCCTCGTTCCCACACACATTAACAGTGTACAAACATCCTGTGGTGTTTGTGTGTGGCAGATTGATGCTGTACTGACATCGTCTGAGGTTAGTAAACTCACGATGTGAGCTTAAGGGCTGCTAAACCATATTAAGGTTAGCCTCAAGCAGAGCGCTGTGTGCATTTCCCCACTTAGTCACATAAACTGCCATTTACCTGCAAGCCACACACGTGTAAGTCAGAGTAGCTCTGCACATATTTAATGTACTACGCTACAATCTGCATGCAAATGAAAACACAATGTCAAACAAGATGTGATTTTGATTAAATCTTTCTAATAAAATATTTTCAAATTATTGCAAATACAAGTTATCTGTAGTTGTACTTAATTCATTTGATAAATATGTATCTT
Organism: Brachyistius frenatus; assembly: GCF_029030835.1. Classification (NCBI taxonomy): domain Eukaryota; kingdom Metazoa; phylum Chordata; class Actinopteri; family Embiotocidae; genus Brachyistius; species Brachyistius frenatus. The sequence continues at coordinate 1,347,139 of NW_027210619.1, read as the reverse complement.
CAATTGATAGCCTAAATTTGGTTGTAGAAGTGCAAAAGAAATCTTTACATTTGAGGGTTTGTAAGCAGTAACACTTGTTTCTTATTTGACTTGACAAAAAACATAATGGACTATAGAAATAATACTGAATAAAATTCTAAACTCTCACTGAACTGTTTCCTGTCAATCAATTATCCAATAAAGAGTCTCAGCTACTGTACCAGTAGTGTAAAACACTACTTTTATCAACAATAAAGAATGCAGGATGTAGACCTCTCAGTCATTTATGTCCCTTCTAAAATATAACAAAGAAAAGTAAAATTGGACTGAAGAGAAAACAGAAGAAAAAGTGGGGTGTGCTGCTTCTGCAGACTCATGGACCCACAAACTGTATGCAAAGGTGAGCAGCGTGGAGCACACAGATCAATTCTGCAGTCCCATTAACCACACATACTTCCTATACAGCAACTGTACAACCTCCTACACATCTTGATGGTTTCACATGAAAAAAAACGTGTGCCGTACCACTTAATGTACTTGAAATATTCAACAAAAGATCCACACACATGGTTTAGGAAACACATTTTTAGATACATATTTTACTTCACAAATGGTGAGAGAACAGCACACCTGAGGCAGCATAATGTCATTTTAAAATTATTGAATAAAGAACAAACATTTGTTTTTATAAAAATGGAGATGACATTTTAAATGATAGGATGACATAAAATGTACTTAAAGTAACAATCATAATGAGCACACATACAATAAATAAACACTTGAATAAATAACCATAAATTATTAACTCAAATATCCAAACATGCTGCAGCAATGACATTATCAACCTCAGCAGAGATCTTACAGTTTGCACTTATCTCTTCTTTACCTTTTTTTAACTGCATGAGTCCATCACCACTCAGTCACAAGTCTTTGTAAAACACCTTAGTGAGGGGGTATCCCAGAAAGCCCCTCTCCGGAGTCTCCTGTTTCACCTCCTCATCCTCTTCCTCATTAGTCTCATCCCCCACCTGCTGATAGCCCAGTTTCCTGAAGAAGGCTTCCCCCACCTTGGAGGGGTAGGGTACGTGTGCATACACTCTGTGTGCCCCAGTCTCCCGCTCTCTCTGCTCCAGACTCTGGACAAGCAGTCGTCCCAGGCCCTCCCTGCGGTACCAGCAGCCTGTCACCAGACGGCAGATCCTCCTGATGCGTGCTCCTGTCTCACTCTCCCGGAAGAGGCAGCCCAGGATCTCCCCATCGCTGTCTGCCACCCAGACCTGGCCTGCTGCTTGCTCCCTGTCTGTGGTGATTTTCTCTGTTGACATCTCCTTATCTTTGTCTTTGGAACCAACTTTGCGCCTTGACTGAAGAAAAGACTTAACATGAACTGGCTGCAGAATTTAGTCACTATAGTTAAAAACAAAGGGCAAATGATTGCCCCAGGAGCTGCTGCACGCAAACGGACAAGAGCACCGTGCGGTCCACTGAGTAGGTTTGAAGTTATTGCCTTCATGAATAAGTTACATCACTTGATCAACATCAGCACATGAGTTGGACACGTTTTTGTGACCACAAGTACGGGCGCAAGCTGTGATGTCACCGCGGACCTGAAACTTATGCAGAGAGTGCTCATCAAATTTTTTTTATCAAACTTTTGGGGAGCAGAAAGAAGTGGCAGTGAACCAAAACCGATGAGTAGGAGGGGTGGGCAGCTGCGATCGTATTGATGTAGGCGAGAAGAGCCCTTTCAACCCCTTGTGAGCAGGCGTGGGGTCGTGTGCCATCGCACCACAGTTTAGCTCAGTTACTTTCTGCCCCTCCTAAACATCAGTGTCATCTCTCCAGCCTCATTGCTTCATTGCTGTAGTCTATCTGAAGCAGTTCAAGGGTCTTTATTGCCAATTTTTAGAGTGTGACACAAAATTGAATGTGCACTCGCTACTTCAGGTCAATGGTGACATTGCAGTTGTTCATGTACCAGTGGTAACAAAAAAAAAAAGTCAAATCAAGAGACTGACCTTTTTTATCACTGGTGTCTTGCCGCTGATCCTGCAGTAGGGATTCTGTAGCGTTTCATCCTGTGTCCCTCTGTAGCTGCTACCCACATAGTCCCAGCAGGGACGGCTGCTGCCTAGAACCCCTGTCGACCGTGGCATGGTGAGCTTGAGAAAGATAATTAGCAGGAAAACAGGAATAGCCAAGGCCAGGATGAAAGAGTGGACAAGGCAGCGCAGGATAGAGGAGAAAACAGCCAGGATGAAAAGGCAGAGTGGACGAGTGAGGATGTGGAGGATGAGACGGTTTTCTGTGCCCTCGCAGCCCTCCTGGAAATAAATTGATGCACATTCAAATCAACACAAGCCGCACATGGGTATGACTCTACTCCTAACACGATAAAAGCAGCCCGATGAAATCTTACTCCGAATATGTTCCACAAACCTTGATGAGGGCTTTGACCATCTCAATGTCGTCCTCCTTCATCCTCCTCATCACCACCTGGTCCAGCTCCAGCCTCACCATGTTATGGCTTTGTGCTCCAACAGCAGGCTTGCTGCACCACTGTTTCTACACACAGTGCGTTGCAAACTCCAACATCCACACTGTGTGCACATTTAAAGAAGAGTACATGGACAGGAACACTTTTAAATGATTGGTTCTAAACCATAAAGAGGACTTGACAGACTGGTTAGTGTCTCACTATGTCAACTATGCTATGACAGAAACGCTGTAGTTGAAATGGGTCAGTGTATTTACAATTATGCAATGCACTAGACTTTGCCTCCAGTGAGCCAGTAGTTGCAGTGTAACAACACGTCCACAGTGGCTCAAAATAACAAAGACAGACAGGGGATTATTGGGGATTAGTTGCATATGTGGAGAGAAGAAAAAAGAAAAAAAAAAATCGTTTTTCTGTACATGTACAAATACGCACACTTTGAGCTTCCATCTCCCCGTTTAACAGCAGTCATCAAAGGTGCAGTCGAAAGCGACCGGGTTCAAATCCTTATATGGTTATTACGAAGTGCTGCAGTCCCCTCACTCATGTCCCCGCTCCCCCTCCCCCCGCTTTAGCCTTGAAGCCCCGCACCGCTTACCTTCTGCACCACGCAGCTTAAATCAAGCTGAAAGATACTAAATACACGCTGTATGTTTGTTGGAAGCCCACGTTTGATTGAATGACCACTAAGTCGTTTCTTGCGCAAGGAACGGAATTCTGAATACCAGCGTACTCCGTTTTATGCCCCGTTGCGCGTTATGAACGTGCCTATCTACGTCATTTGCGTACGTGCAATACGCACTACGTAGATGCAACGTGAATAACAAACACAACGTCATAGCGTTTACTGGGCTGTCTTCGTTGACTTTTCTCTGTGTAAATTTAAACAGAAACTACAAGAAAAGGAAGCAACAGGCAAATTATAAAATGTATTACCAGATTTATTAATAATTAGTTACTATTTACTATTAACACTTGTGAAGAAAGTAGGCCATGTACAATATTTATTCACAAAACCATATTTACTTAATAAACAAACTGCCAAAGACAGTATCATTTAATATATATATATTCTGAGGTCCATGTACAGCCTATTTGAATGTATAACATTTCTAGTAGGTGGCACCATGGCATTACAGCACAGTACTCATCTTACTGCATGTTCTCTCAGTCCCAGGAGACTCAACTGACTAAAGTGCTAACAAACGGCCCTCAAATTGTGAGGCATTCACTCACACGCAACCTTTCTTGTTGTCTAACATGCACACAGCTCTCAGTTGGAGAAATGTATCTCTTTAGAGTTAGATATAGGTCCAGCTCTTATTTCTTCAGCTGACATTTGTACCTCTGTGTTGTCTGTGGAGTTGTGCTCCTTTACAGACTTTTCCTTCGTTTCAGCCGTTTCACCTTCATATTTCACCTCACTACTTTGCGACATCTCTCCGTCCCCTCCTCTCTCCATTCTTCCTTCTCTTAAGCTACTGGTGCTGACCTCAATTATTACAATTTCATCTCCGCTTTGCAGCTGGAATATACCGTCCATGGCTCCTCCACCCTCAGTAACCGTGTCACTGCAACCTGCATTGCAACCTGGCCCCTCTTCTCCCATCATTCCTCCTTCACCTTCTATCAGTGCTATCATCTGCATACCCTCCTCACTTTCCTGCTCAATCTTGGTCTCACTACCAAGTTCAAACACCACCTCCTGCCCATCAAGAGGTACCAAACCTTGGGTAGGTGTGCAGGAAAGCTGCAGGCTGTTGTCTTGCCCTTGGCTGAAGGTAGCAGTGGATGGACCACTGTCCTGCGCCTCAGTGTGGAAATGAAGGACATATGACTCTCCCTGGCTTCCTTCCCCTCCTGCTCGTCTCGCACTCTGTTTTTCTCCACCCCATTCATGCAGAAGTGACATCATCCCTCCCTTGTCTACCCCCTTTTCTCCCTCACCTTGTCCATCGGTCTTAAATTGCAGCACAAGGGACTTTCCCTCTCCAACCATTCCCCCATCAACTGCCTCCCCAGATGCATTCCCTTCAAACTGTAACACATATGACTCCCCACTTTCCTCAATATTCACCCCCTCCTTTGTCTGTCCTTCATTATCAAAACATAACACAAACTGTTTCCCCGTCATAGTTTCCCCTGTCCTCATTTGCTCCACAGCGGAATGAGGTTTTCTTTCTAGGGTAGCAGGGACAGGAGTAGAAACTGATGCTGTGGCTGCTGGTGTAACCATGGTAACAGCTGGTGGAGGTCCTGAGGTGTCCACTGTGGGGGTTACAGTGGTGGAAGATGAAAGAGTTGGGACAGTAGTGCAAGACGTTGACAGGGGCAGGTGGGAAACAGTGGATACAGAAGGTGGTGATGACTCTGTCGTAGTGTTAGCAGCAGTAACACTCTGGGTACCACTGATCGCATTGCAGTTTGTTCCTGGAACAGCTCCACCTGCAGTCTGACTCAAAGGAGCTGTTGCAGCTTTCTGAAGAGCAGCTTTTGGTTTGCGCCCCCGTCTGCCCCTTGCTGTCCGTGTGCTCTTCCCCAATATGGGCTTGGTTAGTAGGGAATTGGCTGATAGGTTGTGTGTTGGTGTGGCAACAGGAGTATTTGCATTGTTATTATTGTTAGTGATTATGATCCTGGTCTGCTGTTGCTGTGATACAGCTGGAAACTGGGGTATCTGAGTCTGTGTTTGGTTTAGGACGGGCTGGAATGCTTGGATAGTCTGGAGAACAGGGAGGGACTGAGGCTCGGAACCTGGCGGAGGGTTGTTTGCTGTGGGGACGAGAATCAAGCTCGAATGGCTGCCGTTGTTGGAGGGGCACTGCAGAAGGAGAAAGTTTTGGGTCTGGGACAGAGGTGGTGGTGGTGGAGGAGGAGGTGGAGGGGCAGGTGTAGGCAATGACAGAGGAATGAGCTGTAGGCCGCTGGCTGTCTGAATCATGAAGTAGTTCTGGGAGGTGTTGGGGGGGATATTAAGTGCTGGCTGGGACACAATCAGGCTGCCACTGTTTCCTGAGGCTTCCAGGGTGATGGGGTTGAGCAGGGTCGTGGTGGTTGTTACTCCTCCGACGCTGGCTTTCACAGCCACACCATCTTTACCTCCACCACCAGGGCAAGGCAGGGAAACCACACTGCCATGTGTGCGGATGTGCCTCTGTAAATAGGAGTGCATGACAAACTCCTTGGAGCAGTACGGGCACTTGTAGTCCTTACGTGAGGAGTGTGTGCGAAGGTGGAGCTGCAGGTTGGAGGAGTGTGTGAAACTTTTACTGCAGTGGGTGCACTGGAAAGGTCTCTCACCAGAGTGGGTGCGCTCATGCTGCTCTCAGAGAAGTAATAACAACAAGACAAGAAGAAATCAAATTAGGAAAACAGTTTATAAATCAGATGTATTCAGTTTGAACGGCTATGAATCAGCATGAGGTCTGTTTATACTGACTGCACTGACCTGCTTGAGATTTGATGTCTGCGAGAAGGACTTTGAGCAGATGGAGCACGTATGAGGCCGTAGACCGGAGTGCATCTGACTGTGTCTACGCAGGCAGCTGGTGTTCTTGAAGGACTTGCCACACTCTTTACACACATATGGCCTCTCACCTGTGTGCTGCCGCAGGTGGTACTGGTAGTGAGAGCTCCATTTGAACGTGAGAGGGCAGTGAGGGCACTGGAAGGCCCGTACCCCCGTATGTACCTGGATATGATATGTAATAAACGGAAAATATTTGATCACTTTTTGGCATTGAGCTTCAAGTTTTTGGTGTCCTCTCAAAAGCTCTATCTGATAGTCCTGGCAATAATATAAACCCTAAAACCAATCTCTGTTCACCCAAATTACATATTTAGAAAACGTGATTCAAAAAAATCAAATAAAAAAAATGCATATTACACTTAACTGTCAGTGTGACCTGAATGCAGCCCAAACGTGTCAGGCAGCGTTGGGAACATCAATAAACAGGAAGAATGCTTACGGAAGGACTGCTCCAACTGAGGCAATGTTTGATAATAAATCCTTAGCCACAACAGCCATATGACTGCAAAGTGAGTTAGTGTATAGATCTTTTTATATATACAGTTTTTTTCTTCTGCTTTTTAGATTTGTCTGTTGTAGAGTATATTCAGCTGCAGGGGTGAATGATATGCCTCAGAGATGAAGAATAAAGAGTTTTATATTCCTAAATTATGAAATTTGACTTCCAAATGGTGATTTTCTTATTTGGGAACTTGTGACTCAGTTCAGTGTAACAGAAAAGTGAGGCTTACCCTCTGATGGATAGAGAGCAGTGATGACCTCTTGAAGCTCTTTCCACACTCAGTGCAGCGGTAGGGTCTTTCCCCGGTGTGATCCCTCATGTGGTACTTTAGTCCTGATGAACCTTTGAAGGCTTTTCCGCACTCTGAACAGCGGTATGGCCTCTCTGAAGAGTGAGAACAGTGTAAGAGAATTACTACAGCAGGTGTGAAAGTACAAACCAAAAAGCAGAGTCTTTGGGTCATATTTACCTCCAGCGGGAGCGCTCTTGCTGGATCCTGTCTTTTTGTGGGCTTTGGTCGGCTTGGCTGGCTGCTCCTCTTGCTCCTCGCCGACGGCAATGATGTCAACATGGATCTCCCTCTGGCCCCCCTGCTGCTTGTCAGCCTGGCTCGGCAAGGAGGGCAGGGGGAGAGACAAGGAAAGGGACGGAGGACACACTATCTCAGCCTCTGCCTCAGCCAGAAGACGCTGCTCAGGGGTGTGGGAGTGTTGGTGGGTGAGCAGTGAGGAGAGAAGAGGGAAAGAGCGGTCACATGCGGAGCAGCTGAACTGGGAGCGGGACTGTGATGAAAGAGAGTGAATCTGGAGAAACAAAGGAGGAACAAAGGGGATAAAGTTTATTTTAAAATGAATTGGTACCCAAATTTCAGTGCTGCAATCTGTATAACAATGTTCTCACCAGCGAAACATGTCTGTTGAGGCCTCCACTGGTCTTAAAGGTCTTATTGCAGTAGCCACATGACAGCCCTGCCCATGTGGTTCTGGCCTCTGGCTGAACGGTCTCAGAGCTCTGAGTCACCTCGGTGAAGCTCTGCAGCAGGTCAATCTGCAGATGGGTGGTGCCGACATTCTGAGGACAAACCAAAGGAAGTAATACATATCAAAAATATACAGTATATCTTCAAACTGAATTCATTAACTTTATAACATTGGATTTTTATAGATCAATTCAAAATAGATTATCTAGACAGAGGAGTGGTTTGATTTTACAGGTTGGATTATACAATTTAGCCAAATAAAGAGGCTTAATTGGCTTTTTGTTTCACTTCATTTATTTTGCCTGAGCTTGTGTTTAAGTTAGCAATGCATGTTGGGCAGTGGACCTCATCAGTAGTGATCAGTAGCAGTATATTTTGCACTTCCTTCTTCCTCAGTTGACACAAAAGCACACGGTAACAGTTGTTGGGAAAATTAAAGGGGACTTATTCAGCGACATTTTCAGTTTTATTTCTTAATATATTCTGGGACTCTTCTAGAGTAGCTTTGCATGAGTCACATTTCAAAAAGTCCTTTATGGTCCCAGTTCAGTCCTTTATGCAGCTTCTCAGTTCATCGTCCGTCTCGAACAACTTGTTTTAGTCTGTCTCTTTAAGGCGCCCATCCCTGATTTTTTTTTTTTGATTGGACAAATACCAGAAAGCCTGCAGAGCAGCAGCACCCTGTGCCCCCTGCCCTGCCTTATCCTATCGCCGGCGTGGAGATTACGACAGTTAACCTACTTGCATAAATGGAAATTTTGTGACAAGCTGACATCAGCAATTTCCAAACCGAGTGTCGAGGGCTTTTTTTCTCGCAGAAAATACGTTTTGACCTTAATATTACAAACTTTGGCCACGTTTAATATGAACGTCTGACATTGGAACATTTTATGTACATGACAGAAGAAACAAAAAAGCATAATAATCCTGTTTAGTGACACAACTTTGCATGAATGCTTGGTGGCTAGCTAGCTATCTTTGCAGGAAGATTAAAAACTCCCCATTCCCAATCTCGTCTACTAACCTCTGTTGGCTGAAAGGGGTACAGGGCTCTCATAGGGCACATTATCAGACTTATTTGAGTTGCTAAATTGACCAAATCTGAGATGTGCGTGCTTGTCAGCTTCAGTATTTTTGTTATACTGTGATGTGGAAGGGTTTAATTCTTCTCATTTTATCACTTACTGCATTGTTGCCATCTGCTCCCTCCGTTAATCCAAGGAGCACCTCTGTCGTGTGTCCACTTTCAGCCGCTGCGGTAGTCTCCACCACCTCCTCAAAGTCAGCCAGCAGGTGTCCAGCTCCCACCAGCCCATCGCCGACCTCCATCCCTGACCCCTGCCCTGCCTCTCCACCGGCCCCGTGTTGCTCTGGACCCATGTGGATGGCCTGGTGCTCCTCTAGCTCTGTTCGTGTGCCAAAGGTGTGGCTGCAGCTGCCGCAGCTGTACAGCAGCACACTGGCTCCGGTGTCGGTGCTCAGGTGAACCTCGGTCCCAATGGCCCTAGATGTGCACACGTCCTCCCCGGAGGGAGTCAGGGTGAGGTGGGGGAGAAGGCTTGGATTCTGGCCAGAGGAGGTGGTTGACAGGAACACTTCTTCCATCCCCAACCCGACTCCATCAGTTCCTTCCTGGCTCACAAAACCCACCATCTCTGTCAACATTGACGATGTCACTTCCTCCGCCCCGACCACCACCTCCACTATCTCACTTCCCTTCCCTTCATTCTCTCCCCTCTTTCCCTCCTTCCCTCCTGCATTGAGGTTGGAGTGAGAGTTCTTGTGAAGGGCAAGGTTCGATGAATGTGTAAAGCTTCGTCCACACTCACCGCAGATGTAGGGCCTCTCGCCTGTATGTATCCTCATGTGCTGCCTCAGGTTGGTGGACTGAGTGAAGGATTTGTTACACACCGAGCAGGTGTAAGGCTTGAGACCAAGATGGACATTCTTGTGTCGCCGCAGACTGCTGGAGTTCTTGAAGGCCTTGGGGCAAGTGTCACAGGGGTATGGGCACTCTCCAGTGTGTTGGCGAAGGTGATACTGGTAGTGAGAGCTCCATTTAAAAGTCAGGGGGCAGTAGGGGCACAAGAAGGTTCGCACCCCAGTGTGGACACTCTGATGGACCTGGAGATGGACAGGGACAGTAAAATCACTCTCCCATTTGTAAGCCTTTTATTTTCATATTTAAAATCCTTATTTATAAAACACATTAGTTTGACATCTGACCTGGAGCAGAGATGAGCGTTTGAAGGCTTTGCCGCAGTCCTGGCATTTATAAGGCTTCTCTCCTGAGTGAGACCTGCAAAACAAAAGTAACAGCACGGTTAATTAAAGGTGTGAAACACAGTCAGTAAATACACACATTGTAAAGCGTTCTCCCTGTTTTACAGCGGCACCAATTTTGTGGTTGTGAATTTTACATACTACTTTGCCATTTTAATATTTTTTTTTGTTGTTGACCTGAGTTGGTCCACGCTAAACAGATTAGGAGGCAGATTAAAACGCACTCTGTCCTCTGGCTACTTAAGGTATACTAACATTCATGTGAAATACACCCCCTCTTATTCACTTTAGTTGAACTCTGTATGACAGATAAAGTCAAGCATGCATTTCATGTTTCTGTCTGATCTCCCGGCCAGAAGTGACAGGTAAGGATTTTTACTTTGTAAAGCTGCAAATTGAAATGGTCAGCCAACAAAAACACTCATGCACTGGGTTAAGAAAAGGTGTTTTTCTTGGATCCTTGTTTTTTTTTTTAACAAACAGTATTGCAATATAATACGATAAGATTTATCTTAAGGATTGCAGACATTAAAAGAAAAAAACTTAAAACTATTATGTGATTGTTGTTAGTTCATAAAACCACAAAAATATCTTGTGGATATCAAAGACAAAATGTATTATATGGGACATTTTATTAAAAAAAAAAAAAAAAAAAAAAAAGGCAACATCAAAACACCAGGGACAACAATGAGAATTTGATGACAGAAGTAAAACCTTCTTTGGAAAATTCGTTATTACCCCAGTCATGACTTGACTTCTATATGCCCCTCTCTTTTTTTAATAAACACTACACTAAAATGTACAATCTTCACAATTTTGATTACTCTGCTGCGTATTTATTCAATATCACCAAAAATTGATGTTACATCCTTTTTTTGTGGTTCAGAGAGGGGAACTTTTGCTGGCGGCCAACGCAAGCACGTTACACCTTCGGCTTCGATTACCATTTGAATGGTAGCACGTGTGGAGGCTGACCACATCAGTACAGGTGTGGGAGGATGAATACATTAACTATTATTAACTGATTAGGTCATAGTTGTATCAGAGGTCCAATATAAGGATGGGAAAAATATTTTGGCTGTGGGTACCGTTGGTGGTAGAGCAGAGCAGAGGAGCCCTTGAAGGCCTTGGGGCAGAGGTTGCAGCGGTAGGGTCTCTCATTGTTGTGGCTCCGCTGGTGGTGGGTCAGCCTGGACGACCACCTGAAGCTCTTACCACAGTCCAGACACTGGAAGGGATGATCCGACTGCTCGGGCTGCTGGGCTGGTCCTGACACCGACGACGACACCATGTCCAGAACCACCTCCTCTCCACCCTCCACTACCCCCTTGTCTCCCTCCACCAGCTCTCCTCTCTCCCTGTCATCCTCGCCATCCTCCCCTGAGCCAAGAAGGGATGGGAAAGGGGAGAGGGAAGATGTGGGCGGTGGCGGTAGGAGTTCTGCTTGGACCACTAAGGCCACTGAGTTAGCCATTCCCAGATCAATCTGGTGGCAGACGAAGGTATTCCTTGGAAGCAGGTGTGGATCAGTTCTGGTGCGGTATCATGGCCTGTCTTTCACCTTTCCTTAATTCAGTCATGTTTTCTTCTGTCTTCGATGAATTCCTTCCCTGTCAGCCACTGGAAACACCAGCTGTCATCCCAAGCAGTGAGATCAGGGCAGATCTGACATGGAGTGAAATGGAAATAAATACACTGTTAGAACTTGGTAACTCCGGGTAAGAATGCTCCCTTTAAATTCCTCCCCCTCCCACCCTGTAGTCCCTGACGCTGGTCCTCCCCTCCCCGCTGTCTTTTCTCTCCTCCGGCCGTCAGTCCGTTCACAGTCTACGGTTTCTGTCCGTCCCCGCAGTGCGGTGCTTCACAGCAACACGCACGCACAGGCTACAGCCAAGTTACACACCAAGGTACTTTTAAAGTGAGTCCTAATAAAAGCGTTGAGCCCGGCAATCCAGCAGACAGCACACACATTTTTTTTTTTTTTTTTTTTTTTTTACAGTATCAACAAAAGCAGTCAGTGGCCTGCTTTTAAAGCTAATCAAGCCCTCCTCAATGCGGAATAGCTTCGTTAAATTGCCCGGTAAGGTTATGCATGAATACAGGCGGAAGCAGTACTCACCGCGCTCATTTACCTCATTTTAAAGCTATAGTGTTGCTATATTGAAAAAGAAACTGGGTACCGCAGTGCTAATCCACACAACCTTAACAATAAACACAGCGCAAACTAACAGCAGTTCTCCGCCCGATGCCGCCTTCCAAGAACAGCGACGGCGATTGGCTGTTCGTTACGATACATGAGCTACTGCCATTGGCCAAGAGCGCCAATAGACAGATTGACGTTTTTAAACCGTACAAGAAAATATTTACATCACCCGAATCTGACGAAAAATACATCTTAGTGAAATCCATACACTCCAAAACTTTCAAAATTAATTTATAAAACTTTATTCAAAATTAATATGTATAAATTTTATTCCGACTCTGACATGCACAGACTTCTGGGTAACGTAGTGTCCACTCCATCTGTCACAGTTGCAGGCAAGGCAGGTCATGGGTATCAAAGATATACTCAAATCCATTGTGCACATTCTTTAGCATTTATTTCACCAAGGCACATATTTCACATTGAGGCCAATCAGTGTGTGGAAGAGGCATCTTGATGTTACAACAATAATTTAAACGTGATGGCGTAATAATAGTGAATAAGAATTAAAAACTGTATAAAAGTACAAAAAGATTGGAGACTTGCTCCACTGCAGCACAAAAATAAATAGTTCCACCAAGTTACTTAAATAAATAGTCAATACTGTAACAAATACTAGAATAGGAATGAATAAAAATTATAGTGATAAAATTGGTGAAGTAATCTACATTATATTGTAGAAAACCACAAAATACACAAAAGCACTGTATACAACAATTTACATTCTTGTACATTTATGTACACCTGTACAGAACATAGTGTCACAATACATAGTATTTTAAGGCTTTGGGTGTTTAACTAAAATAACAAACTGTTTTACCCAAAAGCACAGGTTCAAAATCAGCCATCTCACTCTTCCAAGAGGCTAATCCTAACAAGTTTGTGCAAAGAATCTAATCAGGACCATCAGTGCTCAGCAACAGGGCACATTCATACAACTTTACCACAATGTTAATATGCCTCTTCATGCAGAACATGATAGGCAGGCATTGAAAATAGAAACTCTGCGTGTGGTACACAAGGAAGGGTTCACTTCTCTTTGGCTGCTATGCTGACATTTACAAATAAATGTAATGGATTTGATTAGCCATTAATCAATGCATCAATACGTGGCATGTTTACCAAAGCTTCTAAAATGTTTACTTTAAGGGCACTGTACATGAGAGATAGTGAAAACCTTGGCTGTTCCAAATGTGTGCTACATCTACTGGAAAAATGATTGGATGAAGAAATATACAAATACATTAAGTTTAAAATAAGTTAGTTCCAACAAAACTTATTATCAGAGCTATAGGTCCAGGAATTGCTACTGTTTTTTATTTGGGGGGGAAGGAGGGTTGGTGTTTTTTGAGGATCAGTGAGACACAAGAGAAAAAGAAAGGTTACAACAATGAGGGCAAATAAATTCACGTTAGTACAGAAATAAAGGTGAAAGTGACAAATTACAACTTCAAATAAATAAAATTAAATAAATTACTAAAAGTCAATAAATAAATAAATACATAAATAACATGGTCATGAACAAGGCCTTTAGGAGAAAGTCTGGGGGAATCATGACATAATCGTTGTACTGGCTGTTTGCTTTAACGGTAATCTGGATGGTCGTAACTGGGTGCAGTGGAGTGCATCCTCATTGGCTCTGATGGAAAGACACAATCTTCAACGCACATGTCATCGGTTGTTGTTTGGACCTCTTAAGGGATGCATTTGACTACAGTGCACACTGACGTGGTCCTGGTTCCCCTTTGACTGAGGAGGAGCTCCGTGTATCCTCACGGGGCTCTTCAGCCATTCACTTTATGGATCATCATTGCACTGCAGACACTTTGGGCTTGAGGCTGATGAATGCTCTGTATGCCCAATCGCAGAAGAGCTTGAAGTGTTGAAGGAGCTCGTGGCTCGACTGCAGTACATCAAACTGATAGGGGAGGTGAGGGGGGAGGGAGGGGGTTGCAGGAGTCAGCCTCGGTGCTTCAACTCTCAGCATCTGTGGAGGAGAAGACAGGCAAACAAACCGATCAGAAAAAAACCCTTTCATTTATTGGAGGCCTGGTCCATTTACTGCTGAAACTCACATGTAGTTTAAGATTAAACAACTGAGAATCAAAAGGGAAACCCCAGCTCTTTACCTGACGGTGCAGCAGACTGATGAGAGATTTCATTTCTCTGATCATCTCCACCAGCTTGGGCACGGCAGGGTGGTGGTGCTTCTTTGAAACCTTGTTCAGCCACTCGAAGTGGTGCTCATACAGCTTCAGGTCAGCATGCAGCTGAGAGAGTGTGGGCTTCAGCTGGAAACAGCACAGACATAGTTTAGAGACTTAGCATGGGTGTGGCAAGATGTAACTGGTAGAAACAGGCCAGCCCCTCTCCCTCCAATTGCACTCATATACACACACACACACACACACACACACACACACACACACACACACACACACACACACACACACACACACACACACACACACGCATTATCAGAGCATTACCTCAAGATTGTTGAGGTCATTGGCTGATCTGTTGCTCATTTCTGGCAGAGACCTGAATCTGTGGGGCTCCACGTCTGAGTCAAATGCGTGCTCCTTCTGAAAGAGAAAACAAGACGCAGAGCAGCCCGTTAGTAATTTGCATCAGTGCAATTTTACTCATCCTGAGACAAGTCACGGCAACATGAGGAAAGTATTAGTCTAGCACCTTGATTGGAGGACTGTTTTCAGTGCTTAGAGACAGTAGCTCTCACTGAGGGGAGTGTGGTTGATCGGGTCAGTGTGAGTTCACCCACATTCAGCCTCCCCAAATGTCAACAATAAGAGCAAAGGACCTGAACCCACAGGATGTTTTCTGCTGGGACTGAGGATAACAACATATGCAGTGACTAAGAAAGCTCCAAGTGGGACAGACAACACAGGGCTGTAGGGAAACTCCAGGGTCACAGCTATAAAAAGATAGAATGACGCAGTGCTGCTGCCCAGCTAGAGTTGTGTTGTAAACTACATCGACAGGGGATGTAGTGCTCGTCTTGGCCAGCAGAGGGGGATAAACAACCTGACTGCAGGTTTATGGTCTTCAGGGGTAGCTGTGCTCATTAGTAGGACAATTTAGTATTAACGATTTAGGCCTGATTCAAGGATGAATGGGAACAATTGGAGATGACTGATGTGGCCTGCGTCATTTTCAATCAGTAGAGGAACATAACAACATCAGGATAATGAGTGCTGAGAAATGTTTTGGATAAACAGGTTGAGTGTGCTTAGTGCTTCCCTAACCTGTTGTGCTGTGTTTCCCTTGCACTACTGTTTGCTTCCAGTTGTTTGTGGGGATGTTTTTCGTGATGAATGTGCTGTATTGTCTCCATCAGCTTTTCATAAGCGCTCACTTTTGTTTTGCTGTCCAATGTTTTGTCTTCTTCGCTTTTGTCCCCCCTTCGTCCCTTACTTCCCTCCTCTCTCCCCCTCTCCCCTCTCTCTCTGTCTCATACCAGGTGCACAAGCACATGCAGCATCACGTGCACATGTGCATGCATGCACACACATACACCACTGGCTTGTCATCTAGTTGGCCCTCTGATCTCTTCATCTCTTGTGGTTTTTGCTCCATCTTTCTCAGCCTTTAATTCTCCCTCTTATCCTCCTTTTTCTTGCTCTCTCTCTATCGTAGACCATGACCTCACCCGACAGAACTCAGCATCCAGTCTTTTTCTTCCTGAATGCAAATACTGGAATGTGATAAATCTTTTTGATTTTTATCAAGTCACTTTGCTGTGGCGACTGAAAGCAAAACACTAAACACCACACCTATACTACCATGGCTATTTACAGAACCCTCAATGGACACGCACACAGCCACAAAAATGAATACACACAAATGCATGCACATATTTACACATTTGCACCCATATTTTATGCTTGCAAACATGCACAGACTCACGCTCACACACATAAGTAGCCACGTTGGAAATATATTGTACACACAGACACCCATTCCTCTCTCTTTAAAGCATCAGTTTCATTGCTTTTTTGCAGGGACTTTCCATGGATTCCCATTCTATTTATCTTTCCTAACTTTGTCCTCTCTTTAGTGGAATTCCACACAAAAAGGAAAAAAAGGAAAAAAAAAATTAAAAATAAGTCTTCCATGCTACTGAACACTGTGTAGTACTGTCCCCAGCGCCCTGTGATAATACTGACTTTTTCACATCTGGATTCCAGGTTATACTGCTACCACACAATGGCCTGTAACAATGTTTTAAAACAACAAAGCCACACGAACATTCAGAACACACACGCACACACACTTTCTGAACACTATCTACTGGCCAAGACTAGAGAGAGTATGTGGCTATTTTTTGATTTTATCCTCTGAACAAAAGAGCTTCAAGATTTGCATAATGCAAAAATAGACTCTAGATCAGTCGTGTGTAACCAAAGATCCAGAGATATGATCCCGCTTTCTTTTCACCTGTTAAAACACAATGTTGATACAGAATCACCAGCTGGATCCAAATCTTGGCCAAGTTCTCAAATCTGATTTTCCTACCCACTTGGCTATCAACAAAACAGGATTTCAGGCCAGACTTGTTGGTAAAAAACGAGTTGTTCACATTTCATCGGCAAAAAACTGCTCCAACTCCCTTGACACCTTCTGGTTGCAGAGCATAAACATGTTTCTATGTAAACAGGCATGTGACATACTTTGCTGTCATTTCACAGATGGCATACTTGGCAGTTTGACCTTAGTTGGATGCAGGTACGATTAAATCTCATTACACCTTCATTGGTACTTTCGTTGCAACTCCTCTGACTTGGCCACCAATCTTCCTGCAACTGCTACCACCAATGAGGTGACCAGGCACACCAGGAGGTTGCTGAGTCAGACCTCCTCTCCCTTGTGGATTTCAGTGTGGATTAAAAGTGAGATCACTCAGTCAAATATGCCCTGAGGCGTTTGTTGCCCTGATCTAAGCATGCAGATGGACTCCAGCCAGTCTGTCATCAATGAAAGCAGCTTAAGGCAACCGGAAGCCCGGAGCAAACCTGGTATAGTTCAGCCAAACAGTGTTTGCACAACAGAGCATGATGCAAAGTTGACGTAGTTTAAGGTGTGAGGTTTTAGAAACAGAAGGCTAACATTAGCACCAAAATCCAGTTAGTGAAAGAGCAATCTGTGGTGCAATGACCAGCATCCTCTTCCACCCTTACAGTAACAAGTCAATTAGCATAGGATGGTCAGGGCCTCGTTAGTCTCCTCCGAATCAAAAGCTGATTGGTAATGATCATGACGACATTGTGACTTACCAACAGTTCTTGGGTGAGCTTCATTAGATTTTTGGTCTGATTGGACAGTTTATCCATGTCACTGGGCCGCCGCTGTGGTACTGGAGAGGCAGACGTGAAGACAGGCAGCTGAGCCAATAGCAGCGAGAATAGGAGTGATGAAGAGGAGTCGAGCAGCACTGTAGGGGTAGAACAAAACGGAAGCAATTAGTGGAGAGCTGCTGTCATCTCGCCATGATGATAATGACCTCAGGCCACGGCTGTCAGCTCCAGGGGAAGATATTGCACCATAATATAAACAATAGCTCCAGACTTGGCAGAGGAATCCTAAAGAGCTTCAGAGTCAGAGTCATGTTTTCACAAGCTGAATGCATATCATTAAATCATTAGAAGCCCGGCTTTGACACAGAATATCTCCATCACTACTTCACCATAAGCAAGGCAATGAATGCTGCTGATTGTCACACCTGCAACTTGATAGGTACGTGAGCTGGTGGTATAAATTATATGGACCAGGCCAAGTCAACTCTCTAACAGTAAGCTCATTCATTCTTTTCCTTTCAAGTTCAAATACAAGGTAGACTTAAGTATTAAAAGGGAACCACAGTGGTGTTGAAATGATGAATGCTTGATAATTACAGGTGAACCACAAGAATCACAGTCAAAATAACACTGCAGGAG
This sequence comes from Brachyistius frenatus, assembly GCF_029030835.1. Classification (NCBI taxonomy): domain Eukaryota; kingdom Metazoa; phylum Chordata; class Actinopteri; family Embiotocidae; genus Brachyistius; species Brachyistius frenatus. The sequence goes on along the minus strand of NW_027210619.1, from coordinate 1,329,213 downwards.
CATCTGAGCTCCCTGTCATAGTGTAACTTTAACAGTGTAGAGATCACCAGACAACATATGTCTGTCCATATCAGTCAAGCAAGAAAGTTAGGCTAGTTGTTTTCATTTTAATCTATAAGTAAATAATTCAGTTTAGCTTGTGAACAGTCACACAAACTTTATAAAATCACAAATGTCAAATATTAGAGTTTAGACATAAAATAAAACAAAGCTGAAACAAAAGTTAGAAAATAAAACATAAAGTATTGTAAAAAAAAAAATGTCAATAACCTGCAGTCAAACCATCACTTACATTTCATATTGGTTCGGATCCCAGGGATGGGTAAACCAGCAGACAAACGGAGGTAAATAAATAAATAAATAGAAAATTAATAAATAAATTCAACTCCGGAAATTGTCACGTGCTCCGGTTTCTTCTTCGTACGCTTCAGTGTGAGGAGTGAGGAGGAAAGTTGTCTGGACAGAATGAATGAGAGAGCAGAGTGATGAGTGGAGCACTCAGGAGAGAAAGTAAGAAAGTCAAGGTCAATATCGTCCAACTTTCTGTCTTTAGTAAAAGTTTGAGAGGAGCCCCTGCCGTCTTTATAGAGTGCTGAAGGCAGAAAGGCACTTAGACAGTTTGGAGAGAGAGAGAGAGAGAGAGGCACCAGAAATGCAGAGGGATGCGAGTGTGGTAAGTCCAATTTTTGCGCGCAGTGAAGTGTTTAGGCTTGTTTAAAACTTCCTTTATAAAGACGTCGGGCCTATGACACATCGGCAGTGACTCACTTCATTCATAAAAACACACACACACACACACAGACACACGCTCTCTCTCTCTCTCTCTCTCTCTCTCTCTCTCCTCTCCCTCTCTCTCTTTCCTCCTCCCCTCCCTGCTGCCTGTCTCCCTTTACGAAACTTTAAAAAAAAAAAAAAAAATGTTCCGTTGTTTTTTTTTTCTTTCCTCTATCACTTTCTCCCGTCCTGTCCCGTCCCTATCTCCAGCACTTCCTCCGTTGCATCCCGCTACCTGCGCCAATCTTTTTATCGTTCCATCTCCAAATCTCTTCCCCCCCCCCTCTCTATCACTGCAGACGTTTTAAAAAGCCCATTGTTTTCATGTGTATCAGCACATCTCATGTAACCATGTATCTTTTCGAGCCTCTAGTTTTACCTGTCCTCTCTTTTTCCTGGGCTTGCCAGTGTTTTGTGTTGTATTCAAGGGTGAAATGTCACATAAAATGTTTTCCTGCTTGTGTTTTAGGGCTACACATGTCACATTCCCTGTATTATGGCTAATACACTCAGCAACACCTTTTCTCTCCCATATTTCTCTCCCTCCTTTTCTCACCCCTTGCTCTTTTTTTTTCAGAGCCCCTCCTGAGACAGCAGCCTGTTATTTCCACTGCCCCCCCACCTACCTCCTCTTTTTTTCACTTCTCCGCTCCCTCTCCAGGGTGAAGGAAAGAGTGAGGAGTGAGAGACGGATAGGAGCAGTGGAGAGGTGTTGTCCAGACCAGAAGGGGCCTCTGAAAGTGTTGCATAGAAACAGTGAGTGGACACACACACACACACACACACACACACACACACACACACACACACACACACACACACACACACACACACACACACACACACACACACACACACACACACACACACACACACACACCACAAGGCATTAAGGTTGATGGGTTGAGGGGTTGAGGGGTTGATGGGATCAACATATAGAAATGCACACTCAAAACATGCTCATGGATGCACTCACATGCTACTCGAATGAACCAAAACACACCAAAAAGATCTTTCTAGCACCAAAACACACACACAGATGCATGCAGAAACATCACAAACTACAGCAACATGTTTGTTTCTCTCTTTCACACAAACACACACACACATGAGGAGCAGGGCAGCCTGGAAACACTCAGTCAGGTGCAGTAAACCGTGGCCTACTGTTGCAAAGGGCAAGAATTAGTTTCCAGTCATCACAGTGGGACAGTTAATGCATCATACTGTACACACACTGTATAGTATATCACAAGGGAGTCTCACACACACATACACAAAGAGAGAGAGAGAGCAGGAGAAAGGAAGAAAGCGTTTTTAAGTCTGGGTGTGAGATTAGGAGACCCTCATTCACAGACATACACTCATGGTGTGGTTAGAAAATAATTAGTGGTGGGCTTTGTATGCGCACACTCGCACACTCATGCACATATACACAGAGTTGCCAGTCCGGTGGTGGGCCTACACAGACAAACAAACACTCTACAAACGATGAGGGCCTGGTGGCAACGAGTGGGTGACGGAGTTGTTGTGGTGAAAAAGGGTCATGGCTCTGTTTTCTCGGGTCAACAGTAGAGAAGAAAAGCAGGCTAAGGAGGAGAGTAGGAGAATAAGGAGAGGAAATAGATGAGTGCGGTTGGACGTAGGGAGATATTGACACACTCGCTCTTTTTAATTTCCCACATCAAAGGGACGTTTGAAGACACAGCTGGGGAGAGAAGAAAAGAAAGAGTGAAGTTAGTCACTCTCCCTCATTCCCTCTCCGGGCTGCCTCTCATGATGGGGGTCTCCTGGGTGGTTCTGAAGCACACAGTCTTCTGTTAGGCCATCCGCCAGCGCTGATCAGTCACACACCATGACACAGGATGGGTGCCCTTTAAGTGTGTGTGTGTGTGTGTGTGTGTGTGTGTGTGTGTGTGTGTGTGTGTGTGTGTGTGTGTGTGTGTGTGTGTGTGTGTGTGTGTGTGTGTGTGTGTGTGTGTGTGTGTGTGTGTGTGGGAGTGCGTGCACACATGCATAGATGTCGATGTGCAAAATCAAAAGGGTTATGTATCTTTGTTTAGACGTTTGTTTTTGTGTGTGTGTGTGTGTGAGAGAGCGAGCACACAGTGGCGCATGCCTGTTGGAAAAGGGGGAATCCAGGGTTTGTGTAAATGGGTGTGCGTACAGTATATGTGTGTAATTATGGGTATGTGGTGGTATAAGTGCGGTGTCTGTATAACGTGCATGAGCATCAGTGTTTGCGTGTGCGTCTGTGTGTGAGAGTGTGTTTGTGTGTGGCCTTCATATGCTACCCATTACATCACCAATCTGTGTAAACCGCCATAGGAGGAGAAACAGAGTGAGACACTCAGACTACGACCTCAAAGACATCAGAGAGGAAGGGGAACCTGTGACAGGGCCTGCCAGCCTGCCTCCTTGCCACACAAACTTTACTCACACAAGCTTCACTCAATTCGCTCATGCTTTACACTAGGTTTCCTGTCCACCATGGCATGTATTCACACATTATTATGCAGGCTTCACATCACTTGAATGCCTCGCTCTCTTCACTCACCTTTTGCCGCCGGGTTGTTAATCCACACAGTTGCTCAATTCATTCCTCATTTGCCAAACTCACAACCATAATGTATTTAACTAACAAGGAAGCGCTTGCCCAAACACAGATTTTGTTATGTTGGGAATTTTTGTTTAGTGTTTATTCTAGTGTGATTATGGTTGTCTGATTATGAGAACAAATACCAAATCAGCCCATTCTGATAATGTTGGTTTACTGCTGCGGTCTAATTTCCACGTCCAGGTGGAGGATAAAGCAGTCTTGTGGATTTTAGGGTTAAGTCTCATGTTCTGCTTACCTCAGAGTGTCGTGTGTAAACAGCGAAAATGTTGACCGTGACGCAACACTGCTCCGATGGTAAAAGGGATTATGGGAGAAGGAGTAGTAATAAATTCATCATTTTTATGTTGCACCTTCATTTCCGTAAGGGAATTCCAGCAGGGCCTGTGTAAACAAACCCGGAGATTACATTCAAAGGGAAAACCAGAAGTCTGACCTATTACTGTTAATATTTACTCTCCTATAACAGTACACTTTCAAGTTTCCCCATGACCTCCTCAACCTCCTGTCTCCTTCCTCTGTACTCCGTCATTCCGTCTCCCATTCATTTTCTCCAGCTCTCCCCTAAGTTAGTGACTCCAGTAGTGTCCTGTCTGAGGAAATGCCATGGTAACCCTAACCTAACTCACTACCCACTACTATCAGTACCCCCCCCCCTCTGCTTGCCCCCCCTAAAGCTCAACCTACGTCAGAGAGCAAGTGAGTGTGTTAATAGTTTGGGGGGGAACAGGAGAAGTAGAGACACACAGGAAGGGGCTGCAGTCATTGGGCAATAAAGTGACGTCTCTAACTCTCTTTCTTAATGTCAGAGATCAGTGTTAATGCTCTGTTATCCTCTTTCAAATGGATATATGTCAAGAGACCCTCCTTTCAAGCCCCCCCCCCTCCAGCTCCGCTCCATTTGAGTCTTTAGTTGAGAAAACTCCCGGTGGAAGTGATATACAAATTATGTGTGTCAATTGCTCTCTTCCTTTTCCATGCGAGCGGCCCACTCAAGACAGATATGGCTGTTGTGCATCTGTTGCTTTGCCTTTTTATTAGACCATTAAAGGGGGACATTAACCAGCATCATTACTGCAGGTTTCCTGCACTGGCTCTGCTCACAGAGCTGCGCAAAGGGCAGTATGCAGGGATGAAAGGGAGAGCATGAGGCAAACATCTCAACCGGCAGAAACTGGGGGAGCAAAATGTTTAAATCAGCTCTCTATTAAACACACATTTACAAGGCTCATTTTGTTTGGAGACCAAACGCTATGGTATGTGACAAAACACAGTGTGAGTGTGTGTGCACAGGCATGTGTAACAGTGAGTCCCAAAACTCTCTCCCTCTCTGACTATGTGTTGCTCACCTGCTCATGTTCCCCTCTCACTCTCACTGCTTCCCAGCAGTTTTGCTTCTGCCAGTGAGGAAATCTCTAAATGAACCATTTGAAGCAATAGGTCACAGACGGAGTGTGAGAAGAAGAAGAGGAGAAGGAGAGGGGGGTACAGTGGGAAGTAAGCAACCCACGCAAAAGGAACTTTTTACTGTGCAAACACTCTTTCCATCTACCCTGCTTGCTCCCTCCATCTCAGACTGGTGTTAATACACTGCAGAGCCCAGGCCTGTCTCAGAGCTCCCGCTTTCTCCTCTGGTCCTCCCTCCCGCTCCTCTCACCGCCATTCTCAGTCGCCCTAAACATTCTTTCCTCCCCTGTCATTGCGTGTCCTGTCTGCATCCCTCTCTCTCCTCATTTCTTCCTCCTTTCAGATTGCTTCCCCTCAGCTGCCTCTTACTTTCTCTTTCACACACTCAACTTGCTTCCACCTTCCACAGCCCTCTCTTTTTGTCTGATGTAGTCTGGTGCACAGGAGGATCTATGAACAGCACATGTACAAACAAAGCACGTGTAATCAAGCATGTGCATGTACGTAGTGATTTATTTTTATGTGGCTGTAATATCTCTGCCCCAGTGACCCTGCACAAACTTTTTCTGAAAGTAAAGGAATAAAAAGAGTAGAGTGAAAGTGACAGTTCTATTTTTGGTGCATTCCTCAGTGTGCAGAGTAGTTACCCAAGAGACATTACTTGTGCATTCTCTGTCTGTCAGTCTTCCTCCATTTCTGTGGTGAGTTACTACATCTGTGAGTGTCTGTGAGTGATGTATACTGTATCTGACCACTACTTGCTTCTGCGTCAGCCACACATTGAGACCATTGTCATGTTATTCTACGGAAGCTGAGAGGTGCTGACAAACACACAGAGGAAACAGGGAGGGATGTAATGTGTGTATGTGTAAGGGGGGAGGGGGGCGGGGCCTGCTGAGACCAGGGGGAAAGAGTGAGGGGAGCCTGTAGACAAAAGGAAGACTACTTGTGTGACATCACAGTTTGCCCTACTGAGTAACTTTTTCAACATGACATGACCTCAGTCACATGGGGGGGAAGGGGGGCTTTTGTAGACAGATGGACACCTACATACACACAGTCACACAAACAAACTCACACAAATACACATATAGTATGCTTACGTCTGTTACGACAGTTGATCCCAACATTTATAACCTGCTACCATCTTTAACCTGACAGGATCTGCCGTTTTTCTCTGAATGCTGACGCACTTCAGGCCCCTTCACGGGCCATTCATTAAATTAACACTCATTACACACTACACTAACAATCATAAATCAACCTCCCACAACAATGATAGCAGATAACAACTTATAACAGAGCACATGGGCAGCTCCTTCCACCGACCACTTCCTGTGCGTCAGCCATACAGAGTGTGTAAATTTCATCATAACGAAGAAGAGCAAACATAGGAGAGGAAATTTCATATCCGCACACTGTCACTGTTCATGTTTTGAAGTAGCTATGGACAGGTATCGGCCGAGCACAACGGTTTTGGAGGCAGAGTGCATTTGAAAATGTTTGGAAATCAAAAAGACTTCTCTCCACATTCAGTTGGCTGTGCTTTGACCGCACTGGGAGGGGAGGTGGACCTCAGGTTCACTGAAAAGTCAGGCTCGGTTTGAAGTGACTTTGACTTAAAGCGGTGCAAACATGGCACAGAAGATACACTGTCTTCCTCTTTCAGATCTAAATTTCTGCCTTTGCTGTTGTATTACCTTTTTTTGTATTCTCTTGTGGAACAAAACAGTTTACTGTCAATGTTTATATACATTTTGAACTATCTCTTCCCCATCCTTCTTGGACATGCTATCTTATCTCTTGAAAAGTGACAGCAAGATATGGAAGTAATGTGTTTGCGTGCATTCTTCTTAACCACCATTATCATTATCTCCAGCTGACAAGTCTGACAGCCAGTTTTTACTTGTGCATCTGCGTGCCCTCTGACAACCTCTATGTCTCTTGAGTTTTATTTTCTTGACCTTTACTCATTGTGGAACACACAAAAGCTCTGTTCTGTATGCAGTTAGAGGGCCAGATTTATCGTTTGAGGGCTGTGACTAAAAGGAATGAAATGTAATCTCTCTATTCTTGTTCCCAATGTTTATGTGCACTTTGACCTCCTGATGTTCCCAATTGGCCATAAACTGCTTTGTCGGGAGACATTTAAATGCCTTGCATGTCTTCTTTTACCAATAACATTTTGTAAGTCAAGGACTCAGAAATTAAAGCTATCCGGAGATTTCTATTTTTGGCACAGAGTACACACACATTAACATTAGGTCCCCATCCCTCTATCTTTTTATGTCTCTCCCATTTTTTTCCTCCTTGGCTCCTCATCTTCTTACTGTTCATCAATCACCCTGTCCATCCTCATCAGGAGGTTACTGCTAAGTATGAATGATGTTGGCTGCAGATACCCCTGCAACTGTCTGGACTCCTGGTAGTGCCAGGAAGTATGTCAGGAATGCAAGGAATGGCCAGTAAGTGATAAGAAGGAAAATCCCTGCAGCAGACTGGACTAAAAGCCCAGAAACAACAGGAGAACAGACATTCACTGGGGAGAAATGAAAGGGATGACGACAAAGAGTGGGTTGGGAGAGGATGGAACAGGAAGCCTGGACAGACATAGTTTTTGGTTGGACTCTAAGACAATAAACAGAGTGACAGTGGCTGTCCTAGGCAGCTGAGAGCACCGATGGAGCACACACATTCAAAGAGACAAGAAAGGAATAGGATGGGTTGGGATAGCTGAACAGAGATAGGTGGGGGAAGTCATGGGGAAAAGAGCTAATGAGCACTAACAGAGGTGAATTAGAAAAAAAACAAAGTGATGCCATGGAAGACATTGACTGAGGAAAGATAGCAACTGCAAAGACCTAAAGCAGACAACCATCCATCCACCTAATGGGTATTGGGTGAGCGCAAGGGACAACTTTGGGACAACAGGAAGAGGGTGTAGAGATAGAGGCCTGTCACAGGAAAGGTGAACCCTTTTAATCAGTCCCTGATTGGGTGACAGTGGGTGGGAAGAGGAGGACACACACCTCACAGACAGATTTCTGGACAGTGAATCCCTGGCTTTGACTGACAGCACCGCTTTATGACTCACTGACTTGGCTTTTCTACTGTCTCTCACACTGCCGTCTACACAGGCTTTCAAGCTCGGTTTAAACAGCAAACATGACGTTGCCAAACACTGATCTAGATTAGCTCCCCCTCTGTAGTGACCTACTAAATCTGACTTTACATCAGTGTCTACTAACAAGCCTATGTCCCTTCCGTCTGGCTGCCAGTTAGTAATTGTTGTGAGTTGCCAAATTGCAACAGGAGGGATTGGATTACCTACCACCAGGATTGTCGTCCACCCCCACCTCCCACCTCCTTCTTTGTTTCCCATTTCCTCTGGATTACATCAGAGGAGAGGCTCCTTCATCTGTGAGTGAGAACATACCTCACAGTCACAGGGGAGGCCAGAAACATGTCCGATGTGTTAGAACAGAAAGAGCATAATGGGATATACGGAGGTGGGCAGGATATGTAAACAGTCCTTCCTGTGCATGGTTTTCTGTTCGTCTCCAATGGAAAGATAAGACATGTAGAAGAAGGTTGATGGTGATCTAGTTTCTGTTTATGCTTGCTTGTGTGTGTGTGTGTGTGCTTCTGCATGTTGGCTTATCGTTCATATCTGGCCTAAACCCATTCTTTTCTGTGTTCAGATCATAAATAATGAACAATCTAAGGAAATGAAACATTATCCATATAAAACTCCCCAGGGTGTCCTATCTTGTATTTCAATGATTCATTCCTGTTATATCATGATCACAGCACAGACCTCGGCCGATTATAATAACAAAATCGAGATAGATAAACAATATTCCCTGCCACAATCTGGGCTCCTTCTCACAAAAACTATTTAATTAATCTTCAAAGTAAAAATAATTCTTGCATGACAAAGCGAGTCCTGTAAGCCAGTCAGGGAACAGTTTCCTAGGTCAGGTCAACATTGTAAAGCTTAACAGAGATTCAGTAAGTGCAGAACAATGAGATGAAGACCAAGGCATGAGACTTCATTTGCACTTTACGGTGTGGTTGTACAGAAGAAACTGGGGTCAGAATTCGATCCAGTGAACGTGGACATTTCTACTTCTCTCTTGTATGTTTAGGTCAAACCCTCGTATAATGATTCGGTGCGGTTCCCTGGCTTTTCGACCCATCTGAAACAGCTGACACAAGGCAGATAGGTGGGTGTGTGAGTTTTGAGGTGAGGCAGTGAAAGGCTCAGGCAGACAAAAAGGAGATTTTTTTTTTTTTTTTTTTTTTTTTTTTTGGTAACTCCATTAAAAAGAACCCCTGGGAAGTTTGGACAACTGACAGCTGAGGTGGAGCCAGGGGCAGCCAAGCAGGAGGCAGAGTGTTTTCATGTGTTTACGTGTGTGTTTTCCTTCACTACCGGGACTTATATATATGGCTGGAGAGCTGTCTCTCAGGGCCTCAGCTGAGTGTGACGGGGGTTCACTCAGGGGTATAAGAACAGGCCCTGGGGACGACCTGTGGAACACCCTCATTATCCTCCAGGGAGCGATGCTTTTGAGGTGCGGTCCCCCACCACCCTTCACCTCCAATGTGCCGAATCAGTGGAAGGCAGAAACCCAGAGAGTATCCCTGACACTAATATGGAAAAAGGCCTGTTTGGAGTGAATATAAGGGCAAATATTATTCTTCCTGAGCGTAACCACGGCGAGCACCTCTGACCTGGCAGTGAAAGTGCTGAAACAAAAAGCCCAAAGACTTTTTCTGCTCCATCAAAGGAGCGCTACATAAAATAAACATGGCCATCAGATTACCACGCTGAACACAGGGCCGCGTTAGCCCGCGCTGGCCGCCCTGCCGCCCAACCCCATAGCTCTATGGGAGTTAAGTGTGGGGTCCGCTCAGTCAACACCATGACGCAAAATGGAACAAGCCTCTGACAGAAGCCCCAGGCTGATGGAATAAGGCCCCTACCCACAGGCCCACAGGCCCCCCGGCCCGCGAGAAACGTACTGAGCAAGAACGAGGGAGAGAGAGGCAGGAAAACAGGAGGAAAGAAGAGGAAAGGAGGGAAAAGGTAGATGAGGACATTTTGGAAAAGAGGAAAAGACCACCCGTTCCAAATTGGTGCCATTGGCTCTGTCCCAAACTGAGCAGCACACACATAAACATACTGCTACCTCAGAGAATCATCAGCAGCAGGTCAGTACAGACAGCCGTCAGTGAGGAGAAGGCCGGAGCAGGGCAGGGCAGGGCAGGGCAGGGTAAGGTACGGTGGTTGGTGGTGGTGCTCGTAGCTGCCAGTGAGACTGCGAGGCTTAGCTGGCTTGCCTTACTAACAGTAGACAGCCTCAGCTCGGTGGATCTGACCTCACAGGGCTTCTTTTATATCCCTGCGTCTGCCTGTGTGCATCTGTGTGTAGGTGCATGCACGCATGCACCAAAAAAAGAGAGGCAAGTTTGTATGTTTATGTGTGCATTTCACGTTTGGGTGACGTAACCAGGAGAAACAGATCTGTCCCTTGAGAAAGACCAAGGCTTTTCTTTTGGCCTTTTCGTCACCTCACTGAGGCTCTGCTGTCCATTTCATCCACGAGTCTCCCCATCTCCAACCTCAGCCACAGTCTGTCGTCTGTCTGTGTCTGAAAGATTTCCCTGCCAGCACCTCTGACCTTACTCTCAGTCATCTCAAACCTCATGCAGTCCTACACCCCCAGTCTGTTTTTTTTGTCTGTCTGTGACCTAACAGAGATTCCCCTGCTCCCTTGTTTCCTTCCTGGCCTTAACACAGGACTCAGCCCAGGGCCATGCATGATATTCCACTCTCACTGTTTGAGTCTAGAGTTGACTCTCTGGTGACTGTGTCTCATACAGACAGGTTCTTAAATATTTTCAGTCTGAGACTTGAAATGAGAAACCAGATTCTCCACTACTATTACTACTTTGGACTTGAACCCTCGCACTCTCCAACCTCCATCAGTGGCCCTGTTGTCATCATATTCTGCCCTTTCCCCCTGACGTATGACTTCAAAAACCTCCTTATACTCCAGGCTCTGGGATGACGCAGGGCTCAGGTAAAGTGTTACCAGATCACAGATAGATACTGAGACCGTGCCAGGTTGTAGCTGTTAGTGTTAAGTGTGAGAGCCAAGGGCTTTTTCTTGTTCCTGAAAATGACTCCTGCGTTTACAACAATGAACACAATCACTGTGGTCCACTGGGCCTCACACCAGCAGCATTGCATTACCGTGCTTGCCTCCCTACTGTTCTCCTGTTCTTTTCATCCTTCCCTCTTTTCTCCTCTGACTCAGCTGTTTTGTAGGAAACTCCGTCTCTTTGAAGAAGGGAAGAATCTTTCATTACTCGACAGCAGGGAGAGAGAAGGAGATGATAGGGACAGAATAACTGCCCCATTGTCTTCGCCCTTCCCTCTATCCACCAATGATAATTGTGTTGAGCTAATTACAGAGAGCTGCTACAACAGGTGTGGGACTCTGCACCTGGGTAAAGACCTCTGAGTGCATGTGTGTGTGTGTGTGTGTGTGTGTGTGTGAGACAGAAAAAGGGCTGTGTGTGTGTGTGTAAGACAGAAACAAGGGCTGTGTGTGTGTGTGTGTGTGTGTGTGTGTGTGTGTGTGTGTGTGTGTGTGTGTGTGTGTGTGTGTGTGTGTGTGTGTGTGTGTGTGTGTGTGTGTGTGTGTGTGTGTGACTACGCAATTCTGGGTGAAAGTGTGTATGACATTTTGTGTATGTCAGTGATTGAGATCACACAAAACTGTGTGTCACATGCTTACTAAACCTTACATGTTGCTTAATAGCACTCAGACATTGGTCACCATATTGTATCACAGACAACTGTAATGTCACAATCAGCACGGACCTATAGCAGTCTGAACCCCATCTGTGGTTAATTATAAAGCTACAGACAACATCTGTATGACATTACTGGAAAGTTGAAATTAGCACACAAACACAGTCTCACTCTCACTCATACACCACATTGAATTTCAAATGAGAGTGATTACAATCACCTAATTGATAAATGTAACCACAGGGAGCCTCTTCTCATGATTCATAATCTATAACCAGTCTTTCTCAGTGGCATGTTTTTTGATGTCAGCACAGTGAGAATTTGGGGAGACAGAACTGGAGGCAAAAGTGATGATGTAAGCAGGGTTCTCTCACGAACTGATGTTTTTTCTGGCTTTTTACCGTAAAGCAATTCATTTGAGAGGCTGACCGGAAGAAAGGAAGCCATTTGGCCGGACGCCAGAGGAGGATCATGATAGTTTGAGTTTTCTGGGACGTCATAGAGCTTCACTCTCAAACCAAAAAAAGTGGGGAAATGTTTTGTAAAGACGTCTGGCAGACTAGACAGTGAAATTGACTGGATACTACAAAACTGTGACAGAAACAAGTTCATGTTACTCACTCCAAATGATATCACCTGTCTGCTGTCTGTTAATGACAGCTACTTGCTGCTTTATGCTTAATGAGCTGGATTTTTTTTTATAGGGCCAGGGGAGTGTACCACATTAATGAAAGTGGAAACCCTGCCGGTCCGTGTGTTACATCAACCAAAAGGGAAATTAAAATGTCCCCTGCTTTTAAGTCACCAGCTTTGTCCTTTATGACGGCTTACCTAAAGGTAAGGTAAACCTTTGTGTGTGGTCGTCATTTGCTTCCCTGAGTCATGTGACCAATGTGACCATTATTACAGGAAATGAGAATGTGCCTTTGGAGCAGACGATAATGTAGCTGTGTGATCACCTCCTTAGTCAAGCAGTTCTACCTGCAGACTCATCATTTAACATCAACGGGGAATGAGTCCTGCATCGCCACCTTGTGGAATGTTTCTCTGGGGTGGCGGCTGAGGCGAGTGCCAAGCCCCAGGGGCCCTGCTGTGGGAAACAAGCTTGTCAAAGACCATACGGAAACTGTAAGTCTTTTAGACTAGAATTCAGCGTTTTATTAAAAACAAGTAGTTCGAAAACATACATGGAAGCCAAGTAAAACACTCATGTAAAGCATAACACTACGCGGCCCAACAGACATAGGGTTTTACTCCCTGCTTTAAAAAAAAAAATCCTATAAAGAAATACCAAAGCCAGTACATTTCTTTTACTTGAAAATATCTAAATGAATAAATGAAATGATATGAAGATGTCATGAAAAACAAACAACCTACCAATAAAATGCAGAAAGCATGTCCAGTTTGCATTTTAATGGTGTGCAGTTGGCTGTTTCTGGTGATATCCTTTTTATTTCTGAGACATCCATAGAGAGACAAATATGGGCTTCCTCAAAGCCGAGTCCTCTGATTGGCAGGGAGCTCATCCTGGTCGAGTCCCCACAAGAAGGTGCGGAGACGTGTAACTTCCTTTTGGAGCTCGCAGCTTGGGATTGGCTGGGAGAGGTCAAGGCGTGGTGTCTCATTTGGCAGGATAAGAGGAGGATGGTCCAGGAAACTCTCAAAGATGTCTACAATATGAGAAAAGAATTAGCAACAATGGACAAAACAAAATCTCATTGTATCATTTTCTGATTTGAATGTTTGATTTGTAACTTTTATTAGTTTTATTTATTCATTACCTCCACTGAGCTCTGTGCCAGGTGGAGGAGCCCAGGATGCTGGTGGGGCTCTAGTTGGTCCCAGTTTGTAATGGGTGAGCAGGTGGTGCAGCTGGGCAGGACTCAATAAGGCATGGTCCTCCTGTAAACTGGTCCAGGAAGACTAGAAGAGGACAAATTGTTAGATAGTATTCTAGCTTACAGCTGAGAAGGTATACTGCACATATATATAACTGTCACCTGGATGAGTCGAGTCTTGGGAATACACAGAAAGTTGACTGTGATGGACAGTTTCTTCATAAACTCAGAGGCTATGTCTCCTAAGCCCGCCCCCTGTAGCCAGTCCAGAACCAGGTCCAAGTTTGTACGGATCTGGACGGCTCTGGACCAAGAAAACAGTCCATCTAAAAAAATGGAAGAGGACGTGGGGAAGAACAGAAAGAGAAATCTGTGACAGTAAGTCTAGATGGATATTGTAAATTTCAGATTCAGTGCTGCAACTTTTACAAATTATAGCACTTAGCATTATCTCATAATTGTCACTTGTGGTCACACAGGATTTCTTTAACCCGTGCATTCTCACCTCTCTCAAGTAAAGTATTGAGCAAGGAGGTGTTGGTGAAGAAGAAGAGGTAGCCAAAAGTTTGGGAGGTGAGTGGTGGAGAAAGACACGCCTCCCGTGACAGCATTAGGGAACAGCGGTACACCTCCATCAGTCCGGCAACCTTTGGCGGTAAGGCGGACACATCGTCCACCTCTCCTCCTTGTTTCTCTTCTCCCTCTGCGCCCAGAGCTCCATCCTTCTCTTTGTCCTTCTCCTCAGTGGAGAAAGGGTTGGTGTCCAGTAGGGCTGGAAGAAGTGAGTACAGGGTCTTTGTGGACAGAAAGGACAGAAAGTTAATGTGTTTATAAAATTAAAAAACATCTTTAGGATGATGGATGGAAAAGGTATAGTTTAAGCTGGGATATATTCAGCTGAAAGGAAGGTGGAGAGTTCTTTTCTCATTCGTAGCCACTCTTGTGGTGAATGAAAATGTTGGTTGGTCAGTCCACCCTTTTGATCTAGAAACAAGTCAATAATTGTGATTACAATGAAATTTGGTACAGACATTAATGGTCCACGGAAGTTGAATCCTACTGACCTTGGTGATCCTCTGACTTTTACTCTAGCGCCATCATCAGGTCAAAATTTGAATTTGGTGTATATCATTAAATTCCCAACAACACAAATCTCATGACATTTCTGTCAAATTTTGTTATATTCTCAGTTAAATGCTAAATTCTGTAGCATATGAGAGCAAACTAGCACTGAATACATACCTGCAGTATACATCAGACATCTATCATTGTTGTTGTGCACGTTTTAGCTACTACCATGTCTGTAAACATGTCAGTGTGTCCCAAATCCATACTACTCTCATTCTAAGCTGTTTCTTCATTTGTTTATTGATACAAAACTAAAAGTGATAAAATGATGTATAGAGTAAAAAATAAATGCAAGTAAATACTAAATATGGCTTGTTTTTTAAGTGTGCTTTTGATACACTCTATTGTCCCACAATGCAACGCACAAAAGACAAGGAGGAGCTGCGCACAGCTGGAAAACATTTAAATAAATTGTGGGTGGTGGTGAGACAGTTCCAGAAAAAAAAAAAAAAGAATTATGTCTTAAGAAAGACAGTTTGGTATGAAGTTTAATTGGAAGTTGCTCTCCAAAGTTACAGTTTAACAAACATGTCATATCACACATTAAATTATATAGTATGCTGATTTTCATACTAACTGCTTTAACAGTATGTAGTGTTGATTAGTGTGTAGAACACTGTATAGAATTATCATGTAGTATGGATTTGGGATGTGACGTTTGTTTTTTTACCTTGGTGAGGTGATACACACACTGCTGGAAGGTGTGCATGATGACATCATCCAGCTGTGCCAGAGCTTCTGAACAGGTGTCCATGTCAGCTGTCAAAACTGGATCCCCAGGGGCTTAAAAAAAAAACAATCATTAAGATCAATCAGAGACTCTGTCAGCTTTCAATTCTGTGTATCCAAAACCTTGTGATAATGTATTTCTGTTCAGCCTCTAAAGGTTATTTTTTCTGAAGCCAGTATTTTTCCAAATTACTCTCACCTTCAAACTCCCACTCCTTTTCCATGGTTTCAACTCTGACCTGGAAGAAGTTTAGGAGCTCTGTGGCATTTGACATCCAGAAAATGAGGGGTCGAAGGTCAGATGACAGTTTTTGGACATTTGGTGCGCTTATCTCCCCTTCTTGCTCTGTCGAACTGGACACAACATTTATGTAATGCCACAGTCATGCTAGATGTAAAATTATTGTGAACATTCTCCTGTCACTGTTTTGTTTATGTTTTAAAAGAGAAACATATCATACTGTGAGTAAAAATAGACCTAGTCATTATTACCCAACTATATTCAAGCCATCACTGTGTTAGAATGATTTCATCATACCACAAAAATGTACCAAAGACATAACAGCACAAGCACAAATGTATCATGATTCACTCAGCAGGAGATCTCTAAACAGAGGAAACATTACGTCGCACATAAATGTTCTTACTTTTGCGTGGGATGCTTATCCCCAAATTCCTTAATGTTATCCTGTAACGAGAGTTGGAGACAGAAGAGAGGAGAGACATCTTAGTGTGGGGGTGGAGGAGGGCGAGCAGAGTCTAGCCCTGCAGCCAGGACAATTACAGCACATTTTCCAGCAGGAGGGAAGTGACATCAGCTCATCCTCGCTCCCGTTCACAACCCAGCAGGCCACAATGAAGGGCATATGTCTGTCTTCTGGTTTTGCTGTCTGACTGAATGTGGCAATCTCAATCTGCCTACCTGATGTTTTTCTGCCAAGTTTTGTCTACGTGTGGTCGGGGCCATAGAATCATGAAACATTGTCCTAAAAAAGTTCACAGGCAATTTGTCTGTTAAATGAGACATTTTTTGACCTCTGATATGTGTTAAAAACTAACAGAACATATCTGAACATATCTGTACATCCTGAGTTTTTTTTTTAATTTATTTAAAAAAAAATTTTTTTTTACATATACGAACAGCATGGCTTTTTGGACAATGATGTCTGTCTGTTCTCTGGTCCACCAATTGAAATGCCTTGAAAATTGGGGCATACATTCATGGTCCCCAGAGGATGAATCCTACTGCCTTTTGTGATCCCCTGACCTTTTCTCCAGCACCACCAGCAGGTTGACATTTTGAGCTTTTAGTGAATCATCTTGACAACTTTCCCCTGACCTTTCATTTGGCATCATCATAAGGTCAGTTTCAATTTGTCCACTGCTTTGGTTGACAAACAAGACAAATGACATTTCCATCAGCATCAGCTGTACTTTAGCAAATGCTGAACTATGATCAACAAAGTGAACTTAACAACCATTACACCTATACCTGCAAAAAAAGAAACATATTAACTTGGCTGGATAAAGCTAACAGTTTTTGACACAATTTCTTCAAATTTGGCTCATTTCATCGAAAGGATGAATTGATTTGATTTTGGGGAGGGGGGGGCAAAGGTCAAAGGTGAAGGTTATTGTGACCTCATTTTGACGCATTCTTGTGAACGGAATATCTCAGGACGCCCTCAATGATATTTCTTCACTTGGACTCGTTGATGCACTAATTTGACTTTTGGTGGTCAAAGGTCAAAAATCACTGTGACCTCACAAAACATGTTTGTGACCATAACACAAGAATTCATGCACTAATTATGAAAAGATTTCACACAAATGTCTAATAGGATAAAATGGTGAAGTCCTAACATTTTATGTCCAAAAGGTCAAAGGTCAACATATATTCTAGGAGTTTAGGCAGACACTAAAAACACACCTCTTACGACTTTACCTTGAACAGTAGAACTTTAGTAGCACTTAAAATGACACTTACTGATAGAACTTTGTAGTTTGGCTTTCTTGAAGAAATTTTATTTAGTTGAGTCCTGTTGTTCTGGGTTTTGTACCCTCATGGTTGAAATGCACTTATTGTAAGTCGCTTTGGATAAAAGCGTCAACTAAATGAAATGTAATGTAAATGTAACATGGTTGTAAACTGCAACTTGACAGAGGCATACAAACTTGAGGCAGTAGTTCTAGTTTTATTTCATAGATCAAGCTGTTGTGTATATGTTTACTTACCCAGACAATTTCTTTGATTAGATTGGCTGACTTAAGTAATATCTGTGGTGTTAGAGCAGGGTCCAGGTGTTTGGAGGCATGATCTATCATGATTGACAGTAGATAAGCAGGAGCTAAAGGCCCACCACCAGAGTCTGGAGAGGAATTTTTGGAGATTATCTCCTAAGAGGAAAGTAAGGGATAAACATAACGCATGTCATGAAGACAATTTTTCTACAAGATAACAGTCAGACAGTTTATCTAAGTTTATTCCCTTCTCACCTGTAACAAGGCATCTGCATGTCGAGGATGGAATTTCAAAACAGCCTCAGTAGATCCCAGGTACTGCCTCAGTGCTTCCTGTCTATCCACCAACCCTGAAGGGCAGCAGGTGGTGGAGGCATCCGCCTGCCATGGCAGAGTCAATGCCAGCGGTGGAGCTGGAGTCACACGAGGGTCACGGTACAGGAAAAGGAAGTGGTTCCCTAGACCAATCACATCCCCAGGCTTTAGGACTGTCTCCCTGTAAACAGCCACTCCGTTGTGTGTGACTGCACCGCCTCTGAATGGCCGCATCAGAACTAGGATAAAATGAATATAGATTTTGATCAATTTTATCAAACCATGCAATAATTATCTTACCCAAGTCTTATACCATGGATCTACGTTTGATTTGAGCCAGGGTTGTTGGTACCTTGTCCAGTAGGTGTCTCTGGAACAGCCGAGTCTCTCCTGACCAGTAAGTGTCTGGCCAAAAGGTCAGGAGCAGAGAGGAACGTGTCCACTTTCAGAGGCCTCTTCCCCTTCCTCTCCCTCTCTCTGTCTTTCTCTCTCTCCTTCATTGTGGGTTTTCTTCCAAACACATGTGTATGTCCCGCCATGATGTACAAAACAAAGTCCTAAACAAAACACAGAGCGGAGAGTCAGGGAGGTCTGTTATCTTTTAAGTGCTACGGTTTATATCAATCTTCCATCAGATGTTAAGTTGGACAGAAGGCGGTTGAGAAGGAATGAAGTGTGTCACAGTTTGCTACAATGGAGACCTGTGTGAGGTCATTGTGGGAGATGAAGTGATGTACACAGATGGGTTCTGGGCATTCGATGGGTAAATTGTTGAGGCATTGTGCTGCTCTGAGGCTGTTTTGTGCGGGATGGTGAATGGGAGAAGCTTGTTGAGGGATGGAAACCCTGATGGTATGTGGCGATTATAGACATGCAGGTATGATGTCACGTACAGGGTGTGTGCACGAGTGTTGCTCTGCGCAGCTTCGCTGCACTTCGTTTGCATATGTGCACATCAAAGCACCTTGCTATTGACTATATGTGCATGTCATTGTGTTTGTGTTGGTGTGTCTTCATGTGTTTACATAGTGTACGTGTGTGGGTGTTGTTTGTAAGTATATGGGTGTGTGATATAATCTGCTAGCATGTCTTGCCTTGCTCTGATCGTAACCCTGCAGCAACAGGAAATAGGGCCGGTCAGTGGGTGGAAGGATCAGACTTTGTGACATCACTTCCAGGTCACAGCTGGAGTAATCTCTCTCGTCCTCTGCTGGCTGGTTTGTCCATCCAACCTTTGCTTCAGCTTTTGACACTCTAACCTGAAGAAATGGTTTAAGACATTAAATTATTGTTAGAAGAAAATAATGCATGATTAATTCTGTTTGTCCTCACTGTATCATTATCTTTACCTCTCCTGGCTGTGGGCTGATCATGCTCACAAAGTTCTTCCTGTCTTGCACCCCTCCACTGTTGCTAGGCCGGTTGCCAGCACCTCGGGGGTCATTGCTGACATGGTTGCCTTGACGACGGCGCAGACTCAGGTTCATGTCACTGATGCTCCTCCTGAGCTCTGAGTTCCTTCCACGGTGACCACGCTCGCTCTCCTCTGGTCCACCGCCTGATGAATTCCTGCTCCGCCTCCAGCGCACACCTGTAGCCCAGACAACCCGAGCATCAATCAGTTTCTCCCTGTGTTGTGCCAGGTTTCCCTTTGCATTCCACCATACCTGTCTGCTGAGCCTCACACATACCTTGGTAGTTCTCTCCCTCTCTCTCACGCTCCTTCTCCCTCTCTCTCTCTTCTCTCTCATAGTCTTCCTTCCTTTGAATTTCAAAGCGACGCTCAAATCCTTCCTTAGGCCGCCACATGTCCACTAACAACAAAGGACATTCCCATGGGGCAACGCTTCTCCGGCACTCTGTCTCCCATTTGATAGCTCCATCTGGATGCTGGATGGGCTTTCCAATGACATCACACAACAGGAAGTCCTCAGGGCTGTGTTTCTGGAGAACTAGAAGGTAATGGAGGAAGAGAGGAGGAGGAGGTTAATTATTTTTCCATAACACTGCTGTTTATGTTTATATTAAGTCATTCCCAATTGGTTTAAAATCTTTGAGCAAACAATTCCTAGTAATGGATCACAGCAGAGGTCCCAATGAGAGAAAATTTCCCTCTCTCGTACCTGCGTCATCTGTCTCTTCCCTCTCTCTCTCAGTGTAGCGAGTGATGACCTGGGCGATGAGCTGCTGGGCTGTAGAGTGGATGTTGGCCAGCAGAGAGCGATAGTTGGCTCCACTGGAGAGAGCATCCCCATAAATCTTGATTAGGCCTGGGGCAGAGGAAGAGACAGGGGGCAAGTAGTGGTGGGAGGAGGGGGCAGCCGAATGAGCCCAAACCTCTCTCTCCCTCTCCCCCACCGCCCGGTCCCGGTCACTGTTGGAACGCCCCCTCAGGAAGAGATGGGAAAGGCGCTTTGTGCGGGACTGGGACCCAGCAGGCCGCGGCCTGAGGAAGGCCGGGGAAGGAGACGGGGATGGGGTAGGGGAAGCCAGCGAAGGGGTGGAGTTAGAAAGGGAAGAGGAAGGAGCAGAGAGGGCCTCGTGGAGGGAGGCTGCGTCAGAGCTGGTCGTCGACCTGCGAACAACAGAGCAGGGGAAAACAGATGGAAGAGAGAGGAAGGAGAGAGGAAGGGACTAGTCAGCTGTGAATTATGACTGACAAACAACAAGAACTAAAATAAAACACGGAAAGGTTACAGGGTTGAAAAGATACTAATGACAGTAGAAGTAAGATAAGATGACATCAAGACACAAACATTACTCATCAGCCACTGAATTCTAACTGGACAATATTTAGCAATTTCGTCCCATATTAATACACATGACAAAGAAACAAGAGATAAAAAGTGAGTTAAAGAACTTCACACTGACTTGACAGAGACAGCGCTGGGCCAACGACCTCCAAGCTTGGCAAAGTGTTTCCTCGGGGAGTTAATCCACAAACCCACTGGGAAATGGAGCTTTCTGAAGCGAGGACTACCAGACCCCTCCATCTGACCAAGAAGAATGCAGAGATTAAAATGTTTTGTTCTTTCTTTCTATTGAATCATCTGCTACATTTCAAAATACATGAATGTTAGGTTCCCTCTAATCTACCGACAAACTCTACCAAAGAATGGATCAAAACAATAAAACAATGGAATGATGTCACTCTCAAAAATACCAACAGGATACCTACAGCAGGTTGTCAACATGGTGAAAACAAACAAGAAGAAATGACATCCCCTCATGCCCCCACCCACTGCCCCTGAAAATCAGAGTGTGTATTTCCCATTCTCAAACAGGAAGCATGTTTTGCAGGACTCTGTCCCAGCTGTCGCACTGACAGGGGAAAAACCCACTCTAAAGGCCCTGTCCATATCTTGAATTACCATCACAATTTAAGTACACAAATGCTTTTTTTTTTTTACCTACAATCAGAATTTTGGGGGTTTAAAAGTAGTTATTGTACCCATGTGGAAAACTATCACCTCTTTGGAGCATAATATCTGAAACTGATACGATATATCAACTAATATATAATATCATAACATGAGTGTTTGCACCTTAAATCTGCATAATCATTGGCAGGTTATCTCTTGACACAAGTGTCCTCACCTAGAATCTGTTATCACTTAAGGCAGAAAAGATGGCAGTTTTCAATGAGCCTCTTCTCGTACATTATGCTCTGAAGTATTCTAAAAAACTAAACAAAATGATACAAGACAGAAATACAAAATTAAATTACTCCATTTTGAATAAACTTACCCACAGTTACTTCTGATCTCTTCACAGTGTATTATGATAATCCTTCGCCACCTTGATGCAAATGCGCAGCTCACAGTAAATTAACACCGGTGTATGTTTTCTTCTTCTCACGACGAAAGTCCATTTTTTAAAGGCCTCAGCTCATCACACATGTACATAGGCATCTCTTATTCTAATTGCCTGTTTGTTACGTCTTTTCTCAACTAAAATGCTCTTGTCTTTAGTTCTTCTCTCCAACTGGGAAAATGCTGCCTACCTTTCTCTGGCTTCTAGCCGCTCTGGGTCTATAGATAGAGAAACGGGCCCATTGTTCTAAGTGACAGAATTTCCTTCCTTTGCTTTGGACAACACCTATATCCTGACTGAGTGAGAGAGAGGGAGAGGGAGAGGGAGAGACTGGTAAAAGTGAGGGAATGGTAAATTTATACACTTATGGGTGTCTGAGACCTTGTTGGGAATATTATATACACTATTGTACAATTCAAAGCAATCAAGAAATGTATCTTTTGATCTGTCTGGGTTGAACAGAAATGTGAACTTGTCCTGATTAAGTTTAATTACACGAAACAGGGTCTAAGAGCTTCGACAGATTCTAAAGATTTAAATCTTCTCTGATTAGAGAGAATATCACAGTGCATTACAAAATACAGAAAAGGGCCCAGTTTGAAGTTTTGCTGGAAAGAGAATGAAGGAAACACACACAGAGAGACAGGAAACTTGAGGGAGACACCTGTGATCTTTGACCTGGTCTTCAACAGAAGGATGTTAATGGAAAGAGAAAGGAGACTGTCACAGTGTCCCAATTCTCGGGCGGCACAGTGGTGCAGTGGTTAGCACCGTCACCTCACAGCAAAAAAGGTTCCGGGTTCGAATCCGGTCCTGGGCCTTTCTGTGCGGAGTTTGCATGTTCTCCCTGTGCTTGCGTGGGTTCTCTCCGGGTTCTCCGGCTTCCTCCCATCATCCAAAAACATGCACCTCAGGTCAGGTTACCTGGCGCCGCGCTAGTGGCAGCCTGCTGCAGCATCTCCCCCCTGAGAGCCCCCTGCTGTAGTAAAGAAATTTCCCCTCGGGGATTAATAAAGTGCATAAAATCCTAAAAAAAAAAAATCCAATTCAGGGGCTCGATCCTCTAAAGTCCACACTGCTCCACCGAATTCGTCATAACAGGCCACCAAGACTTGTTGGCTCCTCCACTGTTTCCAGGTTCCTGCTGAGAAAAGATTACTTTGATTTAAATAGGGACAAAGTACAGCAACAGTATGATGAGCCTGACACTGTCACTAATTCTCACTGTCAGTTCCAAATAAAAAGGCATTATATTACACTTTTATTTGTGAACAGGTAAATACAGAACACAGACTGCCTCCTGTGTGCCAAAGATCAAAAAGCAATGTCTGGACTTAGACATATTGGAATCATCATGTTCATGAGTCATTAATGTTATGACTTTGGACTTAACAAAAAGAAGATATACACTTCAACTCTAAAACTAAAAAAATACTTAAAACACCTAGGCCCAAAGATATGCACATCTGGCTGTAAATGCGTTAAAACTTGACCCTGTAGCAGAAACAGGGGCCAAGTCTGCAAGATATGAATCTCCTGAGAATACAGACGGTCACTTACACTTACAAATGGTGTGTTTCAGGACAAGTATTGTGGGTAGTCGATGTTTAGATGCCCAGGGACTCCAGATAAAAATTTGCCATCAGCTAAAACTGGTCTTTCCTCTTTTTGAATCGATGTTGTACATTGTCTCTGATATAGCCCTAAATAAGTTTAACACATGAACTAAACTCACACTCGCTTTGCTTCACTGTTGCAAAAGCAACATTTATAAAAAAAATTTACACGAAGTCGAGCTATTGACACCGTAACAGATCAATAAAACAGAACAAAAAAAAATAAATAATTGTAAACCTTTAAAACTGAAGTTGACAACACAGCGCTGTCACTGAAAGTCAGCTGTGACCTCACCACCTCATATCCCATCATGCCCTGCGCCGGCTGCTGATGCAGGGAGGACATTTTTCCGGAGAGGACACAACAAGAAGCGTCCCAAGGTTAGCTGTGGGTAACCCTTACATTTTGTGATACGACCTTTAACTTTATGTATTTGGGGTTTTTAACCTACAACAACTCTAAGAACACTTAAAAATGTTTTCAGTGTGTTTGCTGACGACTAAATCCAGATAAGTTAACTCTTCAGCAGCGAGCGAGAACGTATGTCAAGCTATGCTAATTATGCTAACGAGTCTGTCAGTGGTTTCAACCGAGAGACTTATAAAACATTAAACTGTATTATGTTTATCCCAAGCTGTGATTTAAAAAAACAAAAAACCTTAATTGTAAACAACATTTATAAAGCGAAATCTACTCCCAAGTTTACTCGGTACGTCGACTGTAGCTTAGCTCGCTGACGTTGACCGTCATGTCGCTCTCGTTAAGTCAGATCTTTCTTTCTGAGGATGATTTGTAAACGTTTAATACATGTTTTTGCAAACGGGTTTCCAGCAGCGTCGTTCACAAGTCTGATTGAAAACCTACAAAAATGGCTGAGACTATTGAAGAGAAGATCAAGAACTACAGGACTGCTCCGTTTGACTCCCGCTTCCCAAACACCAACCAGACCCGAAACTGTTTCCAGAACTACTTGGGTGAGATCAACAAGATCAACATCTTGTAATCACACGTCAATAAAGACAAAAGACAACTGTGACATTGTTCAAGGATTGACAATACAGATGAACACTGTGACAGGGCCTGAACTTCTCAGTGTGGTTATATACAGTACTTCTGGCAAAATCCATCACACAACAATAACACTGTTGTCTGTGTTCTTGGTTGTTTGTATATAATATATATACTGTACTGTATATACCGTATATTCTGTGCATTTTATATTTTTTTACTGCTATTTTATTGCTTTCTATTATTCTATTATTATCTTATTGCTTCCTGTATGCTGCTGTAGCGGAAAAAAAAATTCCCCTCGGGGATTAATAAAGTGACTACCTAACCTAACCTAACCTATCAGAAGTAAAAAAAAAAATTACACCCAAGAATAATTTTGCTGAAGTATTGTAAATGATATTATCAATGACTTTATTAGATAATTAGTTCTGGAGCATCAATGTTGTAAGCAAGCGTGTTACTGTCGTAGCTGCTTTATATCCAGTTTTACAAACAGGCACAGGAGATGCATCTGATGGGTCCGTCAGAAGATTACTGGGAGAGAAAGGAGAACAAAAACTAATGTTTTCACTCTTTGGACTTTTTCTCCAATCTTTGATTTTTGCTGAGATGTTTGGATCGTTTAAAAAAAATTATTAAAATGAGAAATAACTGTTTGGTGGAGCTGTTAACAACTCGTAGACGTCTGAAATGTGACCCTGACTACACAGTAATGTTGTTACGATAGAAGTCAAAAAGGCTACAAGCAACTGCGTATAATCTAGAGCAATGGGTTGTATTTAAAATGCTTGATACATTATCCACTGTTTCAAATCTTCATCTGAAAAGTAACTAAAGCTTTAAAAACTGTGGTGGAGTGAAATGTACAATATTTCCCTCTGAAATGTTGAAAAGTGACTTTGCTCCCTTCCACCACTGAGGTCTCTCTACAGTGTACTGTTAATGTTACAAACTATTTTAATGGGAGGTGCACTAATAAAATCGGCTGAAATGAGCATGTTCGTGGCTGCTGATGTAAAATCTTTGTATACATCTGTAACAAATTGTAGATACAACCCTATCTTCTTAAGAAAGGTGGTGGTTTGCCTTTATTCACCTTACAATGGAAACAATGCCACTGGACAATTATTTTTTTTTTTTTTTTTTTAAACTTGAAAACGTGACTGTTATGACCTTGTAACATAGTTCATCAAAGTACTACAGTGAAGCCTGCTTGATAAAATCAAAAACTTCTCTTGCGGTGTACAATTGATAACCTTCCACCTCATATTGAAGTTTTAACATCTTGCTAATCAAGCAGACGACCGAGATCAGCTCTGAGTTCCACTTCATGTTGGTACCGTTTGTTCTCAACATGTCTTTGTCTTCTTTTCAAAGGGATTGTTGGTATGGGTGTTGTGTCATTTAAGTAACCTTGAACCCCTTTGTTTTTGGCTCCAGACTTCCACAGGTGCAACAAAGCCCTGTCAGCCAAAGACCAGGATGTGGCTCCCTGTGAATGGTACAAGAGGGTTTACAAGAGCCTCTGCCCGATGAGCTGGGTAAGTCGTAGGATTACAGCTCTGATTGCAGCTCATTAAGTTTATTTGGACGTTGATAGCAATGAATTTGCTTTGTTTTGCTTTCCGGGCACTTTATGTTGGTGTTCAGTTTGTTCTGTGATTTATTATTCTTTAGTTAACTGTATGTAGTTTGAGGTTCTTGGAAACATGCATTAAGTTGCATGTTACTTGAGCATTAATTAGTGACATGGGCCTAATGTACCCTCTGATGTCTCCTACAGGTTTCTAAATGGGACGAGCAGCTAGAGAACGGAAGTTTCCCGGGGAAGATCTGAAACTGTCAACCGTTACCAGTCAGGACAAGTCAACTGCAGGACTTTGTGTTACTTGCACCTTTACCTCTCTAGTCTGCCTAAGGAGAAAAAACTAAACGGCTATCACATCGCCATTATCACCGATGTTACTGTTTATACCTTAAACTATAAACACGCACAACTCTTTCCATGACGTTTGTTCCTTGAATTTCTTGTAAACCGCTCTCTGGCACTGTTGATTCAATGATACAGTGCAGATTAAATTAAAGATGTTGTTCTTCATAAAGTTTGCTTTGTTGTATTGAATTGACTTTTCATCAACCCAGGCAGAGTTACCTTTTCCTTAAATCCAATTAATTCATTTCACAAATTGAGCCTGGTTGGCTGCAGCTGAATTGTTAGTATGTAAGTTACTTTACCTGTCGGGAAAAGGTATTACAGATGTCTTTTTCTCTTAGAGGCTGCTACCCTGGTTTGTGTTTAGAGCAGTAAAGGACAACACCATGAACAAAGTTTATCGGAAGCTGAAGCTGCTGTAACTGTCATTATATGTAATGCATTATTACTGCCAAGTTACACCGTTTAGCATTTTAAAAATTAAATTACTAATGAACCAAAAATGTCCACTATACTCATCAGATGTTTCTGTTGATGGAAGCTCTACTGATGTCGAAATATATACCACTGGTTAACAAAGATTTGTGTCCAATGCCAAAAAAAAAAAAAAAAAGGCAATTTCTTATGTATCTTATGCACACTAAATCTAAATATGATTTCAGATTTTCTCTGCCTCCCATAGTTTTATGTTCCAGTATACTCGCATGGAAAAGCAGAAGCAAGGACAATGGAGTGTTGGCAGACTGACTAAAGAGAGATGTTCCTAATGTCAAATACAGGTGAAACCCACGCGCCTCTATTTTAGGGGTAAGTTTGTATCATCATTTAAGTGTAACAACAGCCTTAATGAATAAGTAATATACACTGTCACTTAAAAAACATGCCTGGTAGAAAACTTTTAAAAACAAATTGAGCATAACATGTCCAAAAAGGTCAATTTATTTCAGTATGAGACAACAAAAATCAGTTAAATACTGTTGTCCAGTGTCAGAGTTAGTTGGCTTTAGTCAGGTTTATTTTGGAGTGAAAATGTCGTAATCACTAAGTTTTAAATTAAACTTAAAGTGTATTTCCTCCGCATCATAACTTTTAGCTGTCTTCCAGCTCCTCCCTCCTGTCAAACTGCTCCTAAACAGTTTGAATCAGAGCTGACTACATACAGTCCCTTGCAAAATTGTATATTATATCCTCTCGGACACCTCTTCAAGTCAGTCACCTCTGAAATCTAAAGTTTGACTGAGAGAGCAACACTTGTGATGAAATTAGAGACTGATTTGGTTGTAATTTCCCCTTTTAACCAGACTGTGGCGCACCTGGATCACTTGCCTGGGTCAAGTCAGTAAATCTATATAGCACATCTGAACACAACTTAATTAGACCAGTGCTGCACACCCTCAGACAGAATTAAAACAAGTCAGATAGACTTTGAACAACTTGTCTCAGAAATCAGAATCTCAAAAATCAGTAGATTGGATTTGTCGTGTTGATGTGGAGTCAGTGCTTTGCCCAAATGTGCACTGTTTCACTCAACTGATTCAAGTCTGGTAACCACTTCCTTAGTGTGTTTCATCAGAGGTGGGTATGTGAAAACATTCATCCGAGACAGAAGTAGACAGATGTCGATGTCGTGGCGCGAGGAGTTTGTAAAGGCATAAAGGAAATACTAAATGAACAGACTTTATATGTACTTTTATATATATATACTAGAAATAAACCACTGACCTTTATGCTGTCTTTTCAGTATTTTTTTGTACTATTTTTTTTTCTAACCCTGGGAGTCTTTGGCAATGGCTTCACTGTATGAATTGCATTGTTTTTGTTTGCGTCACAGTTTCAACATTGGCTCTTTGTCTCGAGAGCACAGGTCTAATCTTTCTTTGATTACGATCAGATCAACTCGTCCTCCACTGGCAACCGAGCCATGCCGCATTAAGTCTTAACATGCCTGGATGGGTATGTGTGTCCCTCCTCTTCCTTGATTTGTAGACTAAATAAACTCCTCCTCATGCTTTGTTTGTGGTCCTCAGATAATCTCATAGCTCTGGTGGCCCAGTTTTGAAAAGAGAAAGTGAGTAAAACGTGACTTGAAACACGTTTATTTGTATAAGGCTGTCACTGCCACAGATCTGTAAATGTAACCGAGTCAGTCAGAGTGAGTGTGTCTAGTATGGGGCAACTTAATATTTGCCTGTATGAATCAATGGCACTCCACAAACATGAGGTGGCACTGTTGTACAAGTACTCACTTCCCCTTCCCTCCACAGGATGCAGGATTTTTTTTTTTTTAAGAACTTTTTAACCCTGATAACCCTGGACATTTTTATAATGTTCAAACACACACAAGACCCAGACATTACAAAACACCTAAAATGGCAAACTAATAGGACATGGGTAGAAAATACTGCTCAAGTTGTTTAGAATGTTTCCATTTGATGCAACTATTTTTGGACTTTACTTACTGGTGTTGTAAACCACAGGCCTATAGGAACAGGTTCAGCCAGCAGCTGAAATATTCAAAAAGCCTATAGTGAGCAAAACATTTTTACTTTCCCCAACTTTTAAGGTTCCAAATAGAAAATTTAAAAAATTGAATATTACTTGTATTTGTGAAAGATGCTACCCTAAGACTGTTGAAGCAAGCAAGGTAGAAATTGGCAGATAATATATGAAACAATTTGATGCTTTAAAGAAATTAAAAAACCGTTGACATACATCAGGTTCAGAATGAGCAAAACAAAGGAAGCAGCAGACAGTTTGTCGGGTTTTGACTTCCGTCTGGCACATAAAGCAAGTCCCCATAACATAAATTCTGAAGTTTTACAATGAAGACTTGGTTTCTGGTGAATGTAAGTATGAGGCAAGAAGTGGTGGCAAGTCTCCAGGAAATGGATGTAAGTCGATCTAATGTAATCTGAAATGATGTAAACACCGGTGAGAGACACAAGAGTGTGTGCAGCTTTTGGTCCTTTGCATTTTCTGTGTGTGTGTAATTGTGTTTGGTCTTTGCAAATGTCTTTTAATTTGATTTCCTCTCTCAGGTTAGCTCATGAGAGAAGATGCTGCAGCACTGGTTTCCTTGGCAACAGCCAACAGGATCCAGATGGGATGCTGGGACAGAGAGGTGTGGTTTCGGAAGAGCAAAGTATATGTAACTACATGCGCCTTTGGTAATGCATTGAACCTGAACATCTGCATGACACTGTCTTTGTGAGTTATTTTTTTGTGGAGGAGAGTTTATATGTGATTCCAAGGAAGCTAGTGAGAGAAGCAGCCACCCACATTAAGGGGAACCTAATATTTGTGACGTAAAGTCGCTGTCACAACAGATATCTGGTCACTTCTTTCTCTCCGTGTCCTAGCTGTCAACTTTTAGATCTATCAAATAGGAATGCCACAAGTCTGCTTACAAACTTCAGTAAATGCAGAGTTTAATGTTATCGTCATAAAAACCAAACAAATCCAGAAACTCCAAGACAATATTGTCACTGCAGAGTTGTAATTTAAATTGATCTTCACAAAGTAGGCTTGCTGGCTTTGAGGTATCGTACAATAATATGAACATTATATAACAAGTGTGGAAATAGCGTCACCTTCAAGTTTTTATTTAGTTTACTCGTTACTGTGAATGATGATGACACTTCGGCAGGAGTAAACTCAAATTTGTGAGTTCATAAAACTTCAAACAGGAGTAAAACTCAAAATTTATTTACAGTTTTAAGTGTAACTCTTGACTACAGTTATAATTTATTTTAGTATCTTTTCTGTTTGTATACATATTTTGTATTAATTATTATTATATTTGAAATACAAATGTCATATAGGCCTACATTAAATGAAATGTTAGCCTCCATGCTAAACTGTCATCAAAATCAAGAAAAAAACGGTCAAACAAATGTGATAAAAACACACTCAGACGACCAAGTTGCTTGTAAAAATGGTCAGGCATTTTTCTGAAGAATTTTCCAGATTCCAGACTGAGATTTAGGCGGACTATGAAGATTATAGTTGATGAAGAATTAGGAGGGCTCCCCGTTTGTCTCCCACCCACTGAGCCGGTCTCATGACTTTTGCATGACCAGGCATTGTATCTGAAGTCCGGGCACTTTGCCCTTTGTTCTCGCGCCCCCGGTGGGCCACCGACGGGCCAGCAGCAGCATAGAGACTCCTTTCACCGGCATCGTTTGTTCCACCATCTCTGGTCCGTACGCTCGCCCGAGCACGTCCCCCTTCTTCATTTGAGCGGAACGTGTCAGCGCTGCTGCCACCGACATTACGACACGAAACCAGACGAGTAAACCCGAAGTGACTCGGCTGTCCGAGACGTCCGACGCTTTCATCCGAGTATGAATAAGATAAGTAAAAGTGGCGGTGATGGTGTAAAGCTTTCTATAAATAAAACGCAGATCAGAAGGCAGATTAAACATTTGTCAAAGTAGACACATTCACACAAGAGTGTTTAACTGGATACACAAAGGCTGGCACAAATCCCACATAACGGTAAACACCTATTTTTATTTCACGCAATTATTATTATAGCTTATGTGGGAATTGCTGAATTGTTGGGTTTCTCTATAATGCTGTAAAGTTCCGCTGTAAGGACTTTAATGTGTTAAATGCCATGAAATAACCTGTGTCGTGATTAGGCGCTATATATATATATATATAAATTCAATTAAATTAAATTTAATTGAATTTACTCTTGCGGTTTGTCATTGTCAAAACTGTTCTGTTTATTTGAGCGACTGGTTCCTAGCCTGTAGTGTCATTGTCATGTTACTAAAGTAGTTTACTCCGCGTAAAACTTTAAAGATGCGACGTATTAGAACAGCAGCACCTGCAGCTCAATTATTATACTCTCTGCAGCCCTGCGATGTTATTTTCTGCTGTGTATTGATAAAAATAAGCAAAGCGTTAGTAATTTAATTGAAAAAGATGAAGTTACATCACTTTTCTCTTCATCATTTCATAATTACAGAGAACAGAAGAGGTGGTTAAATGCGGAAGCAGAGGGAGGGTTTTCTGTCATTTGGGCTTTTACTGACGCCTGTTCAACTCAGTGAACGCTGAAAGGTGCCTCAGCTCTCTGTGCTGCAGGAAGAGAGAGCCCTCTACACCAGCTCAGTCCATTGGTTCTGCAGTTTATACTAGGCTACTTGAAGAGTAATAGTTTCCTTTCTACACCTGAGGGTCCATTTGGATATTCAGATTCCTCGAACATTTATTCTGGGAAATTGACCTGAATAATATTTTCTACAGTGTTTATAAGATACGGTTCTTGTGTTTGCTCATTTCCAGGTTTTCCCGCTGACTGTTTGCACAGAGGTGTGTTCACGCGGAGTTAGAAGAACCAAGGTCGTTCTGTTCCTGTTCTTCTGACTATCTTCTGTCAAGCAGCGAAGATGCAGCAGCTGGAGGATGACAAGGTAAGCAGTTTCTTATATTTAATTACTGCATAAGTTACTGGAACAGTTTCAATATGTATTATTTGCCTCAGCATAATTTGTTTTTTTCAATTTCACCCTTTAATCAATAGACCACATTAGTTATGTTGAAATGGATGTTTAGGTTCAAAGAACTAAACTGATGCATTCATTTGAAATAAACAATACGGAGGTTTACTTTGTAAAGTTTCTATATTCTGTATTTTTCCATTCTGGCAAGAGCAGTATGGTAGCTGAACACTTCAGGACATGACTAAGAGGACAGGAGTGGGGAACTAGTTTGTGGCAAGTTTGAACTTGAGTGTTTTTTTTTAAATTTCATACTGCACAGAGAGGTGGGGTGAGGGAGTAGTGATATGACTGAGATTAGGGGAAAAAAAAAATTCTACTGTTAACATGCAAAACATGAGAGTTAGAGTTCTTGTTCAAATGATGTACTTTATATTTGAATACACTAATATAAAATAAGCTAATTATGTATTTTTGCATACATCTTCACAAGCCTCTGCTGTGGTTTGTCTTTTGTAATAAGGTGGCTGCAGTTACTTCATTGTTGTGGATGTTGAACAATAACAGCAATTACAAGATAACCTAAATGTGGAAGTTGAGTGCTGGAAAAAAAAAAGTCAAGCTTCAGTACACTTAACTAAAGTCCTCAGTCACCCGGGTCATAATCATGTCATCCAAAGGCAACTGGACTTCTTTTATTTTCTTGACCTTCCTGCTGCGCTCGGGTCTTTCGTTGCATCAAAATGGCTGTGAAAACGGGTCACGAAAGACCCAAGCGCAGAAAGAAGGTTAATGACGTTTTGCCTTGGAAGAAGCCTTTCGTATGAGAGGTGAAACGTCTTCAAGAAAGTAAAAGAAGTCCAGTTAACTTTCATTAAAGCCTAAGTTTATTCATTTTTTTCTGTCTTATTATTCAATGAGTGAAACAAATGAACCAAACATACATAAGTACAGGAGATCACTTGGTTAAAAGTGTGAAGCTTAGAAACTGTGTGTCAAAGTTCATTTTTGATCTTGGAACAATTAAGAAAACTGTTTTACATCAAGATCCATTTAGTGGCTGTTCTGTAGCTTTCAGTCATATCAAGTGATCTTTATCAGCAGACAGGTTGCCCAATTGTTTTGTAGGGCCTTCTATGCTCTACATAGTACCTTTGAGGTGTCAGTACTTGCATTAGTGTTTATTTGATGGGTGATTATTTATTGTTACTTGCAGATCATAATTTTTATTTAGCAGAATATGACACAATATCTTTAGCTTCAACCAAATTTTCACCAGTGTGTGTATTCTACTATAAAGTTACACCAGCTGCAGATGTTGAGCAACATTCTGGGCTTGGCTGCTGATTTGACCATGAACCTAATACATCAGCAGACAAATTGAATGCATGCCTGTGCAACCACACGCCTCACAACATGTCGACACAACCTCTGAGTCAGCCGCGTTATAGTTGTAACATACATAATGCTTCTTACTCAGCTGGCTGGAGTTGCTGTGATTTCAACAGGGAGGTTTAAAAATGCAATAGTCTTTTCTAAATCTTACTCAACACCAGCATGTCCGTGCAGTTACAGTATGTTAATGATGCAGTTCCCCATACACACTTACACGTACACACTCAACCACATGCCCACATGCATCCATGCAGGTAATCTTGTCTAGGATCACATGACCACAATACATATGTTTCTTTGAAAAGCATCAGTTTGATGTGATTGTGAGAAATGTGAGAGCACTTTTTTTTCCCTATTTCTGTCATTATTTTCTTTCCACATCTCTGTTGTGGAGATTGAATGCTGTATTTCCACTTCACAATCACTTTATGATGTATGCAGCATTTTTCAGTTCACGTCACTGTAACATCCAGGCCTTCAGCTTGTATTAGTCCCTGATAGCCCTCAGAGAAACACGGTGCAGCTTTGTTACA
The DNA here is from genome assembly GCF_029030835.1 of Brachyistius frenatus. NCBI lineage: Eukaryota > Metazoa > Chordata > Actinopteri > Embiotocidae > Brachyistius > Brachyistius frenatus. The sequence continues at coordinate 1,295,589 of NW_027210619.1, read as the reverse complement.
ACTAACAGCTAAAACTGTGGTGAATCTATTCTCCGTTATCAGTCCAGTGTCCGCATGTCATGTAATTCCTCACTTCCTCCTGTGTGCTGTTTCATTTTGAGCCATGTGGTGGTTTATGATAACTCAATAGGCACTTCATATAAGCAGCCATAAATATTGTGCTCTAAAAATATGCTGCTGCTGGTTTTACTGTCAAAACGGAACATTGAGTTCTTTGTTGAAACTAGATAGATAGATAGATAGATAGATAGATAGATAGATAGATAGATAGATAGATAGATAGATAGATAGATAGATAGATAGATAGATAGATAGATAGATAGATAGATAGATAGATAGATAGATAGATACTTTATTAATCCCACAAGGGGACATTTTTTCGCTACAGCAGCATTATAGGTACAGGAAAGCAATAAAACAATAGTAAAAAAATATTAAATATAAAAATGCACAGTATATACAATAAAATAAAATAGAATCATTAAATTAAATTAAAACTAACTAAACAATAGTGCAAGGATTTAAACAACAAGAAAACAGACAACCAACGGTGTTATTGTTGTGTGATGGATTTTGCCAGAGGTGAGTTATTGTACAGTCTTATTGCGGTGGGCAGGAACGATCGCCTGTATCTGTCCTTGTGACAGCGGCGCTGGAGGAGTCTTTTGGACCCGGAGTTTTTTCAGTGAAGTCACAGTCTGCGAGCTGCCCCTTTTAGAGTCAAAATGTTCTGGGACAACTTGTTCTCAGTAATATGCTATTTTATGATGTTTTAGGAATGTGTTGTTTAATCTGTGCAGGTGAGGCAGCAAGACAAAGCTCTTTGTGCTTGCCTCGGTACAAGGAATTTGTTGCCAAAAAGTGTCTGTTTTGGACCTGATTGTCTTTACAAACTGTACAAAACAATGTACTAATTTCTTAATCGAGTTGATGTTGAAACTGCAGCAGAGTTTGAAAATAGGTGGATTAAACTGGATGATTAAAATGGATTTCCCGTCATTCATGAGCCTGTTTGGACAATAGCCTTTAACCATTAGACTTCAGATACCCCAGTAAAAAAAGAACAACAAGGTACAGGACTGACTTGTTAAATAGATATATGTTTTTTTGTTAAATGATGTCAACATAATCAGGGCAGACTAATTGTACATGATTTGATTAGATGGAAATGTGTGGTACAATTACATTATGTTCATTCATCAAATTTGTTTTTTGAGTGCCTGAAGAACCTTTGCTTAAGTTCTTAAAAATTTGGTGCATGATATAAAAGATATATGCTCTTCAGTCAAAATTAAACTTTGACTGAAGCCCACAAATGGGTGTTTCCATTTGTGGCATGCTGCCACAGAGCATGCTTGCAGCTACAACTTCATTTAAACCAGTATCCATTTCTGATTGGCTGAAGACGTGTACATATTTCACTCCCTGGTTAAACCCGGCCATGTAAAGGATTAATGTCAGGTGTATTGCCTTGTTATTATGAGCTAAGCTCAGTTTAATTCTGAAACCAGCAGGAGAAAAAAAATCCACAATAGGATTCAGACTTTTTCTCTGAGTGTCTTTAGCTACTTATCTGAGAAATACCTTTGGAGCTACAAATCGTATGCAGTTTGTGCAGCTTTCACAGCAGAGCTGCCACCCTGCAGTTGCTAAAGCAGCGTTCTGAAAACAAGGAGCGAGAGCAGATGTAGAAAGGCTCATTGTGTCTAATTACCAGTCACTGTGAACAACAAGAGCTTTGTAGAGCGAGCCAGGAACAGGCCATGTCCACTATTCAAACTGTGGGGATGATTGTACATAAACTCCTTTGCCTATTGTTGTAACCTTTCATAACTCTTTGTCCTCTCCTGTCCCAACAGCCCAAGAAGAAGGTGACCCTTTACCTTCTCTACTCTGTTTCAACTGCTGTCATTGGCTCACTGCAGTTCGGCTACAACACCGGGGTCATCAATGCACCCGAACAGGTGTGTGTGTGTGTGTGTGTGTGTGTGTGTGTGTGTGTGTGTGTGTGTGTGTGTGTGTGTGTGTGTGTGTGTGTGTGTGTGTGTGTGTGTGTTTTGGTGTGTGTGCGATTGCATTATGCTCGCCACTCAGCTGAATGAATTCTGGATATTTATTGTCACCATGTTTTACAACAACAGTTCAGCCATTAACATAGAGTGGGCATAACTCGTACATTATACCAGATGCATCCCTCTCATTTTCTGATATTAATATTGCAGCAATCACTAAAATGACAAACAGTTAAAGAGATTTTTGCTGGATACTTTTAATGCTTCTATGTTGTTATGCTCTATCTGGTCTTCGCTGTGGTTCTGCTCGTAGGTCTGTGTTTAGAGTCGTGGTGCCAGACATGAGCGTTTTTAACGTGTCTGACTCATGAACACAGCGGTGCATTGTGGCAATGCTAAACGCTGTACTGCCCCCATGTGTACGTGGCATCATTACATCTGTTGAACTTCTCACTACTTCTGACCATGCCACTGTTTTCTTTGGTTTTGTAGAAACTGCGTGCGTTTTTTCAGAATGTGTCCCTCGACCGGTACGGTGAGCCTTTCAGCCAGGGAGCAAACACCATGGTGTGGAGCTTTGCAGTGGCCATCTTTAGTGTGGGAGGCATGATCGGCTCCTTCTCTGTAGGAACCGTAGTCACCATATTTGGCAGGTGAGTACATCAGGAATGAACATAAACAAAGTTTCATCAAAAATGTCAGTCAATAAATCAGCCATTTTAAGAGGAAACATTTACTGAATGTGACTAATAATAATTTTTTTGTTTCCTTTAGAACTGAAGTTACTTTGAAATTAATCGCGTCACTTATCTCAGATGAGAGGATTTGCAACTTTTGTGTTAAATATAACAAATATGATCATTCCATTATCTTTAGTTGGGGACTGATATTTGGACAAAACAAGACATGTGACCTGGAAATGATATCACCTTGGAGTCTGGGAAATTTAGATGGCATTTCCTCACTATTTTAAAGACATTTAATAGGTTATAAAATTACTCAAGTAGTACTTTGTTGCAGCCCTCATTTCCTTATACACACTATTGAAACGTCCTTTCTCTAGTTGCCGATTTTTTTTTGTTTTTCTGTGTACTCTCACTGACTTTGTTTTCATCTCTCCTCACCAGGCGAAAGTCCATGCTGTTAGCTAATGTCCTGGCTATACTGGGCGGTGGTCTGATGGGACTGTCAACCCTGACTCGATCGTTTGAGGTGGTCATTATTGGCCGGATGATCATCGGTGTGTTCTGCGGTCTGTGCACGGGGCTGACACCCATGTATGTGGGCGAGATCTCTCCCACCGCCGTCCGAGGAGCCTTTGGCACACTGCACCAGCTGGGTGTAGTTATTGGCATCCTGGTGGCACAGGTAATACTATCATTGTCAATCATTAAATAAGATATTGGTTTTAAAAAAAGCTTAATTTTTCTTGGATGCTCTTGGAGTACTAATTAGTTGTGTGATTGACAGATCGTCATAGATACTAAGTGTGGAAAACAACATTATGAGCCTTAGACACAACGCTGATAAAGGCAGTGTAGCTGAAAAGGTTTCCCATGCTGAATGAATCATGGTGTACTGGAGAGGAGTGCACAGTGGTCTGCACCTGACTGTGTGTGTTCTCAAAAGACTTTCATTTAATATAAATATATTTAATGTACATCTTTTTCCTGTTGTCTGTGTGTAGATCTTCGGTCTGGAGTTTCTGTTGGGCTCAGACACTCTGTGGCCTCTGCTCCTTGCTCTGACAATCCTGCCCGCTGTACTGCAGACCATCATGCTGTTCTTCTGCCCTGAAAGCCCCCGCTACCTTCTCATTGTCCTCAACCAGGAGGAGGAGGCAAGGAAAGGTACGTTTTAAGTCAGTTTACATGCTGCCAATGCAAGATGGCAACCTCAGGTATTAATGAGACTGAATCTGGAATAACTGGCATATTTTAATGATCTGCAGACATAAATGAGTAAATGAGGTGGCCCTGTGATTTATTAAAATTGTATCATGTGACATGATGTTCCAAGAACCTTTCAGCCACTCTTTACATTATATTTGCATAATGATGTACCTAACTCCCTTATGCTCATCCACCCCTCCTTCTTTTTACAGCGCTGGTGCGTCTGCGTGGCTGTGAAGATGTGAACGATGATATTCAGGAGATGAAAGAGGAAGGAATGAAGATGGCCATGGAAAAGAAAGTGACCATTCTTGAACTCTTCCGCTCTCCAAAGTATCGTCAACCGATCATTATCGCCATCATCCTCCAGCTCTCTCAGCAGCTGTCTGGCATCAATGCTGTGAGTAGACGTCATTTCTCATAACACAGCATCATGATAGGGATATAATTATCACATGTCAGTCGGCGTGAAGTGAGAGAGCAATTGAGAAACTCAAATATGAACCTTAAAAAGAGCATTCATTAAAATGATACAAATATTTCTGACAAACACTCGACAAGTGAGTCTTCTTGGCTCCAGGCAGTGTTAGATTGAGTGGAATAATTTAGGTCAATAGGAGACTATGGGTGGAGACAAGCCCAGTGGTATTTATTAGATATTTTGTTAATAAGGTCATGCAACCAGAGTGACTTAATTCATTAGCAGTAGCTGTGTCTGACCTGACAACCACAGTAAAGCAGCTGCAGCCTGCGGCGACAGGCGCATTAACACTCACCAGAAAGCAGCTGGTAAAGATTTTTATAATGCAACTTTAATAGATTCCTCCTGTGTAACTATTCCAAACACTTCACTTACCAATATTTATACATAAACAACAGATCATGTGACAGGTGTAAGAGAATTATCATTCAGCTCTGCAGTATACTTGCTGCTCTTGTTCACTCTCATCACTTTGATCAACCCAGTTTCCAGCCACATCAGGCAGAGAAAAACTATGAAATACCCTCTGTGTGACTTGTTATTGAACACTGTGGAGCATTTGGCGACTAAACCGCCAGATATTTACCTCTGGAGTTTGTGACAAACAAGCCAGAGCCAAAAAAGAGATGCTGCTGGACTTAGATTTTGGATTGCTCGAACAAGACTCCAAAGGATTGCCAGATGTTTCAACTAGCAATGGTTTGCATCAACTTTGAAAGGTGATAATGTTTCAGTTTAGAGTTTAAAACATGTTGCTCTGCACAGAAGTGGCTAAAAAAATTAATTCATGCTGGTTAATTTATATCTTTTAAAGCCTGACCTGTTTTTATTCACTGAAATCAACAATAACCAACATGAACAACTCTTCCTTTGTCTCTCCTTTCAGGTCTTTTACTACTCTACAGGCATATTTCAAACTGCTGGTGTAACTCAACCCATCTATGCCACCATAGGAGCTGGAGTCGTCAACACTGTGTTTACTGTTGTCTCTGTAAGTGTCTTACTATAATGATGGTGTTCTAATTCAATACACATTTAATATTTTGTTGATTGTTAATGGATAATTTTTTTTTTCTTTGAACACTAGCTCTTCCTGGTTGAGCGGGCGGGGCGAAGGACACTGCACCTGATTGGACTGGCTGGAATGGCCATCTCTGCCCTCTTCATGACTATCTCCTTGTCTTTAGTGGTGAGTGGCTGTTGCTGTCTTAATGTCAAGTTGTAATGTAATGCCATGCTAAATAAAATAAAAAAGTCATCCTCTTACTCCTCAATTTAATCTTTTCCTCATTCTGTTTGTTTCTTTCTGCGAGTAGAAGACCACCCCGTCTCTAAGTTATCTGGCAATTGTGGCTGTGTTTGGCTTCGTTGCCAGTTTTGAGATGGGTCCAGGTCCCATTCCCTGGTTCATCGTAGCTGAGCTCTTCTCCCAGGGGCCTCGACCGGCTGCCATGGCCGTCTCTGGTTGCTCCAACTGGACTGCCAACTTCCTGGTGGGGCTGGGTTTCCCTAAACTGGAGGTATTTATCTATGACAACCACAGTAAATCACCATATGTATAAATTTCATGTGTCCTACAATTTTTCTCATACCAAATGTCTTTTTCTTTCTCTCAGGAACTTTGTGGCCCTTACGTCTTCCTCATCTTCATGGTCCTCCTAATCCTCTTCTTCATTTTCACCTTCCTGCGGGTTCCAGAGACAAAAGGAAGGACCTTCGACGACATTGCACAAGGATTCGCTGCCAGCGCGGGGAAACCCTCCTCCTCCTTGGTGCCTGAGGCGGTTGTCGTCGCCCTGCCAGAGAGCAAAGATCCTGCGCCGATGTCCCCCACAGAAAAGTTTCCCATGGTGAATCTTCCTCCAGAGAAACAATGAGTGTCTTTGGAGAAAAAAAGGAAGACTTGTGGTACAAGACAGACAACTGTTTCTAGCGCTACTCACAAATAATTAAGAGTAGGATGTGCCTGGAAGAAGCCAGGTCAGTGTACTAATGCAGATTTAAGATTTATTAATGACTCTTTTTAGTGTGCCTTTTTAAAATATTAAATACAATAATTTTTTTGGAAGATTCCCCAGTTAGTAATGTTAATAAAATTGACAGAATCCCCTGTAATCCTGCTTTAAACACAGGTCAAATGTAACTAAATTACCAGAACGTAGTGTTTGTTGACATTCCCAGTGCCAACTCCATGTATTTCGCCATAAAAGAGGATCAACATGCGGTCAGTGTTAAGTCCCACGTCCTCAGCTACCCTTAGTGTTAAAAGGTTGCAGGATTTAGGGGTTTTATGTATTGAGGTCAAGCTTTAAAAGCCTGTTTGGAGCTTGGTAGCGTGACCCAAAAAAGACTGACTTGCTGTCCTGTCTGCCTGCCTGATGTGCCTTGCTGCCAGGGGGAGGGAACCATGTTGTCTTTAGTAAGCAGAACAGACATGGAGGAGGTTCTGCACAGTCCCTCTCCCCTTCAGGTGCATAAAAAAAAGCACTGATTATAGTATTAGAATAAATATATTTAAGCATGTAGAAGACTTCTCATCCTGTAGCACAACATCCCTTGACAATGGAGGGTGTGTGTGTGTGTGTGTGTGTGTGTGTGTGTGTGTGTGTGTGTGTGTGTGTGTGTGTGTGTGTGTGTGTGTGTGTGTGTGTGTGTGTGTGTGTGTGTGTGTGTGTGTGTGTGTGTGTGTGTGTGTGTGTGTGTGTGTGTGTGTGTGTTGTTTGGACTCAGCGGTGTTCATGCTGATAAGGAAGTACAACAAAGTCAGTTCTGTAAAGTGGTGCTGTCTACATCAGATATAATATTTGTGTGAGATGAGAGACATAGTCTGGCACTGTCAAGCCTGAGCAAAGCCTCCTTAAAGGCTTTCTCATCTTAAAAACACAAGCTAACCTCTTCAGTTTTAGGATTTCTCTGCAGGGTACAACCAGGATGCCAGAAAAACTGTCCTGATGCAGTTGTTTACAGGTTGCATTACAACAGTTGGATTCAAAAACTCAGGTGGCTAAATGTGCAACTGTAAATGGTTTCTAGCTGTCGTGGCATAGAAAATACATTTATCCACCACTGTGCTTGAAAATCTTTCAACAACCGTAGTAACTTTGAGAACGGCAACTATTCGATCACAGATCATAGAATAAAATATCTCACTAAACACACATCTAAGTCACAACGAGACATTAGCCAGGTGAGATGCTTGTGTTGAATAAAAACACTAAATGAATTGTATTTATTTCAGTGGTTAATGCACAAACATGTTCAGTATATGTATTTTTTTCTAATTATCTGAAATTATGTGTATATATTGTAGAATCTCCAGTTACTGCATCATGATCAGCTTTTGTAGCACAGCGTGCGGGCTCATTTAAATGTTGTGTTAATGTTTGTACAGTTGCGTCTTCCTTTGGATGGACACCGACAAGGAAGCACTTTTCAAATCTGAGTTTAGCAGCGTTTTGTTTGCACTTTGACAGTCTGACTATTTTCTAAGGGTGGATGGCTGATAACTTTCTAATGGTTGTCTATAATGCGTGAGGCTTTATCTTACATGTACTGTCAAGTGTATGGTTATGGTTATATGTTCTTCATAGTCCTGTTAAATATGCTACTTTCACGCCAGTTTTTCTTGCACTCTGGACACACTGTTACCATGGTGAATGTCACAGTGTTGCCTTGCAGCTCTCTTCACAACTCACATTTTTAATATTTATATTTTGTTCCTCTGTTGCCTTTTTTGTGTAAATAAACAGAAGAAGTCCCTTTGGGTCAGTGTGAGAGACAGATAAGAGTTGACCCTTACACTTACAGTGCTCTTTGATCATCTGCTGTAATAACATTAGTGACACTGGCTTTTAGAGCAAAAAGTTTTTCATTTTATATTGGAATGTGTGACCTAATTTATGAGCCTTTAATTATAGTTTCAGTCTATCATGTCATAAGTCAAGCATGTCTGTTATCATGAATGTTTAATGTAACTGCTGCTCTGTGTGAAACTATGAGAGGTTTTTCTGGCATTGTTGTGGAGGTGATGCTTAGGACTGTATGGACAGGTTACGAATAGTGATGTTCGCTTTGGGGTGCCGGTCAGAACACACAGCACACTCGGCTTCAGTTAAACTCTCTTTTCTGTGTTGAGTTGTCACACGACAGCACTGTAATTCAACCATAAGGTAAGTTGAAGGCTCAGTATAGGTGTGGTCTAGAATAAGAACAAATACAAATACAAACCAGAAGAATTAAACTATTAACTTAATATCAATGATGAACACAATCTTATTACTTCTTGTAACAATAAATCTAAAATTATTGCCCCTTTAAATGGCATTGCAAACATTCTACCATAATACAAACATAATATAACAGTTCAAACACACTCTTACATAAAACTTAACGAGCATTAAAGTTAAGGAGCCACATGGTAAATAGACAAGCTTTTATCTCAGCCTCTGAAAGAAACATTAAACATCAACTAAAGCCGTGAAAGGCTGCATTATGTTCGCTTGTCTCCTGACCACTGAGTAAACAACTGAGTTTATTTACAGTCCGTCTAAGACGCACACTTCTCATGCCAATTATGAGCTAGAAAGTCCACTCTGTAATCTCTACTGACACGAGTTTTTGGCTACTCCTAATTCCGGTTGACCGCACCGCTCCATGTGCTTGATCAGCACAGGTCTACACGTTCACTTTTATATTAGCCACCAGGAGGCGTCAGCTCAATAGTCTAGTCTACAGCCTTTCCAGCATAGCCGCCCCCTGCCCCAATTTGCCCTGAAAATGGGCTCCATTGAAAGGCTGACTTCTCAGGCACAAGGGTCTGTTGTGTCATCTTCATCTGTTTTCTCAGAGAGGACAATCAGCCGAACTTTTGGTCGAATGTAGGTTTCTTCTGGATTTTCGACCTCTGCGGTTCTGATGTGGAAATACTTTTGTCACTCATCCAGTTTGCCACAATGCTCGCGGCATCTGGGCTCCACCAGAAGGACAACAGCGCCTGTCTTGCTGCCCAGAACTGATCTACTAATACCTGGGAATGTCTCCATTTCTGTCATCCTAGCTTTTCAGATTCTGGGTAGACTACCTGGGGTAGGGAGCTGTCAGGCTGCCCCATGAACAGGTAGTTAAGGGTCACAGGGCCCATGTCAGGTACGTCCAATGAAACATACCCCAGAGCTTTTGCATTCAGAATGGTCTCAATTTCAAGGGGAAATGTTGTGCGCACTTGGTGGTGTGTAGTGCAGCTTTAATGGAGCGGATTTCTCTTTCCCAAACACTCCCAAAGTGTGGTGCTGCTGGTGGGTTGAAGCGGAAACTGATATGCTGCTTTGCCAGCTGTGGTTGGAGATCCGGATTCATATTGGAGAAGGTCTCTCTGAGTTCCCTTTCTCCACCCTTAAAATTGGTCCCCTTGTCTGAGTAGACTTGTGCCAGCTTTCCCTGTCGCGCAATGAACCTTCTGGAGGCCATTTAGAATGAGTCGGTGTCGATGGATGTCAACAGGTCTATATGGACTGCCCTTGTGCTGAGGCACTTAAACAAGATAACCCACCTCTTCTCTTGGCGTCTTTCTAGTTTGACCAAGAAGGGGCCAAAGTTGTCCATTCCGGTGAAATAGAATGGCAGCTTAAATCCACCATTTGAGTGCAGGATCCATACTGTGCAGCGAAGCTCTGCAAACACTCTTTCAGGGCCAGGATGACAGAGGTTAGCATCAACAGCCTGAATGAGTAGTTTGGTATATGGATGGCTTGGGTCGAGTACAGTGGGGTGACTAACAGCTTGGTACAGTGATTCCGCATGTCGTAATCTGCCTCGGCCCATGTGCTGGGCTGTGTAGCATCTTGGCAGTGTTAAATCTGGTAAGTGGTCCAAATCTCTCTGTCCCAGATGATCCATTGCTGTAGTAGATTCTCAGGTAGCTGCGGGTCATCCCAATCTTTGTGCTTGTCCCATAGCTGCTGGACTATGATCTTGGCCCTGGTAGTAAAGGGGAAGATAAACCCCAGTGGGTCGTAATGACTTGCTAGAGTTCGATATATGTTCCTCATTGTTGGCTCTCCAAAGTTAGTGGGTCGGTGCTTATAGCCAAGGGTATCTGTATCACAGTGCCAGCTCACACTAAGCATTGACTGTTGTGCCTCTGCTTTCTCATACGACAGCCAATGCTCTAGTTTGTCGGATCGTGCCTCCGGTGGTAGATGGTTGATGACCTCTGGCCTATTGCTGGCCCATTGATGGATCTCAAATCCTCCTTAAGCGAGAAGCTGTCAAAGTTTGTTGACCAACTGCTGGGCCTCCTCAACTGATGGAACACTCTGCAAGTAGTTGTCCACATAGAAACACTGTTCGATTGAGAACCTTACATCTTCTCCAGGTTTACTGTGCCCAACATGGACTACAGTAGTCCCAAAGGGAACCAAAATGTCAATTTGCCACAGATTTTCCACATTCCTCTTTAACTCAGCTGACAGGGGGCTGAGGGATGTAAAGAGGCAATGCTGAGGCTGCAACTCTGACTCAAGAATCCTAGCCGGTCCTTGCAGTGTCCATCCCCGTCTTGTTCTAATTGCAACTGGCCCTCCTGGAGGTCCTAAGCGCACTTGCTCTATAGGATTTATGAGGTGAGAGTGGTCAGCTCCAATAAGCAGCAAGGGTGAAACTTGGCTAAAGGCTTGTAGAGGCAAGTCTTGGAGGTGCTTGTACCTCTTCTTGAGGGAGGGAACTGGACATGAATGTTCAGCTAGCCCAAGGCGCTGTGCGGTGAAGGCATTGACTATCTTGAAGGATTTCTGTGGTTGCAGTATGGGAGAGATTTTTACAGCTGCTCACATGTAGACTGTGACAGCGTTTTGCAAGTTGAAAAAGTATTCCCTTTTAACTTAGTGTAAGCCTGGTTTATCCAGAGGCCTGCAGATACAAATCTGAGGATCTGAGGTTAGCAAGGTAACTTCTGGTTTAACTCTGGGTTTTCAGGACTACCAAGGGGGTTCACTTCGTACCGGGATTCATTGCTATTGTAACTTATTGCCATGGTAACTGGCCATGACGGAAGTAAGTGGCAACCTACTGTGTGTGTGTGTGTGTGTGTGTGTGTGTGTGTGTGTGTGTGTGTGTGTGTGTGTGTGTGTGTGTGTGTGTGTGTGTGTGTGTGTGTGTGTGTGTGTGTGTGTGTGTGTGTGTGTGTGTGTGTGTGTTCACAGTAAAAGGCTGCAGCTCAAAAAAAAAAGTTCTGGTCTTTGATCATTGATCTGTTTTTTTGCACTTCTTAATGCTGTGAAAGTGTCAGAACCATTCAAATTTGTAAAACCTTTTTACTTTTTGTGAATTTGCAAAAGGAAGATTTCACTGCTTAGACCACATTGAACCAGGCCCAGATCTAAAACCACTTTACTTAGACTGGTCAAATCTGGACTAAATTACCCCACACAGGCTGAACATTCTGTGAAATTCTGTAAAAATCTGTTTCTCATTTGTGAAGTCGCACTAATAGGGGTTTTTTTGCAACTCTTAGCGCTTTCGCAGCATTAAGAGGTGCAAAAGACAGAGTGTGTTAAGTTTCCTCTAAATTGCCCCATCAGTGCCAAATTGGCAATTTACTTCAGCATTGTTCACAGTAACAGGTTACACTTGAATGCCCTCTGTGGGTGTCTGGTAACACAGAATTTTATCCGAAACAATGTCCTATTTTTATGAAGTTGCTATATTAAACTGGAAGTTTACAGAATTGAAAGAGGTGAAAGTTTGAGTGGGGATGTGGCTGCCCAGGAATACACATTGTTAACATACAGTAAAACCAAATTAGCTGTTAGATTGGATGCAATTTGGAAGCATTATGCTTTTGTAATATACATTTCAACCCTTTTTTAAGTGCACTGACAAGTGCACAGCAGTAGGCAGTGTTAAAATGAGTAGGTGAAGTTGAATGTACAGTGACACAAGACAACAGCTTATCAAATAGAAAGAGGCTTCTTTACAGATTACATGACAGTATTCATGATGGTGCAGAGTGAACACACAACGCCTCAAATATGTTTTATTGTTGAGCTTATTACAAAGATGGGACATTCTCCCAAAGTCATCTACGATAGGCTCGAACCCACTTGGTGACCCTTTAATGGATAAAGTGGATTCAAAAAAGTAGCAGCAAAGCCAGAAACAGATGTGTTTTTTTTATACATCAGTTATCATTTCAACAACACAACTTGCCCTGTTTCATTCAAATGAACCTCTCATCATTAGTGGTCCCACTGCACAGTGCCCTCTGTGCGTGACACCAAAATACTGCACTGATGCACAAAGCAATTTTGAATGTCAGGAAAATAACACAACACAAACACATAGCCCATTAAACCGAAAATATTAAAGGCTTGAGACATGACTCAGACTTTTTTTTTCTTCAGGCAGCAGACAGATTTACAAACAGTAAGTGTTGTTTATTAATTTTAAATGTTGTGTTTTTGCATGGCCCATCTGTCTCTTTCAATATTTCTCACTTTCTAACATGGCCGCTGTGCCGATGTCTGTCTAATCAGTTTGGATGAGTTTGGCTGCACTAACATTTTTTCCGTTAGAGCAGCAAACAGTAAGTGTAATTTTTATTTTCCTTGATTCTTTGTTGTGTCTCTTGCTTGGCCGCCGTGACATGACTGGGCCTTGTGATGAATTCCCTTGACATCAGCCACCGTGATGCTCTCTGCCTCTGTCCAACAAGGCTACTTTGCCATGACTATCTCTGTCTGTCCTACCAACATTTCTGTCCATTTGGTTGACCGTCCATCCTTCCGACATCGCTGCCTGTTTGTCTATTTATCAGTTTAAATCCATTTTAGAGGTGAAAATGTTTGTCATTTAGATCTACAAAAGGCAATGTCATTTTAATTCTTTGATTGTAGTGTTTTTGCATGACCATCATGCCAAGACTGTTCCTTGTTGCTCTCTTCCCTTCTCCCTCCAACACGTCCGCCAGTTCACACTTCCATACGTACTTCCATCAGTCCGTACTTCCGTCCATCAATCCATATTTCGTACATCAGTCTGTACTTTCATTTGTACATCTGTCCATCAATCCGCATTTCAGTCATGAGTCTATACTTCAGTTGGTCAAGCTCTACTTCCATCCATCAATCCGTATATCTGTCAATCAGTCCGTAGTTTTATTTGTACTTTGGTCTAATAATCCGTATTTTCATCCATCAGTCCATACTTTATTCTATCAATCTGTATTTTGGCCATTAGTCTGTACTTTTGTCCGTTCTTCTGTCCATTAGTCCATACTTCTGTTTGTCAGTATGTACTTGTATCTGGCCGTCCGCCAATTTTTTTAAGCAGAAACTTTCTTTGAGATCTACAAACGGTAAGCTCCATTTTATTCATAAATTCTGTGTTGTTGTTGTTTTTTTAGCTGTTTTTAGCTGTTGTGCCATGACTGTGCCCTGTTGGGTCTCTCTCCTGCTGCATGCGTACAATCGCGTTGCTATTCTGATTTATAATGTAACTTCTACAGTTGTAGATATTCTTCTTTGTAGTCTAAGTGGTTATAATACCCTCATGTACCTTTTAGTAGCTAATTGCCTGTTAACTGTCAATACAGCCAAGTAATCAATATTTTTAGATGGAGAACAAAGTGGAGCCATAGTTTTTTGGTGACTTTTAGATAGAGAAAAGGTGTTATTATTGCAAAACTGGACAATAACTGTTCCATCTCTTTCATGATTTCAGACTTTCTATACAGGTTGGCTCTCTTTGATAAACTTAATAAAAAATTTTTTTAAAACTATTAAAAAAACTTGACATGATATATTGTGTTAATTATCAGATTCACATCTGATTTTCCACCAACTGTCACTGACAATCAGAATAAATGTTTTCTTAAACAAGAGTATAGATGGTCCCAACTGAGCAGTTATTAGTCATGTCATGAGTTTTCTAAAGTTTTGGGTCAAATTAATTTCTTATTTGAGAAGTTGTGTGCTGAAGTCTGAACAGTTAAGTCTCTTTAGCAGTGACTTGAAGAGCACTGGACCAGTTTACCTTCTGCATAGATGGGCACTATTATTAGTGTGAATGACAAAGTTTAAACAATACTAAGGTACAAAATTAAAACATATTTAAAAAGATTTTTGATCTGCATAAGCGTTGGAATTTTCCTCGAGAATTGGATGATCTTTCACTGTGCCATAATGTACAAAGGCAAAGTTCAGTTTGATGGATGGATGGCCATAATGGAAAGGATATTTACAACAGAAGTCTTATATCCTGGTTAGTAATGTTTTGTTTTTTTACAGTGGGGGCAACCTCCTCTGCTGAACGTATTGAGTCATAGGTCCTGATGACCTCATCACTGTCAGCAGCCGAGTGACTGTGGAGAAAAGACACTGCAACTGTTTCACTTGTAGTTCAACAGAAGAACATCTACTAGGGAGACACAGAGCAGCATTACAGGTAGAAAAACATCTTTAAAATGTATTATCTGACCATTTTGTTGCTTCCTTCTGTTGAGCTATACCTTAATATCAAGTGACATTTGTTTGTTTTAGTTTATTTGATGTTCTACCGCCTTGTGTAGTTCTGCTGATTTCATTACTTTCAGCTTGGTTTAAAACTTAGGCTATATCTCCTATAATGTGGGTTTTGAATAACATTTCGATTGCAAGTCCCATATGATGCCATTCTGGGCCAGCACAGGTGGGCTCCTAGAAACCTGTGAACAAACCTCCTGGGACCCATATGCCTTCCCTTGTGAGGCCTACATGCAAAATCCTAAAACTGGTTTGTTCATCCAACAGTCAAAACCCAAACATTTAGCTTACTATTACAGAGGAACAAAGGAACCAGAGGATTTTCACATTTGAGAAGCTGCAGCAAGTGAACTTTAGATGTTTTGGGTTTACAAAATGACCTAAATGATTATTTATCAAAAATAAATATTGTAATGATTCATCAACCATTAATTGACAAATCATTTCACCTCTAAAAAACTGAAATCTCCACTTATCCAGGCTGCTGGAAACAATATCTAGCTGAACAAAGACGTTTTAATTCTCCATTTCCCACTTCCTCACTTTTCCTTCTGTACCTCAGCCCCTTGGACTTTGATAAGGGGCCCCCTAGCTGGCTGGGAATGGGGCCATCTAACTGTGTCAAGCCAATACACCACATATCCCTGCAAAAGTCTATGACAGTCTGACTCAGTGCGGTGAACTGGAGCATGAAAGCCCATCAACAAGGTGCAGTAGTGCAGGCTGGCCAGCAGGGGGCGTGCATGGACCAGAAGGCGTGGTAAGCTCTGTGTGTGCGCGTGTTTTATGAGAGCGTGTCTGCATGCTGTCTGGATGAGCTGTCCTGTAAGGCGAGGAGTGTGTCTGAGAGAGAAGGGTTTTTTTTTTTTAAAGGAAGAGGGAGTGTGTAGCCACATGAAGGATGGAGAGCATCCAAAAACATATCCAAATTCTATTTATTTTCCACAAAGGTGGAACTGAGAGAGATCAAGATCAACAGGAGGGAAAAAAAAAAAAAAAAAAAGAAGTTGGGCACTTTCACATGCCACAGCTTGAAAAATGTAAGTTAGCACAGTGCCCAGACATGTGAGGGATGCCACAGTTTGAGGCACAGTCTGCCAGGCGGCGTCAGAAGAGGCTGGAACGGACGTTGTTAGACATGTCTAGACAGTTATTTTAGAGAACAGTCAAACTTGTTTATTATTTTTTTTTTCCACCTCGCTCTCTCTCTTGTTTACCCTCCCTTGCTTTCTCTTTGTCTTTGTCTCACTAAAACAAAAAAAAAAACTATTTCTCCTCTTTCTCTCCTCCTGTCTCTGTGTTTTGTTTACTTCTTTACTTGGCAGCGTACTTATTGTATGTGCTGCTCTGTAAATATTTTTCTCCTTCCCTCATCCATTCGTCAGTCCACCCTCCCCCCCATCTCACCCCCATCTCCCCCCCCCCATCCTCTCTCTCGGTCTCTCTCTCTCTCTCCCTCTCTCTCGCTCACATAAAGGGAGCAAACAGACTCCACCCCCACCTCTCGCTCTGTCACACACACTCTCACTATCTCCCCTTTTTCTCTCTCTTTCATGCTCTCTCCCTCCCTCCCTCCCTCTCTCTCTCTCTCTCTCTCTCTCTCTCTCTCTCTGTCAGTGTCATTCTGTAGTGGAGATGTGGAGTGTCTTTCTGTCTCTCTGTCTGTTTTTCCAGCCTAATTCAGCTGAGGAAGGTAAGGACGGAACTTTTACTTTTAATTATTTCACGCGAAGTCTGTGACTTCGTGCGCGTGTTTATCGCTGTGGCGTGATGGAGAGTTTGCACAGCGCTCCCATCATGAGTCCACAAGTGAAACATGGACACTTGGTATGCTTTCTGCACGAGCTCTCTAAGAATGTGACTCTGGGAATTAAGGGCACTTTGACGACGTGTGAAACTATGGCACATAAAAAGACCACGAGACAGTTCAACTCTTCCTGGATCCTCAGCGCTTCACCTGCTGTTTGGGACCCCTGAAATAATGACCACTCCCCCCCCCCCCCCCCCCCCCCCCGTTGCTCGCGAAGCCCTGTGCGTGTTGTTTGCTCTGTATTGTGTTTCGGTGCATCTGTGCTTGTAAATATGCATGCAGATCCATGTGTGTGTGTGTGTGTGTGCCACTGTAGCAGCACATCTGATAGGACTTTGTTGGCATGGAAGTGCCAGGTGTGCGCTGGGACGATCGAGCTCCCACAACAAAAGAATATGGAAATAAGGCAGAAGACAAATGAATAATAAGTTGCATAACCCATTTCTCTCTGCCTATGGAGTCGGCGACCCCCACCTCTGTGTCACTCATGATCTCACTGATGTGATAGCCAGAGACCCCCCCCCCCACCCCTCCAGTACTGTTACCAGTGCCCCCTTTTCTCAAAGGATGTTTCTCTTCTTCTCTGTTCATAACTCCTAATGCTTTGTTCAAAATATTGAAAAATTACATGTCCTGAAAAGTGTGTGTGTGTGTGTGTGTGTGTGTGTGTGTGTGTGTGTGTGTGTGTGTGTGTGTGTGTGTGTGTGTGTGTGTGTGTGTGTGTGTGTGTGTGTGTGTGTGTGTGTGTGTGTGTGAGAAAGAGAGTGAGAGAGAGAGACTGTCAGACAGTCTGAAAATGATGGATAATTAAGTGAGACTTCATCCATGAAGTGTTCTGTCAGATCAGACTGGGCTAACTTGAGAAACGTTTATGTACATTATGTGTGTGTGTGTGTGTGTGTGTCTGTGTGTGCGTGCGTGTGTGTGTGTGTGTGTGTGTGTGTGTGTGTGTGTGTGTGTGTGTGTGTGTGTGTGTGTGTGTGTGTGTGTGTGTGTGTGTGTGTGTGTGTGTGTGTGTGTGTGTGTGTGTGTGTGTGTGTGTGTGTGTGTGTGTGTGTGTGTGTGTGTGTGTGTGTGTGTGTGTGTGTGTGTGTGTGTGTGTATGTATGTGTGCGTGTAGTTATAGGTGCATACATGCCTTTGACCCAGCCTATACATAGCTCTTGCTCTTCTATCCTGTCCCCTACATTGGACAGGGTGTCAGCAGTCAGCACGCAATTACTTTCAAAGGATAAGGCTGCATGTTGCAAAGAGCTGCACCTGTTCACGCTCATCTCCCTTCAGCTTTAGTTTACTGCGAGGTGTGTGTCAGTTTTAGTCTGTAACAGAGGTAACTTATATGTCAGCCTCATGCCTCAGATTTGAGCTGTCTTTGTAACAGATGGCTTGGACTAAGATGAGACAGAATGACAGAGAGGAGAGAGGCTGCAGTGTTACTGGCCTACTGACTCTGTTCTCGCAATTGAAATAGAGCTCTTCATAATACAGCATTAACCCAATAGCACAGACGTCCCCATAAATCCACATGAATTCAAAATTGATAAATTGATGTCATGAAAGGAGGATTTGTCATCTGCCTGGGCTTTGATTGCAGTAAATGACGTCTGGACGGACTGACTGTCTATAGCTGCGCGTTAACTGATATATTTACCGCCTGGTCTTTCTATCGTTGATGGTCTGCCTACTGCTTTTGAAGTATTTGTATATATTCCCCACTAACAACCCCCTATTCTTGTTTGTTTTCACACCACAAACAAAGAAGTGTCATTTTTGGCTTAATTTTTGTGCAGCTAAGATTATAAAAGCTAGTCGTCTGCTCTTTTGCATGCAGACAAACCACAAATGGTGTGAGTGACATTTGATTTGTCACTCTCACATGCTACATGTGTAAGTGTTGATACATTCGCCTACATGTATTGTTGATGTGAGGTGTTGGTGTGAAGCCACATGGCTGGCCTCTGAATTGCTGGATCTGTCGAGGATTGCGTGTTCGCGTTGCATTAGCACACTATGCTGAAGGGGAGGCCTGCACAAGAGGCACACCTGATGCCCCCCCCTCCCCCGCTCTTCCAGCCATGGATGAGTGGAGATGCAGAGATGCTCACCGAACTATGCATTTCCAGAAATTAACCCTGTATCGTTAGTGAAATCTAATGTCATACCGTAAAAAAAAAAGTAATCTCTTCCAACTTTAACCAAAGTGTCAACAGGCTGCACAAACTGGTAAACAAATATTTCCTCACCTGTAACAACAATAATTAAAATGGAAATATTTATTTTTCAGTATAAACATTCAACCAGTCAAAAAGGTTTAGCAGGATTTTTTTCTGCTCTGGTTGAAATTAACAACAATTTACTCTTGTAGTGTACTTAAATACCATTTGGAGGTATTTTTCCTGGCGTATTTCTACTTCCTTTATACTCCATTTCAAAAGAAGATATTAACCTTTTTTTTTTTTTTTTTTTTTTTTATTTTTTTACCAACGAAGGTTGGTAAAACAAGCTTTATTTACATTTATTGCAGCCTCTAGTGGTCATAGTAATTGTGACAGGAGCACTGGAGGAAGATGGGTGATGGAGTATAAAGATTGACAATGTCCAGGTTGGTAGGAAGGTCGAGGTTGTTGGACGGATTAAACACAGGACTTTGGAGACCACTGTTCATATCCTGTGTAAAACCAAAAAGTCAAATTTAAGAAATTGTTAATGTTCTGTGGTTTAGGTTTCAGGGCATGTTGGTCCTGTAGAGCGTGCTTAAAATGCTCATATATGTTGTTTTGGGAATCACTGGAAATCAACCTGTCGTGTCATTTCGGGCTGAGGATGTGTTGACAAAATAGTAATGTGTCGTTGGGATTTCTTGTCACATTTCAGATGCCTATTGACGGCTCCACAAAAGCATCCTTCCCCCTCTAAACTTCTCCAATGGTTTCTTTTTGAACAGTTTCAGGCTCAAAGAGTTAAAAAGAGAAAAGTCTTTGTAGAAGGACTGTTTGTTCTTCTGTTCTACCACATTTCACAACACCTCAGATTTATCTTGAGACTCTTTGGACCGAGCCGTAAGAAATATCTGGTTGGGAATTACTGGCATTGCACTATTTAACATTATATAAGGTGTACAATGCAATTTACACACAGATACCTAAGTATTAAGGATCTAATAATGTAGTAATCTAATAGAGCAGTCTCTTGGATGATTTATCTTCTCATCAAGTGCTTTTATTTTGATACTTTACATGTATGTTTCTGTATTCCCACTGAAGGAAGATTTTAAGTTCTGTGTTTTTCATGATTGAGTAATAATGTCATTGTTGTACTGCTGTAATTTAGATTAAATAAATGATCTGAGTTCTTCCTCCACCACTCGTTATCTGTCATAAAAAGACCACCAGGCTTATAAACTTGGAGCCATGTTGACATTCTCACTTTAAGGTCATCTGGTCCCTCGTTCCTGCCATCACTTGTTTTAAGTGGGTTTTAATTAGGTAGATTACGCTCCTATCCTAAGTGTAACAAGCCATCCGTTCAGGACATGATAAATTAGAGAAAGCGTGATAAGAAAATAAGTGGCATGCTCGTCACAGTGGGAGTGCAGCAGAACGGATGCCACGAACAGCCCTGAAAAGCTTCCTGCTCCTCTCCCTCCTGCCTGCATGTGCATTGGGCTGCAGAAAGAGTAAAATCATATGCTGGTGTGAAGTGGAGGGTGTAGCATCCCCATCATTGACACTACAACACTTACCCATGACCAGGCTTTATTTTTAGTTCCAACACGTAATTTTTAAAAGCAACATGATTTTCTGTGGCTGTTGAGAGCGCTGTAGTGGCATTAAACCACTTTTCTTAAAATGAATCACACATCTGCCATTTGTGATATGAGAGGTTGAAGCCCTCAGGTGGCTGCGAGCCAAGACTTTCTGCTTTGAGTCAGTCAGTGTCGTGGCAGATAGCGTCACAGATAATAAGCCAGAGTTACAGAGTTAGAGCCTAAATGTAACTGGAAGAGAACGTGTGGCATGGACTGCTGTGACACTGGAATGTAGTTTCAAGTTTTGAATTTCACATTAAAGCTGCTGCTTGACAATTCAGATAGACTGAGAGCTTTAGTTTGATTGTTTACGGCTTCATAGAAATGTGACATTTACATTCCTTCTTGTTTGTGGCTGTTGTGGGTGGAGATGGTGACGGTCGTAGCAAGTTTTGCCTTTGATGGCAACTATATTTCCTCTCATGGAGAAGTCAGCGCTATTTGGAAGTGACTTTTGTATGTTTTGAGTCGTGTTTCCAAGACGTGTCTCCTCTGGCAACACTGAGGAGTATATTTTTCCACAAGATTTCAGTGAGCATGGCTTTTACTGGGCCACACAAACATCTGTCATGGTTAGAGCTGCAACGATTAATCGGGTAGTTGATTGTTTTGGCTTTTAATTGAAGAAAAAAAAAAAGATAAAATTGCCGGTTTTCAGCTTGTTAAATGTGGTTATTTTCAGGCTCCGTTGGTCCACTATGATAATAAACTAAATATATTTTGCTTGTGGACTGTTGGTCGAGACAAATCAATAAATTTCTTTGGCTTTAGGAAACACGGGTCTACATTTTCCATTCCTTTCCATTTCTTAACATTTCAAAGACCAGACAGCTAATTGATTAATCAAGGAAATAATTAACAAATTAATCAATGAAACTAATTGTTATTTACAGCACTGGTCTTGCCAGATTCAAGTCCTTCTCGGCCAAACCAAAATGTTTCTAATCTGATCATGAGTTTTAGAATTAAGACCTTTGATCAAAGGAGAGGGGAGTGAAGTGTATGAATACCTGAACATGCTAAATGAATAGTTCAAAGCTTTGGGAAAATGTTCATATCAATTTTCTTGACTAGAAATGTGAGAAAGTTGATACCACTCGCTTGTCTGTATAGCAGACATTAAAACTATAGCCTGCAGACAGCTTAGTTCAACACAAAGACTTTCCACTCTTTGTGTTGAACTTAGCTAAGGGGAAACTGCTTGCCTGGCTCTGTAACAAAATCTGCCTACCAGCACCTCTAAATCTCACCAATGAATGTGTTTAATAGTTGTTTAATCAAAAGCACATAACCCCAACACACATTTTTATATGTCAGCTTTTGTAGAAATTAAACAAGCATTATATAGAGGGCTGATTTGAGAACTTTAGAGGGGCTGGTAGGAGTATCTGGATACCATGGACAGAGCCAGGCGAGCAGTTTCCCCCGATTTCAAGTGTTTATGCTAAGTTGAGCTAAGCAGTAGCGAGAGGTTGCTTCCTCTTCAACTACCAGACATGTTATCAATCTTCTCATATAAAGGACGCTATATATTTCACACAATAACTTCGTTTCTGGGGGCCTGCCTCGGACCATTTCTGAGTCTTTCTGAAACTCTTTATCACTATTTATGTTTATATTAAGTGACCCCTGTCCCTCATGTTGACCCACATTTCACTTAACATCTGAGCGCCTGAACAACTAAAACATGTTTTTGTTCCAACAAAGTGTGTAAATGAGTATGATGATGTGCGTCTACATACCAGTCTTATCATAGAGAATGTCTGATAATGAAGGCAGCGAGTCAGTTTTTGTGAACTGTCCTGCCTGTTGCTGCCTGCACAGTGCTTCATTGCAGGCATTGCTCTGTCATCTAACCTGACTTAAGTACTGTTTGTTGCAGCTGCACTTTCATTCAGCTAAACTGTCGGAGACTTTTTGATAACTCCCTCTGACATGTGCCTGCTTATTTCTGGAATTGCGTTAATCCCCCTCCTTCCTCACTCCTCCACCCTCCTGCCTCTCTGTCTTTGCATATCACTCTCTCGCTGTGGTTGTTTGTAATGATGGTTTCGGGTAGGCCTTGTCCTCAACTGACTGTGGGTGGGAGCATCTGGAGCATATAAAAAATGGGTGGAGATGGGCGGATGAGTGGACAAAAGACAAAACACAACCTGACCACTGCTCAAAATGCTCGCAGGCACTATGGGAATTTTTTGTAACAACATGTGTTCGTGTAACTTGCTGTTACCTGTGAGCCCAGTGACTCTTTGGTGGAGCATTTATTTTGGTGTTAAAACATATTACACACTCACACCCCTCCAGTCTGCATTAATATTAACACTGTAATTCTTTGCTGAGTGTCAGGAGGGGCCCTTTTGCCTGGGAAGTGTGGTGTAAAGTAGCATACATCTGCTGTCAAAGAGGCATGACATGAACGACAGCCCTACACTTAGCGCTGGAGAGTGTCGGTGTATGCATGGCCACACAGTTAGGAAAAGTATTGGGCACAGAGAAATGGATGGAGAGAGCGTAGAGAGGGTCACTCAGATGAAGTGAACACTCCAGTGGCAGAGGGGACAGTCGTGAACTAATGCAGGTCACCTCTGCAACAAGAGAAAAGAGAATTTACACCCACATCATGAACAGAACGAGAGGGGGAAAATGTGAAAGAAACACATTTGTATGCACAAACACAATCCTATCATCCACTACTTTTGTAATCGTGCTTTTTCTACTCTAATTTTCTTTTCTCCCCTCTCTCCTCTCTGAGTATTAAAGCGCTTTCCAAACAAACAACAGATCTGACATCAATAATGGAGCAGAGCGTATCTCCTTATTTAACGAACAGGGATGCCTGCCCTGCTGTCACTTTTTAGATTAATAATATACACATGCAGAAAGGAGGAAGAGGAGGAGGAGGAGGAGAGGGACTGGGGACAAGATGGTAGAAAAGGTATCGAGTAGAGTGAGTAAAAGACCGGGAGTGGAGCAGGAAGACATGAGAGGCCAGCGTGCATTAACGCAGCACTCAAGTTCAGATTGCAGACTCAGCACTTCTCCAAACTGTCAGGGACAAACTTTGAGTGTCTCTGCCCTCAGATGGACCAATAACAGAGATGCTGGGGTGTTCTGTGTACATGAAGGGGCTGCCTGAGAGTTAAATAAAGGGGCTTTTACTGCCAAGTGGACCTGCCAGTAAATGTCCCTCTCTTTTGTTCGTGGTTGTCTCGCGCACACACACGAGTGATGGTGCCTTAGCTCAAGCTAATCCTTGAAAGGTGTGTGTAACAGTGCACTCAATGCTTATCTTAGGATGTCGTGGTGAATTATTCAACATGCTAATGTCTTGCAATGAGACATGCATGAAGCTCTTTGAACACTCCTCCATGTAATCCTCATGTACAGGTTTGTCCCGGGAAGAGCGCAGGCGACGTGAGGACCCGAGTCCCCAAGGCCCCAAGGCCCCAAGGCCCCATGACAAGAAACTAAATAGCAGAGGCATAAATATTAATGTCAATGTAGTTAGCTGTATATTATATATTCATGAATGTGCCCTGAAGCACAGGGTTAATTGAATTTGGAATGACACTTTTGCAGCATTTGTGTGTGTGTGTGTGTGTGTGTGTGTTTCTTATCTGATATAAATAGGATGGTGCGTAATGAGGTCACAATACTTGATATGTGAATGTATGCTATTCATGCATGATATGTTTATGCATAATCATAATTTGTTATTCTGACAAACGAAGGACTTTTGTTGACAAGGCACGGACACAGAGCTAATCAATAAGGAGTTTGCCTGTCATCACACACAGCTTGAAGAGTACAACATGAGTCCTGCTTAAATTGCATCGTCAAACAGAGCAGAAGAGCTGTGTCACTAATGGAAATAGTCATTCTTCTGAAAGGCTTTGGATATCCTGGCCTGGTGGATTTAGTCCTCTCCCTGTAGCTGATTTGATCCTGATCGCCTCTGTGATTCCAGACGCCAAGCTGTCCAGACATGCGCTGCACTAAAAACAAGTTTTTCTGATGCCTGTGGTTGCATGTAATCCTTAGCTGTCACAGTCCATTTGTATTCTTTCCTTGAACAATTCATATCACTCCAAATCCTGGAGGACCTCCATGGAAAATGTGTGAATTTAGTTAGATTGACCTAAAGACAAGCTAGTGGGTGAAAACAGATAGAAACACAGGAGGGGAGGGGGGGGGGGGGGGTTGTAAAGGGGAAAAAAAGAGACAGGAAATGAAGGTTTGGAGGACGGATTTGCAGAATCTCTATCTGTGAGTATAATCCTAAAAAAAAAAAAAAATCTGTTTTCAGAACAGAGAGGTGGTGATTTATATCATAAGCCACAATTGATCTTACTCTCGTATTATTCGTTTGATTCATTAAGACAGGCAGTGGGATTCAGTGTGTGCGCGGGCCTGTGTACCTCTGTGTTTGAGAGACACAGGAAGAGAGAAATAAAAATGCATCTTTCTCGCTGGGTCACTGGTGTTTTGGTGGACCAGCGTACCTTTTAAAATCCCTGTGTGCATGCTGATTATGGAGATAATATATTTCTGTTGATCTTTGTCTGGTTGTCACAGAGAGAAAAAGAGAGACTCCTTTTCTCCGGTCAACAATTGTGTGACATGAAATGGAAACGAAAGCATAAAAATTGGGTGGCGACAATGGCGAGAATGATTTATTTCTAAACAGAGGTAGAAGGCTTCAGTCACCCACAATGCTTTCTATGTGTGTATGTGTCTACAATCATTTTAGGTGGTTAGTGTTGTGCTTAATGAAATCGGGCACTGTGTGTTTCTCTTCATTAACTCCATCTGTGCAAGCATCCAAACCTGAAGTCTGATGTTTTTGCCACCTCTGTGCACACGACAAACTTTGGCCTGCGTTCAATCGGTGGCTCTCTAACAGAACTGAGCGCAGACTGTGCCAGACTGAAGGAACGGCAGCCACCACGGTTTTTGAATACTAATGTAAAATTCAAGGGCTTCAGTTTTGTGTGGGAAGCTGCCATGTGTCAGCACGCAGCACGTAGCAAGCAGCACTCAGAATTGAAGTAACTCGGTGTGTGTGTGTGTGTGTGTGTGTGTGTGTGTGTGTGTGTGTGTGTGTGTGTGTGTGTGTGTGTGTGTGTGTGTGTGTGTGATTTCTTTGCCAGCTTGCTTTTTAAAGCACTTAAACCTAAAAGCAAATTATGGCAAAATACACTCCAACATAAAAGTCATATGCTATTCTCATGCTTTCAGTCCAGATCAGAGAAAATGAGAAAATGTCTGTTAGGACCAGCAACAAAGGAGGAACACTGAGCACGTCGCCCCCCTCCTACATCAAAGTGTTGAAGGTTCCCTTTAGGCCATAGTATAAGACGCATCACCTCTCTAAGTTTCAACAAAATGTGACAGTAACTGTTATGGCCTTTTAAAGTTGAAATATTTGACCTTTAATCACAGTGCCCCATCAGGTCAATCGGTTTAATTTTTTAAACTCTAGAACATTGTGCCAAAGTGCATCATTGCTCAGAATTAGTTATTAGGTTTGACAGATGCACACAGCTGGAGCCCTCCCTGATTTTATTGCATGGGGGGAAAAAAATCAAAGAGAAATATGGAAAAAAAAACCTGGCGCACTTCCACTAACGGTAGACCAACTTCCAACTACTTGTGGTATTTAACAAAAAAACAAAAAAATGCTGATTTTAAAAGCTCCCTCAAAAAATACTTTACAGAGTTTTTCTCAGCTTCTGAATCACTAGAGCAGATCTGGGTTTTAGGTTTCGATGGCACCACAGAAGCACACAGTTTGTGGTTTTCAGTCTTTGAGAGAATATCTCATGATGACAAATTCTGTCTCGCAGTCACTTTTCTTTTTAAGCACTCACTCTATTTCTCAGTTAAACTCCTGAGCTGCAATCGATAGCCTTAAACGGAAAGCTATACACATCTTATTTGTCTGTTCTCTCATACTTTGCCTTTGTCTCTGCTTCTTCACCCCCCAGTGATGCTGCTGGACACAACAGAGTCTACCTCAGAGCTGGGCTGGACCACCTATCCAGACACAGGGGTAAGCAGGGAGCTGTCGGTCAATGTGCTTTCCAGCTGTTGGAGCATTGAAGCAGTCGTGTTGGGAGGCCGAATGTGTCACACACATGTTACACATTATGTTTTAAGTGTAGGGTGATAATCACATTGTTCGTTGGGCTTTGTGGTGTAACGCTAATTAAACACTGTGGTATGTCATACATAACATTTATTTTTCTACAGAAATGGTCATGTTAGGTAGCTGATGGTAAAAATGGTTTTAACCATGTTCATTTTTGTTATTGATTGATTTGTTGATTACTTTCTGGATTCATTATTTGGTCTATGAAAGGACAGAAAACACAAAGAAAAAGCAGCAAAGTGTCACATTTATGAACCTGTAATGACTAATGATTGATTATTAAAATGCCAATTGCTAAGGTTAGTAATTGAAGTTTTAGAACACGTTTAGAAATGATTATATTCAATTATTTGTTTCATCATGGCTAAAAGTCATGTATGTCATTATTCTGACATATACAAATATAAATATAGATATAAGATAATATATAAATGTAGATAATGTATGTCTCGGAAAACATACTCATAGAGGAAGTATACCTATTTCTATGCTCCTAAACTGATCACATTTGACCATAATGATTAATTTTACTCATTGTATTAAGAAAACAATAAACAATATTAAATTTAAGGTCACCCTTGCCTGGTACTGTAAATCCATGTGTACAGTCCACTTTATAATGAACATGCAAGATTAACCATAGAAATTCACTATGAATACCATAGCAATCCCACTTTACACCCAGTGGCTCAAAATATGAGCAGATGATTTAAGCACCCAAGCCCAAACACAATAGCTTTTTACTTTATAATTTTCTGTTAGATTTCCATTAAACAAACATGTTTGCCTTGAGATTTTTATACTGTGCTCTATAGAGCTGATGATCAGTTTGTCAGCTCACATGTGCCCAGGCACATTGCATTTCTTACAGTGTTCACATGTTCACACGTGGAAATCAAGCATGAGTATTGTAGTATCAGCTTTGCTTGCTGACACATTTTCCAATGTTACATTGATTACTATGATTGAAGTACACAGCAGGCTTCCACAATAATTTTGCTATTTCCACCGTACACTTCTCTTTTCTTCAGTGTGTGGCATTTTACAGCTGTTATAGATTACCAACTAAAGATTTGGAATAAGGTTATAAATGCTTATCTAATGTTTAGTTATGGTTTAAGTTCAGGGTCATTATCTTCCTGAATGGTTGGCAACTGACTTTGATTGGTGATGCTTCAGGTGAGTTGCACACAGCCTTAGATTGAGCAAGGCCTCACCTTGCCTTTAAGGCAACCTTGAGGGCTTAAATGCCACTCATTCTTTTTTTTCTATTGCTCTCTACTGTGTGTCTTCATCCATGGTGAAATTGCTCAGATTGAACCATAGATCTCCCATTCTTGAGCTGCTTTTTATTTAAGGTTGTCACATTGCCTTGAGCTGTGTAAATATGTGTGTGTGTGTGTGTGTGTGTGTGTGTGTGTGTGTGTGTGTGTGTGTGTGTGTGTGTGTGTGTGTGTGTGTGTGTGTGTGTGTGTGTGTGTGTGTGTGTGTGTGTGTGTGTGTGTGTGTGTGTGTGTGTAGGAGGGAGAGGGGGGGGGTCTGATTGTTATGTGTGTGTACTTGCGTGACTGTGCTAAGGTCAACTCTTGGGTCAGTTAAATTCACTGATCTGTGAGTGATTATGGCTCAGTTCTAATATGGCTCATAATTACACACATTCATCGTCTTCATTGTCACTACCGTTGAGATGATCAGTCAAACTACATTTGAGAAACTGTAAGACAGTACATCTACATATACTTTTTACTGTAGAGGCAAGTCCTGTGTCAATTAGTCATCCAGTTCAGGACAATACTACGATTAGACTTTATTCAAAACGGCCAACATGTTCAAACATCTGATGTATTCATTTAAAGCATCATACTGTGTATTAAATACAGTCACAACTAGCTGAACGCTTCATATATACCTGTTACGTCTGGCAAATAAGTGAAACTACTGTACAGAATACTGTACAGTAGTCTCTAATCAACATCTGGCAGGCACACACACTCACAAGGAGCCTTTTATCTCACTTTACACTCAACTTTAGCTTTATACTCTGTCATTATCACCCGAGTCTGGCCTCCAGTGTCGGGGAGTAATTGTACATGATGTTTGATTAATTAGGGCCTCGTGTGTTAGGATTTTGTGAACCATGATGGCAGTTGCTAATAAGAGGCCACCCATTTCTCTGTGAGGGAGTAGGTATGCGTGTGTGTGCGTGCGTGTGTGCGTGCGTGCATGCGTGCCTGCGTGCGTGTGTGTGTTCATGAGCAAGTCAAGCATTTGCATGATTTTTTTTTTTTTTCCCTTTATGGTCCCTGGATGAGAAGTGCTTCTGAGATGGAGATATGGTTATTTGACCCGGGGCATCGAGCTGAGAGAAGTAGAAAGACAGACCAAGAGAGGGGGAGAGAACGAAGGATTGTGTGTGTGTGTGTGTGTGTGTGTGTGTGTGTGTGTGTGTGTGTGTGTGTGTGTGTGTGTGTGTGTGTGTGTGTGTGTGTGTGTGTGTGTGTGTGTGTGTGTGTGTGTGTGTGAGAGCGTGCGCGCGCCTGTTCTTATTTTTAACCCTTTCCCCACTTTTCCCCGTCACGTCCCATCTTTTTTCGTTTGCTTTAGGGTCAGTGGATATTCTTTACTGCACGCTCTCCTTCTTCTTCTTTTTTTTTTCTTTCTTACCAGCCTTTCCTTTATTATAATGTCCTGACAAGGCTCTTTGTCTCTGCTTCCTTCTCTTCCTCTTTTAATCTTTTCTCCCTTTGCCCCTCACAGTCCCAGAGCCACTTGGCCTCAGATTCTTCCTTTTATCCCCCAACTCTGTCTCCACTCCCTTATTTCCCTTCAGTGTCAAAGCAGCAGACACTACATTTCTTAATGTAGTCTTTGCATTCTCCCTTTGTGTGTGTGTGTGTGTGTGTGTGTGCATACAGTATGTCTTGGAGTATATGTGTGTTCCTTCCCCTGCTTCCAAGTGTTTGTGTGTGTGTCCATGGTTGTGTCTGAGGCCCTTCCCCTCCCTGTCCTCTGTCACTGGAGAGATTGCGTGGCTCTCTGGCATTTCGGTTTGAATTAAATCATGAAAATGAGTTGTCCCTATTTCTTTTTTTCTTTCCTTCTTTCCATGCTTCATCCACCCCTCTTTCCCAATCTGGCCTGTTTTTTTTCTTTCTTTCTTCCTTCATAAGGGAGGGAGAAAACGAGACGAAAGAGGGGGGAGGGGAGGATGAGCTGGGGGTTTAGGGTCAGAAAACAAATG
Organism: Brachyistius frenatus; assembly: GCF_029030835.1. Lineage (NCBI taxonomy): Eukaryota > Metazoa > Chordata > Actinopteri > Embiotocidae > Brachyistius > Brachyistius frenatus. Next base: position 1,265,677 of record NW_027210619.1, on the reverse strand, counting down.
ATAGCCGTGTTTTTTTTTTTCTTTAAAAGCAGAGAAGCATTCTGCACACAATGCCACACACGAATACTGGTGGCAACCCTCTCTACCTGAAAGTCCTTTTTACTTCCACCTCACTCTGCCACGCAAACAGACACACACACAGACTCTTCCTCCGTTTACTATTTTCTAACTTTTCTCTCACCACCCTCACCATCCCTCTTCCCCACCATGTGCTCTCTGTTGTCCCCTCCATCCGATTTCCCTCATTCCCATGTCTGACAGAGTGAATCACAGCCTGGGAGAGAAAAAAGTGTCCTTTCACTCCATTAGACTGACAGCGCCTCAGACTCTTTCTATCTGCTCACTGATCTTATCATTATTCCAATTGGACCAAATATGAAGGCACTCTCCCATGTGTGATGCTACAAAGATATCCATTCTTTCTGGCTGTTAGCACCACACAGAGAAAGAGACACAAGCATAAAGAGATACACTAACATGCACAAACACTGTATCACACACGCTAAATGCAGCTTGATAGGGTGTCAGGACCTTTTGTCCTCTTGCCATTGTTATAGAGTGCATAATGGTGATGAGACCTAATACATAATTCCTCTGTGTTACACCAGAAAAGGCCCTGCTTGTCACTCAAGGCTACACAGGCTTAAGGCAGAACCGTTTCATCCTTGGTGGCATCATACTGTATAATTGGTGAAACTAAACCTTGCGCCTGCATTTACATTTTGTCTCATCCGACAGAGTCTCATCCAGAGCCATGTCTCAGAGCCGCTCAGTTTCCTTCACAACTCACATCTTGTACTTTAACCCATTTGTGCATCTGCAAGTATTCAGCTTCTCTAAAACACAACAAAATCTGCTAATTTTATTGCGCAACAGCTGCCATAAGTCGGACACACCCGCTGCCACCTGTCACAAGTGAACAATGGCACGCACGCAGATCCCACACCAGTGCAGGAGGAAAACCCAAGCACATGTCACTGTATAAAGCAGCTCTATTGTTATTATAAAGCAGTATTATACTTTAGCAACTTATTCAATTACAAAATGCCAACTTAATTATTTTCTCTCTTACGTCCGACTGTTTTTCTCTGATATTCCAGCCTCCATCCTGATATAATGAACAGAAATGGAATTTTGTTCATTGTGTTCAAAGTTTCCAAGAATGCTTTTAAGAAATTCAACATCATCTTGTCTTTTCAGAAGTGACCTTGCCTCTGTATTTTTTTTACTGAGGAAATAGTCTTTTTGAAAACCATTGACATCATCTTCTGTGGATTATCAACCAAAATCAGGACATGTTTTTTAACAGACATTGATATTGAAATTTTGTAAGCATCAGGTATGGTAGTGTCAATGGTCATTACATTGATCTGGGCGGTAATATCTCAACAGCTTTTGTTCAGATTGACATGAATGTTTTTACAGACATCCGAGGATCACATATCCAGTGAAATATCGTAATATCTACTAGGTGGATTGGCAGAAAATTTTGTACAAAAATCAGCGGTTCCCAGAGGATCTATACCAGTGTCTTTGGTGATTTCCTGTCTTTTCCAAACTAAAAAAGCAAAAACTCAAAGGTTTTAGCACCGGTGAGAATATGCAGCATATAATTACAATTTTGTCTGCAACACTTGAAGTGTGTTCTGTGCTGTAAATGAAAGGCTCGAGTGGTTTAATGACATGCTGGTTTTATAGTCATTGATTACTTAATTAGACAGTGGAGAGTCTATTGTAGAGTACCAGGATATACAGACAACCCACGTCACTGAGGACAGTAAACAAAAGCTTTTCAATTATGGATTTAATACTAATGTGCGTTATATCAAAACAAAACAGAAGCTCTATCCTCATCATCTCAAGTATGAGGATGATTCATAACTATGGACAAACCATAAACATACTGGGGTTTTAACAGTTTATAGCAGAGTGTCCTTGCTCAAGATCTTGTTTCTCATTAGCTGAATTCAGTTTAAAGGAATTCATAATATTGTTTCTGTCTCTCTCAGTGGGATGAGGTCAGCGTCCTGGACGACCGGGGGAACCTCATACGAACCTTTGAGGTCTGCAATGTCAACCAAAATCCCCGTCTGCAGGACAACTGGTTGGCTACGCCTTTCCTGTACCGTCACTCAGCTCCACGAGTGTTTGTCACGTTGCATTTTTCAGTGCGTGACTGCGCCAGCCTACGTTCACCATCACCCACTTGCCGAGAGACGCTCACCCTGTACTACAAACAGGCCGACTCCCAGAGAGAGCTGGAGAGGACCTGGGTAGCTGAGGTGAGGTTAAACATTAGATGCTCTGCATTATAATTCCAATTTCTAAATTGTATTGTAAGTGTTCTGTCACTTTAAAGCAATGTCAACACACATCCGTTTTCATTTTAAAACTGTGTTTAAAATGTAGGGTTGATAACGCCACGGGTTACAGGAATTGTTGCAAATTAGAACTAGAACCTATTAACGTGGCTGTATTCGTGATGGTACATGAACGTGCCACGTAGGCTGATACAAAAGAAACGTTTTCTCGGCGGCAATCTGATGGCTGAGTGGTTAGGATGCATACTACATTGGCTAAATTGCCCTTAACAGCAGAAGTATCCTATCTACTGTTTTTTTGTTTTTTTTGTTTGTTTGTCTTGTTTGGTTTTTATGGGGTCTGCTCAACATACTCAAAGACTAAACAGACAAGATCATTAGAAATTTAATGGAGCGGTTTGTTCGATTTTGTTGCATCTAGTGGTGAGAATGCAGAGCGCAACCAGCTGAACACCCCTCGCCTCACCTTCCCCTGCCAAGCGTGTAAGAGAATCTATATTGGCTGGGAAACTGGCACAAAACACAAGTCTCTCTCTGGAGCCAGTGTTTAGTTTGTCCCTTCTGGTCTACTGTAGAAACTTGGCAATGCAACATGGCGGGCTCCCTAGAAGAGGACCATCTTCTTATGCAGATTTGAAGGCCTCATTCTAGGGTAATAAAAACACAACAATTCTTAATTTCAGGTGATAATACGAAAATGAAAACATATTTATGAATATTATATTATATTTTTGCCAATATTTCAATAAGCAGCATTAGTGATTCATAGTTGTTCAGCTATCATCACCCCATGACACGGAGGAACCTCCCTGATTATTGATGGCATCCTTAGACCATACTAGTGAGAAGCACAATCTACACTGTGGTCTTAATAAATGTCACTTCAGTCCCACTAATAACATCTTTAAGACTTAAAATGACCATTTTACTCTTATTGCAGTATTAATTATATATATTATCAAGACTTTCGCTATCCACACGTTTTATTTATTTAAGTATTTAGTTTTGTTGTGGGTTTTTTAATGAATTTTTTTTTCTTAGGCTTTTTGAACTACTGAGTCTGAATTGCCTGAGCAACATGAGCAGTCACAGTCACAGTGGGAGGGATGTGGTATTTGTATAGATGAATGCGTTTCTCCTGAGGGAAGTGAAATGCTTTTTAAAAATGCAAATCAAAGCCTGATGAAGAATCAGGAGAGTCAAAGAGGAGCAGGAAGCAGTGCAGCGCAGAAAGTCTTGAAAACAAACCCCCAATGGGATCTGTGCAGATCTAAGTCAACGTTTACATTTCTCACTAAACTACTTCATAATATAAATATATGCCTGGGGAAAAAAATACAGCACAACTCTCAGCTTGTCTCTTATCTTGCCATTACCCCCTTATTTCAGTGTTTTTATTCCTTTTGATTTACTCTACCGTATGTTTCCAGTCGTTATTCTTCTGTCAACCACTTTATTTTATAGTCCACAATTTTATTCTTTGCTTCTTTCCTTCCTGTCAACCACACTCTCTCCGTGCTATTTTGTTTTCTCTTGACCACTCATTATCTTTTCCTCCTCTGTCTCCTGTCCACTCTTTGTTTCTTCAGCCATCTAGTGGGGAGAAGGATACTAGGGAGGGTTGGGTGAAGATCGACACCATTGCAGCTGACAAGAGTTTTTCCAAGGTGGAGCCCAGTTTACCTCACAAGTATCAACCCAACAGATACAGCCGTATCAACGTTAAGACTCGCAGCTTTGCCCCACTCACACGCAATGGGTAATCATCACTGTACTCCACTTTGTCTGTGTCGTTTACTAGCATCATTGCTCCCTATGGATGTTCTCCATCTTCATATCTGACCCTTGTTTCAGGTTCGTCTTGGCCATCGTTGACAGTGGAGCTTGTGTTTCTGTCATGGGTGTATCTATCTTCTACCGGCGTTGTCCAGCCACCAGCCTCTACTTGGCATCCTACCCAGCGACTCCCTCGGGTGCAGAGCCAACTGCCTTAGTGCCTGTGAGCGGAACATGTGTCCCCCACAGTAAAGCACAGGGAGGCACGCCCCCTCGCATGCACTGCAATGCTGAAGGAGAATGGATGGTGCCTGTCGGAGGATGTGTCTGTGACGAAGGCTATGAGCCAAACCTCAATGGATCTGCCTGCTTGGGTGAGTTGAGGAAACACTGACAGTAAACTGATCAGGTTGATTCCTATGGAGAGAGATTAAAAACATCTCTGCTTCATTGATGCACAGTTTAGTTGTACACTTACTGTGAATGTGTGGGGAGCTGTGGGAGACAGATTAAAAAGGAGTGGTCCTAAGAGCTGCAGCAGAAGCCAGGATATCCTTTTAGTCTTTTTGAATGGGCAAAGCACATGTATTAGAGTAATAGTTTGTGGCATTTTGGGTAATTCTCTTATTTGAATCTCTGCTGGTTGCCCGGCAAGACTCCGGGAGGTTACCGCATCTGGCTAAAAAACACCACATCATAACAACACAGATGAAACAAACAGGATATAATGTGTTAATTAAAGAGTTTACAGGTGCTGGTTGACAGATTTCTTTTACCTTTGAACAGAGCCATGCCAGCGGTTTTCCCCTGTTTCCAGTCAGTCAGTGCTTAAGTAAGTTTGGTGGTTATCATCAGATATAGCTCTCAACCAGAGTATAAAAAGTGAGGCAAGATGGTGCCGCCTTCATTCCAATGTAAGTTGCTCACTGGGCACATATCAACTAAGTTTTTCTGACTCACTTTGGCTTATTGAGTCTATCTGGCTCAGTTAGTCTGCCTGCTGGCTTCTCCCACTCATGAATAGCTTGAAAAAAAAACTTTTCAAAATTCTATTTGATCAAATGCTTTCTTTTGTAATGATTATATTAAAAAAAAAATCCTTTTTGGATCAGTGTACATTTTATATGACCTAAAATACCGACAAGGACTTCTCGAACAAAATCGCCTCACAACTCAGAGCTGTTCCTGGGGATTTGAAGGCCAAAGAATCTGCATCCTTACAGGCCTATAATGCACCTTAATATAGTGTCTGTAGCATCTTTTGATTAGAGCACCCCTTTCTAGTAAATTCTCACATCAAACTCCATGTTCAACATTTTCTGTCAAAAAATTGACGTCTCCTGTTACCACTCATGACATCACTAGGGTTATTTTTATTGGCTTGATAAAACATTGTACCGTTCTCTGAATAATGCTACCCGTTACCAGTAAGCTAAATGTGCTAGTTAAAATTGTGGAGAAATATGAATTTACCCTTGAAATGCTTCCAAAAGTGTTCAGGACTTCTTTCAAGTGAACTCATTTGAACTAAACTGCCAATCTGTCAACTTTTTGGGCAAGTCTTGACTTCCTGTCAGTTCTCTTCTTGGTATTTTCTGAGATGCAAAGCCTCTGGATCAATACTAGAAGGAGCTGCTATCGCTCTGATGTGGTTGATGTGTGTTTGAGACCAGAAGGAATTGAGGGCGGGGGGATCAGGTCAGGCAGAGATGAGAAGGGGAAAGACAGTATTGTATCCATGCAGTGCACAAATGCTCTGCACATATTGTCTGTCATTACTAGAGTTTTACTGACATATTTCCTCGAAATATATAGAAAATGTTGAGCCAGAGGTGCTCCTGTAATGTATATTAATAAATTATTGCTGAAGTGGTATTAATGAAATTAAGTGAGAGGAGAGGATTTACATATGTAAAAGAGCAGCTGAGAGCCAGACATATAGGTCAGCAATTGCAAAACTGGTAAAAAAAAAACCAAACAAAAAAAACAGTCAAAAAGCATTCGCACTTCTCAAAGTGGGTGCAAGCGGAGGGGGAAAAATTCGAGAGATGTGCAGACGGACAGGGAGGGATATAGGAAGAGAGCAGGGAGAGGGAGAGAGCCATAGTGAGAGGGATGTGACACATTTAGGTCATGGCGATGTAATGGCCACTCGTCTGTGAGCAAGTGACAGAAACCGCAGGGGGAGAGGGGGGGAGTGGAGGGAAAATAGGGGGAGATAGAGGGAGAGTGAAAGATAGGAGGATGCAAGTTAATGACTTAAAGAACTGAGCAAGCAAAAAATTCTGTGGGCATGAAGGGAAAAGAGTGGAGAGTTGTGTGAGACTCTTTCTGTGAATGTGTGAGTATGCACAAGTCTATGTTGCTGTGATGCTGATATTCAGGATGCCCACGTACGTCTGAGGACTCAAAATACCAAGATTATAGTCAAAAACTGCTTTCTCACAAGAATTCAAAGGCCATAATTGCTCAGGTCTAACTAACAGCAGCACAATTCATCCTCCAATCCTGCCAAGTCAGCTGTGAAATGTGTCTGTGCTCTTTAGCTATACATCTGCACTCGGCCCACCACTTGTGTTTGTCTGCATTTGATTGATATCTCCTGACAAACCACCCCTCAAAACGGCTCGGCTTCCACTGACTGGCTTTGGAGAATCTAACACGTCGCTGCCCACGCTTCTCTAGCTTTTTGTTCCAACTCTCATTTGATTATGTTTTGTTAATCACTTCACTGACTAATGATGTGGATTGGCATCATTACATTGTTGTCCTCTCTGGCTCCCTGGGAATGTGGAAAAAAGAGGCAGATGGTTAACTGGCAAAGTAGTTGTCAAGGATTATTAACTGTAGCCAATCCTTGTTCTTACTAGAAACTGGAGCACCGAAATTTCTTAACTATACCATCTTGTACATCCTGTTCTTGTTTGAATTAAGCACCAAGGACATTTAATAATAGCACAAAGTGAGCAAATGATAGGCTGTGCTGCAATGTACCATTGACTGGATTCTGTAATTAAAACAAAAGGTTCATTGCTTTTATGGTGCCAGAACTTTGAACACTGTGAAAAAGCACTTTAGATGCTGACTGACATTTATTTCCACTTACAGCCAGTGAAGGATCTTAACCAACACACGCATTATGTAGCACATCTACAGTCGTTTGAGGACAAATAGCAATCTTTTATTTAATTTTTCACTATTTTAAAGAATTGCATTAAGCTAGCTAAGTTTCTTTTGAGGTAAATGACTACAATGTAAATTAATGCTTTGATATCCTCGTGAGAATACTACTGGCAGCGCAGCGTCTGCCCCCTCGAGCAAGACATCATTTTTAGGGACAAATAAGAGACTCCAAATCCCACCTCTCAGTCTCCTGTGAAAATGAATATCAGTGTTAAATGACTGCCTTTAACTACACACAGCTCTAATAGCTTTCTATTTTTAGATTCAAGGGTTCTTCCATTAAGCATTTCTTTATTTGTGAAAGAGGATTAATTAGGCAAGGACTTAACAGGCTAAAACAGTAAAATTAAAGTAAGTACAGGATTCATCTATTTGGTTTTTCATCCTAGCAAACTACTTTTTGCATTCTATTTATTTAGCATTAACAATTGATGCTTTTGTTGGAGAAGAGATTCTTTTTTTTGCAGTGGTGGTGGCATAACTTTATGGATGACAGTGTCTGTTTTTTTTTTTTATCAGTTTGATTAAAGTATTGGATGCTGTAAAATTTTGCACGGACATTCCTATTTACTAGTTGATGAATCCTAATGTTTTTGTCAAGCCACATCAGCAAGTTTTCATTTATGTTGTGAAATATCTCTCTTACTGGATGGATTGGCACAACATGTAGTGCCAAGTGTGTATTCAAAGCCGTTTCTATCCTAACATCCGACAAGCAGTTCTGTTGAAGCACACTGGCAGCTTAACACGTAAACTACGATGATGGGATATTATGGATATATCTATCTGGCTGTCCCTCGGGTGGTAGAGTGGATTGCCCTCTAATCACAAGGTGAGTGGTGAAATCCCTGGCCCCTCCTGTCCATATACCTCATTTAGATAACCTCAGTGTGTTAGCACATTCATTGTGAGAATGTTAGCATGTAGCTCAAACACTGCTGAGCCTAAGAAATTTCCCCTCGGGGATTAATAAAGTGTATAAAAAAAAAATAAAAAAAAAATAAAGCCTCACAGAGCTGCTTCACAGACTCTTAAATCTCAGCCAGTCTGCTTTGTCAGGATCTTGTGTGAGCGTGGAAATCCTTGACTTGATCGTGTTTTCCCAACTGAGCCCTGCCCACTTCAAAACAACAAATAGAACACACAAAAAAAGTAATACAGGAATATCTTGTGAAATAACTGCTGTTACCAATCCCAATCACTCAGTGAGAAGCTGATTGAGAATTCAGGTTTTCAGATCCTTAAAAAGATTTTCTCCCACCATAAAGCCAGACCGACTTAAAGAGGTCCTGATTTCTATGTGTTTGAAATTAAAATGAACCACTTGAAATGACCACACTTGAGAAATGCTAGAGAGAACAAACTTTACAGCCTCCTGTTAATCTGTCACATGCACGATGCTTGATTATTCTGGTATTTCAGACTCACCAAAACAACACTCTGCCATTTGGGCTGATGATAAATTGAGAACCCAACTGGAACATCAGACACTTACAAAAACACAGCCGGTATTTTGGCTGCGAGACATTAAAAGATCATTCCTAAATTATTTATATAAGAAAGTCTAAAAGAACATCCGGCTTCTATACGATCACTATGACATTCAGCAGTCAGTTCTGGTCCTCAGTCTTTTGAAAAATTATAAGGACAGAGGGAGGCAGATGACAAACAGCAGCTGTCTGCTGTTACTTTTTTTTTTCCCTTGCCAAACAACATAAGGATGTTTTTCCTTTTTGACATTTACGTCCAACAAGGGAGACGGAGAGGCAGAGCGCACAGGCAGAAACATGACTGAGCATGAGACACAATTACACCTGTTCAGCCAAACATGAACAGTCCTTCAGTTTTGGGTTCCCTGAGCTGGTCTGAGCTGGCCGTACATCATCCTTAGACAGGCTCCTTATGTTTGATTCCCCTTAAGCCACCATCGAGGATTTGGGACAAAGATTAGTGCCAAATACTCAAATGAGCTTTGAGTTCATTTGGAGCCATGTTGATATTTTGTGTGTTGTGCGAATGTGTGCTGAAATATTCAACAAGTCACATCGTCCTGATTTGTCACCCATAGCACTCGCTCTCAGCACAGACACATCCACTAACTATCCTGAGGCACACTGTTTTTTTTAAAACAAGAGCAGTTGGCCAGAAGGAAGAGGTAAAAGTGCAGGTGTGATATTATTCTGAGTGTGATGGGTGAGTCTACGCTATACTTATCACGAAATGGCATAGAAATCTTTCTCAGTGCACATTGTGGAGCACTATTTGTTTATTCTCCACTCAAATTGAACAATTGTGCCTTTTTCTTCATCACTATTATGACCGGCCATACGTCAAGTGCACTTATAAGTAGTGTTGACATCCAGTTGCTTTTCCAGTCTATTAATAAAGGTCACTCTTTGAGCACAGTTGAGTGAAATGATCATGACATACGGTATTGACTGTTAGCGGATCCTCACTGTGGGGTGTTTCCAGCAGTGATGATAAATCAGCTTGAACACACACAACCACATTAAATCGATTGTTTGTGAAGGAAATTTATCAAGCATGCTGGATCATCAGAGCAAACAGTGTAATGATTATTTTTTTTTATCAGTTTAAATTTCAAATCCTGTTACCATACACAACAGACAGATGTGTGATGGAAAGCCCCACAGTGCCAGGAATACAATTTTGGTAGAGAAATACTTATAATCAGTGAACAAAATTCCTGCTTGTCATGGTAATCCACTGGATTTTCCTATTCCTATTATCTCTTCATTCAAGCCCCCTGATATCCAAGAAACAAGTGACATACTTGATGAACTAAAACTATCTACAGCTGGTCATGACAATATTTCTGCATTCCTCATTAAACAGGTGAATCAGTCAATATTGAAGCCACTTCTCTATATCTTTTCTTGTGCCAGAGGATTTAAAAGTTGCCAAAGTTATTCCTTTGTTTAAAGCAGATGGTCTATGTTGTTTTAATAACTATAGACCCATATCTATCTTGCCATGTTTTTAAAAAATATTCAAAAAAATTAAATACAATAGGATTTCATCTAAATTCCAATTCAATTGTTTATAAATACCAGTATAGTTTCCTGAAAAATCCCTCTACTGACATGGCCCTGGCTCCCCTGATTAACAAAGTTACCTCTGCATTCGATAAAAATGAATTTGCCTGCAGTATTTTCATTGACTTCTCAAAGGCTTTTGATACCGTTAATCATCATATTCTACTGGAAAAACTGCACAAATATGGTTTTCATGATACTTCATACAAATGGTTAAAAAATTATGTCACCAACAGAAGACAGTTTGTTTGCATAAAGGGTTGCTATTTCAACAAAGCTAGACTACTGTGTGGGGTTTCACAGGGGTCTATTCTTGGACCTTTATTATTCCTTATCTATATTAATGATCTGTCAAATGTCTCAAATATCCTTTCTCCAATAATGTTTGCCGATGACACAACCTTAGTTCTCGCTCATTCAAATTGCAGTTCACTGATTAAGGATGCTAATGTTGGTTTAACTGCCTATGCTACATGGTTTAGATTAAATAAACTATCTTTGAATATTAAAAAATATAATTTTGTCATCTTCAGTGGTAAAAAATCATATTCTAAGCGTTCATTTAAAATTATAATAGAGTCTGTGGAGAAGCCTCGAGTGTCGTCTGCTAAATTTTTGGGAATCCTTGTTGATGAGAATTTGAATTGGAGAGATCATACAGACTCGGTTAACAAAACTATATTATTATATATATTATAAAATCTATTGGTATAATAAAGGAGGTTAATCATCTAGTCACGACAAACTGTCTTCACACTCTATATTATAATCTAATTTATCCTTATTGCTCACATTGTAACATAGTTTGGGCAAGCACTTTTCCTACAATCCTCAATAAAATCATTATCCTCTAAATTTTTTTGTTAGGATTGCTAATCATTGCTCATCATAATTCAGATGGGCAGATGCATGACAAAAGTCATATAAAAAAAAGATAGACACGTTCTGAAAAGTTTAATGAGGTAGGGTCTTGCGTAAATATCCCTGTGAAAGAACAGCCCCACCTACAATTTGAGTAATTTACATTATGCAGCCTCCATTTTTAGACCACCGTGTCTTTCTTTTTCATGGATGTTTGCTTGACAAAGGCTCAAAACGTTGCCTCTTTAAATATTGCACTATTCAGTGGGTTGGCTAAGATAAATCTTTTATTCCTTAAGAGTTTTGTGAACATGAAGAATTTGTCTAAAACTGTGTGTGCACTAATTTGTTAAAATATGTATAAGGCAGTAAAAAATTATCTTCTTAGTCAGTGGCAAAGTAAACCCTAGCTTCTGTTTTTGTGACAAAAAATGTCATCAGCGATGAAAAGCGACTTGTTTTTATGAGAAAATCCCACAAAGGATTACTCGGTTTTACACGTGGCACAGAGTGCTGTTGGAGCTTATATGGGAATGGACGATATTGAAGTGCATATGATTCAGTGTCTGTCTGTTTCCGGCTGCACTGAATGGCAGAATGCAGAGAAAACAAAGGCTGGAGGGACAAAGTGAAAGGCATTTACAGTCAGACCCTGTGTGTTCCCTCCCCTCCTGTTGTGTGGTCACATCTGTGATCAAGCTTACATGTTTGTGTGTTTGTGTGTGTTTTTCTGAGAGCGAGAGAGAGAAAGAGAGCGAGAGAGAGCAAGAGGGGGAGAGAGAGCGAGAGGGAGAGAGAGAGAAAGAGAGAGATTATGCTGGGAGCCAAAAGACAGAATGAGCACATGAAAGAGAGAAATAAAAAAAAAGAGAAATTGGGTCAGTGATCTACATACCAAAGTCTGATGTTAATATCAAATTACTCACCTCAATGCCATCTTTTTTCTTTTTGTGTTTATGTCTTGTTGTAGTTTTAAATCACCCTTCTTTTTCTATGTGGCCTTTGTCAAACTGATCCTAATCATGTCCTGTCTAATCTCTATCTATTCAGCCTAATCTATCTTCATGTCCTGTCTAATCTCTATCTATTCAGCCTAATCTATCTATCTATCTATCTATCTATCTATCTATCTATCTATCTATCTATCTATCTATCTATCTATCTATCTATCTATCTATCTATCTATCTATCTATCTATCTATCTATCTATCTATCTATCTATCTATCTATCTATCTATCTATCTATCTATCTGTCTGTCTGTCTGTCTGTCTGTCTGTCTGTCTGTCCGTCCGTCCATCCATCCATTATTTTCTCAATTGGTCGATCTGTCATTTCGTTTGTAAAAAGGCAGCCTGTTTGTTTTTTAAGTAAAGCAGGAAAATTCAGTTGATTCAGGAAAGAAGTAGTACTTATATCTGTTATTTTTACCCACACAACAATATTTATGGTTGTGTATTTTCATCACCAAACCTTCGTTGTAACTCTTCTGTATTCACTGATGTAAAGGCATGTGGGTTTCTGTTCATAATTGTGATGTACTATCTGCTTTATGGCTTAGCGAGTGAATGAGGTGAGGCATGGATGCAGATGGGGGGGAGGTGTTGGTTAGAGATCAAGCAAGAGGGCAGAGGGCTCGCACTCTCATTGGTTGCTGTAATCAGGCCGACGAGGAGGAGGAGGGCTGAGTTGTTGCCGGAGCTCGTAACACCGGTGATGAGGGGCTTTGTAGAAAAGTCATGTTTCATGTCAGAGCCGTAAGGTAACACGTCTGGTAATGTGCCGCTTGGGCATAAAAGATGGAGGAAGTTATATTCTCTTCTCTTCCTCTGTTGTCGCTCTGGTGCTGTTTTTCCCTTTCAGTTTCCTTGTTTTTCCCCCATCATCGAGCGCTTATATACATAATCTTACTGTTCATCTTACAACTGTCTTGGGCCATCCATCTCCATGTTCACTTCTTCCCTTTCTCTGGTTTAAGTCTCCCTCTGTGATCTTTCAACATCCTTTTTACTTCTCTCTCGCTCCCTTTTCCCTCTTCTCACCTCTGTAAAAGGGAAGTCAGCTCTCCGAAACAAGTGAGAACACAGAAAGCCTTTTATCTGTTTATCTTCCCTTCTTTCACTGCTTGCCTTAGTGTCTTCTCCCACGCTGCCCCACCGCCATCTAGCACACACACATGCATCCACACGCTAATACAGCATGTCAAGTTGAAGACATGCTACCTGGTCTTGACAAGGTTATATAAATAAAGTCAGAGGTTCACTCCCACTGACCATAAAGAACAAACACACATCCTGTCTCATTCTCCAACTCTGAGAGCACTTTAACACTCTTTAAAAACATATGAGGAGCCTTCTTTTAAGCTGCCCGTTCAGGTGTGCCATTTACACACTCAAAAATACAAGAGCCTTTCTGTGAGAATATACACACACTGTACATTTAGCTTACAGACAAAGAAACTTCATTTTGAATGATGCAACCTTAAGCTGACACCGGCGCTCAAACACACACACCGACACAGTGTGAAAATGGCAGCAGACCAACCTGAAGACTGTAGACTTAATATTCTCATAATCCTGGTCAGGATGACTCTAGGTTCTGGCCGACAGCTGCACAAAGTGATGTGTCAATCACCTTGACCTCAGCTGTCCTGCTGTTGACATTAACAACTGGCACATCTCACAGTTTTTTCCACTGTAAAGCACATCAGCTCAGGACCACAGCCTGCAGGTTCAAATGGTATTTTAATGCGTGTGTGGATGTGTGTATAAGAGTGCCAGAAATAATATATACATTTTTAAATTTGAATAATTTTTTTTTGTTTCCACTCGGTTGTGGTTTGCATCACATATTATACATTAGTTATTATCAAACCAATCCCTACTGAGTATTTATTTTTGCTCATTGTTTTATTGGAGAGTAATTACACATAGCATTGCTGTCCAATGAAAGTCATGTACCACAGTAGACTAAATGTTGACACTTAACTGTAGCTAATCAGTATATAAAAAATAAAAAATAAAAATTTAGAACATATTATAATTCAGTTATAGCAGATAAAGTGTTTATTACAGCATTTGCCAACTATAACTCCTGCTGTAACCACTCATACGTGGAGTCTTGTATTTAAACAGACAGTAACACAAGAATGACAATGTCACAGTAGAAGCTGCAGTACATTTATTTTTATGGGTACAATGTAAAAATGTTTTAGGAGGAGTTTATGGTTAGATTATGCAAAAGTTGTTTCTTGTGTCCGGTCTTTATGCTAAATTAAACTAAGATAAAGATTAGCACAGGTAAATGAGTCATACTGCTCCTTCAAAACACTCACACCGCCTCAATATGGCCTTTCTGGTGTGTGTGACTGGTGGTTTGCTGCTCTCTGCTAACGCAGGGCACTTCCTCTGTAAACAAAAGCAAATGATAGTTCAGGACAAAACCAACAACAAACAACAGACTGCTGTGTTTCATATTGAACTTTTGAACCAAAGGGAACCACAAAAGTCAAGCTGAAATTGACGCTCAACCCCAAACCAGTTATTGCTGTTTGACTTTGCTCTGGATAGAAACAGCCAAAACAATAAAAGATGACAGCTTATGAGCTGAGCATATCGCAGATCACTGGGATTGTCTCCACATTAATAAAGTCTGATGTGGGCCGAACTGCTGTAATGAATGCCAGATGTTCATATTTCCTCTTAATTTATCATGTATCTTTCCTTCTTAACACACCAGTTATGTACACATCCGCTTATCAATGAATCTGTGATCATTAGCTGTACATTCGAAGTCGACTTTTCTTGAGCATTCGACCTAGGTGTTATGAATATGATGATGTTCAAACTTTCCATTAACTAGCCTACATCTATAGTTCAGTGAGACCACCTGGGGAATGATGAAGGCAGTATGTTATAGTTGAAAGGTCCAGAACAAAGGAGTAAGAGGACCAAGGGAAATATTGTTTTGTCAGCTGCAGCTCTGTTAACTCAGCTGATACTAATCATGTTTTTAATGGGTTTAGCAGCAAACTAAATTACTGGCAGTTTTATTTTAACTTGAATTGTATGTTTGTGACCTATTTAAACATGTTATTTTTGGCTAATTTGTTTTCTCACCATATCAACAAACTCTATCTGGGTATGACAAATTATTTATAGCTTTAGGTATGTAATGCCAGATGGTGATATTCTCAGTTTTGTTTTTCCTCTGCCAACTTCTCAGTGCCATTTCTATTTTTCCACCAACAACTGCAGTGGTTCATAGCTTAAAAAGCCTGCAGAGTCCTACACAGCACAGCTCTGAACACCACTGCCTCAAAGGGGACAGTGATCACTTTATCCACGTGATTGTATACTGTGAATAAACTCATCCATCCTTGTGTCTCTTCTTGTCTCTCTGCAGCCTGTCCTGTGGGGTACTTTAAGTCTGTTTCGGGCTCGAGTCCCTGTTCTGTTTGTCCATCCAACAGCAGAACCAGCCAGGAGGGATCGAATGTGTGTGAATGTCGCAGCAGCTTTTACCGCTCGACCAATGATGCCAACTCTTCTGCCTGCACAAGTGAGCTTTGTCTGTTTGTTTGTTTATGTTCGGCACTCTGGGAGGCGTTTGAGGGGCCTCAGTAGAGTCATTTGTCATTTACTGAGACTGTGAGAACTGAGATACGGTCAGTGACCAAAATACATTTTCTTTAATGGAACTTTTAATATTTAAATTGCACCAATGGAAAAAACTGTAAAGTATTAAGTTCCTGTGCTCACTTAGCTTAAAATTCCACACCGCCAAACTATTTCACAAAGTTCCTTCCATTACTTTTTGCTGGATAAATGTCTTTGCCATCATGCAGTTTCTCTTCTATCTTAAACGTTTTAGCAGATGCTTTCATCTAAGTGTCCACCACTTACATAATGTATGTCAAACCCATCTCTGTTTTCTCCTCAGCTCCTCCATCTGCTCCGGTCTCTCTGTCCTGGGAGTATGAGAGTGGCGACGGTGGGGTGTCCTTAAGGTGGCGCCCCCCAGTGGACATGGGAGGCCGCAGTGAGGTGTGGTACGGGGTGGTGTGTCGCATCTGTCCCTCAGCCACCTTCACCAACCCGGCATTGTGCTCCTGGTGTGGCGAGGGCGTCACCTTCAGCCCCTCCCAGACCAACCTGAAACAAACTAAGGTCACCCTCAACAACCTGCTGACCAGAGTCACTTATCTCATACAGGTACTGTGGGAAAAAAAAAGTCTGTTATTATGTAATTATTCTAAAACTGGGTTGCATTAACAGTAATAGCTTTTAAATACTGTTTGTACTGAATCAATGGAGCCAGTTGGAAGTTGTTTCTCTGTGAATGTTGAAGCATTGTCTGGGGCCACAGAAGAGGCGGGTCCTCTGTGCTGTATTATTTCATAAGCTCCACATCAGCAAATAGTCACTAACATGTATTATTTAGCTTGGCATGGCTCGACTAAATCATAGCTTATTTCTTATTCATAATGGGCAGATATTTCCCATTTACTGGTTTTTGTTATCCTGATATAGTGAATGCTGCCAGTGTCTGTCTTTGTTTCCCAAACACTGTCATAAATGTAAATAGAAAAAGGCTCTCAATGTCACATCGGTGTGTTCTTCATCCTGACAGGTGCAAGCCATGAATGAGGTGTCAGCTTTGAGTCCTTTTCCAGCTCGATACACAAGCATCAATTTCACCACAAGCCAGTCAGGTGAGAACGGGACAGAGAGGATGAAAAAGATGAGATGAAAGCGGGAGCGATGCTCTGATGATGATGATGTTTCTGTAGGTAGTGTGTGCGTGTGTGTGCGTGTGTGTGTGTGTGTGTGTGTGTGTGTGTGTGTGTGTGTGTGTGTGTGTGCGTGTGTGCGTGCGTGCGTGCGTGTGCGTGTGTGTGTCTGCGTCTGCGTGCGTGCGTGTGTGCGTGTGTGCGTGTGTGCGTGTGTGTGTGTGTGTGTGTGTGTGTGTGTGTGTGCGCGTGTGTGTGTGCGTGCGTGTGTGTCTATCTGGGGTTTCTCTCCCCCTCTCTCAATCTCTTTCAGTCTCTCTGCTCCATCTTTTCTACTCCTGCTCTCTGGACAGGAGGTTGCTCGAGGTTACAATATCCTGTCAGATCCCATTATAGTCACTGTGGAGGAAGAAAGGGATAAATGAGAGATGGGAAGACAAAGAGACAGACAGAAAGAGGGATGAAAGAAGAGTGGGGAGAGGAGAGGAGAATGGGGCATTGTGCAGACCAAGTACACCATTATGCAATTTTCCAAGAAACCGATCAATATTGAGTAGAACTTTCAATGAGCCTAAATTATCTAAAATCTTAATTTGTCTGCTCTGAGAGTTTATTGATGAAATGAATGGAAAGTTCCCCTATTACTGGTCTAGCTAGCCAGCACTGTGACTGTAACTAGATCCCGCTTGGCGCTGGATAACAACTTCTACTCCACTTTCATGCTCCACTGAATATCCCCCACAGGTTTTGTAACACTGCCCCCATGTGGTCACTGTCACTTCAACGCAGCACTACTTTTTCAAGTTGTGGGATGTTCAGTCATCTCTTGTCTCCCACAGTTCCCAGTACAGTTCCCATGATGCATCAGCTGAGCCGTGCCCCAGACTCCATCACTCTGTCATGGCCTCAGCCGGACAGGCCCAATGGAGACATCCTGGAGTACCAACTGCGATACTATGACAAGGTACGTTCAGGGAAAACTCACACACAGAGGTTTTAACAAGCATATTGGTCATGTTTGTACAGAATGAAAATGAACAGGTCCGCTTAATATCCTATTTCTGTGTTCCTCAGGGTTCAGATGTGGACAGTGCACTGAGTGTGTACAGTGAGACCAACACAGTGACCGTCAGCTCTCTGATTCCCGGCTCCATCTACGCTTTCCAGATCAGAGCTCGAAATGAACGAGGCTACGGCCCCTACAGCAACACCATCTACTTCACAACGCTGCCTCTGGGTACAGCACTCATTGATTTTAATACCAGTCAAATCCATATCAGCAAAGTGCATTATTGTGACAAATGCACAACTAAACTAGTGGAAATTACCATATTAAGGGAAAGAAGGCTTATTAATAGAAGAAAAAAGATTATTTAGGAGATTAAGAGGACTAGTGAATGTTAGGGTAGTGAGATCCATCTGGGAATAAGGAATAAGTCGGGAACAAGACAGAGATAGGAAAGAGCACTGACACAGTATACTGTATACTACTAAAGTAGAAAATTAATTTTATCCAAATAGAAGTGAGTTCATTGTGTTAAGTGCAACTTAGAAGTACGGAAGCTCTTAGAGACTAGAAGAAGTAATTCCCTTGGTATGAACACGTCGACCAACTTTTTTTAAAAATTTTTTTATAAACAATGCTCTCTGTTTGGTCATTTTTAATTGAAAACTTTCTGTCTCATTATCAACATGATAATGCTTTCCATGATGATTACCTCTCACATTTCAAGCTATTTTGTAGTTAATTGCAGTATTCTTTCGAGATAACCGAAAACTCTGTCCATGTGTAATTTTTCACGGGAATATCACAGTTCTTTCAATTAATAATACTGGAAATGAAAGAGCTCTAATCAGTGGACCACAGGCTCGATCCCCATCGTGTTATTGATATGTATGTTTTTCATTCATATGCCTTATTTAAATGAAAATCCTTGAGATGATTAGTTTAAAAGAAAAAGTACACTAAAATAGAGTGTATTCAGCTGTAGTAACAACAGTGTTTTGGTACGTAATTAGTTCAAGTTCTGGAAACAACAGAAGACTGATGTTATGTAGTTAATGACCTTTCAGATGACACACATTTTAATTTTCATATATTCTCAGAAGAACATTCACAGCAGATCCAGAATCGACTTCCTCTGCTGGTGGGCTCCGTGATGGGAGGGGCGGCTTTTCTTCTTGTTGTGGCAGCGATTGTCGTTGTGGTGGTATTTCGCAGGTAGGTGGTCAAAACATGAACATAAATGCAATCATGCATGCAATGTTTTGTTAATTTTGTGTAAATTCACACAGTTTGCTTTCACTTGGCAGTAAGAGGAGGGAGAGTCCATACAGCGACAGACTCCAGAGGTACATCAGTAACCGAGGTGAGCATGGACATATTTAATTTAATGTTATTTGATTAAGTTTAAATTTAATTTAGTGAAATTGATTGTATCTTTTAAAGTGATATATTTGCCTTGCACAAAAGGGCTACCATAACAACATTTTAAATGACTTAGAGGCACAGAAAACAATTTGTTTGGATTAAATTTGTTTCATTTTGTTTTCTTTCATTTGTTTAATAAATTGTTTTAACCAAAGTCCTATTTAATTAACTTCAAGTAAAGATGTTTTTTCTTCTAAAAGCAAACCCTTTATGATTTCACTGAAAACAGAGACAATGGCTCAATGTTGTTCTGATTAAATGGAACTAATATATAGATATACAGTGCATCAGCGTATCTTTTATTGTGTAGAATAAATTCTCTCTGCTGTGCATTGAAAAATAATCCTGACCTGGTGTCATTAAAATAAATCTTTGGTTAAATGTCAAAAATAAAATGCAAAAAAATCGGACTTAGTTCCACAACTTTATTTTTTAATTCCAGGTGGAGTGAAGTATTATGTCGACCCATCCACATACGAGGACCCCAGTGAGGCAGTCAAAGAATTTGCCCGTGAGATAGATCCCAGTCATCTCAAGATTGAGGAGGTAATTGGTGCAGGTAGGCTTGATACTCTCTTTTTTTTTTTAATTTGCCTGTGATAATGTGACAACTATCGCAACAGTGTAATCTGATCCACTTCATCTCCCCTGCAGCCCAGTTTGGTGAGGTTTCCCGGGGCCGCTACCGTCCTGTGGGTCGCAGGGAAGTATTGGTAGCAGTGAAGACTCTGCGCTGGGGTGCGTCCGACAGAGAGAGGGGGATGTTCCTCAGTGAAGCGGGGGTCCTGGGACAGTTTGACCACCCAAATGTGTTGAAGTTAGAGGGTGTTGTCACCCACACCCCCCCGGAGAGGATCATCACAGAATTCATGGAGAACGGGCCCCTGGATGGCTTCCTCAGGGTGAGAAAACAACACCGTCACCAGTTTCCATAAGTAGCATGTTGTTTGTGACAGCCACCATGTTCCGACACACTGAATCGCTAAATCCGACCTGCCCTCTTAATTCATTCAGGAGAATGAAGGCCAGTTCAGTGTCCTCCAGCTTGTTGGGATGCTCAGAGGAGTTGGTGCAGGGATGCGCTACCTCTCTGAGAGAAACTTTGTCCATCGAGACCTGGCAGCCAGGAACGTGCTGGTCAACTCCAACCTGGTGTGTAAAGTGTCTGACTTTGGCCTCTCCCGACTTATGAGGGGCCTGGACCACAACATACCTACATACACTGCCTCACTGGTACGTTCTGAGACATAGAGTTCCTTTGGTCTGATTTCTTTGATTTCTGTTTTTTTAAGTAACCATGTCATTGTGCTCTGTTGTCCTCTATCAGGGCAGTAAGATTCCTGTGAGGTGGACAGCACCAGAAGCTTTTCAACATCGCAAGTTCAGCTCAGCTAGTGATGTCTGGAGCTTTGGCATACTGATGTGGGAAGTCATGTCCTACGGAGAGCGTCCATACTGGGACATGAGCAATCAAGAAGTGAGTATCAAGGAGAGTGCTGCCTGTGCAGGAAAACTTAAAATCACTAAGTGATGGAAATTCACAATCCTTTGCTTAGGTATCTCTAGTGCAGTGTAATTCAATGTAATAATACTATTAAAAATGAAATTACAGAGGCGCCCTGCTGGACTAAAGATCTATCAGTCCTCTCATTTCTTGTTATTTCGCTTCATTCAGTCATTACCTCACAGTTCAGGTTGTTTGCACTGAATGTTTCCCTCAAATGCATCAGAACATCACAGTTGAACTCAGTGGTGACAGTCTGACCCTGGGGGACAAATTCAAAACCCCACGAACGTAAAAAAAAAAAAAAAAAAAAAAAACCTGGTTGCTCCTGACCTCACACGCCTTCCTCTGTCTTTGACAGTGACGTTCTGCTCCTCTTTAAACGCAAATGTCACTCAAAACACCTCGTCCGCCTCATTATTTCATTGCAATTGGCTTTCTCAAACATTTCATGTCTTAGTTGCCAATTTCCTAAGTTTTGAAACAACATTTGACATGCGCCCTGCTCATGTCAATGAAGAAATTGCTGATATGCATGCACCACTGCTCCCAAAAAATTGATTTAACTCAGGTGTTGATGTTGATCAAGGCCACTACCTACTCACTGAGATTATACCTTCTCCCTGCTCCATGCACGTCACCGTTCACGTGGAACAGGAAGAGTCTCTGAACCTTTTGATCCACCCTTGTTTATTGCTGTTCTGTGCTATTTTCTTTAAAGGAGGAGAATAATGTTCAAAACCCATTCAAGCAATGATGAAATAACATTGCTACTGACTAGGTTTACCGAAAATAAATTAAACATGTACAAAAACAATTTCATTAACTAACTGTAATTATATTTCTACCTGGCTAAAAATATTTTATGTTTAATATATTTCATACTCTGCACACAGCCTTTGGGGGTTGTACGATATTTCCATTGGAATAAAAAGTATTATTACACGAAAGCAGCCAGCCAGTGCTTAAAATCTACATGCAATGACATTAACTATTTAAATGCACTGTATTATCATGCCCTCCTCCCGTTACATAACAGGCATGTTTAAATGGTGACAAAATGCCAAGCATCTGAAATTTGCATAATTTTCTCTTAGTCACTCGTTCAAACCCTCAGTGGTCAGTGACCTTTTATGGAAGCCAATTACACAAGACTCCTCACACCATCTGCCCCACTTATGTTTCATGCCTCTCTCCCTCTGTCTGCAGGTGATGAAGGCAGTAGCAGATCAGTATCGTCTCCCTGCCCCCCACAGCTGCCCCCCTGCCCTTCACTCTCTGATGCTTCAGTGCTGGCAGGCCGATCGAGGGGACCGGCCAGGCTTTGACTCACTCCTGTCCTCTTTGGATCGGCTCATCAGGCACCCTGCTTCCCTGAAGGCGGAGCCGACTCGGTGAGACGGCAGCTTCTGGCCAATGCTGCTTCGAAACGTATCAGAGGCAGAAGGTGATGTACAATCTGCTACAGTTATTTTCACACTCCCGTTTTTGACATTTACAGAAGCTGCTCCCAGCCACTGCTCAGCCCCACCCCCACAGACCTAACGTCAGTGGCGACAGTCAGTGATTGGCTGAAGGCACTGAGGATGGAGAGATACCAGGATGAGTTTGATCGAGCGCACCTGGACACATTAGACAGAGTTAGCAGGCTCACTATGGAGTAAGTATATATGGTTATTACTGTAGTTTTGGTATTTGTTTTTTTCTTTTACTCTTGTGTTTTCTATGTTTTCGTCAGCCATCTTAAAAAACATATCAAAAGTTTAAAGATTACCACAAACTCATTGGTTTTGGTGATATTAAACTTCAGGCATCTGTCGTCAGACCATGTGATGAATCCTACATGTCAATATAGTGTAGATGTTTTCAAGAAATTAATATTGACCAAAATGTTGTTATCTGAACTCTTCTTCAGAGATGTCCAGAATCTCGGAGTGAACTTGTTGGGACACCAGAGGAAGATTGTCAGCGCAGCCCAGCAGCTCAAGGCCCATCTGACACAAGGGCAGGTGGAGGTCTGACATCCTGTGCCATGGATTTCTATGGTTTTCACATTCCTCTGCTTGTTGCGTCTGGTTTCTGCAACGCTTTATTTTGATGGAGCACATTTTAAGCCAAAACAAAAAAAGAATCAGCTAACAGTGCCACTCTGTCCATCCTGATAAACCTGACACTGCAACCAGAAGGAGTGAAAAGAGGCTCGGACTTTTCCAGCCAGTCACTCGTGACAAGTAACAGAAGAGAGATGCACCGTGGGAGCAGCAGTCCAGGTCAAAGTGAGGTTAGGAAGTCACTGAGGAGACGGAGGACTTTAAAGATTCATCTCTGTTTTTCACTAAATGTCACTTTGTTGTTGTCTGCCTTCTTCTCTCCTCACCCATTTGCAATCCTATGTCACCCTCTCTTCCACTAATCTCCCTCCCTAAAACATTTTAATTTCCCCATCCTCAGAGTACAATAAAACTATAAAATATTTTTTGTTAAAATACTTAGGGAGATATCTCCTCACAAAGAATTGCGTGAAGACAATCAAAGACTTTTTCTAGTATTTTTTGGAGTTATTTGTAAAGTTATGTCACTTCCTCTCTACTTTAAATGCCAAATGCTAAAAAAAAAAACTTGTAAAACCTTGCAGCCAATGGTGGCCTAATCGGGTCTTACCATTAGCCTTCAAATAGATGTATAGTTTGTTCAATGTTCCAGCAAATTGCAATAAACCACCCGTCCAAAATCAGCACTGCAAACCCTGAGGTTCGATATCAATCACTGCCATAAAATCGGGAAAACCTAAAAAAAGATGTCGTTAAAAACAGCAAGCCATGTTTTTTCCCCTCTTTAACAGACATATCGAGAGTCTGGGAGCAGCCCTGTTTGTAGTCACTCTCACTGCAGAGCTTGTCAGTGGCAGCAGAGCTCACATACTGTAAAATGTTACAAATTACACCTCAGCTGCAAACACAAGCATCCATCTGTGACGAAAACAGGACCAAACACCACCCACTTTAAAGTGTACATTTCACACGTCACCTCTTTTTGTTCGATTGCTTGAGTAAAGACACTGAGTCATTGAAGCATTGTGAATGTGTGAAATGGGAAAGATGGACAAAATCTGATCTGATTTAGACTTGAAGGCAGGAAGCGAAATGCTTTGCAAGTATGAACCTGTGTGTCTGCAATATGTGTGTGCTGTACTTGAGGCTGTGTTACTGTCTACATCAGGTATATGCTGTACATGGCGCTGTGTGTGTGTGTGTGTGTGTGTGTGTGTGTGTGTGTGTGTGTGTGTGTGTGTGTGTGTGTGTGTGTGTGTGTGTGTGTGTGTGTGTGTGTGTGTGTGTGTGTGCGTGCGTGCGTGCGTGCGTGCGTGCGTGCGTGCGTGTGTGTGTGTGTCAGGCTACACACATTACTAGCTGTTTACTTGTGTGAGTGTTCACTACTCCGTAACTGTGCAAATTTGTAAAATAAATATGATTTTATTTAAAAAAACAAAAAACATCCTTCTTGTTTTTTCTAAGTGTCCATCTCTCTTAATGAATCCAAGTGCCTTTTACCTGTTGTTGTTTTTTTAGTTATCTAGCTTGTTGCTGCTATACAAAGTGAGCTTAGATGTAACTCGATAGCTCATTACCTGTATGCCCACCACTTTAACCTGTTAATCCACAAATGCTCTAACTAACAGTATTATGGGTTTGCTTTTTATATTTGCAGAGAGTGAATGGAGAGATGAGGAGAGAGGAGACAGACGAAATGCAACAGTGGAAAATATGAAAACATTAAAGAAGGTGCAAATGATTTGAGATTTAAAGAAAGACATGCTGGAAACTTTCAGTTCCGATCATTAAAACAAAAGAAGTCAAACTTATAATTTGATTTAACATTAAACATTACATTATTTTGTTGTTCAGTCATATTTCAACTCTGATTCATAAAGATGTGAGTATTGTGTCTGATTCAGGATTGATTTTTGGGAGGGTTCAAATTTGATCTGTGTAAAACCAAATGAAACTGAAACTTGACCAAAGTGATGGCCAACCCCAGAAAAGCGAACATTTTGGTCATTGGACCATATCAGCACAACTTGTGTTTAGTTTAGCAGCAAGACAGTCTTGAATCATTTGAAATTCCATATTGGTTTATAATTGATTAATCTAATGTGGCCAGATCAAACACAACAAATGGACGGAGTGGTTCAGGATGGCACCCAACAGAGATACCAGCGGTTTATGGTGCAGTGTTTAATAAACTGGTTCATAGGTTCAAATCATAAACTCATGTAAGGTCATCTGTCAACTAACATTTCTATAGATATTTCCGATATGGAGAAACATCATGCATGAGAAATATATAAACTTTAGCACACCTACAACATGAATATTCACCTTGATGTTCTAATATCACCTTCACGCTGTTAAAGAGTGAACTCCTCGTACTTTATGTTTCACAGATCAGCAGGTTTGTGTAAAATCACAGTTTGAGATCTGCTTGGATCAGCAGCAACCCAAGAACAGACACTGGTTTCCCACATGTCCCACTTCTGCTGATATCAGAGCAGATCTGGACTGATAGCAGGACCCTGTACACAAACCTCAACACTATTCTGCCAGTGTGATCCGGCTGCCACTGTCACACTGCAGTGCAATGACTGGTCCACACATTGTCCCAATGTCAAACTGCAAGGTCATTTTCACCAACAAACTTTATTCTGAAGTCCAGATAATGATGTAATCATGCAGACTCATCTGAGATATTTAAAATGTTTTGCTAATTATAATGCACTACATCACAGAGTAAAATACTGTCCTTTTATTCCACTGCATTTTTTGGCAGCTATCACTTAGAGATATTTTGCAGAATGGGATTTTTACATTGAAAACAAACTTATCAAATATAATTCATTGTTACAAATTATACTGCCCAGCAGTATACAAACTGTGTCTGATAACAACCAGCTCATTGAATCAGGTGTGTTGGAGCAGGGAAACATCTATAACATGCAGGGCAGCGGGTTCCCAGGGTTAAGAAACACTGTTTTTGAAGATTAATAGGTTTTGTCAAAATGAGAAGTGTAAAGTGGCAGAGAAAATAAATCATCAGGCGAAGTTCTGTTTAGGTATCTAGAGACTGTACTTACCTGCCAAGTTTTTCTGAATTAAATGATATGAATACTTCTTCGCCACTGAAATGAACTCCTGCCGAATTAAAGAGAATGATGAGATTCACTCACAAGATGTGGAATTTTCTATTTGTTATCACAGTGCTGTCAGGGATGAAGGAATAAAGATATTGCTTTAATTTTAGTTTCAATTCAAAGGTGTTTAAAGATAATCTAAAATAAAACATTAAGAATAATACAATTTTAGAGATTAAGAAGCAGTTAGAGCTCATTGAAGTTTGCAATTACCCGTATTATACAGCTTAAATAATGATCATTAAGCAATGTTGGGTTAAGTCATTCTGAATAAGAGCATCTGTTAACTGTCTGTAATAACTGTTTTCTGTGGCATCCCAACTCACATTGATATGGTGTTGTTACGTATGTCCAGAAACAAGTGAACACAAAACCCACAAAATCATGTTTTTATGGTGTTATTGTTTCCTTATAAAGACATTAACAGTGTGGAAACCACTGGTCTTTATGACACTGCTTAAAGATGGTGCTCCCCGTCTGGTAAACAGCTATTATCTCCACAATACTAAATGTCAGCCACATCTGCAACCATTACTAGGGCCTCCTATAGAGTATTCCTAAACCCTGTTTATCCTGCGGCCGGCTGGTCTGTTAGTCATGACCTATAAATGGTGCGGAAAAATACTTGTACACGATGGCCGTGGTGACCAGAAGTGTTACAGAAGTTGACTGATTCAGCAGTTTGCAAATATTTCAGCTGTTTGGACATGGAGTCTGTAGCTTCTTGTCGGGTGGATACTTTATCTCTTAAAAAAATTTAAAGTTCAGAAAAGAAAATGTACCACCAGCTTTGTTTTTACGCCTTCAGAAGAAAAGTGACATTGCCTTTATGACATGACGTTGCCAACCCCTAAATGATCATTATGGTCTTCCTAATGCGGCAATTACCGTATGTGTGATCATTTCTGTTGACACACGAATGGTGCTCAACATGTTAAATCACTGTGAATGAAACTAGTCATGTTTTGTTTTTGTGCACAAGAATCAACATACTTGAAAATCCTACATCATCTCCATTTTTACTCAACAAATAATCCCAGTTTCACTTGGAGAAATTGGCCCATTTACAGAGCAACGGAAAATAATATAAAACTACACCATCATGCCTTAATATGTGGTTGAAATTATACACCTGTGTTCAGACATACATGCTTGCAATTTCCAAACAGGTTTTCTTAACAGTTCGCTTTAAACAATGGCTGCAATGTGTTGACTGTCATGATGTTGCAGAATTGTTATAGTGGCCATGCAGGTTTTGGTGGTAGTAGGAGGAATGGTGGTAGCAGAGAGATATACTGGGATTAGGGACCAGACCACTTCACTTTTAAGGTGACCGAATCGAGCCAATAATTTCAGATCAGCATGATAAAGGAGTCCCTGTTCAACCATAGGTTGAAACTTAAAGCACAACTTTCTCTGTGGCATTTCTGAACAGAGGGTGAAAGTCTGCCTGCTCATTACAGCCTCACTCTCTCTGTCTTACCTGTGCGCTGCGCACCCATCCTCCCTCTCCACCCATTCATTTGTAATCCCTCCACATGTCTCCTCCCTCGTGGCTCGGGCATATATAATATGGATTGCACAGGGATTTCACTCCTCCTCATGGACATTTTATGGGTGCTTTTTCTAATTTTGAGTGTTATGAGTGAGTATCAGCCAAAGTTGAGGAGCGACACTTTTCTTGTTTAAAGGTAAGATCTTTTTTTTGGCTCATGGTTTACCACCTTTCTTTTTGAAAAAAGTATAAATGAATACCAAAAATAATAAATTTTCAAGGCCTAAATAATGATATATGTCTGTCCAGCTTTTGAAGACATCACTATATTTTATTTTGTTTTCATTTAATCAATCATTAATTTTTGTTCTTTTCTCTTTCTATGTCGTTGAAAATTATCCTAACTCTCCTTTTCATTCTTCCAGTCGAACATCAGGTACCAATGTCTCCGTCTCTGGCCAGATCTGCTCCGAGCGAGCTCAACCATTGGTGGACCCAGCTGAGGTTTCGCCTTCAAAACAAAAAAGGATGGAACGAGATGTTGGATGAAACATTTCTGTTCCACACAAAAAAGTAATAAAGTCATATCTGATACCACTTTCCACTGCTGTCAACAATGAATAAGATTATGTCTAAATTATTCATTTGCAAGTATAATGACACTACATGTGATGTTTTGTTTCTGTCTTTCTTCCCTCAGCATAAATGACATTCCCCTCTTCTATGCGGCTAAAAAGAACAGCGCTGGGTGCATCAAGAAACTGCTAAGCTGTGCATCCACCAACATCTTTGAGAGAGGTAAGCCTTGAGGGTGAATTTACACCTTCCTGTGTTGTTATTCATATATGTCTTTTGTAAACTGTGAAGTTGTAACGCTCTCATTCAGGAGCCCTCGGAGAGACAGCTCTTCATGTTGCTGTGATGAGCGACAACCTGGATGCTGCTGTGGCTCTGATGGACGGAGCTCCTGAACTCATCAACGAGCCCATGACCTCTGAGCTTTTCCAAGGTTTACATGCATAAACTCTCATACACTTACACACACAGACACAAACACATACCATGCAGCCTAAAAGTCATTGTATGTGTGAGTCTAAACAGGTAAAGCTGTTCTTTTTATGTCTTCAATTAAAAATAATGAAGAGATACGCCTGCATTGTAGACAGTGTCAGATATGACAGCTTGTTACAGGACACTAATTCAAGTAATTAGCAAGACCTGTGAGGGTTTCGATGTAACTGACAAAAAGTAAAAGCATCAATTGACAAAACCCACACAGTGAAGTATCAAACCTGTACACAAAGCAGCTTTTACTCAACTTTTTATTTGTCAAATCATGTCATCAATCTTTTTTCTCTTCATATAGGTCATTCATCTACACAGTGGATCATTTACAAAACCATCTAACAATCAATGACAGACAACAGTTAACTGCAGTGACTTCTAAGACAGAGCTTCTTCATCCACTTGTAGAACCGAACCTGATGCATACTTGTTGTTTGAACAGCTGGGGTTAGAGATTGGCAATTGCTTTACGTTGAAACCAGTTAATTCACAGTGGACTGATGTAGACTTTCTCGCTCTGCTCTGCTTCAGGTGTTACTCCGCTCCACATCACTGTGGTGAATCAGAACATCAATCTGGTTCATCATCTCATCAGTCGTGGTGCTGATGTAACAACACCGCGAGTCACCGGCCTGTATTTTAGGAAGAGGATAGGAGGACTTCTATACTGTGGTAAATCAGCACAAGTGATTTTATAGTGAAATGTGTGGGGCGGTCAGGTCCTAATGTGTGTGTGAACAAAAAATATTTTTGATAAAAGTATCTGCTTTAATATATGGTTTTGTGCACAATGGGTTGTGCAATGGGACGCACAAACAAACTTGTTTTTTGACATATACATTTGTTTAACAGGTGAGCACATCCTCTCTTTTGCTACATGTGCTGGGAACGAGGACATTATCTCCATGTTGATCGACGCAGGGGCCAGTACCAGGGTCCAGGATTACCGAGGTATGAAATGTGGACCCTTGAGTGAGAGAAGATACAGTACTATTTTTTTTATAACCAAGCGAAGTGGGCACTAGACTACTGAAAGGCTCAACTAACAATTATCCTCAACTTCAGCTGGTTGTTCAGTACAAAAAATATATAATAGATGAATAAAATATATAGTTTTCAAGTTCCTGTTTTTTGTCAAAAACTAAATTGAGTTTACTATAAATGTAGCAAATCTTCCAATTGGAGAAGAGTACCAGTGGATATGTGAAATTCTTTCTTAAAATAACAATTCATCAATCACCAAATTGTGATTCATTTCTTGTCAATTACCTGATTAATGAATTATCTAATCATTAAAACTGTGGAGTACTGATTGATGTCTGTGTGCCTCCCCTGGGGCGCCTCAAGAGGTTAATCCAGCCATGTACATTTGTGTATCTGTTGGTTATGAATAATTAATATCCTTGTTTTCTCTTCTCACACGTCGCTTGTCTACACACTCCTTGTATTCTCTGTAGGCAACACACTGCTTCACATTTTGGTTCTGCAGCCCAACAAGACGATTGCGTGCCAGGCGATTGACCTGATTATGGCACGCGATGCAGAGCTGGACCAGTCACTGCCACTCGACATGGTGCCCAACTACCGAGGCCTTACACCTTTTAAACTGGCTGCCAAAGAGGGAAACATTGTGGTGAGCAGAGCATGGGAGGACTCAAATGGTGAACATCCAACATGAAAGGTAGAGCAGATTATTTCACTAATCCCATTTTCCCATCTTCACTGCTGCGATTCCCGTCTGCCTCTCTCAGGCTTTTCAGCACCTGGTGAACAAACGACGTATTGTCCAGTGGAGTCTGGGGCCTTTGAGCTCTCACCTGTACGACCTTACGGAGATCGACTCATGGGCCGACAGCATGTCAGTGCTGGAGCTCATTGTGAGCAGCCACCAGAGAGAGGTACAAGACAAGATCTACATGTTATTTAAAGTCCCCCTCCATTAAATAAAATCAGTTTTTCCTTTTGTTCCAACAGTTAAATGATTACGTTTCACTGGGGAGAATGATGAGAGAGAGAAAAGGGAATGTTTCTCTGTGCTCATTAAAAATCTGATTTTAAGGGGTGCACCTACCTTTTTGACATCACAAGTTGTTTGAAAACCAATTATGGTCCAATATTCAACCTAGAAGAATGTAATGTGAAAACTTGAAGCCTTCAGTGAACATACCCTGACAATGGACCTGAGAGTGAAGCATGAGACATCTTGAGTCCTGCAGTTACATTTCTAAAATAAAATGTATACATATTCATTGAGATTCTGGGATTTTTAATAAGGATGAAGGTATAAATGAAATTATAAGTAGTTAAACGACTTAATTGAACTTTATTTTGTGGAAAAAACATATCAGACAGACATTGTTGCTCCAAGCAGAGTATTGTGCATGTTTGGGGAGCTCTTTAAGGGAAATATCACAGCTGACCGGAAATAAAAACTATTTTTTTTCTGCAGGCGAGAGGGATCCTGGAGGTGACTCCTGTGAGGCAGCTGGTCAGTCTGAAATGGAACCTGTATGGAAAACACTACTTCAGGTAGCGACGTTTTTTTCGTCTAAATTAAAATGAACTGTACACTTGTCCAGTCTTGTTTTACAGTGTGTTTTGTCCCCCTTCTTCTTGTGTCAGGCTGCTGCTGTTGCTGTACCTCCTGTACATCGGGACATTCACACTATGTTGTGTGTTTCGCCCTCTAAAGGATGCTCCGGAGAACTACACACAGTCAGACATGGACAAAACCATCCGAGTACAGAAGGCGCTCAATGTAGGTTATAGGTATAAAATCATGGCATAAATGTGTCATTACAGTCTGACCATGTAAAATTGTGTGAGGTTATAACATACTGTATATGCTGGACCATAAACAGACCTCAATATTTACTGCTGTACTTTTTACTCCACCACATTTATTCCTTTTTTCTTGAACGCTTCATTTAAAAGCTACTTTTCAGATTCAAAATTTGCAAGTGAAATTTTAAAATGTATTTAAGTGGTGCATTATTATAGATTAAACTACTCAAAAGTATATAAAGCAACTACAAGATCAACTCATGGTCCGACAGCATGTCAGTGCTGGAGCTACAATAAAGTACTTCTCAGATGTAAATAAAGTAATAATTATGATCTAAATAGTGTCACAGTATATTGCTAACAGGGGACATTCTGACATATGTGTACTTTTATTTTGTTTTCTTTCTCTTTTGTGCTGTTTTCTTTCTTTAATTCTATGTATATTTCTGAGTACACAACGTATACTTGTCAGGGTTTTTTCAATAGAGGGTTTTTGACTTTTCAAATATTTTACATATGAATGCAGTAGTTTTGTTGTATGGCAGTATTTGTAAATAATGTGCCACTTTTAGTCAAAGATATCAGTACTTCTTCACCCCTGGACAGACAAGAAGCTTTTCAGATTAAAAGTAGACAATTGTTTATGCAGGGTTCTGCTCTTAAATAAATATCATTGTTATGATGATCTCAACTCTTAAACCGTGCAAAAGGAGCTGTAACTCTTTACTTGTTCTTACTACATTGTACAAATGTCAAGCTGCACGCCTTCATAGGACACACAGTTTAATGATAAGAAGCTTTTAATATCAATACAAACTTTATTCCCCCATTTGCCTGCCTCAGGAGAGTTATGTGACATATGAGGACAATCTGCGGCTGGCGGGAGAGGTCATCAGCGTCCTGGGAGCTTTTCTCATCCTCTTGCTGGAGGTCAATATTTGAAATATTCTGTCTTAATAAATGTTGTATGCTAGTTTTACACTGACACATCCTGCTGTATCCCCTCCTCCAACAGATCCCTGATATACTGAGGGTGGGAGCGAAGCGCTACTTTGGCCAGACAGCACTGGGAGGCCCCTTCCATGTCATCCTGTTAGTACACACACTTCTGTGCAGTGAAATAAGGCGCTCTGTCTGGAAATACCATCCAACCTTTCTGCTGCTGTTTGCATTGTTTTGACCAGGATCGGCTATGCGTGCCTGGTGGTGCTGCTGTGTGTGTTCAGAGCCTGCGGAGTGCAGGGGGAGGCCGAAGTGATGGCAGTGTGTTTGGTCCTCGGCTGGTGCAACGTCATGTTCTTCGCCCGAGGTTTCGAAATGCTCGGCCCCTACGTCATCATGATACAGAAGGTAGGTGATAGCTCGGTCTGGGCTGCATACTGTAGGAGCTCATGAGGAACAGAGAAAGAGGAGTTTGTTCCTCTCACACACCTGTGCCCATATGTCTTCAAGCAGATGTGTTGATTTGTTGTTTTGGTTTTTGAGCTTCACCTATTTGTGTTTTCAGATTGACCTAACCTACGTCTCATTTCCCCCTAGATTATATTTGGAGACCTGACCAAGTTTATGTGGCTCAGTTTCATTGTGCTCATTGGTTTTTCCACCTGTGAGTATATTTTTGGCAGTGTGTACAAACATCTCTTTAACCCCTCACAAAGCTTTAACAAGAAATTCCTTCAAAATAGGAGAATTTTCTGCTCCTTTATACACGTTACGTTTTTCTTAATTTTTCCTCTCAGCCCTGTGGATGGTGTATATGACCCAGGAGCCAGACTCCATCCCTGCATATCGCTCCTTCCCCATCACCCTCTTCTCCCAATTTGAGCTCAGTGTGGGCCTCATTGACTTGCCAGTGGACCACACCTTCACTACACCCCCCATCGTCCATGTGCTGCACTGCATCTTCTCTGTGGTCTCCTACATCCTTCTGCTGAATCTGCTCATCGCCATGATGAGTGACACACACTGGAGGGTGGCCCAGGAGAGAGACGAGCTCTGGAGGACTCAGGTCACATACTAATACACCGTTACACACTTGTACACAATTGCCTCATCAGCATGCAGTAAGTGTTGCTGTGTCATGGTTACAGCTGTGATGTTGTTGTGCAGGTGGTGGCCACAACTCTGATGCTGGAGAGGAGGCTTCCCCGCTGCCTGTGGCCACGGCTGGGGGTATGTGGGCTAAACTACGGCCTGAAGGAGCACTGGTATCTCAGGTAAGAGAGTACAGCAATGCCAGGAACAAAAACAAAGACTTTAAAGGTTGAAGATCCACCCAAACACAGCAAAAATGTACTGAAGCAGAGTCTTTATTTTTTACTAAAATAATCACACAAGGAGGAAATGTGTCCACTGACCACAGCCTAAGTCCTCCACTTCAGCCACAAGTCATGTTGTGCTTTGAGTAAACACCACAACTCTTATTCTCCTGATAACACTATGCTGCTACCACCACACTTCCTCCTCATGCAGACAACAACAAAATTTAGAAATGTTGTAAAATGAGGAGATTGATTCCACTTTTACTGGAAATATGGAACTGCAGCCAGCAGCTTGTAGCCTCGGTTAGCATACAGAGAAAAAGCTTGCCTGCATACCAGCACCAAATTGAACAAGTGTATTTTTCAAAAATGTCAAACTTCCCTTTAAATTTGACATAGTCCATATGTGTAGTTGTGGGAGGAGTAATAACAATGGCATTGTATCAGTAATGGAGTGAAAGTGGTGCATCTTACGAAAACAAAATATTACTTGTGGCTGAGGTCTGTCAAAAACTACTACGATTGTGGTCAGTGAGCAAATTTGTATCTTTCTGTTAACAAAGAAGCATTTCACTGAATGTTTAACTGTTTCTTTAAGCATAAACACAAAATATGATTAGAACAGATGTGGACCCCCCCAAAAAAAATTTAATCACAGCTCATTACCGTGTAACATATGTAAATGTAAATAATATTTTACCATGTAACAGCTTTTGTCTTGAATCATTTGTGACTCCTGGTTTACTGATTATTTCTGCAGGGTTGAGGACAGAAATGACTCAATGATGCAGAAGATGCGACGTTACATCAAAGCCTTCTCTATGGAGGAGGAAAAGGAAAATGAAGGAATGGAGAAGTCTGACACAATAAAGGAAACCCCAAAGCTCAGGCCTAAAAACAGAGGAGGGTTCAACAACAGGAGAGCACTGTCAGGGTGGGAGATGATTCGTCACAGCGCTTTAAGTTTGAAGATGGAGCAGGAGGAGCCAGAGGAGGACCAGGACATTAAATATGTTTAGCGGGAGATCCTGCCTGACCCTGAAGTGGATTTCCTGAAGCCTTCCATTCACTTAAGAGTCCTGGACATAAGAGGAAGATGTAAAGTGCCCATGAGTTTCAATGAACTTGCAAAAAGAGGGCTCAACTGTGGCAGATTCTTTGTATAGTTGACGGTGCAATTATTCCAGTATTATGCGATAGAAAAGAGTTTGCTATTTTTATAGCAGTCTAAAAGACATGTAGCAGTAATATATGCTAAGCTAAAATAAAGTAAAACATAGACATTGAAAGTATTCTGTATTTGCATGAGTAGTTTTATATGAGAATAAAACGCTTTTGAGACAAACTTACTGGCCTTCATTTGTGAAACAGACAGACAGCAGGACATGAAATCATACAGTATATAAGATTCAGATATAAAGTGGGTATAAGCAAAACAGTGAAATGTTAAAAATTTTAATATGCTACAAACTCCTGCAAGAAAATAACTTGCAAAAATCGACCTGAACAGCTCTTCCAGTGTTGATTATAAAATGATTTCTTTGTTGGATAAGGCAGATTAAAGTGTTACGTGGAAACAAAAGATTTTTCATGTTATTGAGGAGCTAATGTTTGTTGACAGAATGTTGATTTGCTCATTATTCACAGAAATGCCATCAGAGCTGCAGCTGCAGTTGACAGATGAAGTAGGTGTAAGCATCACAGGTGGCTTTCATCCAGTTCCTCTCAGGGGAGATTCCATTGCTGAGGATCCCGCAGTCGCCTTGTTGTGGAACTTCTGACCAATAACTGCAAACAAAATGAAAGAGTGTTGATGATTACACTGTGGTTGCAGGGTAATGTGATTATTTTTGTAAAGAGCATTATTTTTTCTTCCTTTGTAATATATGTACACTTTATTAGGCAAACCTGTACAATCCAATCTCACGCAATTCAATACAGCAGCTCTAATAAAACATTAACTATATATAAAACTGATTGACATTGCTGGAAAATGATATGTTCACTAATGAGGTCATAGTTTAAGGTGGTGTTGTACTGGACTCTATTATACTGAGAGTTTCGATTATATGTTTTTGTCCTTCTCATTTTCATACAGGAAAGGGGGAGGAACATTAGAAAAACTTCTAAATATACTGGATTCCAGAACAACACTCCAAGTGGACATGTGAACATCCTGTAAGTAGACTTCAGGGCATTGCTGATCTGTTGTATTGCAATAGACTGTATATATATGTAAGGTGGCACCTGAGTGTATAAATTACTTTGATACATGTCTCTTCTTTTCTCTCAAATGTGTGGGTCACGCATTTAAAACATGCATACTCATTAACATCACAGATAAACTACTAAATATGAATGGCCAAATATCAAAAAGAAAAAAGCCAACAGGACGAGACTGCAAAGGGTAACAGTGATGCGGTACATCCCAGAAGTCCCACGCTGAGATAATCCACGGAATTAATCAAACAATTGATCATTTCAGTAATTCAGGCTTGTAGAGTAATCACCTCTCTCGCAGCACAGTGTTGTCAACCCATTTCCATGTGGCGCCTTTGTGTCTCAGACCGATCCAGTATTTCAATTTCCCTTCCTTACTCAGAAAATCCTAGAAGAGAGAGCCCCATTGCCAGTTACACAAATACACAGTGCCAACTATCAATGTTGCATGCATGGCTAGACAACACAGGTAAGGAAGGAAGGAAACAAGTGGCATCAGAGTTTAAGTGATATCAGATCCACCTGAACTGGCCGACTGGTGATAACAGCCAGAGACCCCCCTCTAGAGGTGCAGTTCTGCTGGCTCTCGTCCCAGCTCAGCCTGAAGGTGGACAGGTAAAAACATGAGTGGCCAAAAGTCAGCCACCCATCAGCACACTGCTTGCAGCCATGATCTGGAAGCAAAGAGAAACCCAGTACAGAAAAGACAAAAAGGAAGCGATGAAAACACTCAAATGTGGATGAAAAAAAAAGCTATTGTTCAAACGCAATTGATTAGTTTCATGATCTTGTTTTTAACTCATTTAATTTGACACATATTTTGCTTCTATTTGTTTTTGTAGTTTAGTGCACGCAGAGCTTGTGTCCTTGTGCAGTCAATCAGGAAACTAAAATAGTCTAAGATGAAATGATAAGGCTGATTAAGCTCAGCTGAATCTTGGTCTAAATAGAATATAATTTATCCAGTTCCTTAAATTAAGCAACTTCCTCTGAGGCCTGTTTAAAAAAAAACATTTGAGCTGCTTTGAAAGCACAACTATCATCTAAAACATGGTGATTATTTGGTGAGCATTATATATTTTTCTTGGACAGAAATGGTTTTTTTTTGGGCTTAAACAAGGTTTTCTACACTGCATTTTTCAACCTGGCATCACACTCACGTCGGGATTGAGCGTTTGGGAAGTTGGTCTGGCACTGCTGGAAGCTGCATGTTTCAGCAATCGAAGGACTGTCAGCTTCTGCAGAGTCCTTTTTCTCTGCGCAGGCTGAGGATCCAGTTTGGACTAGAAATGAGAGCACAGTGGGAGGAGTATGGAGGAAGAGAATAATGCCCAAACGCTGCAGCAGTGCAATTGGCCACATCCTGTATTCCAGTATTATGTTAAAAAATTGGGTAAAAAGCAATGTGATTATCTACAGGTTCTGATCTGCCAGTGAGAGCTGATATTTTCCAAAATCTGCTTTGTTCGTACAAACATAATCCAGCTCAGCAGTGGTTTGTTGTTACAGCTCTGACATGAATCTAGACTCATGGCTGCGCATACTTACGTTTCACACTGAGGATGATGATGACCAGCAGAAGGACGAGGCAGAATATTGTGAGGAACAAACATGCAGCACGGTACCGACGGTTGTTTCCGTCAGTCTGTTGTCCTTAAGGAGGAAGACATCAACAGGATGTTAATGAGCACAACACAGGCTGCAAGACTGCCACAGCTGCTTACCTTTCTCCCCCTCCAGTTCAACAGATAACTTAGATGGCAAGTTTTCCCTGGCTTCATCTTTTTTATCTTCCCCATAACTGCGGCAGAATTTAATATACATGGCGGAATATGTCCTGTTATTTGTGAGGAAGCTTGTTGAATTTGACCTCCGTCTTCCTGTCCTGACTGCCTGCAGCAGTGTAGTCGCCCCACCCCAAACACATAAACACGCACACACACACATACTTGTATTATCACCATAGCAACCTAAATTATTCAGAGAGCACAGTGAATAGTTTGTCCTTGAGTGCCCCAAAACTTGATATCTCTTTAAGTCTCTCTCTTTAAAGAATGTGTGTGTGTGTGTGTGTGTGTGTGTGTGTGTGTGTGTGTGTGTGTGTGTGTGTGTGTGTGTGTGTGTGTGTGTGTGTGTGTGTGTGTGTGTGTGTGTGTGTGTGTGTGTGTGTGTGTGTGTGTGAGAGTGAAACACAAAACAGGACGTAGACAGAGATGGTAGACTTTCTAATCATAAATAACAGATTAGATTTCTTTCTCGAGGTCCCTTCAGATCAATATTTGTGTCAAACTCTGAGACAGAAAATACGGTCTAGCTACACTAATACAGATTTAAAACATTGGTCTGTTAATATGAGATTATAGTGCAGCATATTGTGTTGACAGAGGGAATCAAACAAGTTCTTACACAAGACACTTTAAATGGTAAGACTCTTAGCTCCACTTTTTAATTCTTTTAACAAGAAAACAAATTTCTAAGTAACAAAAAAAAGTATAACTCATGATGCAGTAGCTTCAGGGTGCATTAATGGCTTTTTTTGTGTGTTAATGAGCAATAAGAAGTTGTTTTCACTGTTGTGTTATTTTGGCAAGTCCTCGTTTTCTATTTTTCTTTCATTTTGAATTGGCGCAATAAAACCAAACATAAACCACAAAAGGATGCGTAACTAAGTGCAGAAAGCAAAACAGGTTTATGACCCTGAATAATAAGATAAAAATAAAGGCAAGATAGACATACAGCTTCCTGCCAGTCTATTTACTTTTAGGAAAATTTTTAATAGTGTCAACTGCAACAAGTACTACTGTTGATATTGATATTGTTGATATGAAAAATTATTTCAGCCTCTAAAATGTGGAATATTTGCACTTTTTCTTCATTTTCTGTGTCAGAACACCAAATGTACTCGGCTCTTGTTTGGATCAACCAAAACATTTCATATAGAACAAACAATTAATCAATTAATTGAAAAAATTATTCAACAGCAAAAATAATAGTTTCAGCCCTGTTTTCTACAAACTGAACTTTTGTTTGAATGCAGAGTATCAGTTACCGGAGAAATGCAAAAACATACATTTTAAAAAAAAACACTAAAATAGAGGATGTAGAAAGAAAAAAACTTAACGGTGAATACAGTTTACACTTTGTCCTTCTTGAGCATTTCTAAGAATCAAACATCATTAGACATTATAACTATAATGAACATGTTAAAGTGATGTTTAGTTTAGGATTCCTACAATTGGTAATGTGATGAAATCATGCAATAGTTTTGCTTCTGCTTTCTTCTTTTCATTTTTGGCTGAACTTATGAAATCTAATATACTACTACTACTAATAATAATAATAATAATAATAATGTACTGCAGTTATTCAGCAGGGTGGAGACCTATTGATGAAACTTGAAAATCAGTGTTTGGGAAATTATGATGAAGTGGTTTATTAGTAAGAAAGCAAGAGGCAGCTCTTAAGGTTTTCACAAAGACAGGCAGGCTCAGAAGTGTGCGGATACACGATTGTTTTAGGGCGTTTCCGCTGTACATCACACAGAGGACAAATATACATTTTAAATAAAAGTGTACCTGCTTTTGTTTTAACTGGAGCTCCACTATAATAAGTTTCTGAATAGACATTCTCAGATGGACTTAACAGTTTGGAATAGTGGTCTGGTTCTGCTTCCTCTAAAGACAAAAATAGACACAGATACAATGTTTAACAAGAGACATGAAACATCTCAAGTTTACCTCCAAATAATCAGCATATTCTAAATTAAAATATTAACAGCACAGAATAAAACATCTCACTATGAACATGTCATTTTTTCCTCATACCATTTGACTTTTTTTTCAAAATGCAACCTATTTGACATGCAATTGTTTCACTTAAACATTTGTTATAATCTGATTTAAATTTATTGTTTACCTTTAGTTTTGACCTCCAGCACCGACTCACTTGCTGCACTTTCATCTTCTTTCTTTCTCTCCGGCTCTATTGCGATCTCCTGCATCTCCATGCCTCCTCACTTCTGTTTCTCTAACTTTCGATTTGCCAAGAATGTCTTTCAGACCTGACAATCTGATTATATAACCTTTTTGGTCATGCAGATAGAAAGGCAGATGACACCCAGTTCCCACCCAGTTGTCAAAAGAACATGTCAGAAGTCAATTTTTGTTTGAAAAGGCAAAAAAAAACTCAAATTAAAAAAATAATTAAAAGAAATCCTGACTAAGGTTTTATTCCTGATCAGTAAAGACAGAACACTTCTTCATAAAGAGTCTTGTTTTTGTCCTTCCTCTAAACCCCATGTACACAGCGTATAAATAAAAAGCTTTCGGGGAAGGTTCTTCTTTGTATACTGCACATATTGTGTCACCATTAAACTCTGCTGTGTGATGACTACAATTTTGCTTCTAATAAGGGACTTAATACTCTAAAAATGAGGCCAAATATACTCTTTAAAAAGATGTTTAAAATATTTTGTGAGAAAGTTTTGCTTCTAAAATTAATGTCCTTTTTTTCTCCCTCAACATCTCAAACCATAAGGTTAGAAAGTGGAAACAAACAGAACAAAACAAAAACAGTTTTTGCATTTTTTAATTTTCCACAAAAGTTTACGATAATTTACAAAAAAACAAAACAACCAATACTATTTGCATTAAATACAGATGACTGAGAAAGATAATGAGAGTTCTCTTGACATAATTTCAATAACTTCCTTTTACAATGCATTCTTTCTTCCAACCTTTCCTGTTTCTTCTTAAGGAATGAAAATAACTTGAATCATATTAAAATGCATCATGCTCACTTGGAAATACTGTCAAAGGTAAAACCCAATACCAGCAACCCTTTCTGCCTCAGAAAGTTTTCCTTCCACCGTATACTGTAGTTACTTATCAGAACTAATATTATAGAGATTAAAGTGGTGTGAAGCATTACAAACAGCCTTAACTCTTTATTCCTCAGACAGTCTCACTTTGTCTCCTCTCATTCTCTCTGTCTCTTTCTCCAGTCTTTTTGTTCTTCCTCAGGCACCATACACGCTCTCGTTACTGTAGGTCATGTAGAGAAACAGGTCGTCTTCGTGGTGCTCCTGGAACACAACAAAGCGGAGGACAGGCCTTAATTTAGCAACACTAACCACAAAAAATTGCTTAATAAGAAAAACAGACTGCCTCTTTTAATTAATAAATACTAATAATGACTTTTTAACTAATTTAACCCTC
Source organism: Brachyistius frenatus (assembly GCF_029030835.1). Classification (NCBI taxonomy): domain Eukaryota; kingdom Metazoa; phylum Chordata; class Actinopteri; family Embiotocidae; genus Brachyistius; species Brachyistius frenatus. The sequence continues at coordinate 1,224,587 of NW_027210619.1, read as the reverse complement.
AACAATCTCAAAATGCTCACAAACTGCTCTTTTTTTAACAAGCTATCAGCTGCTGGTTTTTGTTTTTTTTCCATTTTCAGCACAATGACAAGGCACCATAAAGATCATCAGTTCTTCTATTTGATTAATCATGGGTTTACTGGCAGCTTCATGGTGAGATGAAGAAGTGAAGCAACATAGCTCAGTAATAAGTTCTGTTGTGTTAGAGGGAAATGTTTGTGTGTGTCTGTAAGTTTCTGTTTGTGTGTGTCTGTGTCTGTGTGTGTGTGTGTGTGTGTGTGTGTGTGTGTGTGTGTGTGTGTGTGTGTGTGTGTGTGTGTGTGTGTGTGTGTGTGTGTCTGTGCGTGTGTCTGAGTTTGTGTGTGTGTCTGTGTGTGTGTGTGTGTTTGTCTGTTTGTGTGTGTGTGTGTGTGTGTGTGTGTGTGTGTGTGTGTGTGTGTGTGTGTGTGTGTGTGTGTGTGTGTGTGTGTGTGTGTGTGTGTGTGTGTGTGTGTGTGTGTGTGTTTGTCTGTTTGTGTGTGTCTGTGTCTGTGCGTGTGTCTGAGTTTGTGTGTGTGTGTATTTACCTCATATACAGCGGAGAGAGGGGAGCTGGATGGGGGAAGGGAGTTGTTGACGAAGAAGAAGAGCGCCTCCTCTGGTCTCAAAGACACACGCTGACGGATCAAGAAGCACAACTGGCCCACTAAAAAAAAGGAAGGAGATAAAAACAGAGCGAGGTGGGTCACGCACAGTCATTTCATATGAGAGTAAAGAAACAAATAATGTAGGAGATGACCAATCAGCCTTGAGGCAGATTTGGTGACTGAAAACAAAACAGGTGTACTACTAAGAGAACTATTTGAACTCTTATAAGGTTCAATCAGAAAGAGAAAAAGCTACAAACAACGAAAGACCAAAACTCTTAAAAATAACTGTCAGCTGAACACTACACAGTTTAAATTTGCAGCATACTGTCTGCTTATCCAATAGACCTGTTTCACAGCAGATGTTTTGACTTGACTTGGAAAAACACAAATGGAGCTAATAACATCAACTGTAGCTCAGTTCGACACAATTGTCCCAGCCGGCACAATACCAGGAACTATTATTATTACACCTGTGTTTTTCCTGGTATGACAAAATGTCTTTGGATTTAGAGTACGAGAAAAAAACAGGCCTGTAGAAAGTTTGCACGGATTAGTGACGCCCTGATTGGTCCATAAACCTTTGAAATGTGCATCAGCAGCAGCTTAGCTGGTCATCCAAACTTTAACTGGTCTCATCCAAGTCACAGGTGGCCAGTTTAACTATTAGAGTGGAACTATTGGCTAATATTAAATTAGTGCAAATATATTTTGTATTGGTGATTATATTGGGTGATAACGATAAAAAAAAAAACACACCAGAACTTGACTTGAAATAATATTTGCATAGTTTTTTTTCCACCAGACAACCCTGACAAGTTGGCTGCTTAAAGATCAAATGTCTTAGTTTTTAATTATTTCAATACTATTAGGTGATGTATTGTCAGGAGACTTTTCCAAATTTCTAAATATCAACATCAGTGTCATGTGTTTGGGTATTTCACCTGTCAAGTCTGAGGGCACGAGGTATTTCTTCTTGTCCAGTTCAGGAGCTCGTGACCTCGGGGCCCTCTCCACAATGATCTGGAGTGAGAAACGTCCAAAAGCAAACAGCCATTATTAACAGCGAGACTGATTGAGTTCATGTACCAAAACTTAAACAACAACAAATACATTTGCATAACTTGAAAATAAAATTTGTTTGAGAAATTATAGATGTTGTCTTTGATTAGAAAACTAACTTTAAATTAAGCTTTTGATGAGCAGGATTATCAACAGTAACTTCCGCAACCTGTTTAATTAATGCTTTTTAATTTGTCTGTCAAATCCAGTTAAGTCACTGCAAGACTGTATGTATGATTATGTTACTAAAAATGAGCAAGCTGTCATACTAACCGGTATCTTGTCAGGATGCTTGGCCCGAACTCGCTCTCCCTCTGCTCTCCTCACCTCCAGTGGTACTGAGCGCTGGTACTGACTGCCCATCTGAAAACAACACCAGGAAACATCAAGTCTCTCACAATAGCTTTATTTACTGAGCAAACAAAGGAGAAAGAGCACTGGCTGACTTCACCAACCGGTAGTGCATTCAGTCAACAAGTGATATTGACAGCCTGAAGAGCAAATCATTGTTTATTGTGTGATAGCATATAGCTATCTTTTAATCCAGTGCTTTGTAGAGGTCATATGAGGAGCTGACATGTATATCTGGTTGTATTCACAGTTGCAAATCAGTGAGAAGGACTGCTTCATGGCATCATTGGATCTGCGGGAGTTTTAACATTAATGTGATGAAGTGCCTGCAAGTTTTGACCATTACTGCATTGAAATGGCTTAATTAATTATTTATCTAAATTGTTGCCAGTTGAAAAAAAAATGTAATACTGGACTGACTGAATTGATTAACTATTGGTTTCAGGTCTAGCTGAACATTTAATTTAGAGATAAAACAATAAGTTTGTTGATCAACTGTTCGTAAAAAAGTAACATGCAACTGTTTTGATAATTCATGAGTTAATTTCCTTGTCGAATGAGAGGATTTGCTGTTTGTCACTGTAATATTTCTCTAAGGTTTTAATATCTTTGGGTTTTGGATTTTTGGTTGAACAAAGTGAGACATGGGCAAACAACACCTTCAGATGTGAAGAACTGTGATGGGCTTTTTTTCACCTTATGTTACATTTTACTGATAAAAGGATAATTGAAAAAATAATAATAATAACCTGCAGATTGATCAGTAATAAAAACATTACAAATTATTTCTGGCTTTGCCAAAAAAAAAAAAAAAAAAAAGACTTTCAGATCCGGTTATCCAAAAAAACCAAATGGCTTAATAGTTGAATTTCCAGAAAATATATATTTCTGTAAATAAACAGGTCTATTTTTTTTTTAATCACTACGTAGATTTACCATGAGTAAAGATCCACAGAACATACTGTGAAGAAAACTAGGTCAAAACCGAAGCGCTCAAAACTATGGCTTTTAATTTGGTAACGGTGTTAACTGAGTCTTTGTAAACAGAATCACAGCAGTTCGAGTAAACAGTGCAAAAGAGTAAAACTAAAGATAAAAAAAAAAAAATAACACGTTGTATTTGTCTTTTTTTAAATCGGTGGTAACGTGAAAAGTGAAGTGGTAACGATGGCAACCGTTTCTAGTAGTTCACGCAGGTTGGGGTTATTATCAAGTGAGGCCACGTCATTTCTCGTAACAGTTCTGGGATCGGCCAACCTGCCGTCCTAAGACCCGCGTTCAGAAAACAACCAAACCATGGATAAGAATCGTTGAATTTAATTCACTGTAAAAGTCTCTGCATCTACAATATATCAGGGTGGTTTTGCTGACAGTAGGCGGAATCGGTTGTTTTGCCAGTTAACAACGGCAATGCTAACAGCTGCAGCTAACGGATCAACAAGACGTTACGTTCACATACCTTTGAAAAAGACCAAAAACGACCTTCCGCTCAAAACAGGTTAAATCTAGGCACAATCCAGTGGTCCCTGTGTCGTTCAGTTTCTCAAAAGAAAGCCTGACAGGATTTTTTTGAAAAATCGAAACAAAAACATAACGTACACAGGAATGCGGCCGCTGTCAAAGATGTCGACTGGTCCGCTTATTCTGCTGAACGAAAACAACAACAAACACGGCGACGCCCGCCCACCCCGCATGTGACCAATCAGAGATGAGTAAGCAGATTGACAACGGAATGTGGCCATGAGGAAGGCACAATGGGCAGGTCTGTGCTGCCTTCATTGGGTGAATCCTTCTGTCTATCAACACTTTTCACGCCCCATTTTGCTTGAGTGACGGCAACTCTAATCAATAGCAGGCCTTGAAAACTGAGCCACGCCTATGGTCACGTCCAGGCCAGGCTACGTGCAAAGCGTGAATGCCTTTTTAAAATTGTCTGTGCAATTTGTTCTGTAAACAACTCAAGCAGACACAACCCATTAATTACATGCAACTGCATTTATGTTGTATATTTCAACTAACACTCTTATTGACACCACCCTTGCATTGAAACATATTTATAGATCCCATTTCACAACATTATTTTTCAGTTTTTCTATGCTTATATAAATTTCTGCTCTAGAATGGAAGCATGTGCAACATTACCTAAATTCCCCTTGGGAATCAATAACATATTTCTGATGAGCTCACAGCAAAGGCTCACTGTGTTCATGCAAACTTGCCACAACCAACCAAAGCTCAATGTCAACGAATGTGAAATGTTCAATTATGTTTTTTATTCCACCAATCTCAATGTGTTGAGTTGTCTTCGGTATAACCTATGACGCACAGTACATCTTTATAGATTTTGCATTGATTTCTGTCAGCTCTCCTGCATCCAAGGGCCCACTTTTCAAAACATGCATGTATCATAAACTCCATCATTAGATTTCGGTCAATATACACAAACAATAATATATTTTCCAAAAATAACATTTCTTGGAAAAAGGTAATTTCCGTTTGAAAATATTTTTCTTTAAAAAAAAAAAAAAATCCATTAATTTCTTATAGTACAAACCTTATTTGTGATGTACTGTACATAGCAGTTAATAGAGTCATACTATTCTCAATGATCTTCAGGCAGGCTTCAGCAGTTCACACATTGCTCTCCGGCAATATATTGTTCCACCGAATGGAACAAGAAAGACCCAGTGCTACACTGAAATGCATTCTTCCAGCATTTCTGTTGTTGCACTCTTGTGAACAATTCAATAACTCAAATGTCTCTGAATGTTCATTGTCCAATATCCAGCAGTTTGAACCAGACAACTGAGAGTCTCATTATTGAAGGTGGGTGGAGTTTCGTCCCAGTCTGAGCGTCCTGCTCATACAGCTGCTTTGGCCGTCGTCAGTTTGAGAGCATCTGACAGGTTGCGTTGTCTGACTCTAGAGCTGCTTATTGTTTCCAAATGAGAATTGGGCACCCATCCACGATGCCGATCAGACAGTCTGGTCCCCTCTACCCAATCTGGGGAGGAAAGAAAAATCCAACAAATGATTTTAATACTTATTTTCAAGTAATATAAGGTTCTGGGGAGCTCTACAATCAAACACTTCACAGGCGAGTGGCATTTTCTGCAAGGGAATGAGGCAAAAAGTAGTGTGGTTGTCTTACGGTCACTGCTTTGCTGGTGGACTAGAATGACATCAGCTTTTTCTAAAGACAGCTCATCCGGCTGCTGTGCAACAAAAGCTCGGATACACTGCATCTGTTCAAAATCTGTAAAAAAAAAAAAAAAAAAAAAAGAGGCATACAGATCTAGATGTCAATTTGACTTATTCAGCAAAGCTCAGAAACTGAATCTTTTCAACAACTACAGTCCACCCACACAGGTATTTCCACTGATGCTGCCTCATTGGACCTCTTCTCTACATTAAAAAGGGATTGGTTGACATCTCCCTATTTTTCCTGGTTATTTTTTTTTGTGTATTTTTTTTTTTGTTGCACTAGTTAGGTTGAGGGAGCACAGACATTTGTCATATTAGAAACTACATTAGATATTAGCACAGCACAACCCAACTTCGAGAGTAATCGAAAATACTCATAGGATTTTAGCAACGCTTTTCTGGGCAGCACAAAAACCCTAGTTGTAACTAATAAGGTGTATATTTCACAACTCCTGACCAATAACCAGCAACGCAACATGTTACAACATCTAAACCAGGATAAATACTTTACCTTGCGCAGCAGAAAAATCTATTTCAGGATGGGGCCTGGAGAGGGCTGATATCCAACGTAGCTTATCACTCCTGGAGGAGAGTAAATAAAAGACAGGTGTATCTTCTGCAGCTTTTATGATGTGGCAACCATTACAGACATCATCTGGAACTGTGTAAGTCTCTCACTGTGTGTCAGTCCTCAGCAGCAGGGCTTTCAGCGTCATGTGTAACCGGAACAGGTTCTTCTGCAGGGAGTGAAGTTTGACACGGCAGTTCTCTGCACGCAGGTCTGATACAGGGGAGTGATCGATCACTGTGAATCTTCCCCCTCTGAAAACAACACACCACAAAAGTACATATGAAAAATGAGGCAGCGGAAAGACAGACTGTGATAAGACTGAAAAGATGATGACAAAAGATTGATGATATGAGGAAAACAGGATGTAGCGAATGGGAATGAAAGGGATGCTAGCCAGCTGGTGGTGGATTATTACGACACGTTTGTTTACTCACTCTTTTTGAAGTGAAAGTAGCAGGTAGTCATTGAATAGGTGCAAGTAAACATTTCTCTCTGTGTCCTTTAGGGAGAAGTCCATCAGTTCAGTGACGGGACCTTCTCGGACCAATCGCCGAGACTGACTGATCAGAGGAAGAGTCTGTAAACAGATACACAAAAAAATATTATTTTTGAGTGTGAAAGTTAATTTTACTCCAGGCAAGTAGTAGTTTGAAAAAAGTATCTTTACTCAGATCCACTTACTACTCTGACATTTTCAACCATATCTCAGTCTTCACCATTGCGTGGAATTTGATCAGTTATCATGTTCATGGCCCAGTTGTCATTATCTGTGACTGTATGTTTATCATGTGACTGAACCGTCACTGTGACAACAGAGTTAACTCCATCTGACAGTGAAGACCAGGATCCAGTTGAAAGCTCCACTGAAACTTAGTAAGTGGCTTTTGAAGTAAATTTACTAATCAGCCCAGTAAATTATGTTTGAAAAAACATCCTGCCATTAATCAACTATTCTATACTGATATTACATTTGTACATTATTTTGCACACTCATGCAAATTCAAATACAAAAACAGTAAATTAAATGTTTAAATCAATATAACTACTGAATGTTATTATGTTTGCATTTAGTCAGATAACACTCCATACATGCAAATAAATGTCAATATGTTATTTTCTATATATCTAATTAAAGCTCGCTGGAAACAATCATTACTTACCCTGCACTCAAAGTCGACCTTAGCACTGAGAGAGACCAGGGACTCGATGCTTTTCATTTGAGTGATGCTGTCATTACTCTCTTGAATCAGCTAGAGGAGAAACAAATGAAAGAGAAAAGAGATTTGTCACCAAGGAGTCCAGAACATCCAGGCTATTTTTCAGGAATATTAAATGTTGCTATCCTCTGCTAATATACAGTAAATAGGGCGTATTACTGTACCTTCTCCAGAAGCTTTAAAGCTTTGATGGCCTGCGTCGCCTCCGCAGTGCCAGGAGTTGTTGTCTTCACAATATTCTGGACAGACACAGTGTGCGCATGTTAACATCAGGTGAAAGGTGACATGTTACGACAATTTCAGACAGCCTTTATACACACCTGCACCAGCAGCTTAATTCTTGTGATCCTTTGGAAGGGAAGCACAAGGAAGGACCGAAGAGGAAGTCTCTGACAAACAGGACTCCTCTCTAATGTCTCCACTATCCGCTTGAAACCGGGATTCTCATTCCTGAAAGGAAAATAGAAACTGACTCCTTAGGAAGTAAAAAAAATATTTAAAAAAATACAGACAATAGCTGAAGTTATTGTGAACTGAAAATAATTTTCACTCCTTGACATTTGGTAAGCATTAGTTTCACAGAAAGTATTTGGTCCTGCTCAGGTTCTCACTGGATCTATTACCAACAAAAATAAAGCACAAAACAGGATTGAATGTCTTACATGAGTCTCTGGTAGGTAGCGTCCTGATAGGACTGGTTGGTGAGATAGGGCACGTAAACCATTTTGAATCTCTGGCAATGTCGAGCGATGATGTCACACACTGTAAAGCACATTATCTCCGTGTCCACCCGCTCCTCCAGCTTTGACAAAAAACTGAAACCAAAATCATGAAGTAGCATTTTAAACTCACTGCTCCTACAGATTTGTACCTGCAAAGCACAAATGGGTTATATAACCACTTCATGTGTTTTATGTTAAATCTAAATGGCATTGTTTTGTTTGATAAATATATCTAAATGTAAAGGGATGAAGAACTTGTTCTAAATGATGTTTAAGATTTCTGACCTGTGGCTGATGGCACGAACGTCAGCCAGGCGGGAGAACAACCAGTTCCTGTCCTGCGTGGTTAACAGTGTCCCCAGCTGTTTGGACTTGACAAAGTGTTCAATAACAATGTCCAAACTCCGGCAGTACGATGCTTCTGAGGTCAGTACTTCAAATCTCACCTTGAAAGCAGGAAGGACAAAAAAAAAAAAAAAAAAAAAAAAAAAAGAGAACTTTGAGCAAGTGACAACTTAACAGAACATTATCGCTAATAAACACATGGTCGTCAGTTTGCTAGAGGCTGAGAGATTTCTGAGCAGCATGATTTCACAATAAGAGACATGCCTTTTACAGTTTACAGGAAAAACTTGACACCACCAGAGGAACACACATTTATGCAATAAAGCCTTCTGGCAAAACACACTCCCCCACAAGAAACAGTAAATTTTAGGAGGGTAATTCTGGGATGAGGCAAGTTTGAATATTTTTGCATGATTTTAGTCGTTTGGGGTGTGAGGTAATCAGAGTGAAAAGCTGATTCAAGTGAGTCATGACATTTCTCATGAATCCCCATCAAATGGAACAACAGAAAAACTGCTGATGTGAAGTGCCGCCCATAAGTCTGGTCATTTGTAACGCAACTCAGGCAGGAGAAGGTGACTCACCTAACTGTAACTAAGACTAAAACTGGGACAAAAACTATTATTTTAAAACAATTCAGGTAATAATAAGTAAGAAAGATAACAATCATAAATTTAAATCCCCAAAGGATTTTCCTGAATTTTATTAAAGCAGGAATGTTCTTCCTGTAACTTTCCAGTGATTGGAGCACAGACCTTTACACTGATCCTTAATATTTACTGTACATTAATGGAACAATTTCCAATCAAAATCCTTCACTTATTCTTAATGAAGGGAACAAAGCTATATAAAAAAAAAAAAAAAAATTAAATAAAAAGTCAGACATAATTGTCACGCTGTTTGAGTTTGGTTAGAGCAGCTAAAAACTGTATGTTTCATTGAGATACAAATATTAAATGATGTGAAAATGACTCAGTATTCACAGTAATTCAATGAAAAGTTACTAGCACAACTTTCCTGCCTCAGAAAAATTCAAGGGCAAAATAATGAATGCATGCTATCTGAGGAATTTTTATGCCATGAAACTTTCATATGTGCAGTAAGACGATGTTACCTCCTGAAGACGCCTCTGGTCGTCTGTGAGCTCCTCGAGCTCGGCACTGTTCCTGACCCCCGGCAGGTCGCGCCACAGTGTGGCCGACTGTGTGAGTGAGATGGAGAGACGTGGCGAGGAAGGCCTGCGTTCAGACTTGGGGGGCATGGGGAGAGGCAAGCTTTTGATGCTGGTGATGGAACCTCTGTGGGACAGGGAGTGAGGGTGTGGCACCGCGGGTAAGGGAGGAAGAGGTCTGCGGGCAGGAGGAGGTGAGGGAGCAGGAGACGGGGTAGAGTCCTCACACACAGAGAGGACATCGGAGCGAGACTGACGCAGGATCTCAAAGTTCTGCACCGCCTCACTGTACTGCTGGTAGAGCTGCGCAGCATCTGGGGGGTGGCGGGGGAGGAAGTAGGACAAAGAAAATCAGCACGAGAGAAGAGGGAGAAAGAGAAGGTTGAAACATACAGGAAGTAAAGGAAAGAAGACAGAGACAGGAACAGTGTTAGCCAACACAAGTTGTTTGCGTTTAACATTCCTTTTACACATATTTGTCAGAATGCAAAAGTCCCTGCAGCAGCTGTTTTCCCCTCCAGTTAGGAGACACGAATGCTTGCAGAAACCTGTCTGTGGCTTGCACAGACACACATTTATACAGTTCACGCACAAACACACTCCTGCCCCATTTTTTCGCAATATCCCTGTGATTCCTAATTCAAAAGAAGCACTGCCCTTTTACATTGTTTAAAACATAACTTTTAAAGGGTGTGCGCAACAGTAAACAGAAGACACATCTTCCTTTAATTTGTGTACGTCATTAAAATTTTGAGCCAACATGAACTGAGCAAAAGATAAACAGTTGCTGAGCTTGTATTCATACAGAGATGAATGACACCTTCTGAACGGAAATGCTCAACCACATCATGCTTTTCCCAACTACAATCAGAGGAGATAATCTTAAACACGTCACCATGTCGCCTACATAGTCTCTTCAAATAATCAATCTTCAGATCTATTCTCCAACAAAACTGTCTGTGATAAAAAAAAAATCTATTATAAAATATATCATATGCAGCAACAAATTTTGAAGATTGGCTTTATTTATGTGATGGATTTGTCCTTGAAGAGCTGAAGTAAAAAAAAAAAAAAGGTGAAACAGAGATACTCACGGGAAAACCTTGAATTCCTTTTCAGTTTTTCGATTGTGTCCCAAACATTACTGCAGTGACAAGAAAGAAGAAAAGTTACAACTGTAAGGTGCATCAAAATGAACTGACTAAAACTGTCTGAAACAGCTTTTTTAGGGTGGAACATTTGCATTATGCACAAATATAGGACTGTATCGACTGATTCAAAATATCAGTGATCTTTCTGACACTATAAAAACATAACATTGTCCCTCTCACAGCGAAACCAAGATACTTTTTAAAAACAGGAGAAATCAGGGTCCTGGTCACGGCTGTAATTTAACATTTGGCATTTTATCAGACTCAGATTTATCACGTCATGCGTGTTACTGTTTCACTCACCTCAGCTCCACTTCTCCCCAGCTTTTGCTCCGATCAGCTTCATCTGAAATAAAATAGTATCCATTCGTGGAAACATTATACAGCAGCATGTCACCAGTCAGTGCAAGAGTGTATACTCCGATGAATTAAGTAAGAACTACAGTGCCAATTTCGATCAATGAAGAAATGAATATAAAAATACGAAAATAAATAAATAGATTATACATTAAATAAATATAAAAACTTAATAACCCTGCTATATTAACAATTACAGAAGGTATTAGTGTGTTTCCAAACTCGTTCTTCTCGTGTTGTGTCTCTAAATAGGATTCATCGGAGCCTTTTAACTCGTGCTTCTGGTTTTCTCTCGCTTTCTCCACCTCCTCTTATCTCCACCCACTACCTGTAACCACAACTCTGTGACGCAGTTTCCAGTTTATTTAGAGCATTCAGATCAGTGCACTCATCTACTGGCTGATGTCTCCCTTAGATTTTAGGTTTTGTAATTGATGTGAAAACAAAATGGAAACCAAATGAAAAAACAAAAACCACATTCAGACTGCAAAACGGAGGAAATGAAATGAAAAAACGAAAACCACATTCAGACTGCAAAACGGAGGAAACTGAAAAGAAGATTGTGATTAAAGTCAGAAATGAACGAATGGTTATTTGGAGTCAAAATAAACGTTAAACGTATTTTTCTGAAATATGTCAACTTGATTATGCTGCCTGATGAAAAACTGGACAGAAGTTACGGGGGAAAAAAGTAAAAGGAGGTAATTATGCAGCTTTCTGTAAACATTAGGGAGAGTGATTTGAGCAGATTGTCAGTTTCCATCCTCAATCTTCTTTCGTTACCTGTTGTAGAGAATATTCTGGTTCTGCGATCCCTTCCAACACCTTCCTCTTCTTCCACCTGTACAAGCTCTCCATTTCTTCTTTGAGTGGTTTTACGGATCCCCCTTCTTCGCAACCGAGCTTTGGGACCCAAATCACAAAAACTGCCAGCGCTCGTCAGAGTCCCCGTTTTGCTTTCTGTCGCCACTTCTTCCCCTCTGCTATCCACCTCAGCTGCTGCTTCTACTATCATCTCCCCTGCCTCCACAGCAGTACCCTTCTCTTCAAGCTCCTCTCTCTGCCTCTCCTCTTCACTTTCATCCATCCTGTCTTCCACCTCCTGGATCTTACCCGCTCTAGACGGGGTGAGGAGGTCAGACTCACAATTATAATTAAGAATGGGGCAGCTGTTCGGCTTGTACAGTGTGTTGCTCACGCTTAAATACATCTTCACTTCCTTCTCTCTGCTTGATTCTTTTTCTGTTTCTGTTGAATGAACCTCCTCGCCTCCATCCTCACTGACTGTCACCTCTATATCTGCCTTTTCTAACTGAGCCTGACCAGAAGACTCCGTCTGTTTGTCCATCCTGTGACCCTCCTTCCTTTCTGTGTCTAACAGTGTGTCATCATGAGTGTATGTAGGTGTTACAACATGCATAGCTGTGAACTGTTCAACATGCATGTAGGCTTGACTCTGCCCCATACCTCTCAGTTCCTCCACCTCCAACAGCTCTTCCTCCTCCAGCTCTGGCTCTGAGTGCTTGCCGTCTGTTGTCAACTTAATGACTGGCATCTCTCCGGTACCTTGAGTAACCTCATTTTGTTGCTTGTTGTTCCTGATCTGAACCCGGTCGACCCCTTGAACTTCCTGTGCCTCTAGGTTTGGTTCGTCCAAAGCCTGTTCCCCTGAGTGTCCCAGGATCTCACGCACCACATTTTCAGCCCATTTAAGATGCGGGGCTTGGGAATGCCGCTTGGGCTCCTCGGACATGCTCCATGCCCCGCTCATTCGGATCCGAATAGCTTCCACCTCCTCTGGACTCATTGTTCCAGCATTTATCTGATCCAAGATGGGTTGAATATGTTCAAAATTTACCTGAGAACAAACATCTGCACAGGGATTCATTGGTAGTGGAGAAGTTTGATCCCTTCCTTGTTCTGATAGTTCTTTATTTTTCTCTCTCCATTTTGTAAGGAGCTTTTCAGTCTTTGAGTCTTTTTTAATCATCCCTATTTCAGCATACGGGTGCTCCACTTTGCCCCTCATTCCCTTTCCAGGCTCTGTGTCTTGAAGCTCTGAAGATGATCTGGATCGAATATCCGCTTCAGTTGTGTCTCCTATGACAAGCCTCTCCTCTTTCGATCCTCCACTTTCTGTGACCCGGTTGTTAATGCTTGGGTATTCGTCATTTCTACTCGATGTCACATGCTGGTCATCCTGAGGTTGCTCTGTGGCGTCATCACTGCAATGATGACGAGTTTCTAAATTTGTGTTGTCTCTTTTCACTCCTCCCATCCGCTCAACTTGTGACAGTGACATTTCGCTGTTTTTTGAGCAGGGAAGAGTTTTCCCAATCACACAGAAGATGTACTTTGACTGCTTTTCCCTCCCCTGTTCCTCCTCATCAGCCATCTCCTCCCTCCCCATTGTCCACTCTTTTTCCCTCTCCTTGTCTCCATCACACCCCTCGTCGCCAAAAGGTGAGGAGTCTTTATATGTAACTCCACCTTCCCAGGATTCCTGACAGTCCTCAAATGCTTCTTCATCTTCTTCTCTCTCGTCCCCACCGCTGGACACGGTCAAGTAGCCATCCTCTCCTGGAAGCCTTCTGTCCCTCTCTTGCTTCCAGCACGTCTCACTTCCTCCTTCACTATTGGAGCGTGCCCAGTAATCGCTCCCAACTTCTTCCTCTCTGTCACTCTCCTCAGTGTTATCCGTCACTTTCTCTCCCTCTGCATCCCTCTGCCGGCTTCCCTCTATCCCTCTGTCGCCATCAGACAGATGTTCCTTCTCTCTCTTATCTGTCTCTCTCCAGATTTCACCCACCTCCTCACTATCAACACTTACTCCCTCTGCCTCCCTCTCAGTGTCTGGCCTGCACTCATTTCTCCCTCCATGTCTTCCTTTGTGACTGCTTTGGTCCAAGTACCTCTCATCTCGTTCCTCCTTTACTCTCCGCCCATCTCTTCCCCACTCTGACTGTGACTCCATGCCCCTTTCTTCTTCTCTCCTCTCTTTCCGCCTTGTGTGTCTCTGTCTATCTACAAATTCTTCTTCACTATTCTTGCCCTTCAGTGGCTCTAACCACATCCTTCTCTGCTCTGGCACACTGCCTGTCATTTCCCCTTTATCTCTCTCTTGTCTCTCACTTCTTACTTGCAGCCTTTGACTTCTTTCAGCAGCTCTTTCTGGATCTCTCAGTTCTACTTTGTCTCTTTCAGTGGTTCCCTCTCTCCTCGATTCCCTCTCTTCGTAACTGTCTCTGTCTCTTCTATATCTTGTCTCACTGTCCACATTACTGCTCCACTCTCCACTGCTCTGGGATCGTGGCGGCCCCCTGGGAGCCAACTCATTCAGGGATCGGTTGCTTCCGCCTGTCGTGTCAGCCCACCTAGAATCGACCTGCCTTTCCTTTCTTTCCTTGTCTCTGTCTCTCCTCTGCTCATACTCTCTGTGTTGACCATATTTTGTCCCGTCGCTTGACCGCACTCTGTCATCTTTTAAGTCTCTGCCACTTTCCCTCCATCTTTCCCCATTCCTGTCTGCCTGTCTTGGTCTTGCTGCTCTCCTGTCGACCTCTCTGTACCTCACCCTGTCTCTGTCCTCTCCCCTCCTGGATCTATCCACTTCTCTTTCTCTGTCATTGTCTCTATGTCTCTGCCTGTCTTCTTCCCTGTATCCCTGCCTGTCTTGATCTCTCTCCCTTGCTGTTTTGACTTTGTTGTCCCCCTCACTTTTGCTTTGTTGATATATCAACTCCTCCCTCTCTCTGTTCCTCACCCTTTCCCTCTTCAGGTCTCTCTCGTCACTGTCTCCTTCACTCCTGGTATCCCTCTTTCCTTCTTTCCTCTGTGGCTCTTCCTTCTCCTTTCTATCTGCCTCAACCTCTCTGTCTCTTCTTCTGTGTGGGGAAGATATTTTGGCCTCCTTCTCGCCTATGTTAGGCCTTTGCTTTTCCCTTTTTCTGACTGCATCTTTTTCTCTTATGTCCCACGAATCACCCACTTCTCTTCTCCTGTCTGGAAACCCAACATCGGACTTCTGATATCTTTCCCTCTGTAATCTCTCATCTTCTATAGGCCTTCCTCCAGTGTTTTTTCCCCCCTCCTTTGCCCTGCCTCGGAGCTCATCTAGTTCTCTCTCTCTGTACCTCTCTCTCTGCCATGCCCTCTCTCTTTCTCGCTCCCAGTCTGCCTCTGCTCTTTTGGGTCTCTCTCTCTGCCTCCTGTCCCCTCTTTCTTCAGCCACCTCAACAGTGGACATCATTCTTCTGTCATGATCTCTGACACCTTTTTGCATTCTGGGAAATGTGTCACCTTTCTTCACCCCCCTTGCGATCGCTTGCTCAGTCTCTTTTTCTACATTCGACAGCGGCCTCCCATTTCTGATTCTGTCGTACTCTTGCCACCGTTCTCTCTCCCTCCACTCTCTGTCTCCCTCCCTCAGCCTTGGTGCAGGACCTCTATCTCTTTCATAGTATCTTTCCAGTGTGTCTGTGTCTTTGTATCTTGTTTTGTCTCTGATTCTCTCAGTTTCATTTTCCCTCCTCCAGTTTTCTTCTCGGTGGCTGTCTCTCTCTCGCTCTGACAGGGCAGTCATTGCTGGCCTGGGACTTGGATCCCGGGAGATTTTTCCACCTGGCTGAAGCTTGCGGTCAGATGTGTTTATGTTAGATAAAGTGTCAAAGAGGGTGCAGCTGGGCCTTTTGGTCCCCATAGTACCCTAATTTGGAGAACCTGGAAGAGAGCAACACGTTTCAGTTTAGAAAGTAGACACTAAAGGGAAAATTAGCCACTTTTTATGTACATGTCAAATCAGTGTTGATGGTAAATGTATTAAGTTGAATTAATAATTCCCTAAATAAATTCTCTGTGTATTTAAATTCAGCTGCAAAATCTGTTGTTCTTCCGAGACTAGTGTACGTGACGTGTACAATGGCGTGTTTGGTGGCCAGAGAGAACGTGCGCTAG
The DNA here is from genome assembly GCF_029030835.1 of Brachyistius frenatus. Classification (NCBI taxonomy): domain Eukaryota; kingdom Metazoa; phylum Chordata; class Actinopteri; family Embiotocidae; genus Brachyistius; species Brachyistius frenatus. The sequence continues at coordinate 1,208,857 of NW_027210619.1, read as the reverse complement.
ATACCGCTCAACAACAAAACAACACCATGTTCTCTTCACTTGTACTGTAACTAGCGACATGTAAAAATAGCATTCTGAAATATGAACTCAAAAGAGGTTATGGACAAGGATACATGTTAGTGTTCTGACTGACTGGTATAATCAGGTGAAAAAGGTCAGGGTGGTCAGTTTTTATTAGATGCTCGATAGGCTATCAACTGACAGAGCCATATGTACATTAATATGCATGAATGTTTTATTCTTAACTTGGACACGGGTGAGAGCTGGAGACCTTCTTAATGTTACCAAACTAAAACAGCAGGACTGAGTGCAGATGACCATTGAGGGAGTATTTTTTTTTGTCACCTAACGTTATGTTTTGGTCAACAAAGTGTGTTTGAGCTTGTTGATGCGGTGCAACGCTGGACAAACAGTTTTCTCAGCATGTTGTGCTGTTTGTGTTCACAATATCTGCCAGTGTCAGGATATGATCAGTGCTAGTAGCTTCCTGATGAACAACCACCTTCTTTCCTGCCTTTTTCTCCAAGCAAACAACATCATCTGGCTGTTTATCTTTTTTTTTGTCAAGTGCTACAAGGTGAGAGACTTGGCAAAGGATTTGGAGGTTAGGTGTCAGAAACTTCCATACAATGCATTGTGGTACATGTAGGCACTGCTTCACAAGCCGGAAAACAGCTTTTTCTGTCAATATAACACTCACAAAGGAATTAATTGCTTCAGTTGATTACATTTACCATCAACACTGATTGGACATCCACATAAAATTAGCTCCCAGAAGATTGTACCTCAAAGATTAAAGCATTATCAGGGGTAAATCACTGATATGCAATTCAGAAAAAAAAGGAAAAAAAAGAATTTAGTTAATTATTGGTGAAGTATCTCTCAATCATCTGGGACGCTATTGCATGTCACTGCTACTCCCAAGAGGTGATAACCTCTGCACCATTACTGCTGCATTTTCACTTTATATTTCCTTTTAGTTTTTCAAATTGCTACCCTTTTACTTCTGAAGCAGACTGACACAGTAGAAAAGAGGAGAAACAGGCAGAAAAAAGGTGACACCCTCTTACATTTCTCTAAGAATGCAGCACAGCATATCAAAATAAGTCTTTCAGAAAGGGAGGCCATGTGACACACAGGCACGGCATGTCGCATGTACACCACAACTGAACCAGATCCAAATACGAGTTCAAACCAGAAGCACAGAAGTGGTCATCGTAAATCCATGAACCAATAATATGGCCACTCACCTGAGTGTAGGGAGATCTGGTCTCCCTCCCGGTCCAGCTCAGCTCAAAAGCATGGGATTGCACAACACATAAAAGTCCATTTCTTGCTTTCACATACTTTCTTTTCTTTCCAAATAAATCTAAACTGCCTTTTTCTTTTTCTCTTGTGAAAAGTTATTGTTTACGCCTGAGCTCTCCTTGGCTTTTCCCTTTTACTGCCTCTCTCCGTCTCTGCCCTCCTTCCTCACATTCCCAAACAAGTCTGAACAGATTGACACTGATCTTTCCCGTCCTCTTTCTCTCAGTCTTCTGCTCTCGATCGCTGCTGCTGAATAGGGAGATCTCTCATAAATCAAACAAGGGAGTCTGTCGAGTGTACCGACCACTTCAGTCTTTTTCTTCCCTATGCAGCCGATACGATCGCCTGTGTGGACCCCCACCCCCCCTCTCTAAAAAAGACTAAGTACACAACTCTTGTCTTCTCTCCTGCTCCATTCTTTCGAAACACAGGAAATACACCTCCTTGGTGCGTCTCTGTTGGAACAGTGATTGGTTGATACGAAGTGGCCGGGTGTGTCTGCTCAACACGGAGCCAGGTAAGGGCTGAGATAGTACAAGGAGAGCGGGGGGGGGGGATGGGATCACACTGCAGGAAAGCTCACAGACAGGCCTATGAAAACTACACATGTAGTTCAGAGGGAAGAGAAAGCGAAACACACAATGTTTCTGATGATTTCAAAAAGAAAAGCAGATGAAACAATAACAAGAGGAAACAACGGGGAGGGCATTACAAGAGTGTTCTGTGAATTATTTGTTTAACATTTTTTACTATGTTAAGTACGGAGGAGACCTCACATTACAGATTAGAAGAACTATGACTCAGTCTCATTGGTATTATGGAATCAAAACAATAACACCCCTTTGACCATATGTACATGTGTCTGCATTTACTCCACTAACACATCTCAGTTTTTACGTCCTTTTACATAATACAAATTTGGTCATCATCTCGAAAAGTGCTTTTATAATTCATTTTATTTCTCAGCTGCCCTGTGTAAGTACAGCTTTTTAACTTCTCTGCAATAAATCCAACCATCATGATGGTTGTTGGTGTTCAGTTGTTGATTCAACTTGTTAAAGACTGAAATTTATGACGCTGTTGAGTTGTATTTTATGTAGCCTAACTGAGAGGTGTTTATTAAACTTTGTCCACTCCGTTGATATTAGTGAGGGGATTAGTTTGAGCTTCGTCTATCTAATATTTTGGAAATTTAGGTTCATATAGCTACTTCTTGTTTAAAGGATTAGTTCAACATTTTGTAATACATGCTTTTAATTCACCCTCCTGTTACATGAGAAGACTGATACCACTTTCATATTTGCATACAGTAAATGTGCAGTGGTGGAAAGTAAGTTACTCAAGCATTGTGCTTAAGTACTGCTATTTTGGTACTTGTACCTTACTTTTTTCCTTTTAATGCAAGAACTTCAACTTCGAGTCAGAGAAAAATATTCTACTTTTTACACCATTGCATTTATTTGACAGCTTTTAATATGGAGATTTGACACAATGGATAATACAACAAGCTTTTGCTGGTTTCCAACATTTTTAATCGCTGACATCCTACAAAAAGCAGTGTGTAGTTGGGGTCACATTCCTCAAAACATCGAGGAAACAGAGGGGAATATTATATATTATAATATATTCATGCAGAGGAGATACAGACATAGGCCTACTACTCTATTGAACACTAGCTTTGTATAGATCCTTGCTGAAACACTCAAAACATTCTGATGCGAGATTAAAAAAAAAGTTATTTAAAAAAAAAAAAAAAAAAGGTAAGGTTAAACACTGTAAAAATCTATTTCATAATACTCAGTGATGATTATGACATCTTGTCCACTTTGGTTATAACATTCTATTTGTAAAAAGTACAAATAGAATGTTAAGCTTCAACATCTATCTGGTTGGTCCACTAGTGCTCCAGATTGCCACATCCCAACGTTTAATAAACTTCCCCAAAATATGACATTTATTGTCACCAGAGGATGAATGCTAATGACATAGGTGATCCTCTGATTTTCCCCGCAGATGTTGAGAAATACCTCAACATCTACTTTAAATGCAAAACATAAGAAAAGGGACAGGAAACGATATCAGCATGGCAACAAAGATAAGCAAAAGGACTAAAGTGTGACACAAAATTAAGTGCAAACAACCCCAAAGAGATGCAAAAATGACTGCAAAGAGACATAAAACCACAATGACAAGATGCAAAATGACCATAAAGATATGCAAAATCACTCAAATGAGACAAATGATCACAGACAGAGATACAAAAATGAACAGAGACACAAAACAACCATAAAGAGATACAGAATGGCTCTAAAGAAACGATCAAAGAAGATCAAAATAATAGAGAAAATGAAAAAAAAAATTGAACAAAAAAAATAACACAAATAGAGACTAAATTATATATATATATTTTTTTAAATGAACATATGGAATTGCTAAACGACAACAAAGGGACGCAATATGATACAAAACATGTGTAAGATGCACAGTTGTAAACACAAAACGACCACAAATAACATGTACGGGGCTTTCAGTCAAAGTCGGCTTTCTTGGTCCTCTGCGGGAGGTTTAGACCTCTGTGTCCAACCGCCCTCTCTTTCACAATCGGCTCCAGCATATTCGACTGGAGCTGTCTCTGGTCAGCTGATGCGGGAGTGACGGCACTCGGCTGCCGCTCATTGGTCACGCGGCATTAGTACGCTCACATGCGCGTGAGTGTCTGTGTTTGGTTTCACTTCCGCACTCCGCTTGCTGCCTTGTAGCCTGTTAGCCCTCTTGGCACTTCACATATTTTGAGGGAAAGCGCGTTAATTACCTCGGACAGAAACAAAAATGTTAATTTAAAACGCCTGGCTCCCAAGTATGATAAGTACATTTATCTGCGTAACAAAACGGCGGCTTTGTTGCTAATTAAGTCAACCAGGAAGCGACGTAAGGGCGAGGAAGCTCTCGGCAACTTGAACTGGCGACGTTTTGAACTGTCAGCTTGTGCGTCAAACTGTTACTCTCAAAGAAGCTTTTCCCAGTAATTTACAGTACAAAAAGCAATGAAGGTAGGTGCGCAGCATGGGCAAAAGTTGAATTTTTTTTCAGTGCTATTTTAACCGTTTCCTCAAGAAAACTTCATGCCTCATGCGGAGAGAAACGGACATTTTGCACGCGCATGCTTTACATGAAGTTAAGGCTTACGAACATCTGGTTTATTAACTTGATTTCCAATCACACAACCAGCTTTGAATGCTTTGTGTTTTGATTTTATATTATAGAATATTATACCAAAACGTTTTTTTTTTTGTTATTCAAAATGCAAATCAAGAGATATGCGATGTCAAGCTTAACCACCTTTTTTTTTTTTTTTTTTTAAATATAGCATTAGTAGGCCATGTGGATAAAATCTTCTCATGGTTTTCGAAATATTATTATATAAGTTGAGAAACAGTTTATGAATATCAACTAGATGTCTGTTTGGTTAATACACTGAATTAAATACCTTACAAATTCAGGTATGTTAACACATTAATGCAAAAATCGGCCTACAATGGCGATATCGGAAAGATTACAACCACAAATAATGATTAATATTACAGACTAGCTTACCAGTTATTCTCTTGACTTCTCCATCTATCAATTTCACTGAAAAATGTCACAAAATAGTGAGGGAAGAGTCACTATAACGTACCAGAGTCTAAGGTGATGTTCAAATTGCTTGTTTTGTTTAACCAGCAGTCTAAAACCCCAGATTATGCAGCTAATATCATATATGACAAATATTGCTGGCAAATCATCTAATTTCAGATGCAGGGATCAACAAATGTTGAATTGTGCAAATTAAAAATAAATTCACACTGATTTTTTTATCAGCTCATAAATGGAGTACTCGATCATTTAAGCTTTAAAAGGAATAGTTACTGCCATGTTTATATTACCATGATAAAAAACACTCACTTTACATTTTGTCATATTGTCCAATTAATTTAAAATGAATAGTAAGTAATTATATTCAAAATGTGTTTTTTTATTCTAAAGGTAGTCTTAATCATCACTTTTGTGTTCCAGGTGATCAGTAGTCCCAGTGGGGGGTCCATCCTGGTGTGGACCCTGGCGGTTCAGCTAGTCCTGTGTTGGAATGGGGTGTATGCTACTGACAACACACAGGACTGTAAACTGTTATCTGAGTCTGACACAGAACAGAAAGTCCTCAAGCGACTAGAGCCGCTCACCCGTAAGAAGTAAGAAATGACTCGTTTTGTGCACCACCATTATGACATCGTGGCCCGTTATCATATAATCAGGATTTATTGAATATATAATCCTTTACAGAGGATTATTGCTTGATTGTCCTTTTCCGTTCTGTGTTGTTGTTGTTTTTTTCTTACAGCTTCTGTCTTGCATATTGGTGATTGCTTACTAGAATTTGCTCTTGTGTTGTCAGCTTTACAGTTGAGACCAATGAAGATTCGGAGAGTTACACATATGTGTTCCAGTTGTGTGGGGATGCAGGTGGTGTTCCAGGAGCTGGCGTTATTCAAGTGGACAAGAAAACGCCAAAGAAGCATGTAGTGATTGGGATGTATAATGAAACAAAGGCCATTGGAGGAAGTAAGATTCTGCAAAATATAAGAATTTCTCCTTTAATTATTTGCCCAGACTTTCTGCTGATCATGAATTTGGGGTGCATGAAACAAAATGATTAATTTTGAAGCTTAAGAACGTTTATTCATTTTTAATTAACTCAACAGAGAACTAATCCTTCCACGTGATGCCTCAGATCTGTGCTGCCGGTTTTGACATATTCTCGCCCTTCCAGGTGACTGGGTGATGTTGATTTATGGAAATGGTGACGCGTATGTTAGCCGCTGCTCCAAGGAGAGGAGAAATGCCATCATCATGATCTCTTGCAGCAGGACAACAGACATGGTACATTAAATACAGATGCAGTGTTTTCTGCAGGTTGACAATTTACTTGTGGTGGCACGCCCTGTGACCAATCTGCATGCAGAGACTTGTGCACTTTAGAGTGGGGGGGAGAGCGGAACCCAAGTTATTTATAGATGTCCCTGAAATGCCTCGCATGCAGGCTATTGGTAGATGCTACAAAATACCATGTTCAGTAAATGCCTCACATGCTACCTATTCGTACAAATCAAATGTTTCCCTAAATTCTAGTATAGGATCTAGTATTAAAAAAAAAATAATGAAATGAGGGCTTTTTATTTGAAACTGAAGTCACGGCGTCTGCCGACCAAATGTGTAACTTCGATCCCTCACGAACTCGCTGACAAACAGTAATGCACGAGCTCGACACTCTCAAACCTACCGGAATAAATATAATAATTTGAGCCTGATGCTCCAAATTCACAGTTAATTTTCTTCATCAGATTATTTGTCATGTAATAATGTGAACCTATTCACTCAAATTAGACTATTTCTTAAATTACATGTAAAAGGTCAAAGGTCTTGAAGCTTTCAGGTAGATCTACTTTTTTTTTTACACAGCAGTTTTTAGAAACTGGCTTGTATGGAGATAAAAGAAGTGCAATTGGGATATAGTATAAATTGTATTTTTTTAAGAGCACTTAAAATTTTGTATGAAAACATAATTTGGTCAAATGATTGACCGTAATAATTTGACTCATTTCTCCGGCATGTTTACAAGTGTATTTACATGGTGGATGAGTTTATTTGAATATGGGGGGGGGGGTAGAGATGCACTGATGCTCTGTGTGAGCTATCTGCTTGTGGTCAGATCACTCAATACTCGTGTTAACGCGAGGTGTGAATGGGGCTTTCTCTCCTTTTTTCAGTGGGTGTGCTACCTTGTACTTACCTTTGTTTCTCTTTTGTCTCTCCCCCAGGGTCAGCTGGAAGTGGTCACGGAAGAAAGGAAGAGGAACCGTGAATGTTTTTACCTCTTTGAGCTGGACTCCAGTGCAGTGTGTCCACCTGTTCAGTCCCATCTTAGCACTGGCTCCATAATACTCATAATGTATGTAAAGACAGTCTGTAATGGCAGCCCTCACTGTTAGTACATACAACATTATCAGTGATCATAATTTCTCCTCTCTCAGTGCTTTCTGTCTTCTGGCTGTTTACCTCGTTGGAGGTTTCCTCTACCAGCGGCTTATCGTTGGAGCCAAAGGGATGGAGCAATTCCCCAATTATGCTTTTTGGGTGGATTTCGGCAACCTGACAGCGGTAAGCCTGTTTTAGTTGATAAGAAATGTCAGTAAAACATCAGGCTAAAGTGACTCTTTTCTTTTACATTCATTACAAACTTGAATTCCCCGTTATAGGATGGGTGCGACTTTGTGTGCCGGTCACGAAATCGAGAGGCAGCCCCTGCTTACAGAGGAGTGACTGCAGAAGCTTTAGCGGAAGAGCCAGAGGAGAGAGATGACCACCTACTACCTATGTGACCTCATGGGACAGAAATCTTCACTGTGTGACACAGTTTACTCTTTGCGTGTATTCCAGACTTGCGCCCAGGGCAACTACTGTCTGATCTGCTTGTCACATAGGAGGGCATGTTACTCATAGGGCTGACAGACCTGCCTCCTCTTCCTACTCCATACATTTCATTCAGCTGTTTGATGACAAACAAATGGGTGATTCAGCCAAGATTACAAAGTAAAGACTCTTCCACAGAAATTTGGCAGAAAAGGGAGAAATTGAGGAGTTAGTTTTCTACTTGACATGAACTCAGCAGCATATTGTTCATATTTTTTCCTCTTAGCTCATGATTAATTGTTGTTTGAACATTGTATCAGCTGGTTCAAGCTCGTATTTCCCGCGTTCTTCCCTGCAAGTTCCGCAACATACAAATGCTTTTGCTTGTGTAATTTGGCTTCAATCAAACTATGTTTTGAAAGTTCGATTAGTGATATGTGAATGTAAATGTTTAATTTTAGGTAGAGTGACTGTATTTACAGCCTCGCCACACGAGTAGAAATCACTGCAAAAACCAAAGCTTGACTTGAGTATTAGTTGTAAGGAAAACTTTCCACATTAATGTGAATATGCCCCTGAAAAGGTCCTGTCAGCTTCCTGAATGAAATTTCAGCTCAACAGTAACTATCCATTACATTTCTATCTGAAAGGTAAAACATTTGATTAAATTCACTTACTAAACCTACAAATTTGGTGGCAGAAACAAAACACCCAACTAAAATTCAGGATTACAACATTGATTTGAATAACAATATTTTTTTCATAGAAATACTGCCATACAGTTATGAGCAAGTAGAAGACATTTATATATAAATTCTGCTATTTATAATTTATAATTTCGCATTCACTGTAAAACACCAATGTTAGCCATCTCTAAACAATTTGATAATGGATATTACGTTATGTGTAAACCGTGACCTGCCTCCCCACTTGGTAAAATTGATCCAAACACCAGATACAGGTCTACATAATGTGACTTTATTGTTAGTACATTGATGTTTAACCAAATATTCAGACTGCTTCATTGCTTCTAAAGTACAATACGTAGACTGTCAATGAAAGCAATGGGTGTAAACATGTTACAGTTTTTGAGGATATTATTGATGAGATTTGTAATATTTTTACACAAATCTAAACATTAATGCTGCTAAGGACTAAACCTGGCTTTTTGAATTTGATTGAAAAGCTATGTGTTCAGTTTCACTGTTTGAGGTTTAGTTTTAGCAGTCAGTGTGAACACCTATATATATATATATTTTTTTTTTTTTGTCGAATCTTTTTTTTCTATCACTTTTGTGTTGATTAATGCTGACTTTTCTTTGCTTGGTTTAGTCAATTACATCTTTGATTATGATCGGGTGGAAATGGTTACACCTGTGGTTGTAGGGAATTGTAAAGCGTCTCGGTTAAGAGACTGCAAATATGTTTGGCTTAAAATTGATTTAAAGTCACAGACCTCTGTTTGTTTTCTAATTCCATAAACAAATAAATGACTGGTTTATGTAGTCCCACTGCAGTGGTGAATTCACTACACACACAAGTGCACTCTGCTTTAAAGATTTAATGGAACTAAGAATGTTTTAATAAAACATTATGTGTATAACACATTTTTTTTATTAGTAATTTGTATTTAACTGAACTTTAGGATTAAGATCTTTGACAATGTGGAACACTTTAATTGATCTTGCAACTCGTCTTGGTAGATGTTTAAGGGAACAGAATTTGGTTTGTGAGGTTTCTTAAGCAGAGCTTCTCAAACCAGACCTAAAGGCTAAAAGTACAAATTTGACACAAAACCTTATTCAGGAAAAAACACGCCTCATAAACAAAATTGGAATGTGGATAAGACAAATATTGATCATAATTGACACTTTAACAATACAAAACTAAACTGAACTGCACCTGTACCAGTCATAAGAGTATGGATTCTTCATTTTTAAAGTAAAATGTCGAGGTAGATATAAATTAAACAAAAACTTATGAAGTGAACAGCAAACTTGCAGTCTTGTGGGCAAATAGATGACAGTAAATATATCTATAACTTTCATGATTGTAAGGGTTTAGTGGTCAATACAGATCATGGAGATGTGCAGAAATTATTTTATGATTTAAAGAACTTCAACTCCTCTACTGGTGATTTTTCATCCCATAAATAAGCCTACTTATAGAATATGAATTATATATCTATCACTTTGCATATTGTAGCCGTGGAGAAATATCTTCTGTCTACATTTAGACAGGTTGTGTTCATTTGGCAGAATGCACATCTTTTTTTTGTTGTTGTTGATTGCTTATTTTGTTTGAATTTGCAATGCCTTTGCAATGTTTACATTTCTTCTTTTTTTTTTTTTTTTGAGGGGGAGGGGGCATTTCAGCTTTATTTCCCAGTCATAAACATTTGTTTGAAAAGTAAATCAAATGCATTAAGTTACATTACTCTGATTGAGTGAATTAAAAAATAGTTACATAATTACATTTTAACAGGGTAGTCATCTATTACGTTTCAAAAAAATTCCAACCCGGTTGTTTGCGGAAGAGGCCTCTCCAGGCCGACAGGTGGTTGCCGGTCATTTTCCGCCCGCCAGCGCACTCAAAGAAGAAGACGAAGAAGAAAGAAGAGCTGGAAGCGTAATGGAGGGGGGCGGGGTTTCCGTGGAGGCAAAACGCCTGAAAGCGTCTGTTATTGTTGGCAGCCGCAACCAAGATCGGAATAAGAACTTGATTGCATTTAACTCTGTAAAGGGCAGAAAAACCAAGAAGAGGTAAGTTCACCGAAAAGCATTATACGCCGACGTGCCGCAGGAGTAATAGTTTGCTGGTTGCTTCGCTTTCCCTTTGCAGAACGCAGCTAGCACTGCTAATTAGTTAGCCTACGTTAAACTTAACAGTTAACGCTGCGGTTTTTTTGTTGTTGTTTTTTTTCTTCTTGCACTTAGAAAACATTGATTAAACTAACTAACTTTAATCTAATGTTTTTATAGCATTTCTAACCCATTTAATGCACTAATTGTGGCGTGCCGGGCGGTTGTTTGGGGATTGCAAAATCCATTGTAGTGCAATGGATGGTGGACGGCGAGCTTCTTTTTTAGTGTTTTGAACTTTTCCTCCATGTTGTTCTTTCTCCTCTACTCATCTGTCATGCTGACAGCTGGTCTGCTAAAGAAAACACCACAATGCTCCTGCCTGCCACGGTAGTGGTCAACCGGAGCCAGTGAAAACTTCTGGTGTGGCCAAAAGTAGTTGCACCTTTTGTGCAGGGTGTCGCAAACTACATATAATAAAGAATAACCCCGCTGCAACTCGGTTTATACAAAATAATGCATAATCTTTGAGGTGCATTCTTGCACTTTTACTGATAACCAGCCCTTTTGTTCTGTGCATAAGGCATAATAACTGATTGTTTGTTTTATCGTGTTCGTCCGAGACGTCGCTGAAGTTGCCTTCTGATTCGCTGTTTTAAGGGGAAAGTTAAGGGAAACTTGACTTCCAGCTCTGAATTGCCGATTCTCCGTTTTTTTGCACCTCCTATTGCTGTAAAATCATGATAGACATTTTAGATAAAGCCTTAACTTTATCCTCAATGCACTTAAAAATATATTTTTTAAACCTTTTATTGTATTTTTTGAAAATGAAGCAAAGGGACAAATCACTGCTTTTCACATCTAGACCACGTTAGACCTGGTCCAGCTCGACAACCGCTACACTCAGACAGGTCAAACCTGGATTAAATGATCCCAGAGAGGCTGGAGATTTTTTTTTCTTCCCTACCTAAACTACATTAGACCTGGTGCAGATTGTCTGTTAGAGTTTGTTGTTTTCAATATTGCTTTTAGTGTAAAGCTTCAGTGAGGGTTAACAAATGTTCAACAAGCCTTCATACGGAGATATTTACAGTTAAATGTTCAAAGTTTTTGGTTTTGTGCAGCAATCATGGATGCCAGTGAAGACCAAAACACAGGCACCACCAATGGGAATCCTCAGACGAGTGGGAACTCCCGTGCACCCCAGATAGCGCACATGTCTCTATATGAGAGACAAGCTGTCCAGGTGAGGCTTTGTGTACACAAACTAACACATTGATGTGCAGAGAAGAAGAATGCTTGGTATCTTAAACTGGCCTCTTAAATATGTGTCTGTGTTTGTATAGGCTCTTCAAGCACTGCAAAGACAGCCGAATGCAGCTCAGTACTTCCAGCAGCTCATGCTGCAGCAGCAGATCAATAGTGCCCAACTTCACAACTTGGCTGCCGTGCAACAGGTAACCAGAACCTTTAGTCGGTACAAAAATAGGGTCAGCAGAAGCATCACGCCCCATCCGTCTCGTTTCTCTCTTCAAACCAGGCCACGCTTGCAGCTAGTCGCCAGTCCAATACTTCAAGTAATAGCATGTCCCAAGTGCCTACCACTGTAAGTTTTAATGTTAATTATGTTAAAATGATTGGTTAGACAGCTAGTTTAAATTAAAAAAAAAAAAAATAGTAGATAGGTTTGATTTAAGAATGTACACGGCTTTTTTCCTTCTAGGTCAACCAGATGTGTTGCTTAGGCACCATGTCCATTTTTAAGTAATAATCAGTTAAATGCATGCATATTGCCCTTGTCTGTCTCCCAGTTGTTGTTTTTTTTTATAATGGAATAATTTCGTTGGTATCTTCATAACTAGGCTTATGAATTCTACAGATCTAAGGGCAGGTACAGCAGTTTTTTGTGGGTCAAAAGTAAAACCTCTTGTTAACTCAAGCAATTATAGCTGCTATAAGTGTTCAGAAGACAAAACCAACTTAAAGTAAACTCCATCAGCAGAAAGGTTTGGCAATTCATGAAGTCTTCCTTTTGGTCAATCAGAAAAATATTTGCCATTACAAGGTTGACCATCTCTAATGCTTCTTACATAGGTCAACCGCTCCCTTAGAGCTCCTCTTGCCTCTCAGCTCATCTTCATGCCTGGTGGTACAGCAACAGCTACTGTAGCAACAGTTACCCAGACTCAGCCACAGCCGCAGCAGCTGCCGCATGAAATTGCTTCTACCACTGCGAGTGCCCAGGTGGACAATGATCAGGTTTGAGTACTATTACTTACCAGTAATGAGAAGTCTTAGCTATTTAAAGTCACACAGTCTCAGAGACATGGCTGCCAAGCAAAAACTATATCACTCTATATCAATTCTAATGTGTTTCACCTCAACCTGCTTCTTTCTTTATCTCCCAGGTACAGAACCTGGCCCTACACTGTACCACGACTCCCAAAGTAGTTGCTATCAAGTCTGAGCTTCTGGAGAGAAAAGATGCTGCCAGTTTTACGCTGAGTCAGCAGCAGCAACAGACCTTCCCCCATACGGCTCAGCAGCAACACGTGCAGCCACAACAGCAACAACAAATGGCCAAAGCCACCTTTACTCAGCACTCTGCCGCCAACCAAATGACTGTAAAGACTGGAAACCAGGCTGCCATGACTGTAACTCCTGCTGCTTCCATAGCGCCTTCATCCACCTCCTCTACAGCACTCCCTCTCTCCCAACTCCTCCTCTCCTCCTCTGCTGCCCCTATGATCCTGGTGCCAACCTCAAATGTTCCTACCTCCTCTCAGGGCTACACCATCAGCACGGTGGCGCCAAAAGCCAACGTTAACACGCAGACTCTGGTGGTGCAGCCGCTGCAACAGGCCAGCAGTAATTTAGACAAAGGTCCTGTTCCAATTCAGCCAAAGATGGCTCATGGACACCGCTTACCTGTGCAGCTGCCCCCTCGACACCCACCTCCCATTCTCCCAGCTCCGCCTAGTAACAGCCAGGCCATTACGGGGGGTCACAACCCTCCCCACATCCCGGTCCAGCTTGTGGGGGCCAGGCAGGGTTTAGCAGTAAACGTACAAACTGTGGCCCTTGCGCAGGTACGAAGCAGCACAGCCCAGGAAAATCCGACTGGGGGGAATATTTGCGCAGTTTCCAACAACACTGCCATGGTAAGATCACCTACTGAAAGGATGTAGTGCTTTGGTCAGGTGTAAGCGTAACTATCTTTGTACAAGGCTTTGAAATATTTTAATCTGTTTTGTTTTCCACATACAATTAGACCAAGCCTGTCATTGGTTCTCTGAAGAGAAAATCTGACTGTGATGCACCAAGTGAGATGGCAGACTCTTCAGACTCTGCACCCACAAAAGATTCTGCTCCTCCTTTATCCCTGGTCCCTACTAAAGGTATGTCAGTGTGTCATCTCCAAATGAAGTACCAATTATACTGCAGGTCTAGAAAATTGGTCCTAATTTTGCCTATTTCTTTCATTCCTCACCAGCTCCTCCTGTAGAAGCTGCATTTTCATCTCCCCCCACCCTTTCGTTGCATCTGCCCTTATCAAGAGTCGGGCACGGGGACAAAGACAGAGCGCCTGTTCCTCAGGCAGTGGTCAAACCTCAAGTACTCACTCACCTCATCGAGGGCTTTGTGATTCAGGAGGGAGCTGAGCCCTTCCCTGTAAGTGCACCCTACCACGATGATGCACATTGAATCTAATCTTGCATCGGAATGGCGCTTGGCTATACACTTTTCCATGTGAAGGATTTCTTACTGTCAGGCTTGTGTTGGATGTGACAGGTTGCTGGACTCCTCAAAGACAGAGATTTTGCTCTGGTCGGCCGCACAGAGAACGGACCCCCGTGTAAGTGTTGTTTTATTAATTCTTGTGATATCCCCAAAACTCTGTTTATGGTGTCAACATGTAGTTTTTCATTTTATCCCTAGTGTTGAAGTGCGAGTACTGTGGAAGCCTCGCTCCAGCCAGCCAGTTCAGAGGATCGAAGAGATTCTGTTCAAAAACTTGTGCTAAGAGGTACAGTTTCCTTCATCATCAAGTTTCCCACATCAGCATTATTTTTGAACATTGTATTTGTTCATGTTTGTTCCATCTTAATTACCCCTAAAAGATCTGTCCTTTATACAAAGAAAAGGCATTCGTATGTACGAGGTGCGATCAAAAAGTTTTGACTGCTCCTGTTGTGCATAAATGGAGCGCAGCACTGTCATGTGCATGGAGCAGGCTTAAGCTATTACAGTAACAAGTAACATTGCTTTCCAAATGTCTCTCTTTGTGTACCCAACGACACATATAAAGTAAAAAGAGAACAAACAAAAAAAAGGAATATAAGAAATCAAAAGTGTCTAATTTACTTTACTACTTTATTTTAATTTATTTGTATTCATACAGAGGAGGCTAAAAGGTGAGAAAAGGGTGGGAGAATCTTTAATGTGAAAGAAGCCCTGTAATGTGTTCCTTAGTAATGATAGAGTTATTTTGTTTGTTTTGATTTACAGGTACAATGTAAGCTGCAGCCATCACTTCAAGACCAGCAGAGGGAGGAGTGGTGCAGGGCTGGCACCTCCGCCCACAGAGAGCGCTGTCAGGCGGAGGGGTCCCTCTCGCATGGGCAGCTCTAATATCACCTGTAATAAAATATCCAGCAAGCGTCTTCCTGTCAAGGTGAGACCTGTAGTTTTTAAGACGTGGGGTTTACCACACCTTCTGTATTTTTCCTCTTGTATTCTTCTTGTGTTGTTCCGCTGGAAACACTCACAGAGCACCAAATGTGTGTTATTTCACTGCTAAAAAATAGTACCTGATAAACGTCATCTTTTACTATTGGACTTTGTATTTTAATCTCTACTGCGTTGGGTGTAGTGTCACTCGGAGTCCAGCCGCTCAGAGGATGTGTCCAGCGATGGGGAAGAGGAGGAGGACGACTCACCCTCGTTGTCTCCAAGCTCATCACACTCCTGCTCGAGAGCCGACCACAGCGCTCCTCAGTCCGACAGCTCAGCACCTGGAAGCCTGCCACTAGAGGGGGCTAACTTTCTCTCCGCGACCCCGGCTCAGTGGAATGTGGAGGAAGTCTGCAGGTTTATCTCCTCACTTCAAGGTTGGTGGTCATCGCTCAGGTTGCAGTTAATTTCAGATTTGTCGATATAAGTATCTCATTGTCGTGTGCTCTAATCGGATCTCCTTGCTTCTTCGTTGCGTTCAGGCTGTGAGGAGTTGGCTGCCCAGTTTCTGTCGCAGGAAATAGACGGGCAGGCTCTGCTGCTTTTGCGAGAAGACCATCTAATCTCCACCATGAACATCAAGTTGGGCCCTGCTCTCAAAATCTGTGCCTCCATCAACAGCCTGCGTGAGTAATGCCATCAGTGCTTTAGAAGGACACCAGGATCGTTTTCTCATCACTGACGTCTTACTGGAATCAACACTTGGACTCTTTAAAGATAAGACTGAGATCCTTGGGACAGTGAGGAGGTTTTTAGGACATTGAATGTGAAAATAACACGTATCACGGTCATGTGTGAGTTGTGAGCAGTTGATGCCACAGATTGAACTGAAGTATCCATGTCGGTAGTGTTTATCATTTATATTTCTGTCACTGTGAATAGAGACGTTTTGTTCATATCTACCAACCTGGAGTTATTCATGCTTCTGACTTGGACAGTGTTGGGTATAAAAATTAAAAAAAAAAAAAAAAAGGTACCATGCCTTGTCGTTGTCTTTCACACGGTGCTTTAACTTTAATGACATGATTTTGAATGACAACAACGGTCCATTATGTGTATATTTTCAGTCTTTTAGTCGTGTACTTGTTTTGCCATAGATGTTCAATCCAGGACACTCAAAACACCTGGTATTTTAATTAGTTCATTTTACCAGTTATTAAAAGTTTAGTTTTGTATCTTTTCCATTTTATACTACAATCAGAATTATTTTTTCATGGATTACAATCTAGTTTTAGTAGCTTTAATCAACTTAACTACCTGAAAATAGGTATTCCTCACAGTTTGCTCTCTCAAGGGCTGAGTGGAAGTGCTCTCTGTACATGTATGCAGTACTACCAATAAACAGTACCTGTTACTGGAGCTGGCTGTGTGCTTTTCTTCCTCCCAGTGTCACCCATTTGAAAAAGGGTGAAAAAAAGGTCCTTCTCGGCATTGTGGCGATATTTTTATTTACATTTGAGTTGATGTAGACAGTTTGAGTTAATTTGTTAGTAATAGTTGTCCACATAAGCTGAATTTACACAGTAAACCGATAATAGTATTAATCACACTGACATGTCCTTCATTTCCATAACTCTGCCTGAGATGAAATCATACAAAAATATATTAATAACATATAATACATCTGTTAACATACATTGGCGTGTTCAAACATGACTTGTAAACCATCATATCTCGACAGTGTCACCCACAAGTTCAGGATGCAGCAACTATACATTTGTCAGGTTTACACATCTTCCAAGTCCATGACTACAAATCACCAGTTCCATTTCCCCTGAAGAGATTAGAGATTAAATTAAAGAAACATAACTAATGTTTTACTGAGATGAAAATGAATGGCTCCCAAAACTCAGTTAGAAAGCAGTTTTTCTTTTGTTGTATCAATCTATAGAAGAAAAAGGAGAATTCTTTAAATTTCAATGCCAAAATTGCATCTGAAAGTCATTGTTAAACAAAAGGTGCACAGTTGGGGGGTGGGGGGGTTGACACTAGTGCAATTTTTTTCTGCCACTGGCAGTGATCAGAAAACTGTGTAGCTGTTGGTTTCCCCGTATCCCGCTTCCTTTAGGTACTTTTCAATGTTAACTGTCCCGGACGTCTTGAAGACCTTGTCAGAGGCGCTCTTCTCCCCTGAGACGAGCTTCCGGCTCACTTCAGCCAGAGACGGTCGATCTTGATCCTTCCACTGGCAGCAACCTTTAATGACCGTGTATCTGAGAGAAGAAAGAAAACAGTCTGAACTCTAAAGTACATTTACTAAAGAGTGAAACTCTGTGATCAATGGATGGCTTCAGGTTCGGTGTTTTATCATCTGGAGAATGCAGTGGATGCTTACAGTGTGGCGGAGCAGTTGGAGGGTTTTTTCAGACTTTTTCCTCGTTGATGAAACTGCAGAAGCTCATTTACTGAGATCTCTGCAAACGGAGCCTCACCTGGAGAGAAAAGGAGAGAGTATATATATATATATATATACTGTAGCATATGGAAAGACGTACGTATTATAAACGGGTAGGAGCAGGGTTCCCACTGGTCATAGAATTTCTGGACTATCAGGGAATTATAAAAAAAAAAGGGGGATCAAGGGATTTACTTGTATTTTGGGCCATTTCTTAATGAAAGATTTTTCTATATAGTGTTATTTAACTTGTTTAATGACTGGTTTTCTCCCCTTCCTGCTCATCAACAATCACTTCAGTCAAGATTTTACCTGTAGCTGCAAGCATGCCAGGAAAATGTAAATTTTAAGTAGTTATAAAACTACTATTAATCTATTCAAATCTGGAAGAGGGAGTCCTCTGCAGCCACACTAACAGTATAAAGCATTTTTAGTCAGTGAAAGCTAGGGAATTTGACACTTGACTAAAAGTGGTGACCCTGTGGGAGTATGTGATAATTATATTTGTTTTATTTGTTTTTTAGAAAAGCAACCAAAAACTGCCAGATGGGCATTTCTTGTTTTTGGTTACTGCAACAAATTAAATCGTTTACAGGTTAAAAAAAAAAAAAATCATTTTAAAATCAAAAATTTCAATAGTCTTGTTAATTGATTTTCAACACTGTCTGAAATTGCCTATTGCAACCAGTAATACTGTATAAAAGGTTTGGGAACAATTCGGACTGAGGAGAAACTTCACTTCTCATCATAGGTGCTTTTTAAGGCTCTATGAGCCAAAGGTTAGTGGAACTTACCCAGAGTTGCCATTTCATACAGTAGGATGCCAAATGACCAGCTAGAAAGGGACACAGAGGCAAATACTGTTACAGTCTTCCATTCAGTTGATGCTCTTAATACTGAATACAGTATAAGAGCAGCCAAAAATCCTAGCAACTACATTTATTAAATGATTTCAGGTTTCATTCTGCAGCAGCTCCTGTTTCAGAGGCTATAAACAACAAAGAACACCAGCTCATCTGCGGCACAGCTGACGCATGACGTTTCAGCACAAATAGAGGTTATGAAATGAGCTCACATGTCGCTGCTCTGACTGGCAGGCCTCTTGGCTAACAGCTCTGGCGCCTGCCACTTCTTCATGCTGGTATCATCTTTCCGAGTAGGTCCTTGGTTCTTCCGCGTATACACTCCATGCAGGCCCCAAAGCTTGGTCGTGAACTCCCTGCTGACCAGCACGTTGCGAGCACGGATGTTCCCGTGGAGGAGATCTTTGCTGTGAAGGAACTCCTGATCGGGAGACAATACAAGGATTTCAGGATAAAAGAGACGAGCCTGTGCAGTTAAGTAAATATGTAAAGATCTTTCTATAGCATGAAAATGTGACAACCAGAAAAGGCAGTTTATTTGATGGTGATGGATCAGGAAAATGAAAAGTACTGTTAAAAATATACTTTTTTGAGTATTTGGAGATTAAAACATTTGTTTTTGCAAAGTTAAGTTTTTCTGTTTTTGAAAAACAAAACAAAAATGAAACTGTAACATAAAAACTCAAAAAAATGCAATGTTTTTGTCTAATTGGGATTATCAGGTTCAGTATGTCCAGAGTTCAATGAAAGCTGAGAAGGGAAATGTTAGTGTTGACTGACGTATGTCGATTTGAAAGTCAAACAAGCTTAAGACACGCTGTATTTATTAGCTTACTAACCAGTGCAGAGGCCACCTGTTGGGCCATGGTGAATATTCTTCTCTCAGTCATTTCACATGGAAGATCCACATGTTCCTGTAGAACAAATAGAAATCCTTCTACAGATCTGGATACAGATACATTTTCTTTTTGTTTGAATGCTATTTTTCTTTAGTTCTTTGGTTTGATGTTCAACAGAGAGTCATTTCACACATACTGCAGCACTAAAGCTCCGTACAAATATACCTCGCACTTCCTACCTGTCTGCATCGCCACAAGAAACTGAGCAGGTCTCTGTTTTCCAGCTCTTCCACGACTGTAACCAGAGGAGCCCGAAGTGAGACCACACCGAGAAGCTCTGGCAGGAACGGATGCGGTCCAAGCTGCGCCAGGAAGGATGCGAAGCCCAGGAAGCTGTGTCTTTCTGTGGCATCGGCTGAGTCTGTGGAGGGTGAGAAGGACACAGAGATGAGTGAAAATGAATCATAGTTAATCTTGCAAACAAACTTCCTTTTAGATTCTCACCATTTAGCACCCGCAGCACCACATTCCTGTTTTCCATACGGGCCCTGTAGAGGGACACGGAAGGGTCGGAGTGCAGGGAGAAGGCAGTGGGCAGAGGGGTGACCAGGTTGAAGGACTCGGGCAGCCTCTTGCGGGGCAGCTCTCTGGGCTGGACGATGGGGATGAAGCTGGGCGTGAAGGGCTGCGGCGGAGGGCTTGGAGGGAGAGCCGGTGTGCTCGCAGATACGGAGAGGTTCTTGGAGGGGTAGCTGTCCGGGGGGTGGAAGGTGGAGTAGGAACTGGGCACGTCCAAAGCGATACTTTCATGCTCCAGAACATTGATACCTGGTGGAGCTACAGGCAGAGAGATGAGAACAATTATTAGGAGGCACAGCTGCAAGAATTAACATGAAAGT
Source organism: Brachyistius frenatus (assembly GCF_029030835.1). Taxonomy (NCBI): domain Eukaryota; kingdom Metazoa; phylum Chordata; class Actinopteri; family Embiotocidae; genus Brachyistius; species Brachyistius frenatus. The sequence continues at coordinate 1,188,574 of NW_027210619.1, read as the reverse complement.
GTGTAAATAGACGTGCTGGAAAAAGCCCAAGGGAAGCCCCTTATAATGATTCTAGGGGGGGACAGCGGAGGCTCTCCTTGCTTTATGAAAAACCTTGAATGTGGCTTTTTAAAGTATAAAACAGAAGATGAGACTATCTATTTCTCTCTCTGAAACTATAATTTATTGATTTATACAAATACTAAGTAAAATATTTCAAGACCACCATATGTTTGATGTAAAAAAAAAATTAAACTTTTTTTCAAGTCCCCTTATAAAGGCATACTTTATGTATTGCATTCATTATTCTGTGGACGCTCACAGAGTAATTAAATCTGCTCAGCACAACATTATAATGTCTTATAAACCATTTATTGAATGTTTCCATAGTGCTTATAAAAGTTATATAAGGGGAATTGAGGGTTTCACAATCAAAATTTGCATACCTCACAGCAGCAACCTGAAAGTAAATGGGAGGTGGTTGCTTTTGCCGTTTTTGTTAAAAGTATTTAGATTAAATATTATGGAAAATCATTTCAAAATAACAAACACTCTCTAAGCACAGGGCAGACATTTAACAAATATATAATTTAAAGGATCAGTAAGTAGGATTTAGGGGCATAATTGTGTTTTAATTTGTGTATAATCACCTGAAACTAAGAATCGTATAAAGAGGGCCAAAAGGGCCAAACCGAACAATGGCTCTACAGAGGTCCTTTTGCTATTTTTTACTAGTTTTGCGGCCACTGTGGATTCTATTGTTAGGGGAGGATGAGGCGAAGGGTATTCAATTGGCTGCAATCTGCAACCTCACCATTAGATGCCACTAAATCCTACACACTATTCCTTAAAAAAAAAGACATCAGTCACATCACATCAATTTATTGCTCATTATAAGAAATATACTTTTGGAAATGAATATTTTAATCTGCCAATATTTTAATCTGCCATGTCTTTTCAGGGCTCTTACCATCAATGCCATGCAGCATCCTCCTGGAATTTGACTTTGAGGCAGCTGGGCGGATACGATCGACCTTTTCTGGACAAAAGCGCAGCAGTAAAATGAAAACCAGAGTGACCAGGAAGCTGGCCAGCAGGAAGATGGGCACGACGATCACCTCCTGCTCATACACACGGATCTCTGCGAACAGGAGCACGTACAAGAAAACAAAACACTTCATAAACACTGAGCAAGTCTCAGATAGTGATCTCAATATGGCAGACCTGTTTATACAGTATGTGCTAGTATGTTTGTTCAACTGACAAGTTAACCATCTTCTATTTTCAGACAATGACAAGAGACTGCTCCCTAACCAGGGTTATTGTTGCAAATTCTGCATATCATATGGAGAGGTCGGCCGGACCTGTTCAGTGACCCGCTGATAAAACTCACCACAAATAGTGTCTCCATGTTTGCAGCGGAAGTCGGCCTCTGATAATGAAGACATCCTGTTGAACGTGAAAAACAGTTGAAGAGATGCAAAGAAATGTTCCTCATGCAGAGCTCACACAGACAGCTTAAAACATTCCGTAGGTCTCCAGTGCTTTCATATACTTACAGTTGTTGTTTTAATAGCTTAAGGGGTAGTTTAAATCATTAAAGCCAATAAATAAATAGATGATTAAAAACAACAGATAAAGTGACAGCGTTTGTCCTGAAATCCTTTTGGTCTCCTGAGCAGACTCTGTTAATAGTAACATGACTCTTCCCGATAACCAGTATGAGAAGGTGTCTGTGCAATTGTGTAACTGAGACCAGGAACTTTAGATGTTATTTCACTGTCTGAGAGGTAGACTGTTTTATTCCTGCTAAAGACAATCACAATACAAACTCTGGACACTTAAATATATTGATTTATGCTTCATACTTTTTTTGTGATACAAAACACTGACATTTTTTTTTTTATCTCTGCACAAAATTGTAGTATTTGTTAATCTGTAGATAAATTGTTAGCTGGTTTAATCAACATGTGCACAGACACAAATCCTTTTACGTCAGATCCAAGATCTCTGAACCGGTTCATCTACATTTTTTTGACACATTAATGCTACTGCTGCATTACACACCCAAAGGGCAAACATGAATGGCAAAACAGCGCCGGCTCGCACGCCCAGACGGAAATTAAAATGTTATAAAATCCACTAAAAGGCTGCAATTAGAGTAAGATACACTCTTAAAGCTTTTATGAAATGAACATATTGCAAACACATCTGCTCACTCTACCTCCCAGGTGTCTTAAGGATACATCACGTCTTAACAACAGATGCAGTGATAGTGTAATAATAGCAGAGATGTGGTGTACAAACACTTACCTCACCGTCTTTAATTGATTCTTACAACCAAAAGAGAATAAAGTTGAAGTTCTTCCTGTTATTGCCGGCTCATGTTTCCCTCCTTCAAACAGTTGGGCACTTTTCAAACATCTTCCCAGCTGAATGTGGAGACGCGCTCAGCTGAGCTGTGTTGTTCAGATCTTCATTGTTGTGTCTCTCAGGTGATTTGTCAGGCTCAGGGGATCAATGCGCTGCTCTGTTTGTCTACCTTCCACCTTCTATGTTTTTTTTTAACTCCACCCCCTCCTCACCTGTTCCATATCATTCACCTCTCTTATTTACTTTTTCCTTCCTCCTTCTTGCCTGCCTCCTTCTTAGCATAATCCACAGCCTTGATCTCTCTTTGAAGACTTTGCTACCATATTCTGTAATTTGTCTTTCCCTTTAAGCTAATGTATGTTTGCTACTTATAACCCTGCCTTTCTCCTTTGTTGAGGGAAACTGGTCCTGCTGCTCCTTTTCATTTTTCTGTCTCAAGCCCTTTGTTTAGCCTGTTTGTCCCTTTTTGCCCAGGAACTCGTATGACAAGCTTTGCTGTCTCTGGAGTATTTAGTCAGCAGTAACAAACTGCACTTTCACTTTCCAGGTGCAGGAAATAATATCCCACAACCTGAAAAATAGATAATAAAGTTGTGTCCAAGACTTTGAATTTGATCAATATTCCCTCAAAAAACATTTTAACTGAATAATTATTGTGTGGAAAAAGCAGTGAAACATCACAGTATTGTAGTTTTCACATCTAACTACATAAATGATTACAATGTGTGTCCAGTTTTACGAGTTTGCTAAAGGATGATCAAACAGCACATCCTGAGGGGAACATAAAAGTCCACACTCAATGTCCAACATGTATTTGTGGAGATATCTTACTTAAAATCACAAGTGTCAATCTGGTTCTGACCCCTGAAGAAAAGTTGTGAATTTATTGTGTTGGGACCATGAATGTGTTCAGTCTGTAGGAAAGTGGTGGACTGTTGGTCCAAACATTTACAGAGCCACGCCCAGAGCAGGACTTAAAATATGACGTTTGTATATTGATATCAAGTTTAAGCTTCTAACACACAGCCTTACACAACGGCACTTCAATGTCAAGGGCTGCAAATACGATTGATGGAGGAATCACAGGGACACTCCAATTGACGCTATAAGGACGTGCTGAGCATGCAGGCTGGATGCCGACTGACTTGCGGTGTGAGGCTATATTATTCACATTAAATGGTGACGCAGTGATGGGTTGGAAGCGCTGTGGGTAAAACCATCGAGACCGGGAGCGATAGAGTGTAATGTCTGTCAACGCATGAAGACCAATGTCACCGTTTTTAAAGGAATAACTTGTTGATTTATAATCTGAAAGAGGCATTTCAAGTTAAGCGTTTGTATTTGTCAGGGGGGACTAACCTGTGACAACATCACAAAACAATAATATTCTTCCAAATCTTTGTGTTTTTAAAGAAAAGAGGTACCGGCTTGATTTAATACAAGATGTTCTTTTTAATTGGGACATTATGTCGAGTTCAGTTGAATGTTACATTATTTACCATTTATTTATGATTAAGGTTCATTAAAAAGGTACTACTTGGGTTTCAGAAGGCACAGATTTGACAAGATACAGATAATCAAAGATAACATTGAACCGTTTGTGAGCAAGTGAGTGTGTGAAGGCAGTTTTCATTTCACAGCTTGGCAGCTGATTTGTCAGGTTGAGGTCCCAGCCACTTCTCTCCTGAAACGGAGAACACAATGACGCAGGGTAAGAATCTCTGCTGATGATATTTTAACTTCAACCACAGAAACGGAAGAGAAAAGCCATGACACCGTTTGTAATGCTGTCAAATGTTTACATTTTCAACTTTATTCTATCTAATCTTTTTATCAAGGGGGAGCTTACAGTAGAATTAGCTTTAATTCCTACTGCATGTCACAGAGAAGAACAAATAAGAAGTGCAAAGGTATCTAGTAAACATTTGTTGAAAGAAAAGAAATAAAAACAATTACAATTCAGACCAACAGAGAGAAATGACTGTGAAACGTTTCATATATTTCAGTCAGTTTGTCTGAAAATTTGCTTATGAAATTGTAGAACTGTATTCTCACCCATGCAGTGAGCGATGAGCTCAAATCTGTCAGATCCAAAAAACATCTCTGGCTTTCCATTTATGTGACACACCACCATTGGGAAACCAAATGCCTAGGAGAGAGTTAGGAGGAGAGATTTTGTTCATCACATTGTAATGTTGTCTTTTCACTAGTTTTTGAATCTACAAGGAGAGCTGAAGGACAACTGACCCCATAATTCAGTGCATCCTGTGTGCCGAGTTTAAGCTTGTCTTTGATCGCCTTTGAAGTGGACAGTTGCAGCGCTTCTTTAATCTCACTCTCTGACAATCCTGCTTTTATTGCTGCCTGCAAAAAAACAAACACAAAGACAATGTGAGAAAAATAAACAGTGCTTAATATTTTAAATGTGTCCTGGCTGTGAAAGAAGTTGGTACCTCGGACAGTGATGCCGGTTCAGTGATGTCTTTGTCCTCACTCCAGATCCTTCTCCACAGCTCGCGGGATACCTGCTCCACCTGCTTGTCTCCACCCTTCTCCCTCTCTTGCACTGCTGCCACAAATCGCATTGCAGACAAGGAGCCTAGAAGAAGAAAACAGAAGAAGACCTGAAACTCTTATTAGCTTTGCTCAAGAAAAAAACAGTACCAGTACTGTCTCGTGCAAACGTGGCCAACAAAAAGCAGAAGCCCAAAGGACATGCAAACACCCCAGGTTCACTAACTTGGGCTGAATGTATATTTGTTTGAAGAAATGGGAATTTGCATAAACATGTTTGTGAAAAACATTCCATCTAATGTTGTGAGATTGAAAACTTAACAATGCATGATCCATTTCCTCATCCTGTTTAGTATTTCCAGGAGCTGCAGAATATTCTGCACACACTGGGAAAAAGGACATTTACACTCAGTTTTAAGTGATTGACGTAAGTGGAACAACCTTACGTTTATGTACCTTTTTTGAACATGGCCTCAAAGGGGTCAGACGGTAGCTGCAAGGGGACGTCAAAGTACTCTGCTAAGCGGTGGAGGTCATTGGTCATGTACATGAATTTGTTAGGAACCACACCAGGGGGCTTGTTGCCTGTCATGAAAGATACATATTTTTTTTATGTGTGCAGCAAATTCAACAACATGGCAATTCAAAGTGATTTACAAATTGAAATTTATCAGTAAACACAGTCAATTGTTCACATGGATATGAGCCTGCAACATGCCCTGCAGGTGTGTGCAGGTGTTTACAGGTGTCTCATATGTCCTGACCTGATCCTTGCATGATGCCACCGAGAAATGCAGGGCGCAGTTGGAGCTCGATGTTCCACACGTTTCTGTATCGGCACATGACCTGAACACAATATTTTGTTTATTCATTTCTACTACAACTGCTACAAATACATTAATACAATTAGGATTGTTATTGTCATCATTGTGTTTATGTTTGTAAATAACATGTCAAATAGTTTGTGCAAAGCTTTTAAAAAGCCACAAACCTCAAACCCGAGCCAAGAGTAAGGGGAAACCACATCGTAGAACAACTCGATCACTTTCTTGGAGGTCATCTTGGGTTCTGCAGAGTCACCAGCTCTTACTTGCTTGCGTTCGTTTAAAGCAAGAGTAAAGTTCTACATCCGCTTTGCCTTCGTGCAGCCTCAGTGAGTCAAAGTTCAACTGACCTGACGCATAAGCTGCACGGTGGGATGTTTGCAGGCAAACCCGTTTAGGAACAACGAAATGGCACAAACGTGTGTCGACAGAAGTCACTCGTTGGTTTCAACAGACGCGAGGTGTGCACTTACCTTACACCGCTGTAACCATTTGTTGAATTCGACCTGAGAAACAGCTTTAAGTTGTAGCTGCAGCCATAACCGGGGGTAATGTTTAAAAGACCAAATACACAATGACATCATCGCCCTCTACAGGAGAAATGCAAAATAGAGCTTAGTTATATTTCTTCTTCTACGCTACCATCTTCTTCCTCGTCTACTTCATTCATTGTTGGCTTCTAAGAAACCGCATCGGCGCATTACTGCCACCTCGTGGATTGGAGTGTGCAGGAGTAGATTTTCTGCAATAATTGTATCTCATACTAATGCTACTGCACGATTATTATTCTTTAATTATTATCATTTTACTACATATATTTTACAGCTATGATTACTTGTTGTCTTTGTGGTTTAATATCTTAATATGAAAAAAAAACTAGCAGCAACTGGCAAGGCTACATAAATTATAAATATATTATTTTCAGTAAAAAGCCCTATGTAGATTATAAAATTATTTTTGTTGCTTTGCATCTTTTTGCCCTCTGTTGACGTTTAGACAGACTTTATTCATTGGGCAGTTTGCGCTCAAATCTCTTGATTTTTGTTTGGTTCTCTAGTTTAATTTGCTCCCCCTCTCATTTGCCAATCAAACTGATGTGCATTGCAAGCTTCAATGCGAGTGTTCTTGCCATACTTTGTGAATCAGTTATAAAACTGCTTTTCATCACATTTTATTTAAAACAATTTAAAGATATTTACCTCAATAGGACAAAGAAGAGAACCAGGAGGGATACATTTCTTTTGTCTTTCTTTTGACCTTGAACTTGTATGTTGTCAGTGATTTAATTGACTGTTTGGTCAGTATATTCACACCCATATTGTGTTCCTGTCCTCACGGACATGCAGCAGATCTATCTGTTGAGGACATCACAAATAAGCAGGTAGAGTTTACTGATAAGGAAATGTAGTGCTGTACTGTAAATCAAACAGGACTTCTGCTTTTGCACCCAGTATAACAACTGGTTTCCAAATTACTTATCATGTTTTATTGTTATAATTAAATTCATATTCAAAACATTTGTCATTCACCATTTTCATCATATTGTGTTAATTCTAATTTCCTTCAATAGTTCCTTTTGGCTCAATCTGAATCTGTCACTGAAGTGAAACTGAGCGTAAACTGTTTTTATGTCAAACATTTTACTCAAATACAATTTAAATATTCCTATTAATCTGGAATATCATTACTATGACATTAAAATAATAATATTTTCAGAAAAACGATTTACTTTTACACTCTATTTACATATAATTCATCAAACAGGATCATAAAGATGCAACCATATAGGCTAGCAATGTCTATATTTATATTGGTGTCTAAAGTCTACAAGTTAACTTCTCCTTTTATGTCTCCTCTTGAGGACTTGCTTGATCTCTGAGTTCAGCTGTCCCCAAACTGTCAGTGAGAGCAGGCAGAAGTCCCGGAGATTTGTCACTGAAAAGTAGAGAAACAATTATCTGTGTTGCATCCTCGGCTCATACAAAAAAACACATTTTTCATATGCTTTATAAGTCTCACCTCTCTCCATCTTTCTCTGCCTGTAAAGTCAGAGAAGAACATTAGCTTGAATCTTTTGAATGAGCATTGATTCAGTCAAGCGACTTCCACCGAACTGCGAGTTTTTACCTTCGACTTCGTTGATGTGTTGCCAACAACTTTTCTGGGTACCCCGAGAGTCTCAAAAGAATGGCTCCGCACTCTGATGGCTCTCTAATGGCACAAATGCAGGACCAAAAAAAAAAAAAAAAGTGAAAATATTAAACTCAAACATCAGACAGTCTCTGAAAGATCCCAACACTCACCTTGAAGTTTTCAATAAACCCCCCGCTGCCTTCAGGTGCTCCCCGCGCACCTTCAGAGGTAGGGACAGCAGCCAGTGACGGATCCCCCATCATACACTGGGAGCGGGTGGAGAGTTCAGCATGCAAGCTCTCCAGGAGCGATGAACGAGTACGGAGCTTCATAAGAGAGGGAGAAAATGAACAGAGGAGAGAGCAAAATCAGAGAACAAGCTTAGATATTTACTAATGAAGAGCATTAATAAATAGTGTTTCTCCCTGTACCTGCAGTCTGCTGAACTGCTCGGCCTTGTAACACGAAATCTCTGCATTGATGAGTTTGGACAAAAGGAATTCTCTCAGCTGGGAGCGCTACAAGACAAGACACCAATATTAGAATCTCACTAATTCATTGTAAGACTTCAGGTTTGCATTGTGGGGACTTGCAGAGAGGGTTTACATGCAGAACTGGTGGAATGAAAGCAAAGTTAACTGAGCTGATTAAAGGAAGGCATATGAGAACAGGCAAAGACGTTGAATAGAGCAAGGCAGACGTAACACCAGACATAGACTGAAAGGCTCATTAGTCAACAGGCTTTTGCAACAGACGTTTCGACTTTTGTAGGAAAAACAAAGGTGATACTGGTAACATGAGTTCTGTTTACAGGTCCGAGTAAGTCATGACAGTGTGAAAGTGAACCAGAAAAATATCAGGACTCTAAAACTAGGACAGCTAAGTGGAATTCAGGTGTCATTAGCTGTACTCATTATTTATGCGTGTCTATAGCTAATTACATATTAGAGGGGACTAAAATGACATGTGGTGTTCCCCAAGGTTCAAATCTGGGGCCTCTTCTTTTCAACATCTTCATGCTTCCAATGGCTCAGATTATGGAAAACAACAAAGTGTGTTTTCATAATTATGCAGACGACACACATTTACATAACTATATGGCCAGGGGACTATAATCCCATACAAGGGCTGGATAAATACATTGAACAAATCAACAACTGGATGTGCCAGTATTTTCTTCAGTTAAACAAAGATACAACAGAAGTAATTGTTTTTGGTGCCAAAGGAAGAATGATTGAAAGTCAGTGCTCATCTTCAATTATTGATGTTAAAAACTGCAAACCAAGCCAGAAATATAGGTATAGTCATGGATTCAGACCTCAATCTGAACAGCTTTATTAAGACAATTACAAAATCAGCCTACTATCACCTGAAGAATATATCAAGGATTAGAGGATTTATGCCACGGCACTGTAACTTTTAGCCTATTTTTTTTTTTAGCTTGCTTAATGTTTTAATCACTGTTCTTAATTGTTTTAAATGTCCTTCTCTTTTGCCTTATGTTTTGATGCTTTTAATGGTTTTATGTGAAGCACTTTGTTGTTGAAATGTGCTGTACAAATAAACTCGCCTTGCCTTGATTTTACCGTAATGTGTGTGTGTGTGTGTGTGTGTGTGTGTGTGTGTGTGTGTGTGTGTGTGTGTGTGTGTGTGTGTGTGTGTGTGTGTGTGTGTGTGTGTGTGTGTGTGTGTGTGTGTGTGCGCGCGTGTGTATGTGTGTGTGTGGGGGGGGGGATGAGTATTAATGACTGAAAGACAACAAAACAAGAAGCTAAATAGAAAATATGAACAGCTGCTGCTGTTACAAACATATTGTTTCTTACATCTGTGAAGACAGGAGGATCTGGGTGGACTGGACCAAAGGGAGGAACATCCTCTCTGGCTGTGACAGACACCTGTAAATAGGAAAAAAGAATATTAGAGCTAGATATAACAGATATATCTGTATCCGTCTATATGTCTGCAGATAAATCCAAAAGAAATTGCTGTACACAAATGCTCCAAAATGTTTGGGGTCATTAAGAACCACTCGCCATTGTGTAGTTTTTTCAACTAAGCACATGGACATGTTCATACTTCAACTGAAAATGTCCTACAGAATGCATATATTGATCAAAATACATGATTGTTTTATAGAGTACCCTACAAAAATACATTAACAGTCAAATGAAATTGATGTTTGAACATTTCAGTTTATGTATGAAAATATGTAGCCTATATTGCATATGAAATTAAAGCTAAAGCCAGTCTCTACTTTTGTCTCATTGCCCCGAGAAGCAAGAACATCACTGTATGTTTATGTGGTTGGAACAATCAATATCAGTATCAACCTCAAAAATCCACTCATTAGGACCCAGAAAAAAAATGCATGCATTTTAGTGTACTATGTGTTTAAATCAGTAAGATATGTCAGTCACTCCACTTTCAGTCAACTGAAGCTGTTTTTCAGTCACCTGGTACACAGCTCCATCTGTCTGCTCCTCCTCCTTCTGAATCCTCCGGACCACCAGAAAACAGTGCAGGAAGTGAGACTTGATGACATCAGACAGAAAAGGGGTTTGGCCCTCCTGGTAGACCAATGCTACAATGTCGTTACCAATGTGTCTTTTTCTTTGTAACTGGTGATGAGGAGAAACAGAAATGATAGTCAATGCCTGTTCGAGAAACTTTTGCTATCAAGAGAAATGAACTTGCAGAATCACCGGTGGGGTGATGCAGTTATCTGACCTGCTGTGGATCGCCCTCTGTGTACGGCAATTTGGTTGCAACATGGAACATGATTTGTCTCCCATGAAAGGAAGTGAAGACTGCCTCACTTCCTGTCTGGCCATGACACACATCCAGTCCTCCTCTGAAGCTGAGAAATAGGTAGCGAGGAGAAAAAAATCATGTGTCTTTTTCACATTTCTTGTGTCATTTCTCCGGCTGAACGACATCCGTGTGCTTTACCCTGTGAATCCTTGCAGCCCAATCGTCTCTCCCAGAATAGAAAGAAACTCTTTAAACTCCTGGCTCTCCTCGTTGTTGGTCAGTATGTCCTCCTCAGTGAACTACAGAGAGATGGATGGTGTCTGAGAAGCAGTATAGCTATGATATTTTAGCTTTTTTTATGAAAATGCACTGTTGAGTAAACCATCAGTTCTTACCTGCCCGTCCTTTTGGTACAATACACCAAACTTGAAATTGGGAGACACTCTGTGTTCATCAAATGTGGTGATGAGTTCTGGAGCCTGATGGATGAAAAATAGAGGGTTGAAGTGGATAGACACCCCCCCCCCCAAAAAAACAACAACATTTTGACATGTCACAGAAGGACATTCAAAGGTGTAAAAATAAAACAAAAGAGTCCTGGTATTGAACATGCTGAGTCATCATCATGCTACATGGTGGGAGACCACTGAGCCACAATAACACCTGTGATATTCCTGCTGTGGTATTTCAAAATTATGTGCTGAATGTTTTTTTGTTATTTCAGAGCCTTACCTTGAGGTAGCTGACCACATCAAACTTTGAGACAGTCACTCTGTCACAGAGCATCTAGAAAATATGAGGAAATTCATAAACCCATCTTACTTTGCCAGTGTACAGATTTGAGGTACTTGAGTATTTCTTTCTAATCCTACTTTAAACTTCCCCTGATTTTCAAGGGGAAATAAAGTTATTTTTTTCCCACTGCATTTTAGACACATACTGAATCGTGACTAATTGCCTTACAAATCGACATTTAAGAAATAGAAATAGAAATAAACAGGATAAAAACAGACAGAAGGACTGATTAAAAAATCTGATGCATTGCTAGAAATCAAGCAAACCAACAGTATATAAAGTAATAAATCTTAGCTCCACTTTGACCAGCTTCAAGCATAAAAATGCTTCATACATGTTAATGCATTAACAAGAATGATACAATAATATAAAAAAGTATGTGACATTCTGACCAATCACCACAATGAGTATTTTTTACTTGTGATACCCAAAGTACCTTTGCTGATGATACTTCTGTATTTAGTTGTATCAGAGTATTTATACCTTTGCTAATTCTACAGCAGTTGGGATGCTGGGGAAGAGCGACATAGAGAAAACTCCATGCAGAGAGCACTCCTTCATCCTGTGAGACACAATAACACAATAATCCTTTTCTGGGATGCCATAACAGTTAACTACACACGGATGCATTAAAAAAGATGTAAAGATCCCCTTCAGACATGCTTTAAAACATATAAATATACTTTGCATTTAACATGCTTTGAATAATAATCTGTTATGTTTTACCTATTGAAATTTCTTAAAATTAACTCCACTATTTCAACATTATTAAATAATCCCGAATGAGCAAAGGGTTTAAATTTCTAAAATTTAAGTTGACTTCAATTTTCTCTTACTTTACTGACAAAATGTCTCTAAATGTATGAGCACTAAAATTTTCAAGTTATCTCATTGTTTATGTTGCATATTGAAATAGTACTTCTTGATAAAAATCCTGCTCATATACCTGTACGTCTAAAACTTAGCTTTCATGTGAGTACAGAGAAAATTTCCCCCTTCAGCAGATGAATATTAACACAATCTTCTCACCCTTCTCTTACAGAAAAAAACACATGAGTTTCCCATGTTTTCAACATGGTACAAATGTGACCACATGTGATGACACATGTTTAAACACATGTGGAAAGGTTTTCATATGGGAATGGAGGAGGGCTTTAAGGGTAAGCCCATTGCTCTTGCAAAGGCTTTTGGCTATATTGCAGCGTATAAAATACAAAAGCTGTCTACTAATAGGCCAAAATACCAACCTCAGTATCACCCGTAGTTTATTCTCCTCGTCCTCCAAACACACAGAGAGAACCAGTGGGCCCAAAGATGGATCCACTGCAGTGAATGAGTGGTGGTACTGAAGGAAAAACATAAACAATACATAAATAACAGTCCAGGAAGGATAACATATTCCTTCAGAATTAAAATGAAGCCCACTTACTTTTGAGCGAAAGAACTCGTGGTAGATTTTGGCCTCACTGTCTCTCTCCATGATGTCGTAGCTCTCCAGATCAAGGCCATAGTGGGAAGAGGTGGGACTCACATCTATGAGCCTCTCCAGAGGGGGGTCTATCCAGTAGCCTCCCAGTTTTGAAGGAAGGATGAGTGGAAGTTCTCCACCTATGGTCAAAAGCTGCGACTAAAATAGACACAAAGGAGCATCTGATAATGATTGTTTGGGAGAAAACATCTTATGGCAATCATGGAAAGGTCAGTGTCAATACACATGTGGGACCTGCATATAGAGCCAGGGCTGTGATTTTTTTTTGTTATTGTGCTGAAGACTAACCTTCAGAGGCAGAGGAAATTCACACCGCTGCTCATCGATCCTGCTGCCCTGATGGACAAGAGTGTTGATGGTAACAAACCTCTGCTGCTCAGACATCACTGGATACACACACTGCATAAGATCAATCACATCTTAACTCACCTGCAGCTTCTCAATGATTTCAAAGAACTCTGTGTCCTGAAATAAAAGAGAAAATAAAACATGCAGCAAGGGTCAGACAGCAACGCAATCAGAGAGAAAGGGAAGGAGAAACACAGGGCGGAAGAGGAACAAGACAAACGTTTCTCAGAAATGCAGGAGATGAACATTCATTAAATATATTTGTTTAGAATTAAAGGGAGACGGTGCACGCTGAGCATTATAATGATATCACCCTCTGGTTGCTACTGGAGGAGATGAAATGCTTGCTCTCACTGCCAGGAGAGTCCAGGATGTCAAGTATGTGGTTCTCTGCAGATTCAGGTCTGTAACAACAGGTAGATTCACTCAACAATCTGTCACTGCTCTTAAAATGCCTGAAAATTAAGCTGAAATATTCACTGCATTAAAAAGAAACACTAAAGCCTCACCTCGTCTCATCCCCACATGTGAGTCTGTCCACACTATAAACAAGGAAGTGAGAACTACTCAGAGAAGAAAAACACTCTTCTTAAACAGACGAGTTTACTTAAATCTAACAAGGGTGTCCTTTATTCAGAATATGCAGCCACTCAATTTACTTTTTATGGAGACTGTCAGTCCTGATTTGAGACTTAACAGTGTCGTCACTCACCTGCCATAGGTGCCAAAAGTGAAACTTCTCTTTCTGGAGAAGGACATGTCATTCCTCTGTTCTCTCTCCATGGCTTTGGTGTCACTGTGAATATTTGTACATGCCAGTTTGGTAGCGAGTCAATCAGGGCTGGCTAAGGTTGAATTAATTCACTCTATCATTCTGTCACTCCTCCTCCTCTCTGCCCCCTGCCTCTCCCTCATTTAAGCTTCCCTTTCCTCCCTCTGTCCTGCTGTCAGCCAGACAGGCAGCATTAACCCTCTCATGGTCACAGGTGCAGCAGCATCAGCCACAAACCGTAAAATGGACACGGTTAGGCTGCTTCATGCTGCTTCGTCCCATCGATCCTTGAAACACTTGTGGCGGTTTCGCAGACCGACTGAGCTTAAAGATAGACTTGTAAATAAATAAAGAAATGTGTGAGACATTTTTCTCCCGGACCTGTTACCCTTTGAGTCAGTAAAAATCATCAATTATTGACAGCACACAGTGAGGGTGAGGAGATAGACAGCAGGAGAGGGTGAAGTAGAGAGAGAGGGAGAAAGGGAAGTAAGGTGGAGAGGAAGGGAAAATTAAGCAAAGAGAAAGAGATAGACCCAGAAAGCAGGTGTGCACATTTAAATGGCTTCAAATGATACGAATGACATGATTTCTATTACTTGTTTATCTTGATTAGATCATGTTTGTATAGTTGCTGAAATAAGAATACAGGCCGTGTTTATCAATTCACTGAAAGTGCAATTTTGGTCTTATGGTTAAAAGTAAAATACACAGTAAAAAAAACACATGTGTTCATCATACTGTATGTGGCAGCGGTACTAATACAAGTATGTGGGAATACTTCCAGAAAAGTGAAAGTACTTGTTGTGCAGAAAAATGTCCTCCACCTATTTTGTTTTATGATATTTTACGATACAATAATATGTAAGCAGGATGCTGCTGTACTTGCTTGAAGTGGGACTAGTATTTTTAGATCAACTTTATATTTACACACAGTTTAGTCCTGTAGTTTCCAACCTACAACCCACCAAGATGATTAATTTGATAGGAAAGTTGAGAAGATTCTCAGTTATCAAGGTCATGTTCAATCTAAGTTTTATACAAAGGAAACTGGACTCTCTTGAGTTTCTTGAGTGACGTTTCACTTCTTATCTGAAAGGCTTGAATTGAAGAGGCTTTTTGGATGAAAGATGAAACTCAGATAAATAGGAAAGAAGAAAAAAAGCATTCAAATTTTGGGGCATTTCTTAAATCTTTGCATTTTTTTAAGAAACTTTTTCATTTGCAAACGGCCTTATACAAAAAGTGAGTTGTTATTTTTTAACTGGAGGGATGGCTCGATATTATCATTTACCAATACAATGCGATCTATCAATACACAGGCCAGTTGGCTGATATTTCAGAAGTTGGTGCCATAGATGTCACATAAAGGATCAATGAGTCAGACAGACAAGAGTAACAGTCAACATAAACAACCCCTCTTGCCCCCTGCACTCTCTCTGCTATCAGTGGATGCGTTTAAATATAGACGGATGAAATGTGGCTTCCCCCCTAAATGAAATTTCTGTTTGGTGGAACTAGTAGCAACTCATGTCAACAACAGTTCACAAGAAGAACAACTGCATAACAATGCATGATATATTTTTCATTGTAAAGTTTGTAATGCAATTTTTTTTTTTCTGAACAGCATAAGGTAAATGTAGTGCAATAAAAGAATAAAAAAAAAAAGTGCCTAAAAATTGTATTTAAGCACAGCAATTATAACTAAATGTAATTTGCATCAACGCTTTTCTCAAAATATTTTCAAGGTAAAGTTAAGTTGATTGAGAGTAGACTGCTTGGATCTTAAATGTCTGCAGTACAGAGACAGAGACGCACACCTTCTGAGACATGTTTTGGGTTTATTCTTTAATACTGTGAAGTATATTATTGAACATAATGAATAATATATTGGAAGTAATTTATATAATTTAGAAATAGGTTGTTGTTTTTGATAAGATATCACACCACTTTTTTCACAATCTCTTTCTTTCTTCCTTTTGCAGATTTATTGGATGACATTTCACATGTTATGTTGCTTATTATTATCTATTATGCTCATGTTTAGTTTCCATTAAGTCCTGTCCCTCTTCATTGGCTTGGAAGCTTTTTGTTTTTACCAGTTTCACACTGTCATTTCAACAGCAAACATTAAAGGGTTTTTACAAAATTACCATTTTCATTTTAATTTGAAATTGTATTGGTTTCTGCATAACAACACCATAGGAAATGTAAGTATATTTAAGAGTGAACAGTGGAATTGCCTGATCAAACTTGAATTATCACAAGGCTATAATGTTTAATCTTGTTATGCAAAATTATAATGTTGTCCGATTAAAATCGTGTTGATTTTAACAACAAACAAAAACAACAATAACTGATCTATTTGGCAAAGAGTGTAAATGTAAGTAGTCTAGAAATTTGTTTACATTCCACCACAGTGAATTATATTTTAGATTAGATTAGATTTTACTTTATTAATCCCACAGTGGGGAAATTTACTAATGTAAATTTTTTGTTATTGTGTGCACCTTTTTTTTTTCTATGCTGCTGTCCCCACTGTGGGATTAATAAAGTCTTAAATATAGTCTAAATCAAAATCCTTTTGTATAACTTTAAACTATGATCATGCCTAATGAAAATGTATTTCACTTGAAATGTCACTTTTCTGCCAATAACAGTCCATCTTCTTACTGAACGTCTCTAATAAAGAGATGTTTGTGTCTGTCTTCTTTACAATTGGTTACTTATTTACAGAAAACAAATTCAAAAATTTCAAATGCCTTTCTATCCTTTACTTCACGTTAGTCTACTTTAGTGGGCAGGACAACAGCCTGTAAGACGCCAGATGAGTGGCTACTAAAAACGCCACTCAAATTGTATTGCGCTCTCATTGGTCACAATGCAAAAACCAACACCGATAGCCCCGCCTCCTCCCTTTGCAGCAGAGAACCCCGCGGAAGTTGGTTTGTGGAGTGTTGACGGGATGTTATGAATTTATGAACAAATAGTGTGAAACACGAAGCCACTTTGCTGTATTTTTTTTTTCCCAGACCGTTTGGCATCCCGTTGCAGAAACAGAAGGACGGGTAAGCTCTTGGTTTGGAAGGAATTACATGACACACGCTTTAATGCAAAGAAAAAGTCGAAGTTAGCTAGCTAGCTGGCTAGCATCGATAATTAGCCACCGACGTTTAGCGTTAATTGTCAACAAAGCGTACAGTCTCCTGCTTTCTAAAACGTTTTCGCCACGATAACGTCTACCTAATATCATCGATTCATTCATTTTCATCGTAATGTTATTCGGTGATTTTTGCTCTGTTACTTAAACCTGCATTGTTCGGCTAGCGTTGTTTACGGTGTTAATTTGAAGACTCTAAAAGGTACTTATTCATGACGTCATTTATCTATCGCGGTTTTACTTTTTTTTTTCCACGTGAGGCAAATGTTTGTATAAAGTGTGACTATTTAGCGACATGTAGAGATCCCAGCGAAAGAATGAGTGCTGCGATAACTAAGTGGAGCCATCCCGTCTTGTAGTAAGAGTCTTGTAGCGAGTCACTCATTATTACTTTTATTGTTGTGGAACTTCACGTGTTGTTGTTGTTGTTGTTGTTGTTGTTACTACTACTACCTGTCCCGCCCGCAGTTGGTCGGAGCAACATGTTGGAGTGCGGTATGCTGACGCGGGATAGAAAGACTCTTCGGAGACACTCAGCGGTTCTGTGCGACGACCTGGTGGTGGATGAGCTGTTCATTCAGTCACTGCAGGCAGACGCCATCCTCACCGGGAACATGGCAGAGAAGATCATGGTATGTTTAACCTAATAAACAAGCCTATCAACGATCAGTCAGCAAAGGTTTCAGCTGACTTTTCACAGATTTGTAGCTTTGACCTGTTACAGACTTTAACAAACTGGTTAAGAAGGCCGGCTCCATCATTGGCTGCAATCTGGACAGCCTGGAAAAGGTGGTGGAGAGGAGGACGCTGAGGAAACTATTATCCACATTGGATAATCCTGACCAGCCTCTCCACCACCTGCTGCAGGGACAGAGGAGCACTTTCTCCAAAAGATTCCTCCAGCTCCGCTGTCACAAGGACAGATACAGGAGATCGTTCCTGCCCACTGCAATAAGACTGTACAATAACTCACCTCTGGCCAAATCCATCACACAACAATAACACCGTTGTCTGTTGTCTGTTTTTCTTGGTTGTTTAAATATATATATAAAAAAACTTGTTTTTATTGTTTAGTTAGTTTTAATTTAATTATTCTATTTTATTTTATTGTATATACTGTGCATTTTTATATTTAATATTTTTTACTGTTATTTTATTTATTTCCTGTATCTATAAATGCTGCTGTAGCGAAAAAAATTCCCCTTGGGGATTAATAAAGTAACTATCTATCTATCTATCTATCTATCTATCTATCTATCTATCTATCTATCTATGTAGAGCTTCACTGTCAGGTACACCTGCTTAAATTGCTGTCAGCAACTGTTGGTTTGCTTGTCAGCAACTTTGGTAAAGGGTATGGTCAAGTTGTTTTGGGCTATGGTTTACACCTGTGTTTCCCAACCTAGTTTTGACAAACATTTATGATTGACACCTGATTTGGTACCTGTAAACTAAGAGTGTCTGGTTGAATGAATGCTGTTTAATTGTTCAGACCCATCTTTGTAACACTCAACTGTAGAGAGTCAGCAGTGGGCAATGACTGAAGAGAAAACTTTCATGATAGTAGAGATAGAGATATAGAGATATAAACATATGTCATTTAGATGTTTTTTTTCAATCTGGAATAATGTAATATCATGGTATGGAATTAGTATTGTATTTTCCTGTTTTTAAAAGCTGCATTACAGTAAAGTGATATAATTTTCTTAACACACCAGATTATTCTTGCTGTTCTATTATTTGCTTTTCCTCACTTCATTATATCTGCATTAATGATGATTATTTATCAAAAATCTCCGTGTAAATATTTTGTTAAAGCACTTGTGGTCATCCTTGCAACATTATCTCAACATCATGATCGAGGTTTTTAGACAGAAATATCAAGACATTTGACTTTGTCCACACTTGGACCACAATGGATGTGAAAATAGTAAACCAAATATAATATAATATGAAATCTTTTTAGTGGTCTTTAGTGTTCTGATCATATCTCCTCTACTCTAGGCAGCGCAAACATCTCGTGCACGCAGCTGGGAATTGCTACTTCTCCTACCAAAGCGAGGACCCAACGCCTTTCGCAGCTTCTGCTCAGCTCTCCAAGTAACTGAGCAGCAGCACCTGTGCGACCTGCTCACACAATCACCAGAGAACGATGGCAGAGAGACGCATGTGGATGTGAGTGTGCACCTCGTTGTGCATCAGAACACAACACGCACAGCACAAAGCTACAATATGCACAGCCGATTGTTTTCAGACTTGCAGTTCTTAGACTGTTTTCTGCTCGTATATTATTCAGGCAGAGGAAGAGGCAGAGGGACAGGCAGGGCGACCAATGGAGAGAACAGAAAAGAAGAGAGAGGTGAGAAGAACGCATATAATCCTCAACTATGAAAACTGCAGGCATTGGCACCGTTTACAGTTTTCGTAAGATTGTACAAAAGCCAATATCAGGAAAGCTTTTTATCACTGAATGTCTTTTAAGGTGCTTTCATAACTGGTAGCTCAATTACACATGCTCACAGTTTAAAGAAACATGTTTTAATAATAGTAAATTTCAGTGATGTGGTCTTTGCAGACATCTTCAGTAGACAGAGAGGAAAAGAGCGAGAGGACCAGCAACTCATCATTCCCAGTCCAAGCCTCAGATAGATGCTGGGCCTCAGAGTCATCAGTCAGAGAGGAGGACAGGAACAAACAGAGACAGAGGACAAAGAAAAGAGGAAGAGATGAGCACACAGTTGTGAGAATCACAAAATTCATACATCTCATATCATGCATCCAGATGAACTGCAGAGGTAGTCACACAGCAGGCAGGAGATTCCCTTAAATTTAGGACTTATGATGTCATATTCCCACAACAAACAACAACAGCTGCTGCTACAGTAAAGAACAGCATCCTTCTTTATCTGTCTAGTGTGGTCTCTGTTTAGCAACGGATGTTTTGTCTCGAATGATTTGTGTATTAATTTTTTATTTTCAGAGGTTTGTGAACTCTTCTCTACCATTTCCAACTCAGGAGGAAATTGCAACAAAGAGAGTGAGGACACATGGTGAGTGGTGCTGCAGTGTGACCTGTGAGCATTCAGGTTAAAATAGGTGTCTCTGTGTCCAATGTTGTCGTCAGTATTTGTTGCCTTGGAGACATGAGGCGGTGTCCAGACAAAAGGGTTTATAAACTGTCCAGTTTCAAGATTGGTAACTGAATATACTTTTACACAAATACATTTTGAAGCCAACAGCCACTTTATGAGTTTAGTCTGTTTATTATTTGAATTGTTATATGACCTTATCACTGAGAAGTGTAGGAGGTTTGTTGCTCTAGTATGAAGCTACTGCCTGTACCTGCAAGCACCACGCCCCAAGAGTGACTCATTCACAGAATTGTAGTACAAAGTTTGCTGCCATACCAGTGTTCACAGAAGCATTCAGTGATGTGAGAACTTTCTATAAGCAATGTAATTTTTTTTTTTTTTTTTTTTTTTTTTTTTTAATCTAGCAGAGATTACCATTGTGTGTTTGTCTGTGTCTGCTGTAGAGTCCATGGAGTTCAGTCTTGATGCAGACAGTCCCATCAACACTCCTGTTCTCCCATGCACTCCTGACTTTTACGTCTCTCACTGCAAGCAGGTAAATTACCTCCCTTCACCATTTTAACTCTGTTATACTTTACCTTTGGCCCCTTAAGAACTCAGTGTCACACCACCTATTTGGATATGAATACGTACAGAGCACAAAATGTTGTGATATAGTTTACATTTTTAAAAGTAATTAAAGATCTGTGTGATATATTTTGGACTCATTGATACACCTTCTTCATCCCCACCTCCCACCCACCCCTTCAGTCTTACAGAATGAATTCATCCCCTCGTGGCTTTGCTTTGGTGATCAGTAATGTGACCTTTGACTCTTGTGCTGCCCCTGACCTTGACCCCAGGAAGGGAGGTGAGGTGGATGATGAGGTCCTCAGGAAGGTTTTTACAGAGCTGGACTACATAGTTTCCACCCACAGAGACCTTACTGCTCAGGTGAGACACACACAGACACCTGAATATGTGGTTACAGGATGTTATTTAGTTGATAAACTTAAATAATAAAAGAGCAGCTAAATATGAACCTGAGCGAACAGTCAGAAAGTTACTTGTTGTCACTGTTCATTTAAATACTTCTATTTAAGACCTGGTGTAGAAAAGGTGCTTTAAGGTACAGTTTGTTTAGCCCAGTTTCTCTGCTCTACTGCTGTCGGAGGAAGGTGGCAATGTTTTCACAAAGCAAACACAGTTCACTTTTAACTATTTTATCTCTTTCTGAGAAAATCAGACTGGATTTTTTTGTTTAGTCTTTGAAACGGCACGTGCTGGAGGTAAGACTTTGACTTTTCTTATATGTATTGACCACACTTCTTTATTCTTTGTGCAGAACATGAGGGCATGCATTAAGACTTTTTGCAATCGGACAGAGCACCGGACAGTGGACAGCTGTGTGGTGTGTCTACTCTCCCATGGAGTAGAGGGGGCCATATATGGTACGGACGGACAACTCCTGCCGGTGAGTTTGTCTGATAGTTGACGGAGTTCATGTATATTATAAGAGGCAACTTTGTTCAGACTTTTAACATCTATCACTTGGTCGATTACAGCTGGAATGGGTGTTCGAGGCCTTTGATAATGCACACTGTCCGCTGCTACAAAACAAACCAAAGATGTTTTTCATCCAGGCCTGCAGAGGAGGTAAGACTTTGTAATCAGGAGAGATTGTTGGGCAGAAAAATGACACACTAGACATGGTTTAGGGACTACACAGATCCAAGCATGTTTTACCCGAGTTAAACGTTTCTGACACATTCTGCTACATTATGAAACACAAGAGGAGAAACAGGCGCGAGCTTGTCCTTCCACGTGGCCAGATGTTGTCTGCTGTCACTGCTCTGACCACTGGGAGTGTCACTGTGGGAGGCAGTTTCAAAGCTGCTCAGTCCCAGATGTTGTGGATTGAGCCAAAAAATATTGTCACGTGTCCATATTCTGCGCAAGACTTGGACAATATATAATACAAATGCAGTACAATAAACCTGAAATAAATCTGTCACTTAATGAACTCCCAAAAATGATTCTGGCCCCGTGATCGAAGTTATAATCTGGCTACAGATCTGATAATGACAAATCCTCAGCGCCCTCAGGAGCAAACCGAATTGCTTCACAAACCCCTCTCTCCACCACAGACCCACCGCAAGGTTGCTGCTGAAAGGCTTTTAGAGCCACTGCCTCTGCAAACAGCTTCAGTGAAAACCAATGTTTGTTTATTTCCCGTGTTTAGGGTTACATCGGTTTTGAAAATCCTGTAAAAATGTCTCAATTGAAAATTTGTGTTATGGAAGTAATAATAAGAAATAATAACAAAAATGGCCAGGCTGAAATAACAAGACTTTTTGGGTGTTTTGGTATGTAGAAGATGGGGACTTTCTTTCAACTAAGATAAATATATGTTATGGAAGTTTGCCTGTACACATAAAATCAGTGTATATAAATATGGTCCTTATATGATGGTTACAGAATTAGTTTTTTGTATATTAGAGAGTTGCAGAAAATAAAGAGCACTTAAGTTGAGTCCGAGACATGTTTAACTCACAGCTGTTTCGGGGCAGTGAACACTACATATCTGGCCGTGCACAGAGACGTCTCTGGCCACCAGTAAATGCAGCATAGCGCACACTATTCAAACAAAAATTAGTTTGAAAAGAGAGAAATAAGGCATTTTAATGTAAGATTTTCCTCAGCTGAAAGTTGAAACCGAGTAATTTTATCTACCTGGCTGGGTCGACCAATTAAAACCTTTGTATGGGAAACACTGAGACAGACAACTGAAAAATACTGCAGAAATACTTTGTTTAGACTTGCCGTAATAGGCCAGACTCATTTAAACCGAAGACAAGTCTGGGACAATAGAAAAATTGTGTCAAGACCAAGACTGAGCTGAACTACTTCTGCTGTTGTATCGCACTAAATATTAAAAAGAACTGTTAGAAGTTGGGGAATAAATTGAAATATTTTGTCCTCCAGATGAGATGGACTGTGGAGTGGAGCAGACAGACGGGCCCGTGAGGACCTGCTCACCAAGCTGTGAACAGCGGGATGCTGGGAGGGAAGGGCAGGGGGATGCAGACTCCAGACAGAGAGGGGACATGGGGACACCCAGGATTAAACTGCCCCAGCGGTCGGACATGATATGCGGCTTTGCATCTCTCAAAGGTCAGAGAATTTGTAAGTTTGTCCAATTTGCTATTCTGGGGTGGATTTATTCATGAAATGTGCAACCGTATTCATTAACTGAAATTTAAAAGCTCTTAAAAAACAGTAATCTGAGGGGAAATTAATGAGGCTCTAGTGGTGGGCAAAAATGGACCTTTAATTTAATTTTGTATTCTCTAAAAGTTGTGATATGTTATTAATATCGAATGTTAAATAGATATTACTTGCTGTCCAAGTCCTGGATTTTATGTTTATTCTGTTGTGCAAATAGAAATGTCTACTCTGGAGAAATATTTGCTCAAGAGTGTTTACAAAATAATTGTTCTATTAAGTGTTAGAAAGGTAAATACGACAATTATCTGTGATATTGTGCTCATTCCATCTTGCGAAGAGTCTCAATGAAAGAGCACCTGCATGTGGTCACAACAAAGACCCAGTCATTGTCTTCATACTTGTGATACTGATATTGATATCGCACAGTATTACTAGACAGCACTTGAGCTCTGCTTCCTTGTCATCTTCATGTGTTAAGCCTTTATTGTTTGGTCTCTTCCTCCTCAAGGCACTGCAGCCATGCGAAACACCAAGAGAGGATCCTGGTTCATCCAGGAGATCAACACAGCACTCCGCCTGCACGCCAGAGACACACACCTGGCAGACATCCTGGTGCAGGTGACCACATTTGTCACTTCATGGACTGAAATCACAGTATGAAATGTGCCTCTTTATGCGGCTGTACTCTTTTCATCTTTATTTCTCCGTTACCAGGTGAACAGTCGTATCAAGGAGAGGGAGGGTTACGCCCCGGGCACCGCCCACCATCGCTGCAAAGAGATGTCGGAGTTCACCAGCTCGTTGTGCAAAGACCTCTACCTTTTCCCCAAGTACCAGCCCCAGTATTGACCACGCAAATGTGCACACTCGGATGTACGCGCGCACACACACACACACACACACACACACACACACACACACACACACACACACACACACACACACACACACACACACACACACACACACACACACACACACACACACACACACACAGATCATTCCGTGTGTTGAAACTTCTCAGCAAGGGCAACGCAACTTTTCATCCCACGCCAATTACTGCCACACACTCGCACATTCCCCTCGATTACAACTTCACATCCAAACAGGATTTATCCATTCAAACCCACAGACATGCAGCCGCGCATACGCTCACAGAAATCTTGAAAAAGAAAAAGGAGCAAGCATTTGTTAATCTACGTGTTCTCAGAAATGGGCAACGTATTAGCATACAACATACTCGTGTATCTGTGTCTGTGTCTATGCCAGTTAGAGGGTTTAGATGTTAATCCTTTTCAGTCAAACTGCACAGCTACTGTCCCTTTTTTTTAAATTTTTTTAAAATTTTTTTTTTTTAATGTATTTTGTACAAAGATCTATTTTTGTGGCTTTATTTTGTACCAAATGGTTTTTATAAGAAGTTTTAAAACCCATTCTTTTATTTGTACATAATGTTTGTTGTACATATAGACCATTTCTTGTTTGTAGTATAGTCACAGGCAGGGGGCAGCGCAGCAGAGACAAATGAAATTCATATCTACTATAGTAGAACTTTAGTGGCACTTAAAATGGCACTTACTGATGGCACTTTGTAGGTTGCTTTCTTGAAGAAATTGTATTTTCTTGATTCCCGTTCTGGGTTTTGTACCCTCATGGTTGAAATCTTTGGATAAAAGCGTCAGCTAAATGAAATGTAATGTAATATCTCCCTTCCATCAATATTATTCATTCCCCTTGTGGGTGAACATGATCTTTGCTCTGAAGACTGCAGATGGCAATAGGTAGTAGACAGCTATGTTTATGATGTAATAGGTTTTTAAATTCTCAAAGTCAATTTTTCCTCATATTTTGCCATATGAAGAGGAAAAACACCTCAAGGGCAGCTTCAAAACTAAATCTGGACTTGTTTTTTTTTAACCTTAAATGTTATGACTCCACCCACTGATATCCAGTAAATTTGACCTGTCCCTGTCAGGGTGGTGGGCTTTAGTGTGGTGCTACTTGTGGGGTCACTCACCTACAATTTGAACTCTTACCTTTCTGCTAACGCTGACTCCAGTGTTGCAGATTTAGTTTGTCTCTTTATCGTATTTTACTGTGCATAAGTTTAAAAGATGTCTTCCATGAACAATATGCAGCTTCTTCCAGCAGACTGTGCCACGTGAGGATGATGTCTTGGATACATTTACGACCATGTTGGTGCTTTCACAGTATATTGAATTGCTTTGGCACCCCTTTTGAAAGACATTTATTTCTCAAGGCTGTGAGCATTGACGGTTCCCAGAAAAGTCCAGACCAGGAAAAGTGTATAAAGTTACAACAGTGTTGTCGGAAGGAAAACAGAATGTGTGGTGGAAACGGTATTGCAAATATGCTTTTAAAAGATGCTGTGCGTGAGCTGGTTATGGGAGAGTTTACCCTGGTCTGGAGCTTATTATGTTTCAGTTTTTATAATTAAGAAACATCCTTTTCATGAGGAGAGTTGAAGTGGTGTTGAAGCTTTTCTGCGGGGGGGGGGGGGAGAGGTGGGGGGGGCGCTGGGAGAGATTTCATTTCTGTCAACACCAATAATTGCCAAATGTTCTATACAATAAACAGGCCATGGGTTGGAAACAAGACCAATTTTACTTTTCTTTCCCCCCCCCTCAAAGCTGCATGTGCAAAAGAGTGTTTCTGCATTTCCCTTTGAGTGTTTCTGTGAACACGTTAAGTAGCATGTCGCGCCGCGAATGCGGGGCATCTGCACGAATGTACACTGCGGCCGCTCCTGTGCATGCTCCACTTTATTTGATCCTCCTTGTTGCTGTGTTTGTGTGTGTTGTTCCCGGCGCACAGCCCGTCCTCTCCGTTCTCAGGTATAGTATAACTGGCTCCCCCCTGTTCCGCTGCGCTCAGGTCTCTCCATTGCTGCGGCTGGGACGTATGTATCTCTCGCGCTGCCACACACTGATAATGTTCTTAGTGTATCAGATAGAGGCCCAGCCAGCTGTCCACAGTCATTCTCCCTTGACACACACACACACACACACACACACACACACACACACACACACACACACACACACACGTACGCACACCCGCCGGCGGTCAGAGTAGCACATTTCTCGCTGGCCTCCGGTGTAGCTGTGAGATTAGGGTGTTGTGTGCTAGCGTGTGGACCACAAAGCAGGGCGGAGTTAAAAGGGATCTCTGTGTGTGTGTGTGTGTGTGTGTGTGTGTGTGTGTGTGTGTGGTTGTCATAATGGCCGCCCGCCTCATCAGGCCGAGAGGAGGAAGCTGAGGAGAAACCAGCCGATGAATTAGAGGCGTTTAGATTATCTTGTCTGAGTGGGATGTTTGGCTCTCCGGGGGCGAGCTTTTCAGCTTTTAGTGAATGATGTGCGGCACAGAGTCACTTCCCTTCCTGTATTTGTTAACCTGCTGTAGAGGTTAAGCAATATGCAGATCACTTTACTGTTGGAGACTTTTGGGGTGTGTGTTTCTTATTATTTTTTTTTTTTTTTTTTTTTGGGTGGTAGTGGTGTGTGTGTGTGTGTGTGTGTGTGTGTGTGTAGGGGGGGGCACATTTGGGGGGTGATTTTGTTTTTCCTAAGAGAGAACTGCCACAGCATGTGAGTGTTATGGGGATTGCCTTGCTGCATTGGCTGATTAGCTGTGAGATGTCATTGGGGTGTCATGTGCACCTTCGTGCTCACGTTGCAGGGGCAGCCCTATGGGGGGGGGGTGCCCTCCCAGCTCCCACCCCCACCACCCCTGTCCAAACAAGAACAGGCCATCCAAACACACACACGCACACCTAATGGCCGGCTGGCAGGGAGGGTGCTGCTTAGGGCAACAAGTTGTGTGTGTGTGTGTGTGTGTGTGTGTGTGTGTGTGTGTGTGTGTGTGTGTGTGTGTGTGTGTGTGTGTGTGTGTGTGTGTGTGATTAGGTGTCTGCAGTTCTAATAAAGGAAAGCGCTGCGTCCTTCACTGCCTCATCAGATGGCTTTGCTCTGCTTTGTCCGCCTGTCTGATTTCTGTGTGTGTCTGTCAGTCGTGTGGTGGAGCTGGATGGCTCGCAGCCTCTGGATCATCTGGAGAAGAGCGCGTTCAGGACGGACATCGCCTGTGCTTTTTGATTGTCTCTATCTACTGAATGTGTTTGAGATTGAGTTTCTAGGACACTGAGAGACTTTAGAAGATGTTTGCGTGTTTATTTGACCAGGTGTAAAGGGTGTGTATATATATATACATATATGTATATATATGTATATATATATATATATAAGACAGATTGTACGTGTATGTGTGTATGGTGTTGCCCACGCCATTGGAAATGCTGGGGTGTCCAGCGAGGTTATTTTTGGAACAGTGACAGCGTGTCAATGGCTGCAGATGCGTCGCAAAGGAAGGCTCTGAGATACCAACAGACCCTGGTAGGTCCTTCCTAATCTCCTAATCTTCGTTCACCTGCCTGCCTTTTTGCTTTGCTATCTATCTCTTAAAATGTTTTTCCTTTCTCCTCATGCTGTGGTGCTACACCTGCTTCTCTTTCATCTCTCCATCTACTCACCTGTCACTTCACCCCCACCCCGCCACCCTACCATTCTTCTCTGTTTCTCATTCCCTCTCTTTACATCTCTCAGTTTTCATTACTTTTGTCCCACGGCTGGCTTGCGAACATTTGTTTTCGCCTGCTGCAACTTTTCTCTCTTTGGTCTTTCATGCATCTCAGCTACATCACACAAAGTCCTCCACATGACCTCCTGTCAAATCAATACTCTCCATCTGAACTATCTCCCTGCTACTCCTCCGTTGTCTTTTCTTCTTGAGCAAGATTTCCGCAACTTAATGTCAAGTTTATTTGCCCAGCCCTCAAACGCTTTACCAATCTCCACAGCTTCACACCGCCCACGTTACAAAACGCTGAGTAAAGGCGATAAATGGAAAGTCATCCCTGTAATGAGCAGGAATTTCATGATTTATTTTGATCTCTAAAGCCAAGTTCTGACTTGATCGCTCTGTTTGTTTGTAGTTTTTGTTTTTATTGGGTTTTTTTTAAGTACATTTCTTCTTTGCGATACCTGTACACCTTCTCAAGCTGCAGCCTTGTAAAGTCATTGGTGTTTTCATGTGTTGGTGGATATAAATACCTATATAGAGGAAACCCGAGCAGACAGGTTAGATGTACGCGGTGAGATGAAGTCATGTCACTATATCCTCTGGTTCATCTGTTTAAATGCTCATCCAGAATGATAGTCATTCCTCCCAGGAGCATCTCGACTCGTCTGGTGGCATTTAACCACTCACTTTTTATTCAAACACATCTCCACTGTGGACATACATGACTCGTAGGCACAAACTGTTCTTTTCTGATTGTGAAATTTTTAGACGAGACAATGAGCAATCGAGGCTGGAGCAGCTGCGGTGTGTATGTACGCGTAACTGGCGAAATGAGGAGCTGCAACAGCAGCGTGTCAGTGCTTTCTCTTCTTCCTCTTCTCCTTTGAGAAAATGGATGAATGCCGAAAGCAAATCCCTAATCCCCGGCCCTCCTTGAGCCTCTCGGGGCAGGGGAGCGGGGGGGAGCACAGGTCAGATATAAATAAGAAATCTCAATTAATCACGCTGTTTACAAGCCTAATGTCTCTGCGAAGTCACACCTCTTGCAGGTGTGAAAGCTGCGATTGCGTCTGTGTGTACAACACGGGAAGTTAAGAGCTTTGAAGGATTTGAGGAGTTTATGTGTAGAGCTGTTAATAGATCATCCTGATAGAAGTCATTTATTGATCAGGAGCAGGATGTGGAGGTGTATATTTTCAAGTTAAAGGTCTGGCTGGTTCGCAGATTCACTCTGGTGCTGCGAGTTGACGATAGACGTCTTGTGTTTTTAGTGCTCCCAGACAGTGTTGAGGTTGACTGTGTTCAAAAAGTTAGAGCGTTTTAGATGTTTGGGTTATATACATGTCATTTCAACTGCATTTAAATAGCTGTATATCATTTTTAGATAAATACATGCTTTTCACAGTGGTGTATTCTGGGCTTTAAAAGCTGTTGAAACTGTGTTTAAGGTTCAGTGTTTACAACCGATCATTGCAGATTGACGTGAAACAGAACAGACTGAAACTGTATTAACTAGAAATGAAATAAGAATTTATTAAATTGAATATAAAATAAACAAGATTTAGAACAAGTTAGGGTAAGAAAAGTGGGAAATGCTTCTGTACGAATAATCTTTTGGATCGTTTCCTGGAAAGAACCATGTAAGTGGAAATAATTACAAGGACATATCATTGAAAGAAATTTAATTTACAACCAAGTTAATATTTATTAATTTGTTTGTATTAAATTGACAAGGACAATCCCCCTCTGCCCGCTCCTCTTCCTCCTCTATTCGCACTAATTTACTCTCAGCAAGATTCCCCCCCGGCCTCCGCTCATGGCTCTTATTATTTTCCTACACTTTTCTCTCTCTGATCTCTCTATGGACATTGCTTAAATTTATTATTTCCTGTTGATTAGTTTTTGATTTTTGCATGTACAGTTGATCTGCCGTAACTGTACAGGTTACATTAGAAATGAATGAATTACTTTGAAACCAACTGATTAATTAATTAGTACTCTGATTCACCCTGTCGACAGGAGCAACATTCGTGCAATTTGCTCAATTCTAACCTTAAAATGTTGCTTTAAAAATAAGACTTAAGGATGTTGAAAAACAAAATTTAAATTATTTTCAGGAAATGATGAGAAAATGATGCTGAAATTACGTAATTAGAAAATAAAATGTCACTGTTTGCATAATGGTTTTTAAAAGTAACTCAAACATTTTAAAAAAAAGGTTCACTTTTCAGGCAGACTTAGCTCAGTTTCAACCTTGAGGTCTGGACATGTTTTTACATGCAGATCAGGAAATAAACGCTTGCTCGGCTTGTAACGTTGCGTTAATTACTTCCAAGCCACACAACTGTTTCTGACCTTTGACTTTTAACAAAGAGAAAGCTCCCTCTGTGAACTCGTGTCACGCTGACAGACACACTCCGGCAGGGTGGGGTGAACAGATCGCCGCATGTGCGTGCGCTCTAGACACACATGTTCACCGTATGTTTGTGCCGGCTTTGATACAGCTGGTTGTGTGTTACAATTTCTGTGACGGATGTGGTTAAAACCGAGTTTGTGTGAGGAGACGAGTCTCGATCTGCAAGAATGTCAACAGCGGTGAAATAGATCTCAGAAGTCTCAAATGTTACAGGCTACTAGAAGGGATAATGTTCACCTGCCAACTGTCCCGCAGACTGGAATGACTGGGATGTAGACGATTAAGCCATTAAATTTCACATGATATCGCAGTCACTGGACGCGTCTTTTCAATTACAGAGGTACTTGTTATGTAATAATTACACCATTAGCTGTGACATCAATGGCTTCGAGACGAAACAGCACATTGTTAAATAGTGTCAATAGTTTGTCATTGTTTTGTGTAAAGGTTAAAGCCCTCCATCTGTCTGTACAACAAGCCTCCGGGGAGAGATGTGGCGAAATTGAGACAAACAGCGTGGGAGAGGGAGAAGTGCGGAGAAGTGTGTCAGTGAACATTGGGTCACACTGCTGCTAAATTTATCGACGAGTAAGGTTTCACCTCGGGGTGGGGGGTTGGATGGACGGGGACAAGGGGTGGTGAGAGGGAAAGTTTGAGGTGGGAGAGTAAGGGAGAAAGGTGAAACGCTGCTACAAGAGTTCACACGCAGGTGAGACGACTTGGAAAGTAAAGTGGAAGAAACTCTTAGAGTAAAATCAGGTTTCCAATGTGTTATGGTACCTTTGTAACGGTGTGTAGGTGGAAATTAAAAATACTTATCTGTTATGAAACAGATTTTGGAGAACGGCCCAGATCACAAGTAACTACAGTAATTTTATTCATAATTTCTACTCAAAATAGAACCCTGAATATTATATTTTGGTACTAAAACCAAATTCTCGCCAATAAATGAATAAAACTTCAAGTTACTGATTTTTTTTTCCCCAAAAAAATGGACTGCAAGATGTGTGGATGCTCCACTAAAATTGACATTGCAAATGCTCGATTGAACAAAAATAATCAAACAATAATATCAAGACTCAAATAATAATGTAAGAATTCAAAATGACAGTTTCGGAGGCACGTCAAAGGATTTGGATCACTGGTTCTAGTCACACTGAGGACGTTTGTGCCATTTTTCTCCGCATCTCTCCTCTCCCCTAATTTCCTCTCTATTCAAAAATTAAAAACCCAGAATACTTGGAGATAACATTGAGTATTGAAATACATCGCTGACAGGCTGCAAGAAGGTCATACAGGGTATTGATGTAGGGCATTGGAAGGAGAGATGTTTTAAAACTGGAGATTAGTTACACTTGAAACTGAAAGCTGCTTCCATCACTTTTATTCACAGATGAGGGGCTGGATCCTCTCCCAGAACTGAAATACTCCTTACAAATACTGACAGCAACACTCCAAATTCA
Organism: Brachyistius frenatus; assembly: GCF_029030835.1. Classification (NCBI taxonomy): domain Eukaryota; kingdom Metazoa; phylum Chordata; class Actinopteri; family Embiotocidae; genus Brachyistius; species Brachyistius frenatus. The sequence continues at coordinate 1,156,656 of NW_027210619.1, read as the reverse complement.
GAGCCAGCAGTAGTCTCTGCTGATGAAGAATCCAATACCAACACACCCAAAGTTAAATTAAACACTGCAGCCCACCAAACTGACTGAAGCTTACTGTTTCTGCCAGATCTTATGAACAAATCAAGTAGCTTCCTGGTGGGATAGAAAGCCAGCAGCTCTCTGAGGGACCCACAAACCACATGACGACTTATGGATCACAACAGATAGTGACCCATTTTATGTTCAGCAGTTGGAGAAAAACTAAACTAAATAAAGGGAACGAATAGAGAATGGATGATACTACCAGCTCATCCAAAAGAAGTCAGTGTTGCTTTTATAAATTGGCCGATATGCAACATAAAGGTGTTTGACTGGCTGAGTTTTATAATATAATAAACTCATATATAGTGATGCTGTAGAAATGTCCTCCATCACTGCATACTTTTATGTAAACCTTAAACTTTGTAGAAACAGTGCCAAAAAGGTGTTGAAACACAAATGTTTGCAAAAAAAAACCCCAAACAGACAAAAAGCACACTATACCAGAGCCCAGTCAGACTTAGGTGAAGCATGTCACGTAGGCTCAAGACGCTTAAAGCACAGTACAGTGTTACCCACCCGAACACACACAATGTTAATATGATTATGGCCCCCTCTCAGTCAGCAGGTATTATTTTCATACCTTAAGCATGTGTCTTGCCTGCCTGGTATCATTTATGATCCTGCTGCTGGAATCTGCTGGATCTGCTGGATCGGCCGGCTGACTGAGAATCTACCCCTCCGAATTAAGAGCTGCTGACAATTTATTGTCGAGCCGCAAGTGTCTTTATTAACCTCAACTGCTTCCCCCTCTGTGTGTGTTGTGAGTGCGTGTGCGTGCGTGTGTGCGTTGTTCACTGACCATACCTGTCAGTCACTGAGGTCCATGCTGTATGGAAGCAGGTAGCAGGTATGGTCCGTGTTCGTCACACCGGCAGAGACAGGAAAGGACAGATGTAGGACACGGATGCCCAGAGAGGGACTTACTGTATATTGGAGACAAGCAAGAAAGTGAGCAGCGATTTGCAGGAGGAACAGCTGCAAAGATGAGGGAGCGGATCAACACTTTTGAGACGGTTCTGAATATAGATCAGTTTCTGGTAAGATTTAAAACTATGATTTTTATTAAATGTTTTGTAAGCAGATGCATTCATGACTGAAATAATAATAAGAAAATGTCAAATTATTGGCTGTGGTTTTATCCAGACTTTCATAGACTTTTGTATCATTTTAAAATCTTTTCAGTTTCACATGATGCCTTTACTTATGACATGTAATCCATGTTTCGAGGGGATAAAAGGGCCTTGAAGATCTGGATTTCCTGTGTAAAGTTGAACTGTAAGGTCACACGTAAGACATGGTTTGGTTTGTTTTTCTTGACTTGCCTTAATTAGGATGTGACAGCTTGAACAGGGTTTGGATGAGGCAGTAAGTTGTTATTTGTGCTGGTTAATTAGTGTATGCATATGGAGACGCGCACATGGAATGAGTGTGTGTTGGGGATTTGGGATGCGTGTGCGTGCGTGTGTGCTTGTGTGTGTGTGTGTGTGTGTGTGTGTGTGTGTGTGTGTGTGTGTGTGTGTGTGTGTGTGTGTGTGTGTGTGTGTGTGTGTGTGTGTATAGAGCAGGGTAATCTCCTGATCTGTCCATCAGTGAGTGGGTCAGATTTTATCATTAACCTTGTGCTACAGGACAGAGCTATATTGTTGTGAGGCCTCACCACACACACACATTTTCATTTAGCCTACTTATAAACACACAAACTTAGCCCGCTGAGGAACCCACACAGATATTTATGAATATGCAGCACTGACTCTCCCTCATGAGGGACTCAGGAATATGCCATTATTTTTTTTAATTAAGTCTCAATGTCACACTGCCCTTCAACCTTTGCATCTATTAGCAGCTCTCACTGACTGAAGCTCTTTCTCTCTCGCTCCGCAAACCTGTTTCTGTTTTTGTTTGCTTCTTACCTCTTGAGTTTCGCGTGTTCTACAATGTGTATCACCTTGTTAAAACCGGCTCGTAAAGGACAGATCCGTGAATGAATTCAAAGCTCCCGGCGGCTCGCCAGCATAATTTAAACACAGGCTTTTATTCCCTAACAAAGCAGAGGGAGAATGGTTTCCATTTTTCCATTTTCTTCATCCCGTGAGACTTGCACTAAGCACAACAGTCGGAGCTTGAGTTCTTACAAGAGAAGAAGCTAATAATAAGAGGTGCTGGTGTCAGAGCCGTACAGCAAGGCCTCACTACTTTCATGTGTCCATAGAGAGATTAGAGAGAGAAAAGTGCAGGAAAATAATAAGAGCCATGAGCGGAGGCAGGGGGGGGGGGTATCTTGCTGAGAGTAAATTAGTGTGAGTAGAGCAGGAACAGGAGCAAGCAGAGGGGGATATATGCCTGTGTCCTTGACTGGGAGTGGGAAGGTCATTCCACATTTGGAGAGCCATACAAGGGCAACAGAGTCAAGCGTGTGAAAGTTCGGGAAATGGTGGCTACTCATGCAACTTTAGAGCCTTGTGAGGGTCAGTGTGTAATAGATGTATAGTACAAGGTTATATCGTGACGCAATGTAAACACAAGGCTGAGAGTCGAAAACAGCAAAGTTGCCTGACGTGAATGAATCACAGCTTCCTGCGTCTTTCTCACGCTGTCTCTTTTTTATTTTATTTTTTTTATTTTTTTTTTTATCTCTTTTTGATTTATTTATCTCTCTGTCTCCCTTTGATCAAATTTGGCTTGCAGCTTAGTTAAATTGGCCATCAGAGTCCAAGGTGATGTCTTAAAGAATACGTTTTCTTTTCTGATCAGTAGTCCAAAACTCCCCAAATATTAAATTTATATTGACTTGAACATTTGAGAAACTCATTTTTGTTTGATCAATGACTGAAACTTTGATTGTCACAAAAGTTGGAAATTAATTGTAATCCAATTAATTAATTGTTTCTGCTATAATCATTTCATGAGGTGCCAAAGCACAGTGGTGTTTTTTTTTATCAATGAAACCAACAGAAATGTGTGACAGTTAATCATGATGGAAATCTGTAGTCGTTAAATTTGTGTGATTTGCAATTTGTCTTATGTGCTAGTGATTTGCAAGTTGTATGTTCATCCTTTGAATGATGCAACAGTTTGAAATTGGTTAAAAAGGAAGGGAAAAAAATGGACACAACAAGATTGTTAAAAGGTCTTGGGGAGTTTTAAATTCTGCATATGAGGAAAGTTTGTATTGAGTCTTTTGTGGGTCTGCGTGTGAAACTAACTTTCTCAAGTGATGTCACTTCAGTCGGCATTTAAAAATGATAAAAGTCTGGAGGTGTGGAGTCAGAAAGAGGTGACCTCATCAGACCTCAGACCTCATCATACGTTGAGCGGCTGCTGCTCGGCTCCGTTTGAAGCTATCGGCTCAAGGCTGCATGACCCGCTGTTAGCATAACGCAACCTGAATCTCCGACTGAACTGTGAGCAGTGACGTTGCATTGTGGGTACCGGAGGCACCTGGTTCTGACAAAGAAGAAGAATGTATTGGATAAAGATGATGATTTCTGCTGCAAATGCATCATGAGTCCAGAGTTGGTCAGGTTAATTGACTTCCAAAGAAATACTCGGTAAAATATTTGTGTGTAAATACAAGAGCAAGTCATCTATAAATCAAAGGCCACACAGGAGATGCTGTGGCTGAGCAGTTTAACGGAAAACATAATATCATTGCTGTTATTTGACACTGTAATTCTCTGGGTTTCCTTTTCATAGTGGCAGGATGAGGGAGGTAAAATGTTTAACATGTAACATTTCGTTCCCTGTCTCTGTGAACCGCGCACAGGTTCCTCTTGTCAGTGTCCCTGGTTTTGATGGCGCCTGTGGCAGTAGCTGTTTGATCATGTTGATGGATTAGTGCTTTGGTGTTAATGTGTAGTGCAGCGGAGTTGGTGGCTGTGTGCAGTGTAGAACAGGAGGCAGAACAGAGACAGAGCTGCTGCCACATCATGCGAAAGACATCTGATGAGGAACAGGTAAAGACGTGAGGACCAGAGGCTCCATCTGGTCGGAGGGCGATTTCGTTTTTTGTATTTATTCTGCCAGGACTTAATTACATTGTCCTCTACCTGTTTCCTCTCATCTTCTGCATCTATACTTTAATTGATCTTTTTTCACATTTTTATTTCTATTTCTAACAATAGCTTCAATGATTTGTGTGAGCCTTTTATATCAGCTCAAACAAATGTATAGTAAAATAATATATGAAACAGATTAATTGTTATATTTAGGGTCGTGTTTTTCAAAATAATATTTATATATATATTTTTTTCTGTTCTTCAAAGTAGCGAAGGATCACAGAGGTTGCCTTTGTTTACTTGATGCATGATCATACAAAATCTGAAGGTAAACTGGTTTGCAGTCAGAGTAAATAAATTATTTTTTTTCACATATCTGTACTTTTATTCTTTTGTATTGTAGAGGAATAACAAGCACAAACATGACATATTCCTCCTTCAGTGTGAAGACAGACCGAGGAAGAAAAATACAATTATATGTCTGTGAGTGCAAACCATTTTATCTTTATTCAAAGCAGCAAAATTGTTCAATTTCATATTTTTTTTTTTTCTGTTCCTGGATAATACTCCAAAGCAGTTGATAGGTGCTGTCTGTGTTTGTTTGTTTTTTCAGTTATCTCTCATTTCATTTCCTTTGCTCAACCTGAAGCTTCATATTGCACAACATGTTATTTTAGAGTTTGTGGTTATATTTTCTTGGTATCCTTGAAATACTCAAATTATTTATCTTCTTAGCCACAGCTCAAATTTGAATCAAATCCATGGAGATTGAATTCAAATGGAATCTGTACAATGAAAAAGCAATGATACAAAAAAAAAAAAAAATCATAATTTTGATTGATTAGACGGTAAACTTTGCATATACTGTACTATATAGCTGCCTTTACATGTGAAAAACAAAGACAATATATTCAGTTTTTGTCAGGCACTTTTTTTACAATAACTTATGCTTATTCAGTAGTATTCAAACAGGTATTTGCATCATACCAAATAATTAAAACTGAGAATAGTGGTTTGCATTCCCTAGTGTGACTCATCACTGCTCCGCTGTTAGCTCGGGTCTTACAGCGAGGACGAAGGCAATAAGCTGCCGGTGCTGCAGCATTGTTCTTAATAACAGTTTGTGGTTCGTGGTGTTTAGACAGATTTAAAATAACCTGCTCGACGATTTAGAGGCATCAAAGGTTTTTGAAAGCCTGCAGCAGTAACTGCATGGCCACCTGCTATGTGGTGTATTCATGTATTAATTATAAACGTCTATATCAGTCACTTTGTCATGTGGTTGTAGTGAGTCATGTATTACAGTGGAGTGGTTGTGTAAATCTGTTTTGTTTGTGCGCTTAGACTGAAGCAAATCTCAGCAAAAGATAGACTGCACTAACCTGAATATTTAAAGACTTTCACTGACTTTCACTCAATGAGATTGCAGATTGTTGTTGCACCTTTATTTTATGACTTCAGAACATAATTATGTGCAGTTAGCTGAGCTTTCATCCTGTTGGGGCCTCACTGTTGGATGTGTCAGCTCTCCTTTCCTGTGTGAACATGAGACAGAAATGCGTGGCAGCCAGCTCTCTCTATGATTTAGCGTCTTGCTTTTCTGTGTAGTGGGATGCATGTGATCTGTAGGTTTCAGTTGCACATCGTAGCTGCACCTGGATCTGCAGTATTTTACAGCTTCTATAGTTTTAACGAGTGCGGTGCAGACCGATCACAAGGTGTCATGTTTTCTGACCGAGTGTGTGTGGGTGTTTCTGTAGTTATAGATTTAACGCGCTCACATAGTCGGAAGGGGAAGATGTGGAATGTCCTCTCTTCCAGGATCTCTTCCTCTGGCTCCTTTCCAGCCCCTGACTCCACTCGGGGAGGGGTTTTTCCGATCTCTATGCCCGTTTTGTCTATTTCTGTCTGCCAGGGTATTCAGGTTGGTGTGTATCCCTTACACACACGCCGCACATTCTCCATCTCTTTCTCGTTATCTCAAGACTCTTCGCACTGGATCTAGTTTTATCCTTCTCCCAAGTCTCAGTTGTCAGAGGTATTTCTCCTTCTCTTGCCTCTCAGTCTTCCCTCCTCTCCATTCTTGCATCTTATTTCTCTTCTCTTCAATCCCGAGAGCTCCATGAAACGTATGATTTCTTGACTTGGTGCTTTTTGTTTCATAGTGATTGTCAGTGTTTCCCCTCGGTTACAGCTGTACGGTGAATACAGGGAACAGCTGGGAAACTTTGCCCGACGGGAGGCTGCCCGTTTGCTGACAGAGAGACAATGGAGAAGACAGGCGGGAGACCACACCGCAGCCTCGGGCCGCAAAGGCCACAGTCGGCGGCATCATCATCATCATCCTGTGACCCTGGATTCGCATCACAGCCACGCCTCTTCTACCAAGAAGCCTCGGCCCTACTCCAAATGCCAAGGTGACTCACACCTATAAGAATTTGCTTTACCCAAGGTATTCTAACAAGCTGGAAACTGTGGTGACAGTTTCTCTGATCTGAGTGTGTTTTTAAGTATTTTCACTGCAGTTCTTTTTTATTTATGTATAAAACATCTTTGCTTTATTACACTGCTTTGCAGAGAGGGAAACATTTATCTGACGGCTTCAGTTTCTGGATACTTTGCACATGATTTTACATGCAACATGATGAACACATAAAATATGATGCACTGCTCTATGTTAATTAGGCTGCATGAGGCACTTGGATTTAACACCACCTGGACTTGCTGCAGCCAGAACTTTAAGTAGATCATGAGTACCTTAAAGAACCCCTCCAGATGTTAAAAGCAAAATATCCAGGCATAGATGATTTTATGTATTCAGTTGGCTGTTCAGTTATATTTTTTATAAAGTTAATTCCCCGTCATAAAGGTCTAAATGGTAGTTTTCAGAGCGATTGCCCACATCAGCAGCTGTGAACATTTGGTATCTCTATTTTTGTATTTGTGTCCATTTTTGTTGGCTACAAAGTTGACAAATTAAGATATACTGAGTCCAAAACTACTGAACTCGTCATACATATTCCTGGAGAACATTTGTATTTAAATGCCCTCAATAGACTATATGATGAGTTTATATGCAGTTATGAGGATATTTAATTGAATATCTTAAGTTTGATCAATCAGTCAAACTCTTCTCATAGCACTTCTCATAAAAAAAATCCAATCTAACACAAAGTGCTTGTAAACAATAACCTCCCCCCTGTCTCATACACTTCTTCCCTAAAAGCAATATGTGATCACGTAACAAATAAAAGACGCAATAAAAACAGAAAAACTCAGAGGAATTGTTGTTATGACATTTAAGTAACTCTTTTTACACAGCGGAAACACAACTTCTATCTCAATAAGTAATTTAAATATTATTCCTTTTAACTACCCAGTTATGTTTCTGTGTTTTTAAGTTCTTAAGTTTACAGTTTTCCTTTTGTCAGACACTTGTTCACCTGAAAGTTTGAACAAATGCCAAAAACTGACAAATCCGTTACTTTATTTATTGCATCTGTTGCACCCATGATCACACTGAAGGACTCCTCTCTCAGGCAGTGTTACTATAACTAACTGTCAGTATTTTAATCAAGTGAGAAATGGATTTGAGGTGAACCGTTAATTGTATTTCTCTGTCCCAGATTGTTTGGCCCGTGTGCAGCGGTACATAGTGACGAAGATGGGGGAGGACTGGATTTTCCTGGTTCTCCTGGGACTGACGATGGCTCTGGTCAGCTGGAGTATGGACTACGCCAGCGCCAAAAGCCTGCAAGGTGCCACGGGCCAAAGTCACAGAGATTATTGCTGTCAAATCTGCAGTTTGAGAACACAGGATTTTAGTTTCTACTGGAGCTAATCACTCTGCCAGCACTCCTGTGTGTAATGCACTTTTCTGTCCTCTTTTCTGCTGTTTTTCTGTCTCTTAGCCTATAAATGGATGCATGGGGAGCTTAAGGGCAATGTGCCGCTCCAATACCTTGCCTGGGTTTCGTATCCCATGATCCTTGTCATGTTCGCCTCACTCTTCTGTCACCTGGTTTCCCCACAGGCCATTGGTAAGCGCTCCATCTTCTGTCAGCTTGTCTTATCGTCCCATTATAAAATCTCTTTTATTTCTTATAGCACTCACCATGCTTTCACCCAGATATTTAATCTTCTCCTCCATCTTTCCTCTGTTTTATTCACAGGTTCTGGTATCCCTGAGCTGAAAACCATCCTGAGAGGAGTAGTCCTAAAGGAGTATCTGACCCTCAAAGCCTTTATAGCTAAAGTTATCGGCCTGACTGCTGGCCTGGGCAGTGGGATGCCAGTGGGCAAAGAGGTAAACAGGACCTGCATTTTCATGTCTTTCCTATCTGTCTCTTTCTGTATCTACCACCATCCCTTCCTCCAGCATCACCACCATCTTCTTTCTTCTCTGCATTTCTTTCTCCATCACTCTGCTTGCTCTTCATCTACGCTTGGGGGATAATAAATCATCCTCTGTCATGTTTTTTTCCTCTCTCCCCCATTTCACGGGACTGAGGCAAATTATTCAAGTCCTCCGTAAAGGAGTTCATTCATTGTCCCCATTACAGCCGTAGCAGGGCAACTGCCACATCCAACAATTATACGGTGATTTATCTGTTCTGATACAACATGTCCCAGTTTAGACTCTCTGTTTTATAGACAATAGTCTGTGTCTGTGTAGATAAAATGACATGTCGCTCATCTGTGTCAGTAATCTCCTCCCATCACCTCCAGGGTCCATTTGTCCACATCGCCAGCATCTGTGCCGCAGTGCTGAGTCGATTCATGTCCATCTTCTCTGACGTTTATGAGGTAAGCCGAGGCCCTGACCAAAACAGACCACGTTTCCCATAACCCTCATGTCTGTACTGAACACAGTCAACACACTAATGTAGACGAGGAATGCAAATTTTACGTGACAACTTGCTTTGTTGCTGTCTTTGTTTTTAACAAAGAGTTCCCACAGGTCCTAAACATTTTTTTATATTTTTAGGTTGGAAATCTTTTAAGCCATGCTAGTGTATAGTGTGTCAGGGAAAGTCTGTTAGTCTGTTGGTCATCACCACTCAACAACTATGAAGGATTGCCATGAAATGTATACAGGCATTCGTGACCCTTGAAATACGCATAACTATTACTTAAAATACTTCCTCTGGAGAGCCCTTCGCGTCTTAATATGTGCCCATTGTAAGTTTCCATTCGTCTCATGCTTTGGTTTATGATTATAAACCTGCAAGGCTACCCATTGACCTCGCTGTACTTTGTGCTAATTAGCAAATGCTAGGATGTTAACATGGCAGACTAAGATGGTCTAAATGTCAGCCTGCACAGTTCTGACAGTTTTACGGGGTTGTTCTTTTAAACTCAATCATGATTAAGAATTATAAAGTCAGCTGGAGACGGTGTTAACATTTGGTTTAGTTCGTGAGCTTCAGGTGAAAATGTCTGCTGAAGACCGTCATCATGTTCGCCAGCTATAACCTAAACTAAGAGGATGAACAAGTTCAAATGTTGACATGTTAGCATTTAGCTCGGCGCATACTGTTCGTGCGGGTCACAGAGCAGCCAGCACGGCTGCAGACTCTTAAATTTGAAAATTGACCTCGAAAATATCACATGCTACCTAGTCCCTCCGCTTCAGCGCCATGTTTTTAACCTTTTCACTTGACGAGGTCGTGAGCAAACGCATGCGGACCCTGCAGGGTTTGAGTTTGTTTTGAAATGCACTGACAAGGTCTTTGAAGCTCAATGCCGAAGACAAAGCTGGGGGACCCCGTGACTGTTTCCCCGTCTGTCCCTCTCCCGCCCAGCTCACTGTCCTCCCCCCTCCCTGTTTCTCTGGCGTCTTTGTTTTGGTTCGCCTGCTCGCACCTCGTCTGTGTTTGTGTTTCACTGTATTAATAGTGTGACGGTTATGTCTGGCATGTGTATTAACAGTGACCTCCCATATCCCTGTCTCCCTGTCTCCCTCTCTCCCCGCTCCCCTCCTATCTCCTCCCATCTTCCCTCGGCTTTCTCACTCATCCCTGCTCGTGCCTCTCTGCGACCCTTAACCCCTCCCCCCCCAGAATGGCACCCGTAACCAGGACCTGTTGGTGTGTGCGTGTGCCGTGGGAGTGGCCACCTGTTTCGCCGCCCCTGTGGGAGGCAAGTCCCGCCCCCGCTCGCCCCGGGGCGCTGGTCTCCGGTCAGCTCTGTCCTCCCTGTGTGACATCATCCGCACAAACGGGGAGATCAAATCTGACCCTCAGACCAGCGCGCTGCACTATAAGTGATGAATAAAACTGAACAAATACAGCATATGAACGTGCATATTATTAAACGACAACAATACTGCGCCTCAGCCTCGGATTATAAGGTTCTGTCTACTTTTAAAGGAACATTTTGCTGCGGAGAGTGACGGATTCTTTTATTTTGTTCTGCTCTCACTTGTAAATAAATTACTGCAAAGTATTTAAAGGCAAATTCACAACTTCCACGTCCCTGTCTGCGGACAGCTACAGCTGGGCAGTACCTCGCCAAGATTTCAGATAGGATACCTCTCACCACAACTTTGCATTTCTTTTTTTTTCTTTTTTTTTTTTTGTATCAATCAAACAAATTAGTTATAATTTCTTGTAATGTTTAGAGATGTCTTTTTTTTATATATATATATACCTTTGTACAGAAGTAGGCCACCGCTTTCCCCGTATTGCCACTCTTTATGCACGGCTAACTAGCTGCATGAAGCTCATCTTCATGTTTAGCTAACTCTCAGCAGGAACATGAATACAGAAATTTCCAAAATGAATCACTGTAAAGCTTTCCTCAGTGAAGTGATGGATTCAAAGTGAGTTTCTTGATTTAAACATGTAGATAAACTTGCCAGCATCACTGTACGTGAGCCTTATATTTTAAAGGTTTTTTTATTATATAAGACTGAAGTAGCAAGCTACACATTTTTAGCATGCCAACCTCCTTTTAGTAATTAAAGTATCAAAAGCAAAAGATCATAAAAGTTTTTTTGTTTTTTTTACTGAAGTTACATAGAATCTTATAATTCAAGGTCATTATCAATGATTGGAAGTATTTTGTGTGTGCTACTTCCCGTTTTTGGTATGTAATCAGTTGCAGGGATCTGTCTCCAAGGATGATGTGACCACTTGGTTTGTTTTCTGATTGCTTACTGCATCCTGATTACACTGTTTGGCATGTGCATCCTCTGCTTTACATTCTCCTGGTGGGATTTTGTTTTACCCCCTCTTTATCACTTTTTTTTTTAACTCACTCCAGTGAGCATTATTTATTCACTTTATTCCATTTTGCTTCCCCTCTGTCAATTCCCCCCCCCTCCCTCCTACCCCGTGGTTCTCCATCCTCCCCTCTCCACCTTGATCTTTTATTCTCTCTTCCTCCAACTCACTCTCCTGTCTTTCTGTCAACGATCTCGCTGTCTCGCTGACTTTCATTTCTCCCACCTCATCATCTCTTGCCTTTCATCCCTCATTCTCTGCCTCACCCCTTCACCTCCCACCTGTTTTTTTTTTTTTTTTCTCCTCTCCCTCTCTGTTTTCTGTGTCAGTAGAACCCTTACGGTTACACAGATATACTGACTGTTGGCTGTGCCGTGGGGGTGGGATGCTGTTTCGGCACTCCACTTGGAGGTACTGTATTACTTGCACACTGCCTCTCAACCAAAACAGCTGCACCAAACATCCACCTGTACTTAAATGTGTCATTAGCACAGGATTTCAAAAACCAACCAGTATCAGAAGCTGTCTTGTTTACTTTTTTTTTTTTGGTGCTTATTATAGATTGTATTTTATTGAGGTAAAGACTGCTTATTGAAGGACAAGATTAAAGACTGTAGTCCAACTCATACTGGAATACTAATACTGATATTAATAGTTAGGAACTTAAAACACCCAATAATGATCAGTTCATAATCAGTTAATTACTTAAACAGGAACCCTTAAATGTGTTGCTTAAAGAATTATATACACAATATACAATACACTCCAAAGGTAAAGTGAAGCAGGTAATGAGTATAATGTCAATAATAAGTTAAGTATTATGTCATCCATATGTTTATGACAGAGGTAGTTATTGATGTTGTTGAACTTGAGTACGTTGTCTTGTGAGACATGAGAAACATTGTAAACACTCGTCAGTATAATGTAGTCCATGATAACATCACTGCTGAATCATACTTCAACAATAAACATACAGTTAAATTAATACCGCTCACAGAGTCAGTCAAAACCGAACATTATTACCTTTGTAGGTGTAGCTGAACTGCTGTCAATAAACACTATCAGCCTGGCCAATGTATCCATCTACTTCTATGAAAGATCAACTTAACACCCTGCTGCACTGTTTACAGGTAAACTCTGTCACACTGTGACATCACTGCTGAGTGCAGTTACAGATACAAACAAAGCACATTTCTGACCAAACCCAACCGTTCTGACATTAAACAGGCTTGAACTCTTTTTCAAAGTTCCTCTTTCGATAAGGTTGGCATATTTTATAAAATGTAAAAAAGGTATTGAAGAAAAATAAGGTGTTGAAAAAGGAAATGTTTGGATTTATTACTGAAACTCAGCAGCAGTTACAAAAATGTCAGATGAAATCCAGCTCTCTCCCCCTGTTGACTTTGTTCTCAAAGTCAAAAGCTCAGTTAGATACAGAGGAGCTCACCCATCATCTCAGTGCTACTGGATTAATGCTCCTCCTCTAAACCTCAGCACCTCATGACACCTAAATTTAAGTTAGTCCCTGGCATCGTGAAATGTCGCTTATGACAAACTGCTAGTCCTCAAACCATATTTTTTAATGACCCAATAGGTATCATCGCGCCATCTGCCATTTCAACACGTTTCACCACAGACCTCTTCAGGTTTGCTTTGCAGTATTCTCACACAGATCAATAGTTCAAGTTGAGCATCAATCAATACCAGGTGTGTTTACCTGCAGCTGTAGAAAATGTTATAATGAGTTGGGTGAAAAAAGACACCGGTACAACAAGAAAGAATGAATCGCCCTCAGTGTTAGAGGTGAAACAGTTCAGTCAGATTAGTTGATTAGAGTTCCCCTCATGCTCTGGTTTCATATTTTTCAATGTGAGGATTTGTTGCTTCTGTATTTTTCTGTGATTGACAAGTATAATATATGCAATATGATATTTCAGCTGATGATTAGACGAAACAAGAACTTCCACTTCCTCGTTCCATGCATTTTTCACTATGTTTAGATATTTCATATAAACAATGTGTATGTTAATCAAGAGAACAATCTACTGATTAATCAGTAATGTAAACAACTAATAGTTGCAGTCCTTTTCAATCAATCAATCAATCAATCAATCAATCAATTACTTCAATAACCCTTCAATATACTGTACAGCTCTGTGCAAAAGTTTGAGGTATTTAAAGTCAACTTTCAAAAAATGACATGAATAGAATCATATCACAATTAAGTGTGCTTTCAATCTTAAACAGTTTGGTTCTCCTTAGTACATTTACACATAGTTTTTAAGGTTTTTCCAAACATCCATTTGCAGAAGCTCTTCTGTGTATCCAGGCTGTAAGTTTGGGCTTGTTGTAAGGATGCAGAATGAATGTGGGACTGATCAGATGCCTTTCTGATGGGAGATGATAATGTAATTGATAGGAATCTTGACATCTAAAATGCCTAAAACCTTTGCACAGTTCTCTACACTAGTCACAAACCATTTATAAATTTTTTTAGAATATACTAAAAGATACTGCTGACATCTTGTTAGGCCTCAGATATTATTTTCATCCTCCTTGTCTGTTCAGATGTTTTTATCTTGTTTGGAATCATGTTTCTGATGTCTCTGATGTTTATTTTATTGGTTCTCATGCTGATTAGGCCCCTGTGTGTGTGTGTGTGTGTGTGTGTGTGTGTGTGTGTGTGTGTGTGTGTGTGTGTGTGTGTGTGTGTGTGTGTGTGTGTGTGTGTGTGTGTGTGTGTGTGTGTGTGTGTGTGCGCGTGCGTGCGTGAGTGTGTGTGTGTGTGTGAGATAGACTACTTGTAAGTGTGTATTTAGTTGTGTTTGAGTGTGTGTTCACTCCCTGTGGTTTTCCTGTTGTGCATAATTACACCCTCAGCTTCAAGTGTTTTTGGACTCATTCTGCTTATTTAACTCATTTCTATCTCTCTCTTTCTCTCTCTCCCTCCTATCACCTTCCTCCACCACCTCCTCCTTCTCTCTCATTTGTCTCACTATCCATCCTCATTTTGTAATCCCTCTGTCCTTCCTCCTCTCTCTCCATCCACCATCACCAGGGGTGTTGTTCAGTATTGAGGTCACGTCTACCTACTTTGCTGTGAGGAATTACTGGCGGGGATACTTTGCTGCTACATTCAGCGCCTTCATATTCAGGGTGCTCTCTGTTTGGAACAAGGATGCTGGTGAGAAGCATTGCAAACACACTTTTCACACACACACACACACACACACACACACACACACACACACACACACACACACACACACACACACACACACACACACACACACACACACACAACGCTGAAGAAAGACAGCTGAGCTTGCATTTTATTGAAAGTAGCTGAATATGACGGCTAAGTAATATTTGCTTCTTTAGATAAACCAGAAATGTTTCAAGTCATCACCTATGGTATAAACACAATCCAGCAGCACCGCACTGTAAAATCCATTTAAATCACCCTGTCTCTTCCTCATTTTTAGAAATGTCAATTTCTCACAGTTTATGTTCATGTTTTTTTCAAATGTATACTTTAACATACAACATACACTTTACAAAGGGAAGATCATCACATGGTGCGATTTCACATCCGCTCTCAATCAACCAGAGACTCATGAAATCTTTATCGTCCCAACTGTCAAACTTCCATTTACTTTAAGATTTTCCAAATATTTACTTTTATGGACCAGATACATTTCAAAGTGGGGAATCTAATTATGGAACTCTTTTTATTTAGTTAAAATGACATCTTCCATAAAGCTACTAAAATCAATATTTACATTAACAATAGCTTAATAATTTGACTCAATGAATGTGAAAGTGGTTGATTTTTATTGATGAGCCCTAGAGCATTGTCCGCTGAGTTCACTTCCCCTCAGCCCTGCAGAGTGTTTTAGCATCTTTGACCTCATTGTTTTGGTTTTCTGGCCTGTAGCTTTACAGTCTGGTTCCCTTTGAATACTCTCATGACATTAGGCAATTATTATTTCTAACAATAACCTACCTAACCAATTGAACCTACTGTGCATGCTACCGCCAAATTACAGACAGAGTCAGATACAGAGTTTGATATTTCTCTCAGGAGTTGGTGGAGACACAGAGGAGAAACAGAGCTAAAAGAAGAGGACATTTTGGACTTACATTCATCAATTGGATACGAACACGACTCTAGTGAAAGGTTAATGTTGCTCTGAGTCTGTTGGATGAGTAAATACAACTGTTTGCTAACACATTCATTGTTAACTTAAAATGTGAATGTTTACAGCTTGTTTCTGCTGCCCAAAAAGTGCCAAAAAAAAGTGTCTAAAAAGTGAATAATTGCAGGTTTCTGCCTCCTACAGTCCCACAGAATATGTTTAAAAACATTTCATTTCTATTCTGTAAATATGTCTATTCATGTTTTATATGTCTATTTATGTGTGTCTTGTGTTTTTTTTGGACGCTGAGAGCGAACCTAAAACCGGAGTCAAATTCCTTCTATATGTCAACATACATGGCCAATAAAGCGATTCTGATTCTCAAAAGTATTTTTTCTTTTGGATTTTAAAGAATAGTATGAGCTGTGTGACTAGAAGGACCATTTTTATCTTCTGTCTTTTTATGTGCAAATTAACAGAACTGAAACTCAAGATATTGAGCACAGAAATGAGAGACAGAGACAATAACTTTATTTGCGATATTTAATTTTCTCTCCTCCTCAGTCACAATCACAGCTCTCTTCAAAACTAACTTCCGGATGGATTTCCCCTTTGACCTGCAGGAGCTGCCTGCATTTGCAATAATAGGGTGAGGATATTTGTGAGTACACATTTGCCTCTGTGTGTATGTTTTGTAGCTTACAAATAAGTGGATCTCCCTTAAATCTGTTATACCATAGAGTCATACCACACACTGCCAGTACAGTATAAATATCTTGTAGTGAGATGGATTTGTTGTTGGTTTTAGGATCTCGTGTGGCTTTCTGGGAGCATTCTTCGTTTACCTGAACAGACAGGTGGTTCTCTTCATGAGGAGACCCACAGCTCTCACACGCTTTCTAACCAAACAGTAAGACGCCAACACACAAACAAACACTACATTGTCCCCCCTCTGCTGCTGTGGATTAATGTGGCGCTCGGCTCTTATATTGCTCTGATTCTGGTAGCAGACACTGTTCCCCAGAACTGAAACCATTTGTGCATTCAAATCCAATTCCTCTTAATGTTTCTCAGCTCCACTCTCCAAACTCATCAGTCTCACAACACCGGCCAGGACAGCAGCAAAGCCTTAACAACCTTTCATCCAGTTATTCACTCAATGGGGAGATTCACTTATCCTCTGAGACTCAACAGTCAGGGAACATTAGTCCTCACCATTAGAGAAAAACGAGCAGCAGCACCAGGAGAGCCGCACAATCAGTGCTGGTACACAGTCAACTCTATGAAAAGCAATTTTGTAGTTGTCTGAGAATACACTGTTCCTCTTAATGACTGTGTGTATGTCTGTGTTTGTGTGTACTCCCAGTCGTTTGATCTATCCAGGTGCAGTGACACTGATCATCGCCACCCTCACGTTTCCTCCCGGATTTGGACAGTTCATGGCAGGAGAGGTTAGACTGAATCAGTCTCACATTTTCTGACTGTTTTTTTCGTGTGTTCATTTCCATTTATGATATGTTTGAAAAGGTCCAAGATTGTGAGGATTTGATCATGTCCTGTATATGGAAGTGAAGAAAGGCCAGAATAATTTTAATTTTATAAGCAACTTGAAGGGCAACTTCACCAATTTCACACAGAAAAAGATCTCTGGATCTTGGGTACCACTGAAAAAGAAGTAGAAAGGCATTTGAGGCTCCAGAGGGAGCTGCGTGAAATTGTGTTGTGTGAGCGTGAACAGCATGTTTAGCACCAGCAGCAGCAGCAACGAGTGCTCCATCTATGTGACTGCACAGGAGGCGTTCAGGTACAATATTGGGCGTAGGTCACCCATGTTTGGAACTGGTTACGGTGAAATACACAGTGGCTGTAATTAGGCGTGTAAAATGGAGAAAAATTAACATGAAGCCTTAAAATACCATTTTTGCTACAAGAACAAATAATATCTGTGATTCTGCTGCATCCATTTTGATCCTTTTTTTATGACCCAGCTGTGACTGCAGTCATTATGTTTTTAAGTTGTTCATATGTCCCATTGTTATGAAAATGATATCTCAGGAGTGTCTTCAGGGAATTCCTTCAGATGTGGCACAAACATTCACTTGGACTCGAGGATAAACTGATTAGACTTTGGTGTCCAAAGGTCACAGTGAAATCCCACATGTCCATGTTTGAATCATTCAATTTACCAGTTGAATTGAAACAATTTGAATACACATTTTTTTTTGAATACAGGAGAAGTAAAAGGTTGTTGAAAATTGTTTGATATTTTATGCATACAAGAACTTTGAATTGAAAGATTTAAATCTTTACAGATATTTTTGCTTCCTGAGCAGTTCCTGTTTAGATTCAATACATTTATACTGTATATATACAGCATACAAAAAAATGTATTTGTGAAGTTTGCTGATTCCCCCTCCCCTTTGGCCAACTGTTTTGATTTTTGACATTGAATCTGAATTTGGAAAGTCAAAAGGATGTAATCAGTTTATGTAAACCTTGTTCTTCGTCATGTATTTTCATTTGTCTGGTGAGGACCCTGTAGGGATAAAAAAAAAAAAAAAAAAATTCAGTGCACAGGTACTGTCCATTTTGCTTCACTCAATCTCTTATCCTGACCTTTTACTACATGTCTGTTTCCTCCGGCAGCTGATGCCCAGAGAGTGTATCAACTCTCTCTTTGATAATTTCACCTGGACCAAAATCTCAGGATCCCCTGCTCCTCTTGGCTTGGGTCGCTCCTCAGCATGGCTGCATCCTCAAGTCAGCGTCTTTGTCATCCTTCTCCTTTTCTTCATCATGAAGGTATCTCTCCCTCTCCCTCTTGCTACGTACAGTCAGTCTTGCCTTTAAATATAAGCGATAGCATAAAAAACCGCAGGGACTGGTCTCGATCCTACCTTGATCCTGTTTTTGTGTTGCAGTTCTGGATGTCAGCAGTTTCCACCACGATGCCCATCCCCTCCGGTGCCTTTATGCCAGTGTTCATATTAGGTAAGAGGATTTTGTAATGCAGTACAGTATCTCCTGCTGAGCTTCAGTTCAATTTGTCTTCACCAGCATGCCTTATCTTTCTCCTCAAGGAGCTGCTTTCGGTCGCCTCGTAGGGGAGATCATGGCCACTCTTTTCCCAAATGGAATCCTGTTTGATGGGATAGTCTACCGCATCTTGCCGGGAGGTTACGCTGTCATTGGTTAGTCTACTAACCCTCCCATAGGTTCCCATAGGCCTTGAGATATAGACTTTAGAAAAATTTAATAACGCTTCGAATGGACGACTTTAAAAATTCTTGAACACTTCAATATGGCGCCCATATTCATAATTTTTTTTTTTATATAATGTTTAAACCTTTTCTCTGGTTTAAATATGTGGATTTAGCAGCGGTTTCACCATTTTATTATTCTTATTCCAAAATATGCAGGTTTGTGCAGTGAAATGAATACATTTACACAACTTAAAACTTCAAAGTCATTGAAAAGGATTTAATTTGCAGAACAACCGAGTGTTGTAACCCTGCTCTGTGCATTTTACCACAAAAGTGAGCAGATTTCTCTTTAACTGGAGGTTATCATGAGAACATATTTAATACTTTTCACTCTACAGTGTACAGTATGAGCTGGGACAGGTTCCAGTCCGTCATAATCCTTAACATGATAAGCAGGTTAAAAATATATGGATGCATATATATTCTTTTTTTTTTTACACATCTTTTGATTTCTGCCTCTGATTAAAAAAATGTGAATTTACTATATTATGAATAGTACAGTGTTTCAAGACTAATTTGGCTCCTTCTCACGCACGCAAGACTCGGATGGATGAGTAATAATGCAGAGGAGTTGTGCTTCACCCTCACCACATACTCTATGTAACCTCTTCTCTGCCTTCTGCCAGGTGCGGCAGCGATGACGGGAGCCGTCACACACACAGTTTCGACAGCAGTGATCTGCTTCGAGCTGACCGGTCAAATCTCCCACATCTTACCCATGATGGTGGCGGTCATCCTAGCCAACATGGTGGCACAGGGTCTGCAGCCTTCTCTCTACGACTCCATCATCCAAGTAAAGAAGCTGCCCTACCTGCCTGAGCTGGCCCTCGGGCACATCAGGTAAAGTTAAAATGCAGAGAACCCTCGCATTGTTTTCTATACAGCAGTCATTGATAGACAAACAGTTTTGATTGTGGTGTCCCTGCATCCCCAGCAAGTATAACATCTTTGTGGAGGACATCATGGTGCGCAAAGTGAAATTCTTGTCTTCTCAATCCACCTTTCGGGAATTAAACCATATGCTTGAGACAACGACCTTGAAAACCATCCCCCTGGTCGACTCCAAAGGTAGGATGACCTACATCATCATGTTGGGTGTTCATGTTTCTATGTCGCCTTTTAAAGGCTTGTGGCTCCAACTAACACCTAGTGCAAAGCTGCATCATGTGATTCGGCCTCGTTGTCCAATGTGCCTGTGGCCATGATCTTAAATGAAGTGTGGTCAGGCACATTGTTGGTGCATTGCTATCATGACTCAGCGAAAAGCGATTGACCAGCAGAAACCTTGTCTTATTTCAGAGGTGCAGTATTTTACTGTTATTTTAAGAAAGGATTATGAAGAGGTAATGGTTATTAAAGTAATGTGAACCTACATATTACATATGTAACTCTCGACAGTTTTCCCCAAAAGGCAAACTATTCCTTTGATAATTCCTTCACTGCAGAATCCATGATTCTTCTTGGCTCGATTGAGAGGACAGAGCTTCAAGCCGTTTTTGACTGGTGGCTTTCCCCAGAGAGGCGAGTCTTTGAAAGAGGTCAGAGTTCACCTGGCCAGGGCTCCAAAGTCAGCTGGGAGTCCTTCACCTTTGTAGATGAAGAGGGAGGAGAAGAGAGTGCCGATAAGGTGGAAGAAATAAACCATTAACTAACTATCATGTGTAATTCCAGTTTATTTGATCAAAAAATGTATCGTGCACTTACTGACTGTGTTGTTCCCCCCCAGACTGCCACTCCTGTGCAGGAAGAATGTAATGGACCCGTCCCATTTCCCAAAGCCCAGGAGCCCTCCACCAACCACACAGGCTCAGGTAACATGGCATTTCCACTGCACATAACGACACGTTCGCCCATCAAATGTCACTTTCTCTCTGCTCTGACATGTGTCGCCATACCATGTCCGCAGACAAGCGCAAGTTGCCATCTGTCAGGAGGACCCTTCAGAGACTCTTCTCCTCCACATCTTTATCAGGCCAGACTGAAACTCAGGTACCAAGATCAACCTACTCATCATTTTGAGGCCAAAAACAGCGCATCAGTGATCTGCTGTCGAGCTGGCATTGACAGCTCAGACAGGGGCATCAGTTCAACATGGCAGCCTGAGCCAACCTCTCTAATGTGAAGGGAGGAGCATAACAGGAGGAACGCAGAGTTGGCGATGACATGTTTTACAGTGGGCAGTGCCTTAAAACCACCAGGGGGCATGTTATCATTACCTGTACAGCTGTTGGTCCATCATCCCTTTCTTTCACCCTCTTTCCTCAGGAGACCACGCCACCTCCGCTGACTGACACCATGTCGCCAGAGGAGGTACTGTACACTATTGATTCAGCGTCCTGAAAGCTCGGTAACAACAAGCCAAACAAACCAGTCTAATCAATGATTAGAAACTCTGTTTTCTCTCCGTCTCTCTGCCTTGTGATTGGCTCATGCAGATCAAAGACTGGGAAGAGGCAGAGCTGGACAAACCAATCGATATGGAGCAGATACGTATTGACCCCTCCCCATTTCAACTGGTGGAAAGAACTTCTCTCCACAAGGTGACTGCAGCATCACCTGGGTGATGTGTCAAAACACGCAAAGATCATGTACACAAACTCTGATAATACCATTACGTGTCGTGCATGATTACATTTCGCAATAATTCTTTGACATTTTGGGATTTACTGGATATCTGCTTATTCATTTTCTATAGCTGGTTAGCTTAGCTTAGCACACAGACTGGAAAGAGGTAAAAAAAAAAAACTGTCTGAACTCTGTCCAGAAGTAAACTGTATCTGCCTGCTAGGAGCTTTAACGATCCCCAATGACCATGTTATATCTCATTAGATTCATCTATACAAAAGCAGTGATAAAATGGCATCATACGGTGTTGCTAGGGAACCAGTCACAAATCCTGTCCAAGAAATAGTCTGGCACATAATCACCTGTAACATCTGTTTAAGTTTTCAAACTAACAGGATATCATTTTGAATAGTGAACTTTAAAGTGCTGGTGGATGGATTCTGGTATTTGACAGAGCCTAGCTGCTTTCCTGTTTCCTGTCAAAATGCGAAGCGAAGCAGCTTCATATTTACAGAACAGATATGAGAGGAGTATTAATCCTTTCATTTAACTCCTGGCAAGAAACCAAATATACATGTTGAACATGTCAAATTACACCAGGATAAAGTTAATTTTTCACTTTAATACTTTTTTTTTTATTCTTAAACGTGTCTAATTACCTTCTTGTTCTGTTTCTATTCTTCAAATTTAACTATTTTTTTCAGGGGCACTTCACCAGTTTTACATATATATCAAGTCCACCTGTAAAAACAGTTCAATGTTTTTTGAGGTACTAAAGGAGCTTTCTAAAGTCTGAGAAAATAACCCTGATAAACCACCAGACTTACATTAACTCGGCCTAGGAGTCTACACATATTTAACAAATAGCTAGAGTTACAAACTGGGTTTTAAAAACTTGGGCAGGAAGGGGCTGATGAAAAATGTCATTGAGTTGCATCATGGGAAATGCAGAATCCAGGGATTCCTAGATATCAAAAGTCTGAATGTCAAAGCTTTGAACTTTACATTTTATGCTGTGGCAATGCAGCACAGCCTTTTTCACTTGCATATTGTTTATGAAGAACAGTGCAGCCATGCAAGCAGAATACTGTCACAGTACAACATATTTAACACTGACTGGATCATGTCCTCCTTCTTGTCATTACTCAGACCCACACTCTGTTCTCGCTGTTGGGTCTCAGTCATGCCTATGTCACCAGTATTGGAAAGCTGGTGGGTGTCGTGGCACTGAAAGAGGTAAAGCCAATTTTTTTTTTTTCCCTCTCTTCCTTTCTTCTTAATCTGCACGTTTTTTGTCACCTCTCTTGTTTTGATCTGGTAATGTAGTAACCTGTGATGATCTCACATTGTGGGCAATTGTTCTGTCACCATGCCTCATGCTTTTACGCTGTGATTCATGCAGTTATTCCATTAACCGCCCTCACAACTCATCTCCCTGGATGTTCCCTTTAGAGATCCTACATTAACGTCTTTCTTTGCCTTATGGTTTGCCTCTGTTGATATTTCAACCTCTTTCTCTCTCCTTACAGTTACAGAAGGCTATAGAGGGCTCAACTCGCAGTGGGGTGAGGCTTCGTCCCCCTCTGGCCAGCTTCAGAGACGCCAGCCGGAAAGCCAAGAAGCACCAGCCTCCCTCATCCACCCCTTCTTCACCCACACGGGACAGAGACCTGTGGGGGGAGGGGAGCAGGAGGGAGGGGGAGCTGGTGAAGAAGGAGTCCAAAGAGGATTCCCGAGGGAAGTCTTCCAGAGGACCTCCCGGGTGTGACACTGCTCCCTCCTCCCCCAGCAGCATTGGGAGCACCAGTGGCAGCTCTGCCAACGCAGGAGGAGCTGAAGGCAAAACTCAGGAGGCAGCGTCCCCCTCCACCTCCTCCCCTAACTTGCCCTCACCTCCTGCCTCCCCTGTATCACCCACCAGCCCTGTCCTCACACTGTCCTCCCTGCAGGAGGAGAGGGAGAGTGAAGAATCAGATGAGCCCTTATAGGCAGAGCGGGTTTAAGAAGTAAGACTGATTTCACTCCTTTTGCCCAGAGACAGAGCAGCAGTCTGGGTTGAGGAGTCGGGCCGACTTGCAGCCCTCACAGACATTCAGCTCTCAGCGAGCAGCTCATGAAACTTGTCGTACAGGATATGTTTTTTTCTACTCTTACGACAGTCTCACTTTTTCACTCTTTTGAATCTCAGGTGCCTTCCTGTGTCTTCTGATAGCTGATTATCATATGTATCAACATCTGTTCATTTCACTAAGTACCTTTAAACAACTGACAGCAATGAAATGTATGATAATGAAATAATATATCGATAAAGACTTAATTAATTTGACCCAGAGGTCAAACAGATCATGCATTTATAGTTTACTGATTGAGGTTAATTTCAAATTATAACTTACATTTATCAAATATTTCAAATATATGTATGGTAAATTTAAATCAATATTACCAGTTTGTAATTTTTAAAAATAATAAATATTAAAATTGTCCACTATCCTATTTGAATTATTTACAGCAATAGATATCATGTATCAGCTTAACACAGCAGTGCTTTGAGGTAAATGTTAACATCAGGATGTTACAATACTAACATGTTTAGGAGGTAGCCTATGTTTACCATGTTCACCTTTTATTATAGCCTGTTAGCATGCCAACATTTGTAGTACAGTTTTGAAATACTTGTACTTCACTTAAGTATTACAGGTATTACATTTTAATGGGAAACAAAGAATTTTCTACACTATAATCATTTATTTAGGAGCTTTAGCTTCTACTTTTTTAGAGGAAGACTCCACAAAACACAATGCAAAAGCAACAGAATATTAAGTTGTTAAAATTAGTTTCACCTTCATAGCATTAAATAGAGCTTACATGTCACCACAGTAGTAAAAGCCGTCTAATAATGTGCATATGATGAATATAACTATGTATGTTAAATACCAGTCTGCATCATTAATACTTTGATAGTACAAGTACATTTTTCTGCTATAATAGAGGAAGGCAGTAGAAGTTTGAATACAGGAGATTTACTGGTAATGGAGTGTTTTTACACTGTTTTTGTTACTTTTACTTCAGTAAAAGATATGAATACTTATTCCGCCCCTGCTAACTAATGCCAATCAAACAGTAAAATATGTCTGAGGCTGATGCAAATAGCATTAACATTTGGCCAACATTAGTGTTGGGAAAATGACAAAATGTAGAAGAAGAAGAAGAAAATTTCAGGGCTCACCAAAGTTGTTTTGTTCAGCCTGAAGGGAAGTTGCATGTCTGTGCCAGATTTCATGGCAAAACATCTGACAGTTGTTGAGATATATAACTAAAAACCACAAATGTCAACCTTACAGTGGTACTTGAGGAAAAGTCAGGGGCTAACCAAAGTCATTAGGATTTATCCTCTGGGCAGCATGAACAATTTTACAAAACTTCATGCCAATTCATCCAGTAATTGTTGAGATATACTGGACCAGAGTGGTGGACTGACCCAAAGACAGGCTGCCAGTGAGGGTAAGAACATTTCGCCATGTCAGTGATGGCATTCAAGCCAGAATTTCTTTGAGCATGTAAACACTGTGGTGCTTGAAGGTCAGCAGTGTGTTTCAGGCTCTGATTCCTATGTGAGCTTGAACAAATAAGCAGTTAGTCCCCATAGAGGAGGCCTGTCTGTGAGAATTTGCCATTGATATTCTCCTGGCATAAAATCCCTGATAAAGACTGCAGAGGAATGTTTTTGGAAAAGCTTGACAGGCTGGATTACACTGCTGCCAGCTCCTCGGTGATTGCTGTTTGGTTTGACAAGCACAAATTAGCCGGCTAAAAACGCCACCAAACATGGTTGAGAAAAAAGAAAAAAGAAAGACATCACACGTGTTAAGGCCCGAGAGAGGAAGGGGTGAACATGTGAGAATCTAATTATTTACACCCTGTGAAAATATGTCCACACATATGCACAAGAAAGGCCATTTGTTGGTTTGTTTATTTGCTCTTTCTCCACCAGAGGAAAAGAAGAAGAGACAGGTAAAGGAGCTGGAGAGCGTGTGGGAGATTCTGTCGTGCAGGAAAAAGAGAGGAAAGGACGCGAAACAGGAAGAAACAGAGAGTTGTTGACAGAAGAGAGGGAGAACGACATGGAAGAAGCGTCCTGTGACAACCGTCCAACAAGCATGCAAAGGTGTGAGTGTTATGAGTGCACACTGGCTTCACCAGCCACGCTGCCTCATTTCAAACAAATAAATCCAAATTTACAGAAGCCATCCAATTTTATACAGCGTTTTATACAGCAGTTACTTTTTTTTTTTTTTTTTTTGCCACACACTTCCAAATCATATCCATGTTACATGTCTGATTGCCTCCAATCCCCCTTCATTGATTTGAAAAGGTCAGTTATTTTTCTTTTTTTTTCAGGCAGTGATACTTCTGACAAGACAGCGGACAACTTACTGTATGCAGACAGACAGACAGACAGACACAAGTATACAGGACAGATACAAAGACGTAGACAGAGCGGAAGAGAAGGAGAAAGGCAGAGGACCAGAAGCAGATTGTGAGCGGCATGCCTGCGGACAAGGTACCGTAACTCTTGGAAGATGGCAGTAGAATTATACAAAAAGAGGAACTCAACTGCAAACCAGTCGGTTAACAAAGACGTGATCAGTAAACCTTAACGTCCACAGAAATATATTTGGCTTCTTGTTGTCTGTTTATTCATTCATTGAGATTTTGTTAAACAAAAAAAAAATGTAATAAAATAACCCAAATTGAAGCAGTGTCTTTTCTAGTTTAATGCGTGTTTCCTCATGAGATGATATTTCTTTTTAGCAAACAGTTTAAGCTGCAAGGATGTTCCCATCATCAACATATAAAGCAGTAGTCTTTCCACCACATTACCTCTTTGACTCATAAAGAAAACGATACTGCTCCCAGAAGGGTTTGTACCTACATGAAATAATAGACTCTGTACAAGCTGTCACATTATTCCTCCCTACCAAGTAATTGTTCAATAAATAAATCAATATGTGCCATTGTGTAAAGACATTCTGTTTGCAGTTTTGAGCCCTCTTAAAGTTGCTTGTATGATCTGCCAGTCACTTTGGGAAGTGAAATAAATTGACGATAGGTTCTTTAAAACTGAGAGCTGCCGAAATACCTGTACCTATTATCAAGGTTTTTTTTTTCTTCTTCTTGGAGTAAAGTGCTCAAAACCAGACTAAAACAAGACTGCTTTACAACCATGACACTTATTCTAACTTATACTGGAAGGGATTTCAACAAGTCAGTAGAAAAATAAACATTGTCCCCCAACATTGCATAAAGAAGCAATCAATAAATAAATTCATTCAAGTCAATAAACTGTAATTTTTTTTATCTTAAAAGTTTCTCACACAATCATCAGAGTGAGAGGAGAAGGTGCTCCCCAACAGAGAAAAGATAACAGTGGGTGTGTTTTGTTGCAAAGTTCGTCGGTGAGACATGCAGAAAGTCCACTTTGTTCACTGTCGCTTGTTAAACTCTTCTTGCTGGAAAACACCCATCCATCCTCAGTTGAAAGAAAAAATAAAATAAAGATATGAATGAAACCATTGCTCCAAAATCATCATTAGAATCACTATCACACTCCAGGCAGCTGCTTCACAGTAATAACGATGAGCAGGAAGACACCGATCTGTTCGGCTCCTAGTGTTCAGTCCTAGTCTTCTGTTCTGTTCCCTGATTGGGTTATTGAGCGGCACACGGGCTGCAATTTCCCAGGTGAACTCAACCTCCTGCTGCTGTAGTTTGTTTCTCCACGGATGGACTCGCCGAGGTTGAGCACCCTCCAGTTCGCTCATATTTACAACACAAACATTCCTTCACTTCATTTGTCTTTGTGTGGTGGTACACGAAAAGAAAAACAAACGTCAGGCTAAACTGTGAGCTTGAGAGTGATCCCAAAATATATTCAGACCCCAGAGGTGTACAAAAATAAAGAAATCATACTGTAATAAAACAGTTGTGACTGTGAGAGAGAGGCATTTTTTATATATACTCAGACTATCTACATTTATAGGACAGCACTGACACTGGTCTGTTGGGAAGCCAGTGTTTTGCCTGCCTATTGCTGGTTACAATTTAGATATTCTCGTGTGTGTGTTTGTGTTTGTGTAGTGGTGGTCTAGGTGAGCCAGCAGTGAATCCATTTTCAACACGTTTCAGAGACTTCCCTTGTTTATCTGTGTTATGAAAGCGCTTGATTCTCTCTCATGTGAACCGTGAGGAGACATCAGAAAGCAGCGCTCATGTACTGCCATTTGCCTTCCAGTACATTCAAAATAGTGGTTATCATCCTTAATTTATCGCAACTATGGAAAAAAAAAAAAAAAAACAGCAGCTGAGGGTTTGTGTTGTCATGTGGCTCGGTTTTGGTTGTCGGTGGTGCTGAAAAGCTTTCAGAGTGGGAATTTGGGTAACATCAGCAGTCCAAAGGCAACCTCTGATCTGTTGGATTGCATAAGTGCAAAAAGAGATTTACATATGCAGCTCTGTCTTTACTTCTCTGTCGCTCGAGCCCACCGCAGGCCCACTCACTGTGGCCACACCTGGGATACTATGGTTCAGTGCAAAGTCTATACAGTGCTGTATAGTACAGGTACTCCATAGTACTCTCAATAAACATGCATACAGAGAGACAGAGTAGGAAGCACACTATCTTACAGTACAATCCTTATCTGTGCAGTGTCCAGTGTGTGCAGTCAGCAGAACAGGCCTGTCCCTGGGTTGTGCCTCAGGCATCCTGGTGCCACAACATCATAGAGGAATTTATTTTAGAAGGGTTAAACTGCATTTCATTGAAATGCTGAGGTTTTCTGAGCCTACTTTAATGGTTTGTGAAATTGCTTGGGTTGCCATTAGTAAAGTATACTGTATGTTTGATGCAACGGGGAAAATAATTTGAATAAACACTATCTAATGTGTCGAGTAACAGCTGTAAACAGAGTAGTTCTCCCATAAGAAAACTGTTATATCTTACCATACACTTATACATAGATTCTTGTTCTTCTTTTTTTTTTTACTTTATTACAAAATTATTCTTATTATAATGTTTTATTATGTTAGATTTTCATTATCATTATAAGACGATGACAGGGTCGAGTTGCTTGTCTTCATAAAAAGCATGCATGTTTCCATTCCCTTCCACTTCATCTAAATGCGGGGTCATTTCCCCTGGTGGAAACGTTTTAGTCAGTTGGTGGCTCCTCTTCCTCTCCATCCTCACTCTTCTCTTTAATTACCTTTGGGATGTAAGGCTGACAAAGAAATAGGTGTCCTTTGTTGCATCAGCTCTTGTCTCATTGTGAGTCCACTTCCGGATCTGTTTCTCAGTTTTGAAAAATTCATCTCGCAACCAAAAAGTTGTGTTTTTGATACCTGAAAAGGAACAGATTAATAGATATATGTAGTATTATCACGCTCATTCCTTGCTGACTCCTCGGCCAGTTTGTAATAAGGAGTCTCTTGACAGACAGGAACTCAGTTGGTTGCCATGGAAGCAGGTGGCCCCACCTCCTCCCACTCTTCCTTCTCCTCTAGCGTCTGAATGAGGCCGCAGGTGACATCGGAGGCCTTCCGCTCTGTCATTGGCTCTGCCATTGGTTGCCCCGGACTACTGCCACCGGAGGCATCCCCTTGTTGTGTGGGCGGAGTCAACGTGGCCGACTCTGGATCCACGCACAGTGTCACCTCTTCTTCCTGACCAGGACAGACAGAGTAGTCTGATCAGTCAACTTATCTCACACAGAGATTGTTTGGCAATAGCTTTGCACCACAAATCGCACTTCTAATTTAAAATATATATAAAAGGGTCCATGGTGGTAATACAGGTTTTATCCCATCAACTGCAAATTTACATTTTTGTAAACTAGGATGCACTTCACCGATCAACACAAGGTCCATTAAAGCTGTTTTAGAGTTTTTGACAATCTTCCCCAGCAGATGGACTATTTGTCCATGTTGGTTTATTTGTTCAAATGTGACCAACTTGACAAAATTGATCTTGTACTGATATTGTTTTGGCATTTGCTGCTGCCAAGGTCAAAAATGACCTTTAAAAATGGTTATATACTCATCAGAGATACATTCAGTATTTAGTGGCTGTTTGTTTCTTTTTGTCAGTTCAACCAAAGTTACATGGTGATGTCGGTAGCAGCAGAAACACGTTTAAAACCTTCAAGATCTCTGACTCAGCTGCTGAAAAGGTTTGCATTAATGAGCTGTGTTGTTGGGCAGCATGTAATACCACTGGTCAGTGTGTGTCAGTGTCATGTTTCGCCTCGTCTAGGCATGAAAAGTATACACAGCAAGAAGGAGGTTATGTGACAAAGTACAAAGACGTATAACGTCCAAACAGAGATGAGATCAGTTTTTTTTTGTTGTGTGGAACAAACACAGGACGTTTCCCTGGATAACCAGTGTTGGAGTTTGGGAGAAAGCGTGGATTTCATTTAAATTATGTCCATAATGTAACATATTTTAACATACATTAAGTAACTTCCATGACATGTGTAACATTACTTATATAAAATGACTATGTCCAGACCTAAGGCCCTTTACTTTTCATGTCGAGGGGAAGCAAAACATTACAATAACCTTGTATGGTCTAGAGGACTGAGTGGTGTATTACATGCTTTGATGTGATTTCGGGTTGTGTTGGTAAATCTACCCAAAGACACAGACTTTCCTAAGTGGACATGCTAATTTTTGATTGTTTCGTGCATTAAGAAGGTCGCTGATCAGCAGTTTCAAATGCTGGAGCTCCCTGCAAGTTCCACGCAACAACCCAGGGTTTTCAAAATTGCACCTTCACTTTCACAACTTTTACATAATTTTTCACAAACAGTAAAGACAACTTGGGGCATGAGTGCCTGTCATAAGTTTGGCTTCGAACAATTAGTCATTTCCTGCTATTTTCCTACTGCTGACTCTGTAATACGAGCATGAAATACCCTAAAAAATGATTTAAGAAAGTGTCCACAACAAGTTCATGTTCTTACTATTGGCTATAGATATTAAGTATTTTTAATAATCTGAGTTTTATTTCACTAATAGCAATATAAATGTCATACGACAATGTGACATTTATAAATAAAAGAAAGGTTGCAAATCCTCACATTCAACAAATTAATGATTTAGCGATTATCAAGAATGTCAGTCAATGTTCTGTCTCTTAACAAACTGACTGGTCAACTAATCATTTTAACAATGATTCTTTCCACATTCACGTGAATTACAACCATCCCGTACCATGCCTCGATGATTGTAAATCATTGTTTACACCTTATAGAACAGTTTGAAAAATAAATAATAATCAATGATAAGGGAGTTGTAGTTAATGGGATAAAACCACCAGTATGGTATTTTACTGTGCTTCCTCAGCAAATTACAAAATGATATAGTAATCCCTGAAGAGACAATTCTATGTAATCTAACCCCATGTTCACCTCACCTTGAGCTCCTCCTCCTGCTCTAGAAGCGGGGAGTGTTCTGTTCCCACCATCTCGTCTCCGGAGGGAACACACAGGCTCGGCTCCACCACCGCCGCCACACCCATGTACCCTCCGGCCTCCGCCTGATAGGCCTCCATCTGCCCTGTGTTCCACAGATCAACCAATGGCGGGTGAACAGGATGAACCAGACTGTGGATGGTGCTGTTGGGCGTTGCTTGCAAAGAGTGGTTGGCACTGTGCAGCCTGTGCTCCAGAGACTAGAAACACAAGGATGAGATGGGGAGCAGAGAAAGAGGTGAGAAAAGAGAGAACTCGGATCTGGCACTTGTTTGTAACCTATATGTCAACTTTAGTCCATCTTTCTCGACAGGCTGCCATGTCAGAGGTGACAC
This sequence comes from Brachyistius frenatus, assembly GCF_029030835.1. Lineage (NCBI taxonomy): Eukaryota > Metazoa > Chordata > Actinopteri > Embiotocidae > Brachyistius > Brachyistius frenatus. The sequence continues at coordinate 1,125,522 of NW_027210619.1, read as the reverse complement.
AACGTCAAGCACTTTCACAGTACTGACAAGAAAATAGTGGAGTAAGCCAATCCAGTATACTGTAAGCGGTATAACACTTGCAGACGATGTCTGTTCCTTTGTGCACCGGGGGAGATAAGCAGCTCTTTTTCACATGTATCTAAAATTGAGGCTTATTGATTCAATTTGGCTGCAGCTTTCATTTCAAAGCTAAAAGCAGTGTTTTTAATGTACATAAAATAATTTCTGTGTAGTTTTCCTCTGAAAATCAACTGCTGTAAATGAGAGCTCATTATCTCTTTATTTTATTTTTATATTAAAACAATATATTCTATTCTTCTCTTTTGAAAGATTTCATATGTTTTGGGTGTTTAAGTTGTTATTTGCAATTATTTAATTAATGACTGTGTGAATAGTAGTTTGACAAAATAATCTTGACTCAGGTTTTTCTTTCTTATTTTCTATCTCTTTTAAAAAAAATTGTTTTAGACAAAGTGATGAGTCAACACTGTAGGGTGTACTAGTGTTTAAATCATGCTCAGTCGAGTCATATCGCATGTCAAATTTTTGACTTATGGAATAATGAAAAACAAAAAGGAAAAAAAAGAAAGGAAAAACTTTGAGGTAAGATTATTTTGTCAAACTACTCTTTCCACCGTCAATAATTAATTTCCAGACTCAGCAATAAATCAAGGAGGTTATAGTTTTCTGAGGACATAAAGGATCATTTGTTGGAACATGAAGATAAGAAGAATCCGACAGTATTTTTGATTGCTCGCAGCTCCTCAGGTGCTCAAAGTTTATGCATTCTTGTATTGGCATTGAGCAACACTAAATCTGGGCCATGTGTAATATCTCACTGTGCTTAAACTTGTGTTCATCCTGTCAGAGGCACACACACACAGACTCCACCTGCTCCTCATCAGTCACCTGTTGTTGCTGATACTGCAGGAGCTGCTGTTGCTGGTAGTGCTGGATCTGGTGGATCTGCTGCAGCTGTTGTAGTTGACTCTGTTGCTGGAGACTGAAATGCTGCTGCTGTTGCTGAGACAGGAAGTGAGCTGCCGCCTGCCCGTCGTACCCTTCGGTCCCCATAACGTAGGAGCCAGCAGGGGGAGACGCCACACCGGAGGGATCAGTGTTGATCGGCTCCCAGGCATCAGAGGAGGAGAGGCAGTAGTGGCCCTGGGAGACGTATGTGTGAGGCCACACCTCTGCTGCGGAGTGGTGCATTATCTGATCTGGAAATAAGGAAAAATGCAGCAGCTGCTGTTAGTGCCCGCCAGAATGGGAGAACAGATGGATGCAGGAACAGTGTGGGATTCGGTCAGAAAGCACAATAAACTAAGTCATCTTGAAGTGATACAAATAATAAATAATGCAGTATAAAATCAGGAAATCTTCATGTCATGCGGCTGATTTTTTGCAGATTTCTAATACAAAGTCCCAATTCTATCATGTGTTGATGAAGTAAAAAAAAAAATCAGCATTTTATTTAAGCTAAACTATTCAGTAGGTTGTTTAAAATCCACCTTAGAATGACCTATAATTTTAGCTACCAGTAGTTCAGGTAGTCAGGTGGGTTTGAGTGTGATCTAGATCCAGAAACTCACCAGAAAAGTGTGCACATTGGCTGAATGAATGTTTTGACAGAAACTCTACGGTGTGTACTGAACACAGTTTAAACACTGGCACACCTTACACTGTTGAGTCATCACTCTTGTCAAACTGTATAATGCAGACATAGTCTTGATTTTCTAGAGTTGCTCTCTCTCTCGGGAGAAGGGTAGAAATTGAGCCTGTGAGTAAAAGAACACCCACAAATGTTCACCCTCTGCTGAAAATTTATTCAACTTGAAAATATTGGGATAATTTGAGGCAAGTGCATCAATGAAACAGTTTTGAGGGTTTATCCTAAATCAACAAAACACTTATTTTAATTGTCTGCACCTCAAACTGCATGTTTATCCAGTTATTTGCATTGAGGAAACCGTCTTTGGAGAGAGGACACGAGACATGTTTTCTGCACACGATCCCTTTAAGGTTAATCGTTGGTTTTGCGCTTTCTGGTTTCCTTCCTTTTCTTCCTACGTAAGTTTTGTCTGTCTTTCACTCGCTATTTTGAGTGCATAAGTGTGTTTACGCTGACTGAGTATGGATCGCTGGACACTTTTCACCCTCAACGATCACCATCACTGCTACGAAGCAGAAAGTGAGGGACCACCAACTTATTTTCAAACTGCATGGGGTTGAGGAAGCTGCAGCTGTTGCGGAACACTGCACTATATACAAATACAAGTTCTATCTGTCCACACAGCAGTGTTTATAGTATCACTATACTGTTGTTGAGTAGAAGCCATCAGTATGTTTATTGTGTGCATGAAACAGAGGGCACGAAAGCACGTTCATATGTTTACCTGTCATGCATGCAAATGTTACGGTTATTTCCGGCAAGTGCAAAACAGCAGTGTGCGGTTTCAGACAACATTTACCTATTGAAATTCATCCCCTACACAAGTAAGTGTAGTATAATAATAATAATAATAAACTTTATTTGTATAGCACCTTTCATACAAGAAATGCAGCTCAAAGTTCTTTATAGCTAGAGAATTACATGCAGTGTTTTACATAAAAACAGATATAAAGGAACATTTCGAAATATAGAAGAAATGAGATGCATAAGAACAGATAAAATGCATAGGAAACAGATCAAATGCATAAAATTAAACACAAATAGAGTTCAAATATAAAATAAGCAATATGAATTTTAAAGTTCAAGTGCAAGAGAGCTTCAAGAGTAGCTAGTTAAAGGCTAAAGTAAAGAGATATGTTTTGAGCTTTCTTTTAAAAGTATTAACTGAGCTAGCTTCCCTGATATCTAACAACTAGTTTGTTCCACAGCTTTGGAGCGTAGTTGACAAAAGCTGAATCCCCAATTTTCTTTCGGCTGTTGCTGAGAACCTCCAATAAACCAGCAGCAGATGATCTCAGTGTTCTTGAAGGCACATAGTTTACCAGAGAGTTAGCGATGTAACTCGGTCCGAGCCCATTAAGAGCTTTGTGTGAGGAGGAGGACCTTAAAGTCAATCCTGTGTGTTACAGGCAGCTGGTGCAGAGCAGCCAGAACTGGACTGATGTGCTCTCTCTCCTCTTGGTTCTGGTTAATACTCGAGCTTCAGGGTTTTGGATGAGCTGAAGTCTCTCTCTTGTTTTCTTTGGTAGGCCAGTAAAAAGTGCATTACAGTAGTCCAGTCGGCTAGAAATGAATGCATGAATCAACTTTTTGGCATCTGTCTGATTTATAAACGGCCGCACCGTGGCTTTGTTTCTAAGGTGGAAAAAATACGTTTTTGTGTCACCCTTATTAATGTGGGCCTTGAAAGTTAGAGCTGAGTCTAAGATTACACCAAGTTGTTATCGCTGATCTTATCCACGGAGTTAGTTGCCCCAGATCCTTTTCTACAATCTCTCTTTTTGTTTTGGGGCAGACAAGGAGGAATTCTGTTTTATCCTCGTTTAATTTGAGGAAATTATTGCTCATCCATTTATTTATTGCTAAAAGACATTCAGTGATGGAGCACATAGCTGCATCATCATTTGGTTCAGCGGCAATGTACAGTTGTGTGTCATCTGCATAACTATGAAAACAAACATTGTGCTCTCTAATGATGTTCCCCAGTGGCAGCATGTACAGTGAGAACAGTAAAGGACCGAGGCAGCTGCCCTGTGGAACCCCACAGCAGCTTTCAGGTTTCTCTGACGCTTGATCTCCAATGCTGACATAAAACTTCCTCCCTTTGATGTATGTTTTGAACCCGTTTAAGACACTGTCGGACAGACCAACCAACTTCTCAAGATGATTTATCAGAATATCATGGTCCATTATATCAAAGGCTGCGCTCATGTCTAAGAGGATTAGAGTTGAGACCTTATTTTCATCGGAGTTTAGTTAGAGGTCGCTGATTATTTTAGTAAGTGCTTTTCAGTGCTGTGATGTGCTCTAAAGCCTGACTGAAACTCCTCCAGGATGTTATTTTCTTTAAGAAAGGAGTTTATTTGCACCGAAAGGATCTTTTCAAGTACCTTACTAATAAATAGAAGGTTGGATATTTGGCCGATAGCTGGTCAGTGCATTGACATCGAGGTTGGGTTTCTTTAGTAACATTTTTACAACAGCTGTTTTGAAGGTATTTGGGTAAATGCCTGTTTGAAGGGATGTATTTATAATCTCGAGGACATGAGTTGCTGTTGAATACCTGCTTAAAAAACGCTGTTGGTATTGGGTCAATACAGGAAGTGGAGGAGTTACACCCAGTGACAGTCTTACAAAGCTCAGTTAATGTGATGGAGGTGAATTTTTCCATGGTTGCATCTGTGTTACAATGTTTTTGGAATTCATCTATGTTAACATAAGCAGAAATATGGGCTATGATTGCAGTGGATTTGTCTCTGAAGAACAGTGCTAGTTCTTCACATTTTGATGCCGAGACCTGCAGGGGGGCGGGGCTAGTGTTGAGTAGCTGGTCAATAGTGGAGAACAATATTTTGGAGTTCCCAGCATTCTCTGTAATAACTTTAGAAAAGTAATCCTTTCTTGCCAGACGTATTGCTTTGTTATAGGAAGTCAAGGGTTATTTGTATATATCACAGTGAACTGTGAGTCCAGTTTTCCTCCACTTTCTTTCAGCTGCCTGTCAACTTCTCCTGTTCTCTTTCACACTGTTATTGTTTAACCACGGAGAGATGCAACCAGTCGACTTCTTTCTGACCTTTAAAGGAGCAACAGTATTTAAAACAGACGACAGTGTTATTGAAATGTTCAACCATGTCATTTAAAGAGCACCCATGATTGTATGGCTCAATTGATCTCATCATCTCAGAGAATTTAGCTTTAGCCCTTGCATCAAGGAGTCTCTTTTGAACCAGATTTTCCCTTTTAGTCTGTGGCATGGTTACAATCACATCATAAAATATACAGTGATGGTCAGAGATAGGTAATTCACATACTGAAACATGATCCATGTGTAAACCTCTTGTTATCACCAAGTCCAGAGTGTTACCATGCTGGTGGGTGGCTTCCTTTCTATGTTGGGTCAGTTCAAAGCTGTCAAGTGCATTTATAAGCTTTATAGCTTTGTGGTCGTTCTTGTTATTAACATGAATATTCAAGTCTCCATTTAGAATGAACCTATCATATCTGGAGATACCTAGTGAAATCAACTCTGAGAGTTCCCGCAGAAATAATGCTGAGTACGTTGGTGGCCGGTATACTGTGATGATTAGTACTGTTGATTTAGCTTTGAGCTCAAGAGCAAGATATTCAAATGGTGTAAATTCACCAATGTCAATGTCATTGCACCCAAACTGTGTGGAGAAGATGACTCCTCTCTTGTTTTGTCTTACTGACTGATACAATTTATAGTTAGGAGGACGAGCCTCTATCAGTATTGCTTCACCACTTCAGTGTTGTTAAGCCATCTTTCAACTAGGAACATACAGTGCAAATTTTTATTAATTATGAGATCATTAACCAGAAAAGATTTATTGGCCAAATATCTGACATTGAAAAGAGCTAATTTCAACTGGAGACCTGACAGAAGGCTGGTTGTGGCTGACCATTGACAATTTTGAGATTACTGAAACAGGTACCAGATGGTCTATGATTGTTATGACGAGTGTGACCATGCCACCGGCTGTTTAATATCACCGGTATGTTGGAAGAAGTGGCATGGGGTCAGTCTCAGTTCTGTTCTGTTCTAAGCTTGAGTGGTGATGTTCACGTTTCTTGCTGTCTAATAAGGTAGAAATTTTCCTTCAGCGTGAGCTGGCTGGTCTCAGCTCGACTCAAAACGAAAAAATGATTAAAAATCCTGTTGGTCGTGAGCAAAGGTTTGTCTCCTCCTGTGCTTGATAGTACCTCTCTTAGAAACAATATTTGGAAAACTAGCAGATTTGACAAAAGCAGAGAGCAAGCAGAGGGCTGAAGAGAACACATCTGCACTGTAGCGTTATCCCAGTTCTTGATCAACATGTAAGAGTAATACCATATAAGTGGACTGACAGAAGTACACACATCGAGTCACAGCATTTGCCTCCAGTACTTGAAGCGGGCCGGTATTCACCTGTACACAGTACCGGTACTTCTACATTTTACTCTTTGGTGTACAATGACTTTTTCTTGCACATCGGCATATCTCAAAAACTGCCATCACTCTTTACTTCCCTCTCCATACCAGGTTATCTAGGCAGTACCTAAATTGCCCAGAGGGCACTACATGATGTTCACCTGTTCCTGTTCTCACTGGCTGATTTTATGTCAGTAGTTGGTCTAAGTAAGTTTACCTTACAATAATGTCAGCCCCGCTCCAACAAAGCACAAAAAGGACAGAAACCATGTCAGGCGATGACACAACAAAGCTTACAAGTCACATCCTAACCAAGCAGTACTAACTACAGGCTGGGAGCAGCAAGCTAACGTTAGCAGCACTGCTAGCAGAGAAGAGCCTGTTGATATGACGATTGCATCAGCAAAAACACGTGGCTACAATTCAGTTGAACCCAGAACACACCATGCGTATGTGAGCATCTTATTGGTTGTTTGTACTCCAAAAAAATGTCAGTGCTTGCTGAATTGTTTATTCCACTTAAATATCTGCTTGCCTTTATGTAATCATTGTTACAGCAACACCAGTTACTTTGAGTTCCAGCAGCAGCAGTATTTGTAGTCCTTTACCTCGACTGGTGATGCTCTCCTGGTTGACCTCACTCAGGTGAGCCACGCTGCCCTGGTTTGATCCTGATCGCGGACTCTCACCATCCATCGATGTCCATGCCATCAGTGTGGCCTGTGAGATCGCAAACTGCTGCAGGATACCTGAAGTCAGAATTCAAAGGACAAGTCCGAAATAATTGTTAAATCCTGCATCATGTTTAATTGGCTGCATATCTGGCAGAAATCCCAACAAGTGAGGTGATGGGCACATATTTTTTGCTGATGACAGTTAAAAGACTCTGTGGAGTGCCTGCCCTTCTCTCTGTGTTTGTTTCCAACCTGCAGTGAAACGAGCCTCCTTCTCTCCGTCACTGAGGTCACTGTAGGCGTCGTTCTCCAGCCGCCGCTCCTTTTCCCGCTCCTGGGTAGTGATGCGGGGCGCCGGGACGCCCCCTGGACCCACCGTCGACATGCCCCAGTTTTGCCATTCGATCATGTGAGCGACACGACCTTGGGCCATAGCTGTTGGCTTGGTCACTCTTTCCTTCATTGTGCGTGAGACTCCTAGCAGAGGAGAAAGACGTGGGGCAGAGGAAGTAGCAGAGGAAGAGAGGATGGTCAAATTAAACAAGATGGGAGGAGAGTATGGCAGTGGGAAGAAGAAGTGAAACATTGGAGGTTGATACAGGGGTGATTAGATGAGTCGAGGAAGGAGAAGAGAGTGAAGCAGCGGGTAGGTTGTTTGGAGATCAAGTGGGGGAGGAGCAGATGGACAAACAGAAAGAAGGGGGGGGCAGACATAAGGTAGACATGTTATTATCAAGTGTGTACTGCTGTTGGATCAAGGAGGCTGTGATGGCCTATGGAAATATGGATACCAAGTAGAGTTAGACTGATAAACTGGGAGGTTATAATTTGATAGTGTCTGGGATGTTTAAAAATCCCCAAAAATTGCTTATTTTTTTATTAAAGATTAAATATCTTAATATAATATTAATTATTGGCTGTTTTAACACAGACAAACTAGTGCAGAAAAACATTATCAGTCAAATCCTACTAATCAAATGTCTGTGGTTGAATGAGGGTCTTCATGAGCATGGATTATAAGAATAGCTAAATGACAAGGGTTGTGGAGGTGACATTTGTGTGTTTAATGAGAGGAAGCCATCACCTGTTCAAAGAGCAGGGAGGAGAGGAGGCAATGGATGTGTCTTGTCTGACAAAGGTGCATCATGGGATGGAGCGGGCTAATTGGGGTGAGGTGGCTGTGTGGCATGAGTAATGACAGGTTGGCTTGTTGACATGATACCTTTTTCACACCTCTGCTAGGTTGCGCTGGCTAATCAGAAAGCTCCTCTCTCTTTCTCTTCCCGCTGTTTGTCAGAAAACTTGACTCAACGCTGTTTAACATACATTTTTTTTTAAAGAAGAAATACATTTTCTGCTACCATGCCTAATGCCAGCTCACATCTGCATAATGGCTGAGCTCCATATTTGATGTGACCAACATACGATAACACACTGTAAATCCCTGGTTGTTTGATTCTCTCGGATGGTGGTGCATGGAGATGACATTTATGAATAAATTATAGGATAAATCAGTACCACACCATACAGTACAGCGGCTGCAGTTCATTACACTGCACTGCAAGGCGTTGTATGGCACTCAAATAAACTGCACTGCACAAAACATCTGGTTTAAACCAAAAAGAGAGAGGAATGCACTGAAAGAAAACAAGCTATATGATGATGCATCGTGTGTGTTGTGTTTTTCAGGCTGAATTCGTCAATGACTCATGAGGAGCCATTGACGACTGATATCACAGTGTGGGGAGGAAGTGAAACAGAGGAACCCGTTTGGGGTACCATGCTGACTTCAGCGCCCGCTGAGGACGGAGCCAACATGGGGTCGTTTACCAGTTACAGCACAGACACACACCTGACACACCTGACAGAGAAGACTTAGCCAGAGCCCCGATGCCATAGGCGTTTGAATTCCTCTTGAGCCGAGGCAGGATCGATGTGGTGTCTTCCATAGACAGCTAGAGTGAGAGAGGAGAGAGGAATGGAGGAGGGGGGAAAGCGTGGAGAAAAGGACAGTGTGGATGGTGTGTCAGGGCACACGAAGCCATCGAGACAGTGTGTGTTAGAGAGAGGTGAGTGGAGTGGAGAAGTGATGGAGATGTTGGGTTATTACAACAGACAAAATCTGCATTACCCAAATCTTGATTTCCAGTTACTACGTGCTTTTTAAAATCTGATTCTGATTTTGAGTGTGCTCAGTACCGTGCACCAGTACGATAAACCGCAGAATCGACTGTAAAGCTGAGGAGGTGGGGGGTGGGGGTCGTGGGTCGTGAGGGGGAAAGAGCTGATCGCTAAAGGGTGATTTAAATCAAAACAGGCAAAAGAAACAACTAGATCGGGGAAAGAAAAGTAGTAGATGAAGGAATGATGCCACAACACTTACATTGATTCCTTCCCATGAAAATTCTGAACGTCCATGCTGAGGAAGAGAAATAGGAGGAGAGAGGGATGGAGAAAGAGTAAGAGAGTGACAGGACAGAGAACATTGACATGCATCGGAGAGGGAGGGAAACAGAGGATTGATTGCACATCAGACATGCAGAGGAAGAAAATTAGGAGGGGGAGAGGAAAAGAAGAGAGACAGATACACAGGATTTTCCAGGAACGAGGAGAGGCAAGAGTCAAGGACCAGAATGACAGGGAGTAGGGAGGGGATTAAACAGGGATCAGTTTATATTTGCTTAGTTATGTACAGCAGAGTGAATATGCTATGGATGAATGGGTTTCCTCTTCAGTTACATGTGTTGCCAAAAATATTGAAAGCCCCTAGAAAATTGTGTGTGAGAGAGAGAGAGAGAGAGATGTTGACTGCATCTGATGCAGCAGACAGACCGGGGACTGTGGCTAACATGAGGAAGGGGAGTGTGTGTGTGTTCATGTGTGTGTGTGTGGGGGGTGAAGGCAGATGCAGAGGACAAAGCAGATAAGCAGCAGCCTCTGCCACACTATTTCTCTCTATCAGCTAGACTGACACTAACTAGACAGGTGACCCTGGTGGGCTGCTGCGGTGCTGTGGACCTACACAGACAGTCAAAAAATATGTTTGTCCCCAACATTTACCACACATATTTTCTCTCGAACTGTATCTTTATTTACAGAATTTTGTTTGTTATTTGTCTTCGCCTGCTACAAAGAAACATTTCTCCATTTATTATTATTTGGATACCTGCAGTGTGTATTGCAGTACCTTTACTTCAAGGAATAGTTTAACTTCATCACTTTCATGTTTCACTGATATCATTCTCATATCTATAGAGTTAATATGAAGCTGCTGCCAGCAGCCAGTTTACTTAGTGTAGCACAAAGACTGGAAACTTAATGATTTAAGTCAAAAGTACAATATTTTTCTGTGGATTGTAGTAGGGTAACACTGACCTGGTATCCTCTAGTGGAAGGATGGGTGTATTGTACACTTAGTTGTGATACCAGGTTATAATTATCAGCACAGGTCAATAGACAAAATTCTAATGATTAGGTCACTTAATGCTTGGTGACAATAATGAGATAATGAGAGCGCGATTACATCAGCTACAAGCAGCACATATCCAGATCCCTCATGTTAATCAATATCAGCCTCTTCCCGTCCTTTTCTTCACTTCTTTCTTTCTTGTAATTCTATTCTTTGCTCCCACTTCCTCCCTTACCAGCTCTCTGCTCTGCTCTCTCACTTGCTTTCTTCCTATCCTTTCACAGGAGTGGATGTGATGGGAGATTTAACACACTTGAGTGGTAAAGCTGGGCCCCTTGAAGCAGCTTTTCTTATGTTCATGTCCAATAGTCCTGATAAGGCTGATGTATATGTGTGCGTGTGTGTGGCTGCTTTTTTTTTTTTTTTTTTTTTTCCCTTTCCACAGGACCGAAGGGCATTTTGGGGCACAATGCATAAATAAATGATGCAATCAGTCCACAGTGCATTTGGTGGAAAAGTAGAGTTCTCTACACTTTAGTCCAAAATGGTTCCCTCTCCTGTGTCCTGTGTCCTGTCTCAGAGAGATCAGTTTTAGAGCATGGGATCAGTAAAGCAGCAGGAGAGGAGGACGAGAGGAGAGGAGAGGAGAGGAGAGGAGAGGAGAGGAGAGGAGAGGAGAGGAGAGGAGAGGAGAGGAGAGGAGAGGAGAGGAGAGGAGAGGAGAGGAGAGGAGAGGAGATATAGAAATAATGATGTGTAAGAAGAAAGAGGGAAAGTGATGGCTCTGCTGTTCTGCTTTGAACCAGCACTGAGCAGTGACGATGATAACAAGCAACAAACGTCCTAGCAGCAGCGATAAGCCAACCAAACCAGCGATTGTTCAGTCTTCCAGCTACGCCGCCCCATCTTGGGCAGGGAAGTGTAGTGGAAACTGGGCGACTGACACTGACATGACGTGAGCTACTTTACTAAACTACTAGCGTAAGCACTGGCACTGTGAGCTACATAAAGCTAGTGGGGTGAGCTTCTGTAGCTCATCATGTAGCTGCCTGTGAAACTGCTTTCAAGTCGGCAGCCATGTTGGTTCCTCAGGTGGAGTGGCAACAGTCCACTGTCAGAGGAAGTCAACAAGACAGATGAGTCAGATGCGTCGCTGAAGACTTACTTGCTCCCCATCCTTTTGGACTGGCACGCTATCTGCCGCTGAGAGCATTCGAGGAAGAGACAGAGACACAGGGGGAGAGAGAGAGAGATAAGGGAGAAGGAATGTTAATTTCCAGTGACTTCTACAAAATGTTCAAAAATCTCATCTTCGTGTAGCTCAGGTTAAAATGTAATAAGGGAGTTCTTTTTATCTCTTGTTCTGCATTTATTCCTCAAATATTGCTCCCCTTAACAATAATTCTTTAAGTTACAATAAGGTTCTAATAAAGCTAAATATATGACACACATTACAATATATTTATACATAGATATATAGATATAGATATATACATAGATAAAGTAAAATGAAATTAAAAAAACTAAAACAAAAGAACCCTTCTCAGAAAATTGATGTTTCTATGAAATAGCAGGTTGAAATGCATTAAGGTTTTTTTTTCATAAGGAACAAAGTATAACATGAAATGCAATACATTTACTGGGAGCCATATTCTTTAAAAGGTTTAGGCATTATTGGTAAGGGTTGTTCTGTTGGTATATTCAAAACATTCAAATTTCACACCTCTGATTTCTGGGACATATTTCTGAGTACTTTAAGTTCAGGGAATGAAGATGCCGTCAGATATAATCTGTGAATCAAATTCAACTGTATTTGCCTGTATTTAATGTTGACTGGTAACATATACTCTTTTCAAGCAGCCACTATCCTTTTATAAGTAAAGATCTTTCCTAAGTTTTCTGTTTTGTTAAATTGTTCATGGTGAATAAGCACAATCAGATTGGTGTAAATGTGACAGGTCAGCCCCATCGATCTATCTGCTTCCTTTAGCTCTTGGGAACACTTTTTAAGGTGCCATTTAATTTATGTTTTTCTGTGTTTCAGACCTGATATTGTACAACCCAACACCTCCCAGTCATCAGCATCACCTTCAGGATGTCCATGTAGATTCATCGGCCAGACTAATGAAGGAAAGTACAAAACTTCACAAAAGTACTTTACTTCAGATTTTGAGGTCATTTCATTTCATTTCCATTTTTGGCTACTTTATACTTCCACTCCACTACATTTCAGGGGGGATATTTTACTTTTTACTCCCATTACATTGATCGAACATTTGTATTACTTTTCAGATCATAATTTTACAAAACAGAACATGTGAAGCTTTTAAAACTAAACTTTATGGCGTGTGACCTCTTACATACTTTGAGTACATTTTGCTGGTGATACCTTTGAACTTTAAAGTCGGATTTAAAATGCAGGACTTGTAATTGAGAATTTTGCATTTACTTTAAATATTTTTATGCCCTTGTAAATGACACCTGCATTTCACTTAGTAACGCACCATTAACACTAAACCGCAGATCATACACAAAGCCGTCCACCCATACTGTAAATGGGCCTCGTTTCAAATACACGCTCTCTGTTGGATAAATGAACGTTATTATCCCTCCTCGTTCCTGGCTGTCCAAATCCTAATTAAAACATTGGTTTAATTAGTGCGTCTGTACTGGTAATGGAGTTTAAACACAGCTTCGGTCTCTAGGTACTCCTCCGTATCAGAGGGTCTCTGCTCGGTGTGTGCAACTCTCAGAGGGGCTCACTCCCGTGTCAGCACTCTGCCTGTCTGTGTGTGAGTTCGTGTTTGCCTGTGTGCTGCTGAGCCAGTCACGTTTGTTTCTCAAAGCTGCATTTGGCAATCATGAGCGATTCCTCGGGACCTCTGAGAAACACAGAGTTGTTGGCTCTTTAGATGTCCAGTGATGTCTATGACCCACTGACCCAGTGATTCAGAAACATCAGCTCCACTCTGTCTCTGTTGGGCTCTCAGATATTACCCTTCCCTCTGAACTCTATCCAGTCACATCAGATCACTGCTAGGGCAGGAGACGAGGGACAGACTTCGTTCCGGAAATTGGCCGTCTTCACTCGTGCAGTGAAGTGCATGCAAACTATAAATAAGACCAGCTCAGTACATTTCTACAATTAATACTGTATTCACACCTATCATTCTCATTTCAGTAGTCGTTTTCTGTAAATACTGTTACATATCACCAGTCTGTGACCTTTAATGTATCCGAAGTGTTACTTCCAGGAGAGATGCAGTGTTTTACTGTACTTTCCTGGTCTGGTCAACCCAGTTTCTCTCAACCCACTTATGTGCAATTCTTCTAAAGTTAGCGTTCCTTTTGTTTTTCTGAATACCTCCGGATATGTCCACAGAAGCTGCATGAAGTTTTTGTGTGAAAAAATGCTTGGTTGTGTATTACCAGGGTAAATTTACCTTACAGTGAAACTCGGCTGATTTTATGAGTCAAAGCTAATTTACAGAGAGCGCTACACCACTTGTGACAACATTTGGACGGGCTTGGAAACAACACTACAAACTTAAGAATGTTTACAAGAAGGGGCTGAGAACAGATGCTAGAGATTTTATCAAAGCTTGACCTTCTGGGACAAAAAAGTCAGGATATATTTTTGTTTATATTAATTAATACTAAACTGCTGGAGTATCCCTTTTATACTAGATATTTTCTGGGCATATTTCCAAGTTAAATGAAAATGGTAAAATGATCAAGTCAAACTTCACTCCACTTTTTTCTGGATTACATTATAGTCCAATAAGGCCTCATTGGAGAAACATAACTTTAGGTACTGATGTCAAGGATCTGTCACTAACACTTTTAACAGTAATTCTTAAATCGATAATCATACTTCTTGTTAAATCTTATTTAGGCTGTGTGCAACATAGGGGGGGGGTAGGATATATTTATATTCACACGCACGATTAGAAATGAACTTTGTGCGACCTCAGAAGGATTAGTCAGGCGTGTTTGATTTTTGGCACTGTGGATGGCAGTGTGAGGTGGTTACTTATTGGCTGATATCAGTTAGACAGGGAGATGTCTCATTTTCTGCCTGGGCGGGAGTGTCCCAGATTTCTTCCCCATCTGGGTTAAAAATCTGCCCTGCAAACACAAACTATACATGAGCATACATGCATACACACATGCAGCTGGCCTCCAGAAACATATAGTTTAATGCACACAGACTCACATGCCACCTTCTTTGTTCTTCTGTTTATCTCCATCCCTTTAACTTGCTCAGTCTCTCCTCTCCATACCTCAGCCTCATTTGGCCAATTAGCAGATTAGCAGTCACTCTCCCCACACATGAATCACAGTTCATGAGTTCTCTGGACTGCAGCACAAACTACCAGTGGGAAGCCGTTCAAGCCTTTACACAGTAATGGACCAGAAACACAATGTTTATACCTCTTGTTTAAACACTATATTATTATGTCTGATTGAGATCAGCCTCATATTGCGTCGAAGCACATTTGTGGAGTGAGCCACAAGGGTTTGTGTTTCTATACGATGCTGTGATTAGTCAGGAAAGTATTTTTTTTAGTTCTCAGAATATTCTTATAGATGATAGGTCAATAATCATTATCTGAATGGCTTCTTACGCCATGCCACACTGTATTTCTGCACTCGGGTAAGTGATGTTCTCAGGCTCTCAGCAGCACAGCAAGCAAATGCGTTATTCTGCTCCTCAGAAGGGAGGCAAGATTCCTCCTTGAGGAAACCGAAACAACAACAGAGCACATGACCAGAGCTCTGAGCCAGCTTTTCTTCCCCTGGCTCTCTCCCTCCTCCCCCGCACTCACAGCGGTGCGGCGCTGGATACCCCCCCTGCGGTCATAGGGGAGCCGGGCTTAGCTCAGCCGAGGAGAAGGCGCAAGGAGCGGTGAGGGGGTGGGGGATGCGGGGATTGAGGAGAAAAAAGAAGAGGGAGCAAATGCGACCGTGCGTAACGAACAACCAAAGATCTGCAGCGGATGTACTGTCAACTCCAGCTCTGGCTGTAGTGGCTTGATGGCTCCCGCTGAAGTGGGAAGCATTTGAGCGTCATCTGTCGCTTTTACCCTCAGTGCCCTGCAGCAATAACAGCGACGAACCAGGGGGCTTGGTGCTTGTTTACCGTGACAGCTGCAGTAAGGCTGGTTGCCACGATGGGGTACCGGCTTGGAGAGCAGCCCTCTTGCAGCGATATGTGCAGATGCTGGTAAAGAGTTCAGTAAGAACACAGCTGAGGACCAGAGCCCAGATGGCTGCAGAGTTATAGATGGATGAAACTGAGCTAAGTCTGTCTATCCACTACATGCAGACGGTCTGACATACACTTACTGAGACTATCAAACACAGAGTTGCACTAACTTAGTGAAATGGGATTCCCAATTTACACATGACACACTTTATTGATCTGTAAGAGCATAAGTGTGGTTACAGCAGTCAACTGCATGCTGAGTGTGGTAACAAAAAAAAATTGCAGTATAATATCTTGGCACAGGTGGCTGCTGCCCAGCATCATAATAAATATTCTAATGGCCTGCTTTAGACTGATATGAAAAAATGACTGCCATCTAATTCTATTTTGATGAATGGATGAAAACCTGGAGAGGAGGAGGAAATTAACTAGTTCAGAGAACGGCAGATATCACTTTGTATGCAGGAAATCTTGATTTTCTTGCTCTTTGATATTCAAAGGAGACTTCCCATCTTTGAGAAGATGGCCTTTTTTTTTATCAGCATTTAAGTGGTTAGTAGCTGCTGATAACACTGAGACAATCAGTCCCAGTCACACACTGATGTTGAGCACATCCACAAATACACACAGACAGACACACACACACACACACACACACACACACACACACACACACACACACACACACACATATATATACGTACATACATAGACACACACACTCTGAGAGATCAAATTGTAGAGATGAAATTTTCTCCTTCACAGCATTATGTTTCAATTTCATAACTCACTCTGTGGCTGAGTCACATTGTTTACAGAAACGCCTGCCATCATGTGCCCACACACAGGCCTCTTATTTCTGATCTGCCACATACACACACACAAGCTTAAAATGATATATGTAAGGGCATGCACTCACACAGCTATATACATTTTGATCAATTCTCTACGCATAATAATCTCAGCTTGTAACCTGGTATCCAGCGACAAGGCAAACTAATAGCACACATTAGAGGAAATGACAGACAGGCAGTCACACACATAAATGTGAAGTTAAAGACCCGATGCTACACATGCTACACTGGAGTCCTTGAATGTATAAGCACACCGTAACACACACACATATGCTGACAGACACTCATACAGGTAAGGGTCACCAGATCCCACCATGCCTATGATACTACATCACCGAGTCATTCACCTTGAATGTGCTCTTGTGCTCAAGGCTTTTCCAACCTGGACGAGAGCCAATCAATCAGTCTCTGTCTGCCAGATTTGCCAGTTTACAGCCAGACTGCGAACTGGCAAATCCGGGACATGGTGTCAGTTTTGTGTGTGTGTGTGTGTGTGTGTGTGTGTGTGTGTGTGTGTGTGTGTGTGTGTGTGTGTGTGTGTGTGTGTGTGTGTGTGTGTGTGTGTGTGTGTGTGTGTGTGTGTGTGTGTGTGTGTGTGTGTGTGTGTGTGTGTGTAAAGGCATGGTAGCGGGGGTGTTTAGTTTTTTATTTAATGGCAGGGAATTCCTCTCTGCAGCAAAAACAGAGCAATGGAACAAAAAGTGTGGAGGTAACGGTGGTGCATACGCTACATTCACACCCACACACATCTTAAATATATTGGCAAGAGCACTATCTAAAAGACAGATGTAAACTAGAGGTCGTTTACAAGTTCAGGCAACAATACTGTTCCCTAAAAAAAAAAAAATCTAAATTTAATTTCTAATATGATTTTCTACAAACCCTTCTTTTCTCTCAAATGTTAAATGTTGTACACTTTAACTAAATGAAATAATATTGACTGGCCAAATGTTAATTAAAATCAGGAACTATATGGTCAAAGAAAAAACAAACACGATCACAAATATGACAGCTCTTGAAACTTGCAATATTGTGTACTACAAACACATTTCAGTCCCCTCATTACCAGAGCGGTCTTGAGGTTTCATGCTCAGCCTTCAGCATACAGACCCACAAACATAACCACAAATACTCCCACAAACTGACCTTTAGTGTCTACTGAATCAGTAAACTGTGTGCCGGCATCTTACCAAAGTTAAAGCTTTGAGGAAATGAAATCAGTAGAAGCCTGCTTAAAGGGCCGCACAACCAGGTGAGAGTCGTCGTCCCACATTCATATCTATAATTTCACCACTGCAGCCTGAACCATGACAGTTATAGTCACACTGCACACAATGCCCTAAATTATACAGTGATTAATGTTTCCTGCATTCATGTGGGTAGTCCAGCCTGGTAAATGGATATAGGGAAATGTTTCTAATGTGTGGCTTATAGCACAATAACAGTATTAGTGGCAGCACTACATCTAGAAATGTGATCAGCATCATGGTGCTGTAATAGTATTACACTGATAGTGTTTGGATGTAGGACTTTGCTCAGCATGATGGAAGCATAATGTAGGTACTGCACATGTGCTGATTCATGAAGAAAAAAAGTGGTTTGTAGTTATTTTGTTTTAGATTTTAGTGCCTGACTTTGTGACTGACAAGGTTAAGAAGAACGCTGCATCACAAGGCCTTCACCCTCTGAAGGGATGATAGATGGATGCAGACATTTCATCTACTGTACATCACTGCCCGTCTTCACCTGACCCAGTAACAGTGATGGTGAGGTGTTAAAACAAAAAACAACCATCAGCATATACTGCACCCAGTGAAATCATACAAAATTATGATGATAAGATCACAGTACCTGTAGACTAAACCTGTTGTTGGAAATGTTTTAAACTATCTACAAACTCACAAACTTATCAGTCTTTATTTTATTAGAACCTACATGTATCAGTGTATCATTTGCCACGATGCTGGTCTTTTAGCCTGGAGTTTTTACTGTCTTTTTGATGAGGGCTTTCTGTTTATAGTACATTTAAATGGCCTAATATTGGTGAATTAAGGATAGTGTAGATTAAAGCAAGTACACAACACCATTAAGGTAAAATAAAGAGAAAATTATTTTTTTTGTTAATATTGCTGCAATTAAAAATATACCGATATAGAATAGTTTGCTGCAGGAAGCTATGTAGCATGTCAACCTGCAGGGCTCAGACATATTAGAGACGTGATTTTTTTGCAAAGAATAGACACCATCTATAGCAGTCTGTGTGTACAAACCGATATCGGAGCCTGACCACAGAGCTTACTCTCAGATATGGTGGGGCTGGAAGAGATACTGTTACCAGAGGGCAGACAGATACATCAGGGCTACTCCCGTACAGAGACAGATCCAGTCCTGCTGCCTACTGCTCCTCCTGTTGATCTCTGCTTGGCAGCGTGGACTGCAGTTGAGAAGGCCGATCAATAGCACACACTGAAGCCATTCTCACCCAGGATAAACACAACCACGCCTCTCGACCGGCAGCACTGCTGCTCACAAGAAAATCACAGACTGAAGCTGCTTGAAAACACCTGGTCTTCCTTCTCTTAAGCCCTGTTTGTTTACACATTCCTCTTAGATCATAGTGCACACAGCTTGGTGTAACATCAGCAAACTGAAGGGAAATATTCAGTGTGGTAGATCTCTACGACATGGGTCTGACAGCCTACAGTGTACTTATGCATATTCTCCTTTATCACAGCCCTTTATCACTAATCCCTGACTCAAAAATCAAATTCCTCTTACTGGAGCAGCCTTATTGAATTCTTAAGCTTCTGTGATCACTTGTGTAAAAATGAGCATCAGTATTCAGGTGGTTTGCGATCAGATTAATGTGGCACCTTTCAAGGCCTTCTGTCCACTTCAATCACATTATTTCCAACAGCTGGAGTCACTGACTGTGGGGTCTTCTGTCTTGACCTGAGTTTTGACAGAAGATCCCAATCTCCTCTGCTGCTATGCAACGTATCAAATACTGTGATCCTAAAGGCCAGAGCTGCTTTAACACTGCTCCTGCTGTATTCAGTTCACACCTGCCTTCTTAACTGTGTCACGTAGTGCTCTTATTTTCTGCACTTGCATATCATAGATATTTTTAAAATCCTCTTTATCAAGAATTTACATTTAGTTTTTTTTTAAAAAGGTCATGGAGGGGGTGATTTGCACAAGCACGATGGAGATCCTGCTGTCACCTGCTTCTGACATTGATGACCTCTGTAAATGTCTCCTCAGAGTGACACTGAATATGTGTTCAGACTCATGCTTTGCCATAAATATGTTTAAGAGCCCGGTGTGCTAAGTGGCACATTGATATTTAAAACCAAAACCTGCTTTCATTGTTACCTTGGAGCGTGATTCATGCAAGAAACTAAGATGTGTGAAGGACCTAGACTGCAACATGTCTGAATCATATTCATGCAAACAAGTGATTGTTTACACCTAAAATGATCGTTTCATGCAACCCCCCCCCCCCCCAGTCTTTTTCCACTTCGCAGCAGTGCTGGTGTCAGTGTACGTTACATGTAAGCTACGGGTTTATCCACGACTGTCCTCACCTGAAAACTCTCATCGATGCCACACACTCTCGCCTACATGTATTTGCCCCTCCCTCTCCCCCCTCTCTCCATCGCCATCCGCCTGTCTCCCCTCCTCCCTGCCCGCCTGCCTGCACTGAAATTCTTCCTCTGCTGCTCGTTTCTTTATACCCCCCCCCCCCCTCTATCCCTATTACTCATGCAAATAATAACAAACTGTGCAAACGCCCCTGACAATGGCATTATCCCGTTTCTCTCATTCTCCAAGCCATGCCTCCCTATAAATAAGCACTATTACAGCGTTTCCCTCTCCCGCCTCTCTCCCCTCTCCATCCCTCTGCCTCCTACACATACACATATACATACTGCCAAACAGCATCATAAATCAAGAGATGGGAGGAGGGAGGTGGGGGATGCAGCCACACACACACAGTAGCACATTTGAACACATATTGCCTCTGACATCTTGCCTGTATACTGTGGGCACCGCTTCTGTGACCATACATCCACAGCTTGCCCGCACACATCACTACGAGACAGGCAAACAGCTTGCATACACACACACAACAAACAGACTGTACCTATAGTCTTTACACAAACCCTTGCTCCTGCAGGACCCCCATACTCTCCCCACTCCACTCCACTCCACCCCCCACCCCTCACCCCAACCTCCCTCTAGCCCGCAGTAAGAGAGGGAAGAGAAGCGGGGCTTACTCAGTCGCCTGGAGCCGATGCATCCCATGGTGTATTCACAAAGGCCCTGGACACAAGCGTGGAAGTGTTACCCAGACACCGCGCATTCTCCTTCTTCCTTCTGCGTCTCTCTCTTTCTCTTTCGGCTCTAGCTTCTTTTTCTTGCTCTCCTGTGTTCTCTCTTTTTCTCTCTCCCTCCTGCGCTTGCTCGATTACTCTCTCTCTCTCTCTCTCTCTCACCCACCCTCTCTCTCTCTCTCTCTCTCTCTCTCCAGTGCAGTGTCTTCGAAGAGATCCGGTTAGTAAGTCAGTATGCCTGAGGGAAATAGATTAGGACTAAAAAAAGATGTGAGGCATTATCAAAATTATTTAAATCAGGCATGTCATTTTTTTTAATTTTTTTAATTTTTTTTATTATTATAGGTATATGTATCACCAATATCAACAACAATTTCGAACCTGTAACAGTAAATGTTAAATGTCATGTTAAATTAAAATTGCAGCAATTTTAAGATTTCCTCTAAAGTTATAGGACCTGACAGTGATGCAGACCAGAAAGATCAAAACAACCACAGGCAATAATTCAAATAGAGGTTAAAACCACAATTAGTGTGTATTCGGTTGCCACCACTAAGATCAATAGCACAGTGCTGAGACTGCCATTGTTGTGGATATCTCTGCACTGCCGTAATATTGTTGAGCTAAAATGGGGGATTCTCTCTCTCTGTCTCCCTCTCCTGTGTGCGCCCAGCCTAACAATGCACTGCAGCGGTTTCCTCTCGCCTCTCGCCTCTCCATCTCCCTCCCAAACACCCTCTCCCTCTTCCCTCTCACCCTCCATCTCCACCCCACCTCCTTCACACAGATCGCTCAAAAAAAGAAAATGCACTCATATACACCAATGTTAAACAATTCTGAGGGGGAAAAAAAACAGCAGAGGGTTTTCCTTCAGTCAAGCCACTGCAGTCTCCACCTCTTTCTGTCATCTCTCTGTATTGATCCGCCCCCAGTCATCTCTGTGCCTATTTCTTTTGCTTTCTGCTCTCTCTGAATCACATCCACAGATCATCCTCTATTTTTCTTTTTCTGCCCTTCCCTGCCACACATTTCCCAACAAGAGCATCTTTTTTTTATTTTTATCTACATCTATATTTGACCTGCATCTATACCATCAACACACATAAACCCTCCCCCATACCTCTCACTTCAGTTTCATATCAAAACTTGCTCTTGTTTTTCCTTCCTGCCTTTCTTACCCTTCTCATTCCCTCCGTCTGGACTGCCTCCCTCTTTTTGCTGATTACAAATTGATGTGTGCTGTTTTTCTAAGTGTTTGCCCAAAAGATGCCGGCACAGTCTGGGCAGTGAGAGGCGCTCGCTGTGTGTGTGTGTGTGTGTGTGTGTGTGTGTGTGTGTGTGTGTGTGTGTGTGTGTGTGTGTGTGTGTGTGTGTGTGTGTGTGTGTGTGTGTGTGTGTGTGTGTGTGTGTGTGTGTGTGTGTGTGTGTGTGTGTGTCAAAGGAATGGTGGGGGTTGCATGTGTGGTCAGTCATGTTTTGTTGACTTTCCACACGTTGGGCTAAGAAGAGAGAGAGGAAAAAGAGCAGGACAGATGGAAGGAAGAACAGAGAGGGAAAAGACATGGGCAGATGGAAGAAGTGATGGGAAGGAAAGCAAAGACCAGTGGAGAGGTGTGGAGACAACACTGTGAGATCAAAATTAGCACTCTAGAAAGGATGTCAGAAAAAATGACAGATGAAGTAGCTGAATAATCAAATAGATACAAAATGAGATAAATAAGCATGGTTTTGATGTTGCAATAAAGCGATTAAAGTGGATGTATGACTGGCCAGACATAAGAAATCATACATAATCTAGCCTATCCCAGCACTCTGGGTTTATATATAGATATGTGTTAGCTCACGCTGTTGGTTTTCCACTGGGGCAGAGGAGATGGCTGCCGTAGGGGTCAGCTTTACTCACATACCCTGAACCTGGTTTAAAAAACATACACTGCTCCCCCTGATGTGTAATTGCCAATGGCAAACTGATTCATTTACAACCCTTGTTTCCCTCTCTTGCTCTCTATTCTGCTTCTATCTGCACATCATTATGTATCTGTCAGTGTCTGGGAATCTTTAAAATACTTCACCCAGTATCTCTCTTTTCATTGCATCGTGACAATTGCCGAAATCCTTCATTAATCTGGGTTTATCTATCCTGCTTTGCCTGTCTTTTCTTGTCAATATAATTAATGTTAAGGTCTTCTTTTTGTCTATATCAAAATGTATTAAATTCAAAAGCTGGGTCAGATTACTGAGATACAAACACTCTCACACACAGTAGACTTGCAAAGATTAGTTGATTGCAAATCGATCAACCGCAAGCAAAAAGGTCAAACATTTGAATTTTGGCTTTTGGAAATTTGGTCAACCAAAAACAATACACTTTTAGACCAAATTTTATTGGAGTTACAGAGGAAATAATTTTCACATCATCAACAAGGAAAATGTTGGTTCGCTACGGCCCTGTCATACCCAGCCACGTGTTTCACATAAATACAGTGCACCTGTGACAACGTGGTGATCTATGATATGGACTGTCAATGCGAGACAAAGTCAGCCACAGAGGGAAGAAATTCTTGACACTAATCTCACTCGTGATACATGGGCCACTCACAAAGACTACTGCCTCTCACTGTCTTTGTCACCTCCTTTCTAACTCTCACACCCATTCACACACATGCTAACAAAGCAAGCTCAAAGACATGAAACCTTGCAACACATGACACATATGACTTCTATCATGTTCCTGTCAGCACATCTCTTGTTTTTTTTTGTTTTTTTTATCTCGGGGTGGTGATGCTGCTCTGAATTAAAATGCAGCAGCTCCTGTTAAATATTGTCTTGGGGACCCACACACACATATAATTCCTGTATTCAGTGACTTTCATGTACCTGTCACTATCTGTCTATCATCTCCTGGCTGTTACGTAGGTTGCGCTTCAAGGATAATGAATAAAAGCTTTAATACCGTCTCGTTTAGGCAGTCTGAAGGCGCTCTGGCTGATGAATGGAAATGGATGTTTCCAAAGTCATTCTAAACTTAGTCTTTAAAAAAAAAAAACTAGCTCAGACTGGTTAAACTACTCTAAAGGAGGCTATTTTCCCCATTTCCCATCAACTTTACTTGGTCACTGTGCACTGCTTTCCATATATCTTTGTCTTCATTCTGTGCTCTGCTGAATCTAACTGCGTGTTACTATATGTGCTAATTGGAGTCACATGTTACACATCTGCCCTCAAGGAGGCACCTAGTTAGTTAGAAGTGTGTGTTTGTGTGTGTCTCGAGGAAACAGAGAGTGTGTGTGTGTGTGTGTGTGTGTGTGTGTGTGTGTGTGTGTGTGTGTGTGTGTGTGTGTGTGTGTGTGTGTGTGTGTGTGTGTGTGTGTGTGTGTGTGTGTGTGTGTGTGTGTGTGTGTGTGTGTGTGTGTGTGTGTGGGGGGGGGGCTGTTGATATCTGACAGCTGGCTGGTATTGGGTTTCACATATGAAGCGGGACAAAAAATAAGAAAGGAAGGAGAAGTGAAGGGGAGAAGTGAACAGAGGCAAGAGAAGACAAGAGAAAAAGATGAAGGGGAAAAGAAAGAGGGAAGGGAATTTGTTTTTGAGGAGGGATGCCCTGTAGGAGGTGGGTGGGAACAAGGGAGATGTCCTCTAATGGCCGAGTTTATGTGATTGGCTTTGTTTTAGCCAATTGGAGTTTGTGTGTATTACTAGGTGATGCACTGAGCTAAGATTTCTAGCTTGAATTCTTTGGCACATATATTTTGGGTGTTTCATATTTGTATGTGGGAGGTATAGAGTCACCATGTTCATGACGTGTGTGTGTGTGTGTGTGTGTGTGTGTGTGTGTGTGTGTGTGTGTGTGTGTGTGTGTGTGTGTGTGTGTGTGTGTGTGTGTGTGTGTGTGTGTGTGTGTGTGTGTGTGTGTGTGTGTTCATGCAGCAGTTCCGCAAGACAAGACCTTGCCTACGAGGAGTTCCCAACTCTCCTCTATTATTTACAATTCTCTTTCCTCCTCTCCTGCAATTACCCTACATACTCTCCCGCTCCAGCCCTACTTGTCTAGACCACCAACACCACCGATGCTGCACTGTTTACCCCAGAGATTCCCCCGTGTCCAGCTTGTTTCTCGTGTCCATTCTCCTCAACAAGCCTTTCAATCTCTTTAAGAGTCCGAATCTGCAGGTTTCCACTTTACACACCCTCCTGTCTTTTATCACATCTCTCGCTGATGCTGATTTGCTTGCTGTCAGAGAATGTGGGGGAATCTTCTACTCTCAAGGTATTTCAGTCTGGCTGTGTGCAGCACAGTAATGTGAATCCGTCTGACACCTGCTGGGGGGAGCACGGCACTGCAGTCTAACAGCGCTTGAGTGGAAGCCAGTTTAGCGGCAAAGAGATTTTTTTTCTTCTGGGTGCTGAATGAAGAGACCATGTTCTGCCACAAGTATGTAGGTTCTCAGCCTGCCCGAGGAACACCTGGAATTCCTGCTTTGTGGATTTGTGAGCATGACTGTCTGACTTGCACCTCCATTACAGGCTACACTTTATGTGAAAAGATTTGCACATGCAACATTATACTTTATTCAGTAATCTCAAACTCTAGAAGCCAAAAAAAAAAAAAAATATTTAGCCTACCCTTACTGATATAAAATGGGGTGAACACAATAATAATAAACACTTGTTAGGTTAGTATAATGCAACAGAACAGTCCATCCATTTCTACCGCTCATCTGTCTGGGATCCAGTCGTGGTGGCAGCAGGGTGAGGGAGTTAGCCCAGAAATGACTCTCCCCAACGATATTTTCCAGCTCCTCCTGGGGGATCCCAAAACGTTCCAAGGCCAGATGAGATATATAATCTCTCCAGCGTGCTCTGGGTCTACCCTGGGTCTCCTACCAGCTGGACATGCCCGGAAACCACCAATGGAAGGCACCAAGGAGGCCTCCAATGCCCAATGTAGTCTACACTAAAACAGCATAATTCAGTTGTTCACTGATAATCTGAATATGTAAAGGCACCAAGATGTAGTTGTC
Source organism: Brachyistius frenatus (assembly GCF_029030835.1). Classification (NCBI taxonomy): domain Eukaryota; kingdom Metazoa; phylum Chordata; class Actinopteri; family Embiotocidae; genus Brachyistius; species Brachyistius frenatus. The sequence goes on along the minus strand of NW_027210619.1, from coordinate 1,099,914 downwards.
AGATAATGTAGTTGAGGTAAAAGTATCATCTTTGCCTCTGAAATATAGCAGAGTAGAAGTATAGAGCAGCTGAAACCAGTTAGTTATATATAAAGTCAGAGGGAAATAACACCTTAAAGATTTGGCAGCCTAATTTTGATTACACAGACATGCTATATATCTATATGTTTAGTTTGTAAATTGTTGTAGCATCTTGCTGTGTCTGGCGATAGAGGGCAAGAAGTACCTGGAACACTGTCTGTATATTTGTTAGTTTAATGTATTTTGTTCAAATCTGACACCTCAAAAATAAAATTAAGTGAGTATGTAGTTACATTTGCCTTGCAAATGGCTTCCCACTTTTCCTTTGTTGAGAAAATGAATATGAGAAAGAAGGAAAGAGAGACAGAGGAGAGCTTATGCCTCTGTATGGATCGGAAATGATTAGGATATTAACAATAAGCGGTGAGGTTTTATGAGTAGGTACTGATTCATGCACAGTGGGAGGTGGAGAGAGGGGAGTGGAAAAAATAGAAGGGAAATAAAAGTGCAGTGTAAGGAGGACAGACTGAAAAATGAAGGAATTGGGGGATACAAGTGGTGAAAAAATGCAGCATTGAAGAGAAGGAGGGGGAGGGAGAGGGAAATATGGCACTTTAGTGTGTGTGTGTGGGGGGGGGGGGACTCTGGCTCTGGCTCTGTTCATTCCAAGGTCTGGCTGCATTCCAGGCTGGCTGGCTCGGATTCTGTTCTCCTGTTTTCTTTTTTTTTTTGGGTCTTACCTTCAGCCTGACTGGACCCCAGTGCTGGCCTCTGCCTGCCTGATCCAAACTTCAGTCACCACGCCACCACCCAATGATTGCAGCTGGATGAAGGAAGAAGGGGCAGAGGAGTGTTACACTTATGTTGCCTTGCTTACTCCCCTCACCACTCAAAAAGAAATCAAGCTCAGGAAGTGGAAGAAGAAATGGAGTAGACCTCTTCTTCCATGTGTATGTCACCTGCCAGAGAGCCGGCAGCCAGGATGGGGTGCCCATTATTTTTTGCTGTGGAAAGCTCTGAGTGGACATTCAATACATTTTTGTCCCATTAGAAATGGGGAGAGACTGGAAACATTCCTTACGGGACAATAGGCTATCAAAGACCCCAATGACCACTCCCTGAAGTTCACAGACTTGAACTGGGAAGCAACAGGTTACACAACTACACAACAGCTACTGCAGAACTCAGAAAATAGCTCGCCTGCATGTGATTTCACAACCTGAATGAAGTGCAACGGTGCCATGTCTCAACTTGAATGTCATATGATGATCTGGAGTGGGTGGAAATCACAAGTGTGGGTCAGAGTTAGTTAAAGTTATTTAGTCATATTCAGTCTTGATCAAAGACAAAACATAAAGAATCTTTTGCCAACGGGCTGAGATAAAGGCAGCTGTTTCCAAGGCTGTTCTGTTATTTGTATGTTGAGACAACACCGACATGGCTCCAAATTGTGATTATATTCATTAGTGATTCATTGGCAGATTATTTTCCTGACATCATGAAATTGCTTTATGCTAACAGTCCAAAACCTTGAGAAATATCAACTTCACGTAAGATAAAGAAAAGCAGCAAATCCTGAGAACTGAGAGGCTAACAATAATTAACATAGTAGTTGATGATTTGTATTTGTTAATCTGCTAATCATTTCAGCCCTAATAATATCATAAAGTATGATCGTGAAAGTTATTATTTTCTAAGAGCTCGTGTTTTTTTTTAAACTGATTTCCCACCCTATTGCTATTTTTTACTGTACCTACGTATCTCATTAAAACAAAAAAGTTTTGAAATGTTAAAATTAAGGATATGATATTAAAATGTCAACAGGACTCAATAGCCTTATCAAGAGATTTCTGGCACTGCACAAAGACTGACTGACTGCACTTGAAAGTGTGATAAGTTGCCAAGGGTGTGAGATTTGCGTGGGTGAGACATGACAGGACATTATGTCATGGAAGTGGCTGAGCTACAGGATGGGAGGTGTCACTTTAACACCAGGTTGAAGGCAATCACATCCTCTTTACGAGGACGAACAGCAGTTAGACTCCAGAGAAATAAAGTGTAGTTGCTGTCTATAATCAAGTGTACTAATCGTGCACAGAAGAAGTCTATGCATGTTTACTGCCTAAGTGCAAAGCAAATGATGATGTGTGGCAGCCCACTTGGCAGCAGAGAGAGTAATGCCTTTACAATCTGAGCCTCAGCTGTGCTTGTTGAGGCAAGTGAAAGAAAAGAATCAAACTCAGTCCTAGGATTTTTCTGAGAGTTAATAAAAGCATAAACAGGGGACATTTTACACAGTCCATCCATGTTGGAACGTACTTTCTTCAGCCACTGTGCCTCCTTGCATTTAAACCCCTGACCGCTTTCAGTGTCTGCATCTAATCAAGCCTCTGGCCCCATTATCTCTCCCTCCCTCTTGCTCCCTCATTCCCTCAGTCTGACCTTACAAGGAGAGGCAACAGGGTTGATGTCATTGAATGAAGAATGCTGCAAGAATCCAGAGAGAAAAGAGAGCAGGAGGAGGCGGAGGAATAGGAGGAGGAGTAGGAGGAGTAGGAGGAGGGGTCTGACTGGACAGTTTATGAGGATACTCACAGAAAGGAGAAAGAGAGAGAGAGAGGGAGAGGTGCTGTTTACATAGTAACACATAAGTCCTGGGCCGAAGTCAAACGAGAAAGAACTTGTTTGGAAGGATGGTGTCATTCCTTTTCCAGACTGAAAAGCCCAGGGGGAGGGTCTAATAGCTGGAGAGGGGAAGAGAGAAAGAGAAGTTGCCATTACAGACAGCTCTTACTCAGCTTGGACCAACAGAAAAAAGAAGAACAAAAGAAAGAGAAGTAAAAAAAAAACCTAAAAAACTAAAAGGGAGATCAACACTGCAGCTGTATCAACAGGGTAAGTCATTTTATGCGCTGTGTGACTCAGATCAAGATATCAGAAGGTGGTGGCATGCCTTACTTTTTAGGGGCAGACTGCTACAGGTTACCTAATAAGGTGAAATCTTTTTGTTAGTGTGTCATGAGGGCGCAGATGTGTTGCTTGCCCAGTGAGGGCAGTTAACACCAAGCGTTGGAAGTGTGTTTGAAGTGTGACAATCAGTGTGGATCTGTCACATGGCAGCGTTTTAAATTAAAAAAAGACTCTTATTAAAAAAAAAAAAAAAAAAAAAAGATACCTCGTAGTGGGTGGTGGTCCCCGGTCTGCTCTGTGGATGTGAACAACCCCCCCCCCCCACCCTGCACGTAAGAGCTACACCAGCTGATGGGTACCGACGATAAGGCATGGCAATGCGGAAGCTCCGACAGGAAGTCCAGCTAAAAAAAAAAGTTGACTAAGCTAGGCAGCTAGCGACGAGGCTGGACGCATGCGTGTGCCTCACAGTGTAGCAAAAAAAATAATAATTAAACTTGATGACAGCGTGGTTAAGAGAAACTCTCCGATTTGCCATATGAGGTAACACAAAAAACAAAACAAAAAAATGGGGCTTCGTTAGATAGTTTTACGGCCGAAACCTCCTGATCATCAGACGGTGTGAGCGAGTGGTCCGGCCGGAGCTAACGTTACCGAGAGGTTACGTATATCACACACGCACACGCACACACACGCTGGCTGGTCCGAGGTGCAGGTGAGCAACTTATTACTCAGACTTTATCTGATTTAATGTTGTGAGATTACGTGTGCCGAAGCTTTAACGTAAAAAAAAAAACAACAACAACAAAACGCAGCGTTAGCTTTGTTAGCCAGCTTCAGCCAGAAACCTTCATGTGTACACTGATGGAGGCTCGTGTTTGATGAACCTAAGCTGCCGCTCTTCCTCTGATGTATGCGTTGACTACTCGCCCACTTCGTGGCTGCAAACTCATAAGTAAGTGGGCCGACAGCCGAGGGAAAAACCTGCGTAATCTAAATGCCGGAGGACGGTGGAGCAGCAAGCTTTATTGATTGTGCCAAGTCAGTAGAAATCTGTCTTCAGGTGATGTGTTTCATGTTTTACTGTTTTGTTGTGTCCACATTAAGGGGATCTATGACTCTTTCATGCGCCTGCACACAATGGTAACACCCCCTCCCTCCTTAATGGGCGGGACAAAATATGAGGAACATCTTTCAATATAATGCAGACCAGTACAACATCACCCAATGCCACCTCGATAGTAGACATAAAGTAGGAAGAATCACCTTTCTGACGATGTCAACAAAAACTGAAAATGCATAAGCTTTATAAAAGTAGAATTTATGGCAAAGTTGGTGGATTTATGGCTGCAATTAATGATTATTTTGGTAATAAATGAATCTGTCGTTTATTTTCTCTGTAATCCGTTAACCTGTCAGAAAATGGTGGAAAATGTCAACCGGTGTTTGCCAAAGCCCAAGACGCAGCCTAAAATGTATTGTTTTGTCCCGACACACAGTCTACAATCAAAAGATATTCAGTTTATCATCATGGAGGACAAAGAAAACCAGAAAAGGCAATGATCAAAGTAATTGCCGATTCATTTCCCGTCAATGAGCTAATGAATTAATCATGTTATCATTCCAGCTCTAATTTGATCGTACTAGATTCAGTTCACCTCAAATAAGCTTTATTGTTATTATGCAGTTAGTGAAGCATGTAAAGAAAAGTGTCATGAGGCTCCTTTGAACCTGTGCAAACTGAATTTGGCTTCGGGCTATAGACTATATTGGGCAACAAAATTTACCATAATAGAAAGATGAATAAAGTAAAGTCTATTTGTTTGTACAAGTAATAAGTAAGAATGTAGACTTGGACTACGCTCACTAAAGTATGAAGTGAAAAAGTGTAGGCATCATCCACCGGTGGTGTAAACTAGGAGGAATGTGTGATATTGGCAGAGGAGTAACTAACTGTCACTATTAGGCAAATTATAACGGCAGGAAAGTTCAAGGCTCTATCAGAGCTCAGGTTACTGATGGCACTAGGATATCTAAAAAGGTACTCGGAAATAGTGACTAGTGTCGTTTGTAAGAGCGTGAGATGCCACAGCTCTGTTCACTAACAAGTGATGTTAGCAGATTACAAATAGATGTCATTTGAGTGGAAGCTCTATAACTTTGTGAATGTGAAAATCCTCTGATTATAAGAGAGCCTTAACCCAAGGCCACGCCAAGTACGATGTGTTTAAGACTAACTTATGGCTAGAAGCTTCAAGTCTGAGGTTAGTGTGGGGCCTGTGTTTGAAAAGACTGAGATTATGGTTGCTGACGCCTCAGTAAATTGGTGAGGCAAATACAAATCTGTGAATGAATAGCACATGGCTCTAATTATGACTAGAGTGATGAGGAATCCTCCTTAATTGTAGCCTCCACGAGTCAGAACAGACAAAAAGTTATTTTAGAGCATTCCTTTGCCTCAAATCAATGTTTGTCTAGCGCTTTGATCTGGTCTCACTGTCTTGTGATACTTCTTTGGCCTACATTACACTGTATGTTAGTGCAAGCAGACATGGCTGCTGGGATGAGAGTCTGATACACAGTCCAGTGGCTGATGTTATTATCCGTTTTTAAATGTTGTCCGTTCAATCATTCTTTTAGCTGCAGTCTGAGAGGGAGAAAAACACTGGCGCTCCATGCATGTCCAGTGACCTGTAAGATTGGATTCAAAAGGGTTGTTTGTCCCCGCATTAGTGACCCCTGGCCCAGACACGCTTTCCCAGAAACCGGGTGTGCAACTAGCATTGGAACAATAGGAAGCCTCATCAACAACTCACTAGTCACTGATTAAATGAATGACCAGACATGGAAGGAATGCCAAGAAGTACTGTAAGAAATACAGGTTTTCTTTAGACCCACTGTACCTTCCCAATAAATATGCTTTGTCTTTATTTTTCATAATAATTTGCATTACCAAGTTTATGTATATTTAGCAGTGAAAGCAGTAGTGAACTCATTAGTGATTTGGGACCTTTAGTTTTACCAGTATTGTTTTCAACAGTTTACTGTATTTATGTGAGCATAGTGGTACCATATCACCAAATCAAAAATACATTACCCACATAATATGGGTGTTGTTGTTTTTTTTTTATAAGATCAGGACAAAGAAGATTGAAGTTTAATGAGCCATCTTGCTATACTGCCTCTATATGTGACCTTTTAAAAAGCTCCAGCTGTATATAAACTAAATTTAGTGCCTCCTTAACAGAAAGCAATGAACCACTGCCGAGTTAAAAGTTTTCCTTTTAAAAGTGGGATAAACTCCTCCTTTACCACTATTGAACCACATACATGTAGTAGCTGCCTTCAGAGGAGACAACATGTCCAAGTTAAGTACAGTAAGAACACCAAGACTAAACACAAAGACTAAACTAAGTACCAAACAGCTTCGCTTTACTTTTTTGTTTTGTCGTTCATAAGGAACTGAAAAAGAAGAAGTCTCCCAGCTTTACAGATGATTTCAAAATCATGCTGCGCTGACAGGTGCAACACCCCTGCTGCTTTTTATATCCTTTGAGGTAGTTCAGCTGACTACATTCACTCTCTGTCCCATGTGTAAGTTAGTTCCTGATATGAAGGAATCACAAACAAACTGGGCTGTGGTTCCTAAACCTTGTTGAGAACCATTTTTCTGGTCTGTAAAGGCTGCTCAGCCATGTGGAGTTTATACAAAGTTCAAAAGCTACAGAGCACAGTGTGTGATTTATGCTGGGGCCCTTACAAAAGGCTACACGGTGCCATCCTCCATCACAGCTGCAACGTAGCGATGATTAAATGCAGCCACAAGTGATGTCATTCAGTTCAAGTGGCGGGTGAGAAATGAACCAGAGGCTGAGGAAGGAATAAAAGAAATGAAACGGTTGTGCTCTGCCCCAGAATGTTTGTCTGTGCATCAGACTGAGAATGAGCCAAAACTTAAGACAATCGCTCCTCATTTAAGGAGTAAAAATAACGGATGAAAGCGGCAAAGATATATAGAAAGAGACCATGATTAGAGGGAAGTGGGGGGCGGGAAGAAAAAAAGGTGATGTCACTGAGCTGTTGTGCCAAAAATGTTCCTCCGCTGAGGGTCTCTCTCATCTGATGGATCAAGTTTCAAGATAGATTTGCTGTAGGATGTCTGGGGATGAGTGTGTAGCTGACCTCACCGTATGGAATCCCTAAGGACTGTATCAAGAAACACATTAAACCTGACCTCAAGTTATCATTGCTGTTAAATAATTAAGAGTACTATTGTATATTGGCTCTTTAGAAACAAGGTGGCTACATCAAAAGACTAAATCACAGTCTATATCGATCCTTGTCAAACACTCCTTTTAGAGGGTATGTTGAGAGTACTTTGTTGATATTCACACATGAGAACCTCATTTAAAGCTAAGAGCCTTATCTTGGCTGTAACCAGTCAATCTGTTTTTGCACTGAGTCCACTTTGTGAAGTAGGTCTTTATACTTGGTTTATAAGAGGCCAGCTGTTTTCCAAAAGACCTGTCCTTTCTCGTTCTTTCAGTGATTTTATTTTTCCATTGCTGCAGGTTTTAGTCTGGCCATGTGTTTCTGTGTCATCACCAAAGAAGTAGAACAGCTCTTTGCCTCTCCATTAGAGCTTCACCTTCTCCCCTTATTGATTCACACAGCAATTTTCTGAATTATTTAAGTGGGTTGGCGAAATGGAGCTAAGATTCTGTAGGTAGACATTTCTGTAACTCTACTCAAAGTCAGTGACATTCAAGAGTGTTTTTTCCACTGACTGGGTGAACCTTTATGATGAGACAAATGGTTAAAACTGAGTGTAAGATTTGTATCATCAGTCATTATTCCTCCAGTCATTTTTTGTTTTGTAACATTGGAAAGCTGTAATAATTTTTGCCAGGTATTCAAAAACCGATGAAAAATATACTCTAACAAAGGATGACTCATGACCCTGAGTGCTTAAAGTGGTGTGTTGCCAACAGTTTACTATATCCATGATTCATGGTAGGATTTTTAGACTACCTCATGACACAATGCAACAGCTGACACCCCTGTAATAGCACAGCAGTGTTGGTTTGGACATATATGGTTACTATTGTTTAACATCAGTAAATCTTCCTTTGAAGGAAGCTAACCCAAAAAGCAGAAGCAGTGCTCTCTCATCAGGGAAGCGGGTTATGTCATGAGCGCCAGAGACACTTTCAGGAGCTGTAAGGAGGTTTCTTTGTCCTGTCTGAACTTGAAGCGTTGTCTGTGTCCCATCAAAAAGGAATGAGGATGAAGCACTCAGAATTTTTCCTGGTTGGTTTACCTTCAGCTAGACTCAGTCTCCATAATCATTTTGAAGGCTGTCATACCTGACATCGCTCTAGAAAGTATGGTTTCCAAATACTAACTCACTTTCATCTAAATGGTGTTCATCTAAATGATGAAAGTAACTGAGTTTGCATTGTGGCTTAAAATGTACACCAAGTTTTCTGTTCAGCACAGTGACACGTGATTGTTACACCTTTTTAAAGACAGAGTTCCAGTAAGTTCAACTAGAAGGAGTCCATTTCAGTGCTGTGATGTAAACAAACAATTGCAGTATTTGATATTTTGGGGAATCCTGTAGTGTTATTTTTTTAATGGCTTAATCGTGTTATAGCGAGAACCATGGTAACATGGTTCAACCGCGCACGTCAACCCCTCTCCTGTGAAATAAATATTAAACTTAACCTAAGAAGGCCAAAACAAACCACATTTATATACTTTGTATATCTGTTTTGCAATGATTTCCAGTCTGAGCAGTTGCAGACTTAACGAGGAAGGATTGATGTACCTTCTGCAGAGCAAGCGAATAATGAATGTGCATTTATTGTGAAGGACAACCATGCTTTTGACAAAAGATAATGTTTGGGGCCGGTGGTCTTCAGGGAAATGTACTCAGACTTTGCAAGGAATCTCAACACTGAAGTAACATCAACGTTTGTTTAACCGCAAGCATGTGTGAAGTAAATAGCCTCTTTTTGACCTACCATGAAAATTTTATGATAGTCGCTGTCTAGGAGCAAATGTGTCGCTGTGTGTTTATGTGAGTGTAAACAGCCATGTGTTACATATTGTAAATTGTCTCTGGCATCTGGGAGTGCCACAGTGTCTGCGCCCTTAGCTCGGTATACATGGCCTCAGGAAATTTTCACACACTTTTCTCCCACTCCATTATAGACTGTTTGCCAAAGCTTTTCCTGTTTAAAGAGTACTGCTGGATTTGCAGGATGCTCCTGGGTTATTTTCTTCTTTACTGTTATTTCACTAAAACCAAAAATAGTCCCAACTCAATTTTAAGACATACCACAAGTCACAATAAACTTCTATTTTAATTAATTTTACTTAGACTATAGGGATTCAGCATACACGTATACAATAGTTACCAATCTGCAGAGTGTACTGATTTGGCAATTAGAATAAAAGATGTAAATGTCAATCAAGAAATGTTAAACAATATACAGTAAATGAATCGGTTAAACTAACTTTAGTGAGCTGTCCCTTTTTAAATGTTTTAAACTTAGGATAGAGAAAGAAAGATGTTCTCCCGAAGATGTATTACTCCTACTTCCTATTTTTTTTAAATTGTTCCTACCATTATCATCCAAAATTTGTTTTACAGTTGTGGCACAATTTTAATTTTGTAATGCAGTTAAAGCCAATTATCAAGCAAGTTAGTGCGGACATCTTTCAGTGTTCATAATGCTGTTATTTTTTTTCGCTGTGGACGTATTACAAACTCTAAATCTGGTTATAATTAGTGTGTAGTTTGCATCTGTGTCCAGCCAAATGGTTTGTTGATGTGTCATCACCACTAATTCTCCAGCTAAATGCCCAACGTGCATATGCTGCCAAGGAATGCGAGCCCTTCGACTTCACTCAGCTGATTAATGTTGGTTTTATCCTATCGGGTGTTACAGTAGGAATCCTGAGGCTGGAGTTGTTTG